>NW_026947520.1:6170485-7370485 GCF_034190915.1 Cavia porcellus | reverse complement strand
TGGACTCCAGGCAACATCCAGGGTTTTTGGTGTTCTCTTTTTGTGACCACGTATTGAGCAGGAATTGGCCTGTATTTCCTTCTGGGCTTTAGAAATTTGGAATTCATAAAAACAGTGTGAAGCAGTCTCAGCATTCTCTCTCTCTCTCTCTCTCTCTCTCTCTCTCTCTCTCTCTCTCTCTCTCTCTCCCTCCCTCTATGGAATCACTTACCTAAGGGAAAATATGAGGTCAAATACTGTTACATACTATTCATTATTACTTAAACCGATTATCATAATTTGGACTTTATGCATTTTCATTAATTTATCTCAGTTTATCATCTCAATTCTGTATTTGTGTGTTATATCTATAGAACTTTTTCAAATATATTCATATATATCTTGATACTTATGGTCAGTCTTATGGACAGTCTTACAGTTATGGTATTCTTTCCACCAGGTGTATTGTGAAGAAGAAAAACCTATGCACACCCACTCCTTGTAGATGCATTTTTCCTGAAGCCAGAGCTGATGTGAGGTTCTCACACATAGACCACTCTTCCTCAAATGTGACCATGGACCTCACAGTCACACTCATTCATGGAAATCAAATGCACCTTGCTCCCCTTGCTCTGCACCTGAGCTAGACCAGCATCATCACTGATGTGTCTTGTGGATGAGGACTGAGATTACATTTCCTGGTGTGAACCTCAGGTGCATCTGTTGGTTCTTATCAAACATGAAGACATTTCCCAAACACATCATCACCTGAGATGTATCCAGATCCACTCTTTTCAATCTTAAGAATGTCATGTAACTGCAGATCCCTTAACTGCTCAAAACATTTCATGAGTTTCCTTCTGGATTTTTCTCTGTTGCATAGTGTTCAGTCATGGCTGTGAGAATATTATTTTCAACTACTGATTTTAGAAGCCTCATTCATGTAAGAGTTCAAACTTTGGCATTGAAATTGCTCTGAGTTTTTGCTCTAACATGTAAAGGCATATTAAATCATTACCTACATATCATAATCTGTGAAAGTATGGAAAATAAGCCTCAGTATATTTTCATTAAACTGTTAAAATAAAAACTTCTGCTTGAATATCAAATATTAACCTGGAGAGACAGAATATCCAGAAAACCAGGGTAGCCCTTCCTCCTGGTGCAACAACGATCAGAGGCTCACAGTGGAGGGAGCACTGATGGAGAGATGCTGGATGCCTGGAGGATGGGAGAAGACCACAATGAGGTCACAGCATACTACTAGGAACCACATAGCCCGCATGGTACCTCAAGAACCTCTCAAAATCTCAAGGGGAATGTTAATAAATATGTAGGGCCCTGACAGGGGAATGGGAGGACTGATTTTTGAGAAATGGACACAGAAATTCATTCAGGTGGAAATTTCTCAGGAAGGACATTTCAAGAAATTAATCCTATAAAGAGATAAAGTATACCAAGTACACAACAACCATCCTGCCTTTAAATATCATCTTGAGTTAAAATACTTTATAGGTGAAATAAATGAAGGCAAATGGATTGTCCCATAAAAAGAAATAGTTGTCAGGTGTTAATAATCCAAATTCCTAGGCTTTCCTTGTGGCTGTTACATGATAGTTAATACTAGGGAATCAGATAATCCCACAGTGTCAAGCACACAGAGTGATAAGAGAGTATTAGAACTGAATGAGCTGTAGGACCAATGCTCATCAGAGACAACTCAGTGAATCTTCAGATGGCAGAGGAGACAGTGGAGAGGACAGGAGAGCCTTGATCAGCCTCTTCCTCTGCCACTTTTCATACTGTAATCAGAGTTTCAAAGGCCTCAAGCTCATGGTACATGAAGGAAGCACCCTGAATATGTGCATCTATTCAGAATCACAAAAATTGATATCCCTGAGGGGTACCAGAAGTCTGGCAACCTTGTTCTATGCATATTTGATTGTCACTGAAAACAGTTCTTCCTGTACTGGTTCCATGTAGGCAGCAGGGGACAGATTTCCTCAGAGAAGATAAGTATAATGAGTCCCTGAACCCCACTATACCTTGCCCCATGTGCTTTCATAGGCAGGGTGAGATCTTGAGCTAAGAAGACCCCTGCATCATGAATATGAAAATCACCTGAGTTTGCTTTGGAAAATACAAATATATCTGTGTCATAGAGCATTCCACAATGACCACACTTCTCTTTACCATCACCCAGATAACAGCTCTCCACCATGGACTGGACCAGGGGAATTCACTTCTTGGTGCTTCTTGCTGGCTGCCAAAGGTAAAGGATTCCCCAACTCAGGCTGAGGTGGAGAAGAGTGCCTGTCAGAGCCCCATTCCTATCTCCTCTCTACAGGTGCACACACCCAGGTGCAGCAGTTTCAGCTTTGGCCTGAGCTGTGGAGTGCTGGTGCCTCAATGTAGGTCTCCCATAAGGCTTGAGGCTAAACTTTTACCAATTATTGGATCAACTGGGGATAGCAGATCCCTAGAAAAAGTCTGGATTAGACTGGAAAGATTGACCCTAGTGATGGAGAAACAAAATATCCTCTGAAATTCCAGGGTAGGGACACTCTCACTGCAGATAAGGCATCCAGCACAGTCTACTTGGAGCTGAGCAGCCTCAGATCTGAAGTCAACTCTGTATATTACTATGTGAGACAGAGTGTGGTGACCACATCCTGAGTTTTTCAGAAACACTGAGAGAGGAGCAGCTCCCTAAGTGCAAGATGACAGAGATGATGAGGCTGAAGTCCGCTTAGAAAATTGGTAAACAAATTGAGAGTAGCAAGGTTGAAAATGTATGCATCCTAATTGAATGTGATAATTGTGTAACTAATACCTTCAAACACTGTAACGTTGGTATTGGATGTCTGCTGACATCAGTTTGGAGATGGCTGAAGGTAGAATAGGTGATTTGATCATGACCCAGTGCACAGATTATGGGTGTGAGCTCTATAGCAGCCCTAGGGCAGGTAGCAGGCACACACAGTATAAACACAGAGAGGGTCTCCATCTCTTCTCCTTCCTTTTGGTATCCTGAACTGCTATGAACTGTTGCCCTCTGCCATGTGCTATGATTGCTTTAGGCAGTCAATTACAAACTGAAACTTTTACAAGCTGTGAGATAAATAAACCTTTTATCCTTTAACATTGATATTCAGGTATTTTGTCCCCGCATCAAGAAAATAACTGACACACTCTTCCTGTAAAATACAGGGAGTAAGCAAATCTCTCTACTAAAAATGTGGACAAAAGCAGTCCCTGTAACATATTTGTGATGATACATACAGTGGTACTTCAGTTCACAAACTTATTTTTTTCCATGATTTTTGGGAAAGATGATATATTTATCTTCAAGTTTGGAAGATGACCAGGTTGTGTTTCACTCAATGCAGAGTTTAGGAATGGAAGCACAATTTTATGGAGCACTTTTCTGTTTCCAAAAATGAATTGATCAGAAACAGAGGCATTTATCAACTGAGATATTGTTGAATTTCAAAACAATTGGAGAAACATACAAGAGCAAAATTTCACAATCCAATGAAATTATTCTCTAGTTTGTAAAAAATGTCCAGAATGTGGCTTCCATTTCTATTGAGCAGCATTTAATAATGTATTATTTACATGTTCACTGTGAAGTTGATTAGATAGTAGAGATGTCCCACAATCCTCTGTTCTTTTTTCCTGTACAACCAGTTTCTTTATCAACACCCTGTCTTGCAGTCTTCCCTGTTCCAGTTGTTGGTACCACTGTGAGACATCATCACCTCCCATTGTCAAGGCACTAACACAGTTTCATTTCTTCTGCTGTGCACACTGCTGGTTGGGATAAATGTTTACTGACCTGCTGGCATCACATATTTCATCTGTGTCCAAATTACCTAGATGAATAGCAGGAGTAACTCTGTGGGACTGTGGATTGATAGTTGCCCTTCAGGCAGCAAGAGGAGGAGGCTCTGACAGAGGACTCTGCTCAGCAGAGCACTGGTGTGGAGTTCAGGTGTCCAGGTTGGCTGTTGAGTGGTTTTGTAAGAAAATTCCTGGAGCCTCCACTATGTGGTTGGCTAATGCTGATGGTTCAAATACTTCATCCTTACAAAACATGTCCAGATGTCCGAGCTGTGCCTACATGCAACCTTCATCCCTCATGGAGAGAGAAAGTTGATGGAAGCATCATCACAAGGTGTACTAGAACAATATGTTCAGGTCAGTTGAATGTACCCCTCATGCTCTTTTGGTTCCTTCCTGGCCTCACCACTATGAGAAATTCCCAAAGAGCCTGAACAGTGGAAGAACCATTTTCATTCCATCTGGCAAAGAATAATGGTCCCATTTCCCTTACAACCCTCAGGAATTTGTTTGCTCTGTGTTTATTTGCTAGCATTTCTAAATGATGTTTAGTATGCAATTGTATAAATATATATTTTGATACAAGCCATACTGAAAAACTTTTACAGAACTTAAAAAATTGTTGAAGTTTTTGTTTTTATTTCATTTTGAGAGATTTTTCTTTGGCTCTGCCTAAAATATTCTTGAATATTTTTAGAATTTGAAGAAAACTATGTTTCAACATTACATAATTTGAATCATCATTTCACAAAGATTCCAAGAAATCCTCATTGCAGTATGTCTACTAACCTTAAAACTATTTACATTGTTCTCAAAAAGTGAGTAACAAAGTAGATTACATATTTTCTCATCACAAAAATGTTAACTCTGAGTTAAAATATGTGTTGATTTGTTAAATTTAGTGATTTTACTGACATATTACTTGATTTGAAGTGGTTTCAAATATCAACATGGCTCTTCTGATCATTGTAATATCATTGAATTTAAATAATTATACTTATATATTGACATTTAAAAGCATATTAAGGGCCAGGATTGTAGCTATGTAGCACAGCACATAATTTGCAAGCATGAGGCCTTCAGTTTGATTTCCAGTACCAAAGGGTGAAAAAGCCACTTTAGGTTATCCATGGCCACTCTCACAATCTTTTCCATCAGTTTAAAATTCAAACAACTGATAATCTTACTATAAATAGAAGATAGAACTACCAAAGATTCCAACTCAGTAAGGATTATTTCCAGAGATTTAAAAAGCAGTAGCATATGTCAAATATTTGACAGCAAATATTTCCTAAATAATCATGCTGTATTTACATAATAAAAATCATGTTAAAATATATATTGTACACTTACATAATATGATACTATCAAATACCCTCATGAAAACAATATTTTCAGTATTTGTAATAATTATCTTACCAGTAATTATGCTACTACAGTAAATAATCATTATGACAATGATTTAATACCTTAAATATTTTGTATTAAACACTAGAATCATTTTTCAGGTATAATCTCAAAGAACATTCTCTAAGCTTTGGATGTAAGAGCCATGATTTCTTGGTTTATATACTGACATTAACAGGGCAGAGAAGTGCTGATTCTCAAATAGTTCACATATCTCTCAGATGCAGTATTGAAGTGTCTAATGCATCTGTTTGAAAGGAAAAAATCTCCCTTCAGAGAACCTAAAATAATCTTTTTTTCTCTTCCAGTTGTTCAACAGCATTCTCAGTATATCCATAAATTCACACTTCATAATTTCTACCAATGAATAGAGAAATCATTAAAATGACAGTTGTCATAGTGATCTGCAGAAAGCATAATTCTTATGAGTAAACAGTTAGTGTAGGGCATGAAAAATGTCTGTCTGTGTCTTTTATAGAGGAAACAGTGTCACTCATTCCTGAGAAGACATTCTTTGCATCCAGACAGCCTTTCATTTTCTTCATGGCCTTGTGTCTGTTGTACAATCCTGAAATGGAAATGTAGGTCCGTGCTGAAGACATGCATTAAGACATGTTTTCAAGCACAACCACCACCAGTGCAAAGTCCAGCAAAGGAGCCAGAAGCCATCAGACATCAGTGTCAACTCCACAAATACCAGAAAGAGCCCCATCCTGTCCACAGAGAACATGTGGAGATGAACAGACCTGTTAGTCTCAGCCCTGTCAGGGAATGGGATTTCTCATCCACTCTCACAGGCCCCACAAATGCCTGCATTTAGGAGCTCTCCTCCTCCTGACTCTTCAGAAAAAGTGGTTAAGCTCCCTCTGGTTATGAGTAATTTCCTGAGAATCAGTACATATTTTCCACCATGACTCAGTGCATAGACTATGTGGTCTTCGGCACATGTTCAGAGTATCCATTTTTGTCCCTGCTCTGCTATTCAGTGGATATGTCTATGGCACTAGTATCTTCCACATTCCTTTGTGGAAAAGGCCATCCAAGATAATCACAGAGATTTGCTTGAATAAGCTGAATTTTGACTACTTTGCTGCAGTTTAAAATTTATATGACTCTTAATAGTGAATGTTTTGATTCAGAAATCTAACCTGTGATAAATGGTGCCAATTCTTTTGCCAAAGAATTCATTGATTGTACCTTAACTTTCTTTGTCAGAAGAAAAACATGTTCACCAATTGTTTCATTAATCCTCATCATGTTAAAACTTGAATAAATTACAGAATATTTAAAAATTGAAATCATAATATATCTGAAAACCAGACTCTAAGGAAGATTTAAAAGAGAATAGTGGGGAGACAAGCTAGTGACATTAACAAATGCCCATATTTGCAGCAAATGTAGGACTGAAAAACAATATAACTTAGTCAAAGCTAGTGTAGACTACAAGGTGTGCCTCTCCCTCAACAACCAATAAAGCAATAAATAAATAAAGTAGCAACAAAGAAAGTTTGACTGAGATGGTGTCATACACCTGCAATTTGTGGACTTAGTAGGTGGAGGAAGGAGAATCACTGCATTTGATGGCAACCTAGTTTATACAGTGTGGGAAAGGCTGGCCAAAAGAAAAAATAATACAACAAATAAAAATAATTGACCAAAACATGGTTGGAAAATTCATATAAAGTCTGAATTTCAGCAACATTGTTATCATTCACTTGGTGTTAATAATGCTTAATCATTCAAAAGGGGTATCCATCATACAGTAAGCATGCTGAATTACCAATGACATTCAGAGAAAGAAAGGGAAGCTGAACTTAGGGAATAATCACACAGTAACTGCCCAGAGTCCTCCAAGGACATGGGCTCTTTCTCTTCTACACCAATTAGAAACATCTCTTTGAGATGAGTACAGGACACACATCTCTATATTCAGTTTCTGATGAGAAAAAAGCCACAGTTTTACAGCAGATGGCAGGCTAATCTCAAATGATGATAGCAAATAATGGTGTAGCAAGCTCTCGGGCAACTTGCCTCATATCAGTGAAGAGAAGTCATGGAGAGAATGAAGGAGCTGTGGTTGCATTAGTCCTGAGGAAGCATCAGCCAGAGCCTGGGTGGGGGGTGAACTGTGGGGATGGGACACAGGAAGGGGGAAGGGGCTAGAGGGTGGTGGAATGTAAATCAGAAAGATGCACATGTCTTCTGTCCTGCTTCTCCCATTCCTGGGAAATCTACATTCCTCTATACACAGAGTTAAAGGAAACTTCAAAGGAAGGTTTACTCTCAACATTAAAGGACGATGTGACTTCTTTCTAGGATTTAAGAAGGAACTTCGCGGCATGCAAATTTACCAGCTCCCTTTTTCAGCTCTCAGAGCTCATGGCTCTCTCCTCCATAAGGGCTGAGGTCTCTGGAGAAGGCAGAAGCATACTCTAGAGAACGAGATTTCTGGATCCTAGCAAGGTCCCTGGTGTAAGGTTTCCCAAGTGAGTGCCCTCAATGGTAGAAATCACTACATGTGAAGGATATGAACTCAGGTTACTAATAGGACTCCCTCATCCCCTGGTGTAATGTCCCAGTGCAGCTGCAACAGTTAGAACCTGTCATGGTTAAGGTCTCACAGGCCATATCCTTCACTTGCTCAGCCTACAGATTCTTCATTACAATCAGTGGTGACTGGTGAAACTGGATCTATCATACCCAAGCAAAGAGCCTTCAGTGGATGGTACAGTGGTGCCACTGGCTACAGCCCTTCCCTCAAGAGTCACATCTCCATCTCCAAATTCACAGCCAAGCCATTTGTCCCTGCAGCTTAACTCTGTTGCCTCAGATGACATGGTCATGTACTGTAACTGTGTTTCTTACACAGTAGTAGTAAGACCTTTCCTCTGTGCACCCATTGCAAGACAAGGGAACCTGAAGATCTACATCTGCCTGTCAGGTGCTGCCACCAGAAGGCGCTTTTCTCTGCTCACTCAGCATGACCTGAAAGAATCAGAAGATCTGCCTCTGCCTGCTTGGCACAACCACTGGAAGGCCCTTTCCTCTGCATGCCCAGCACATGCCAAGAAAACCAGAAGATCTGCCTCTGACTGCTGGGCACCACCAGAAGAAGATCCTTTATTCCATGCAACCAGTACAGTTCAAGGGAGACAGACAGATCTACCTTTGCCTGCTGTGTACCACCATCAAAAGGACATATCCTGCAGGCAACCAACATGGCCAGAGAGAACAAGCAGATGCACCTTCACCCTCAGGTGGCTGCCATCAGAAGGCTCCTTCCTACAAGCAGTCAGAAGCAGCAGGGACAAACAGCCAGGTAAGCCCTCTGCATCCAAAGACCAACACTGGAGGTCTTTGGTTTTCTCAGGCAGCCATCACTCACTAGGTGAATAGAAAAACACTCCCCTGTGTGCCAGCCACCATCATGGGAGTCCCTATGTAGACACATAGACTGACAGAAGTAGCCCAGCCTCCATGCACCCCTGATCATCATCAAATTCACAGTGTAGCTGTATAAGTCTGGAGGAGACCACTCCACGCCCCATCTCCCTGTAAATTGGGAATTAGAGAAACCCAGGTGCCTGTCCAATTCTCCTACACTGCCTAGGGGCAGGCAACATGGAAAGTGTCTGGAAATGCAAAACCAGCATTCAGGGAAAAAAACCCAGGAGAATGTCAAGATGCAAGAGCAAAAGACAAATGCAGACCTCTAGCCCACATGCAGTAAGTCTGGGAGATACAGTCATGAAAGTCACACCTGAAATCTCTGAGAGGATAGAAACTGAAGAGAAGAAACAACTTCATGAGATTGTAAAAGAATAAAATCAGAAAAATGTCTCAGGTAAAAGAAAAAATTGCAAACATAATGAAACAATTGTTCGGTAGGTCTAAAGAAGGTACAGACAAAAAAACAAGGACATGGGAAAATGATGGAAACCTAGAAAGAATGTAGTAAGCAATTACAATGCATGAAACAGATTCAAAGAGAGATCCAGAATATTAAAAATTCAATCAAAAACTGCAAAGCTGCTTGAAAGAATAAAGATAGACATTCAAACCTTGAAGATAAGATTGCAGCTAGTGATCATAAAATGAAAGATCTCTTTAAAATAACATGGAATCAGGAAATAATAACTCAATTTCTGGAAGATGATGCAAAAAAAGCATAATTTAAGAGTGATAGTGTAAATGAAGAAGCAGATAGCAACACAAATGAAATTAGAAGGATATTCTCAGAAGTAATAGCAGAAAACTTCCCAAACATAGGGAATGGATCTGACATCCGATAAGTGAGGCATATAGGACTCCAACTAGCCATAACCAAAGTAAATCTACACCAAGACACATAATAATCAAGATCCCAAAAATTCAGCACAAGAACACAATATTAAAAGCTGCTAGAATAAAGAAACAGATCAATTATAAAGGAAAACCGAACAGAATCACAGCAGCCTTGTCAACACAAACCATCAAATCAAAAAGAGTTTGGAATGAAGTGCTTTAAACCCTGAAGGAAAACAACTTACAACATAGATTGATCTATCCTGAAAAACTGTCCTTAAAATTTCATGGGAAAATAAGATACTTGCATGCTATAGAACACTGAAGGAATTCATGACTACCAAACCAACCCTACAAAGAGTACTAAAAGTTATTCTAGAGAGAAGTAAATATGGCCATGGTTCCAGGAACAGCAGCAGATGAGAATCAGCAAACAGGACAGGCAATTGAATGAAGGGGAAAAGTGGAAGGCCAGTAACAGGAGGATAGCAGGGTGAAGACCAACCAAAGTATGCTGGTAGTAACTGTTAATGTAGATGGCCTAATTTCAGCAATAAAAAGAAACACAGGGAAACTGGATCAAGAAACAAGATTCAGTGATATACTGTATACAAGAAACACATCTAACTGGAAAGAAAATTCATATAGTAAAAATCAAAGGAGAGAAAACAATTGACAGGACACTAAAAAGAAAAAAAAAAAAAGCAAAAGTAACTGCACATCAACTGCCTAATGGATGAGAAAGATACGGTATTTTAATGCAGTGGAAAGCTACCTAGCTAGAAAGTAGAATAACTTCAAGGATCCTTTAGGTAAATAGACACAATTGGAGATCATGATCATGGCCAAAAGAGTTCAAACTTAAATATGTGAACCACATCATAAGAAACAGAAGAAACTAATGGGATCCAAAAGCAAAATAGTTAATGTAAGAGCAAAGGGGAGGAAATATCTGGGAGGAAAGGTGGAAACTACTGTCAATTCCTCATTGTCTTATCTTGAACTTTTGCATTGTTTACACAATTTTATTAGACTTGGCTTTGCTCTGTCTTATTTTGTTATATTTTATGCTTTTGGATGACAGGGACAGCTATTTTGAACACAGTGGGATATATTATGTGAATCATGATTTCCTATTATTTTGCTTTGAAATCTTATAATTCTTTTATTCATTGTTTTGATTGGTTTAATTCTGTTTTGTTTGATTTTATTATGTATTATGGTATAAACAGATATTTTGAAGAAAAAAACATTATGCTGTTCATTGCTGATTTTCTATCATCTTGTTTTGAAGTGCTACTATGCTTTTGTTCTTCTGTTTTGATTGGCTCTATTTTCCACAGTATGTGGTTCCCCTTCCCTCTGGGTCTCCCTATATAGGTCTTCAGGCTTGCCAGCCCCTGCATCACCTTCACTGTGAGGGTGCATCCCGAGGATTCAACAGAATTTCTCACATGGTGGTTCTGGCTCTATGTGAAAGTGTTACCAGCTCTTTTTTTTCTCTTTAATGTTTTCTTTTTATAATTCTCTTTGTGGGCTTCAATTCTCATTTTAGGTTTTGTCAGGGCCTGGGGGACCCACTTTCTTTTTTCTGCCTTCCCCATGATGCTACATTCCAGCATCTGTGCTATTTCTCTCAGAGAGGCTATTTATTCTGCAGCTTATTTTCTGCCACCTTTCTCAATCCCTGAAGATGAGTTTCTATCAGAATTCACAATTTGATCATTTCTTACATATCTGAATACAATAATTAAATTTACTCTCATACTGTTGATCATGAAGTAAATTTTTAACTGACACATTAGTGCTATTTGTTACATAGTGTCAGCAAAGACTCTGATTCTTACATTCAAATGTTTTTCTATGGATTACCAGATAATACAAAATAAAGTCAAGTGTATCTCTTGATATTTTTCTGAGGTTAAATAAAGGATAGCATGATCTAATTTCTTCAAATTCCTGTGTTGTAACATTTATGCTCACACACTGACACTTTAGATAAGTTCCCTTTCTCTTATGTGTGTCAACCACATTGGATTTCTTGAGCAATTTTTTTCCTCTTCTTTAACATGCTGGGTAGGCCATATTATTCCTGTATTACAGACAAGAAATACAAAATTCAATATAACATTACCCCAAACATCAATGGTTCCAGTTATACTCATGGTATAATATAATGAGGCCTGAGACATAAAAGCAAATTTTATAATTTTCAGTTTTATTAAACTATATCACTGAGAAATAATTACTGCTGTGTGTAACAATAAACAAAATATATCATGTTACCTGTAATATTAATATTCATATATGTTTCCCACCTCACACCTCTGTAGAGCTCCTTTTGTGATGGAATCAGCAAAATCCACTCTTCTTGAGTGAAGTTCACAGCTACATCCTCAAAGGTCACTGTCTCCTAGATAATGACAAGCATCCTGAAGTTCAGACACACACAGCCTGATATATCATAGCTCCTGTCATAAACAGTCTAACTGAAGGTCAATGCTTCAAGTATTAACTGCCTGTCATGGTCATCAAAACACTAATACATTCAAATATAGCCACTCAGTAACACTGATGTAGATTATAACACACTTCCAAAGCAATCACAGAACTGTAGCATGGGCTTGTCACTGAATTTAAAGCAGAGCTCAAAGAGGGAGCCTACAAATCACCATTAATAAATATCTGGTTATTTATAACAATGAATTAATCTTTCTTTCTAGACAGAATTTAGAATCTTAAAACTGATTTTATAAATAAGTATTTAGTAGAATATTAAATTAACTTTGTAACTAACTATAATTTAATAAAATTCTATAGACAAAGAAATTAGGAAAATAGTAGCTATAAACCTATATCTCAGGGATGACAAATTATCTTCTTGAACTTGAATATTAGAAATTCTACTAGCATGAGGATAATGTGGGAAAGAATAAATATGAAATATTTGAAATGCAGTGAAAATTGAAGTATAACAAAGTAACTCCTCACTAAATACAAAAAGAAAAGTTAGGACAGTGGGGTAGTACAGGCCTGTTTTCTGTGTACTTGAAAGACTGATGTAAGTGGGTAAACAGGAATTTCAGGATTGCCATGAATTCAATGACCAGCCTGCACTATGTAACAAGGACAGTCCGAACTACAAAGTGAGGCCATTCATCAAACTCCCTCACCAAATGAAAATTAGAATTAATTCACAGTCATTTAAAAATCACACCTTTGTACCAGGGGATATATGTTGGTGGCACAAGCATTGGTTGACATGTGCAAGGGCCTGAGTTCTGTTTCCAATACAAAAAACTAAACACACTAAACTAAAATCAATTTTGATTACTTCAACAATTATAAATGAAAGTAAGGATAAAAAGGCTTCAAAATTCAATAATTGTGAGCAAGAAAATCTGTTGCATAATAAATATGAAAAGCATTTAATTTCAACCTTCATTATTAGTGAAAGATTCACAGAAAATGACAAATTGATCTCAGGAAATTAAGACAGCCTTCAATGCATCCACATGGAAGTGGAATGTTGTTTCATGATTCAGCTGATGGTATGCCTATCAGGAATACATTCAGAGAGAAACTGATATGCACCTAGAACTCAGCACTGTATGATCTTTGCACCTATGTGCACTATTAAAATAGGAAAGAGAAAAATAAATAACTGTGGAACTTACATTAAAAAACACTCAATTAATGAAAAACATTCCTCAAAAGAAACCTGAGCAGCCATAAGAATTAGAAGAAATTGGATTCTATGAAAATGGGAATTAAACAAGAAAACATTCATTGGGAGCACAATACAAAGATTTTTACAGAGTGTTAAGATCAATGACAACAAATCTAAAAATAAACAAGAACATATTTTACCCAGGAGAAATACTATGTAGAAAAGAAAATGTAAATCACATTTGTGAAAATCATCAGACAATATTGAAGTGTGCAAGAATAAAATAATTAAATTCATTAAATCAATATTCAGTTCCTGAATTTAACAAACTCTTTTACTATGGAGTTTATGAAAGCCCACAAACAAGGACTTCTTTTTAATGTCTAGAAAATACATCATGCTATGATTCCTAGGAATACACTTCATACTTTTCAAGTGAAATTAAAGAGAAACTGTGACTAAGAAATTAAATGAAAAAGTACTGTGGCCTTGATTCACATACCAGTCCCGATGAATAGTGACTAAATTGAGAAATACCCCAAAACCACACAAAATATTTCCCTGTGCAATTTCTAATGCTGATTCTGAAAATGTAAATGAAAGTAGCTAAAAAAAGAGTCTTTATGAAAAAGCATTTATTTTAAACTTTGGAAAATTCCCAAGGGAGAGTTGTCATCAATCATGCAAAATTACATTTTGCCCTAAAGGGATTTTATCACTTGGTTACTTTCATTCCTTTTGTTATGACGCAATAGTGGAACACTCTGTATATAACAGGGACACTTTCATTGTTATAAATAAATCTAAACAGGAAACTGTTGGGAAGAACTGTCTTCTAAATGATTAAAAAAATAAATTACAGTACAGGTACTTAAAATTTATATCTGTTTGTGTTCAGACAAGAAATGATGAGATAGTTTCCACATTAGTTAAAATAAGCAAACAACAGTTGCAAATGTCAGTGCAACAAACCCACAGCTAACAGTCATGAAATGCTAAGGTCATCAAAAGGAGAACAGGTCAACCTATCAGGAGACCAGATCACATCATTAGGAGAATAGGCGAGATTAAAAAGGACTGAGAAAACAGGTGGCAGAGCTGATTAGTAGCTAGAGGGAAGCCAATCAGCACAGCTGAGAGCTGAGTGCATAGCATCACTCTGCCTTGCAGTCTGGGAAATCTGAGACTAGTGCCAGCAGTGCCATAACAAGCACATCCCTAAACATCTGGGAGCTGAGTTCCCAGAGAGAACTAGATAAAATTGCTGCACTATAGAAAGGATAATCACCCCACAGAAAACTGGGTATTTCATTGTTCTATATTTTTGCAGATTCTCAACAGCAATAGTGAAAAAAAGTTTTAAAAGTATTGGAGGCATTATTGAGTAATAATGTAATTAAATACATTAAAATCTAGAGGAAAATTATCCTACAATGATGTCAATGGACCTAGACAAGGCACAAGAAACAGAATAAAATTAGCCGAGAATAAGTTGGAATAATGCAAACAAATAATTTCACTTTCAAGTAATAGTCTATATGGCAAAAAATTAAAGTTCCAACAAAAAATCAATATAATTTATGAGATAATGCACCACAGAAAATATATCTGGATTGAAATACAGATATGATCCATGTAAATTTTTATCAGGTATAAACACAGTAGATTTTAAATTATGAGCATTATATCACATGAAATTCACATTGACAGAATTTCAAAAATATGAAAACCTGTGAAGCAGCAATAAAAAGCACAAAGTGCTTCATTTATCATGCCCTTTTCAACAACATCTAATAACTATCAATGAATTATAATAATTACATGGACAAAGGTGCTTCTTTCTCTGCACTCAAAGAAAACATTGTTTTACAAGGCCAAGGATTAAGCTCAGCAGCAAAGTGCCTGCCTGGCAATGTGAGATTGTGAATTTGAATTCCAGTTTAAAATAATTGCATGTACATGTGAATTCCCTACTTCAAACAGATTGGTATGTACATTTAACAGGCAGCCCATTTGCAAGTTGTCCTTTACAGTATTTATTTCACCTTCTTTTATTTAAATTCCTATCATACCATCAAACTTTAAGCATTAAGGTATAAAAGATAATGTATTCAACAGTTTATACATTTAACACATGGTTAGGTATAGGATAGTAATTTGCAAATGCCTGGCAAGGGTGCTAACATTTATATTCATCAAAGTCAATGCTAAAATTTATATATCTTAAAGTTTTTTAAAAAAAATTTATGTGATTTTTAAACATCCTATATGACTTTGGAATTGTGAGGGTGTGTTCATTAGTTTTTGAGTTCACCATCATTACAATGAAGCTTAATGTGGAGGACACAATTTGTCTCATTGAGACCTCATATTTAAACTCTTTTAATTTAGCATAGTTAGATGTCTCTGGCACTTTCTATACCTGGGATAAAATATCCAACAAAATACTTGACTTTATCCATCATCACAAGGGATACCAGATTTATGAAAAGTAATCCTAGCAAGGGGATAGAATGAGAGTTGCATATAGCCCCACTTTCAATCCCTGTGAGGAGGCATAGATTTAGCATAATTTTACATAATATCCTTTCCTTCTCAAGGATTGAAATTTTATCTCTTGTGGCTTGCTTATTTTCCAAACTAATGTGCTCAATTTGACACCCCTGTTGCTTAAACTTCTACTGTTACTTTTTGTGTGTTTAGGTTATTGGGTTAGACACCTAGGTTATTAGGGAAACATGTCCAGGTGTGGCTTCATACCACAAGGAAGCATGACCTATGAGATTACATCTTGTCCAGGGCCCCTACCTCTCAGCTTCTGTCTCTGCTTAAGAATCTCCACTGGAAGGTTAAAGATTTAATTCTGAAAGCATGAGCAAAATTGAGGCAAATATTCTAAAGCAATGGGAAACACCTGTTCTCATGCACAGAAAAATAAGAGATTTGTTTTCATCTTAATAACCCACCTTTTTGAAGACTTTCCGTGTGCCCACAGAACTATGAATGTAGTCAGTACTCTAATAATTCCTAGATAGCTTAGAAGCTCCTCTTCATTTATAAAGGTGAGACTGCCAAAAGTTTGCATCCTTCTGAGGCTGAATCACACCACTCAACTGAAATTATAAACCTAAAACTATTTTGCAGAGATGACATTAAAAGATATATTACAGAAATAGTTGCTATGTCTAATCCTAACCCTAATGCTAAGCACTCAGCTCAGTTTCTGCTGATATAAAATTTTCATTTTTATCCTCTTGTCAAGGGGATACATGTCAAGCAGTATGAACAGACCAGACCACATTAGTACAATAATAATTAAAACATTCAGGGGGATGAACACACAAAATTCCCACAGTAGTGTTCATGTTTCCAATCAGGATTGTATGGCTCACCTGATAGATCTGCTAAAGAGAAACAGGTGAATACAGCTCTCCAAATTGAAAACAATTGCATAAGACTCATATTCTGCAGGGTACAATATGACGACTGGAAGAAATGGCACAAAAGGTTTTGTTTTTCAAAAAAAAAAAAAAAAGTGACTTGATCAACCTGAAAGTAACTGTCAAAAATGCATTGAATATGCACAAAAGCAAACCTACTGTTACAAATCCTGTCGCTATGCATTATATTTTTTCTGACCTGCTGAATACAAATGCGTGACCTGTATTTTGGATATAATAGAAAGACCAATTTATAATACAACACTAAACATCACATGTATCTTATTGAATGCAAGACACTGACAATCCCTGGTTTTTCATCCATCGTGTCCTTTTTATGAGACCAGAGACTCATCTTTGCATCCCCTGACATGAGCATATCAACTTTGCATTGTGTCATGTATCAGTAGTAGTAAACATACATCAACTTAAACATTCAATATTAAGTTTAAACAGCAAGCAATTTATGTCTAAGGGTCCCATGGACTTTAGAAAATATAATTTGGGGTGAGTGTAAGTCCTCAAAGTGAATCTCTTATTGAAAAAGCTCTTGCTCAGTTATCCAGGGTGGCTTTAGATTTGAAACATTCCTAACTCTACCAAGGAGCTGGCATTAAATTTCTGCACCACCAAGATTCAGTGTTGTTTACTTTACACCAACACTGAAACATTGGTGAAATTTAGTGGCATAAAAATGAAAACATTGGTCCAAGCATGATAGTGCATGCCTGAAACCCTAGAACTACAGTGGGGTGCTGCATGATACTGAGTTAAGGACAGTGTGAACTACAGAAAGAGACCCACTTCACTCCACCAAAGCAGAGGCACAGCATTGTAACTAACCAGGTGGCACATGTCTGTCAACTTGTCACAGGCAGCTGAGATATTTAGAAATATTGCAGGCAGTTAGCAGACAGTATTAGGCTCTTGAAGGAGCTAGCACAGATAAACAGATGTCTGGTGATTTTGGAGGAGACTCACACCTCTTTCAGTGGGCTAGATCTTAAGACAGAAGGCAGAAGAAATGCAACCCTCCTTAAATATAATGCTAAGGGATTAGGGATTAATCAACTTGAGAAGTCAGAATTCACCATTCCAATATCCTACAGGATGAGTCACTGGTTCATAAAGAATACTTCCTTCCTATGTGAGTGGCTTCCCCATTTCTTCCTGATTTAGTAAATTTTACCTCAATAATTAACATTTTAGGCTGACCATAGCTCTTTCCCACCTCAGATCTGCCTGCCTTCTGGGTTCTGATGTATTTCTTTCTTTATATGAAAGTATAAAACTCACCACAAAGTTTTACTCTATAAAAATTCCTATAAAGGACACAGCCATTGGGACCACTTCTGTCTGTCTCTCTCGCTCCAATAGAAGCTTTCTTTCTCTCCATAAATACTGCTGCTTTTAGCATTCATTTTTCCTAAAGTTCATTCTTAATATTAAGAGAACATGATCTTGTACTGGAGATATAGTAGGTTGAGAGATTCATTCCCATATAACAAACTTAACAGTCAGAATGCTGGCAAAGTCCCAACACTTTATTTTTTTATTTAATAGAAAAAAGAGAAAAACACAAAACAAAACAAAGCGGTATCCCAACACTTTTTGCCACCTTGGCAAAGTAGTAAGATCTCGTCTCAAAATACAACAAAATGTTTTTAAAATTAATTATTTTTTTTTCAAATTTGGGAGAATGTAGGTAAAGAGTCAAATTTCTGAGGTCAGGTACTGCACAATAAGAAACATCATATAGGCCTTGAAAATCTTTGGTTCCAACAGAATTGTTTCCATGGTACTTTAGCTATGATGTCCAAAGTATTTTCAAAACTTCAATACTAGTGTTTTAATTTCCTGTCTTACCTGAGAGAGAATTAGGTGAGCTGATCAGTAGACACAGAAGGAGTATGTAGCCATGACCATGTTTCCTTCCTTTCTATAGGCCTCTGAACCTTTTCCCATTCTGGAACCTACCAAGCAGAAAATCCCTTATTGCTGTCACACTAGGTCAAGCTCACCTCAGAAGTCCTTTAGTGTCCTGGCTGCTGATTTGGCTGCACTCCACATGCCCTAGCTCTCCCATTTCCTTTCAATTGGCTCTTCTCATTCAAACAAATACTTTGGTTCTTATTTTTTAATACCCATGCAGATCCTGACTATGTGAATATATCCCTAATTTAGTGAAAAGTCCAACTCAGTTTTGCAAATGTTTTGTCTGTCTTTTTGAAACAGGTTCCCACAATGCTCAGGAAACATGTGAGCTCACTTCATAGCCAGGCTTGCTTTAAACTTGCAAGGATCCTCCTGGATCAGCCTCCTGAGTGCTGGGATTCAGGGCAATGCCACCACACCCCACTCAGTGTTTCAAATTGCAAGTCAAAGTCTAAGCACAGCCCTAAAGCTACAGTCATTCTCTCAGAGAGGACTCATTTGCCTATCCATTCTCATATTTATCACATCTCTACATCCCGTAGACACCAGTTTTCTGTGTTTTTCATTGTGGGATTAACAAAGAACACGTACAGGAAGTTGTTCTCTGCAGGAACTTGCCCATCAGGAGCTAATGCATCACCATCCCCAAATACTTCACAGCATTCTAAACTCTATGAAAAGCCTTGCTTCAGTAGTTCAATTGTAAAAAAAAAAAGTGTTGATTTATTTAGCTTATAAGTTAGGGGCTATTTTAGAAAAGGGTGTGAGATCAAGTTGCAAAATTAGTGGCCTTCATAAGAATCAAAATGCAATAAACAATGACCTAGGACTTGAATTGGCAGGTAATTTTCTCCCCCACAGTAAAATGCAGATTTCAGTCTACTATGGTAAGTAGCAGCTGCTAATTACTAAATTCCTGAGACAATAGAAATGTAAACACAAACAGCCAGTCTATCTCTAAACCCTGATTCCTGTAGACCATACAGAATGAAGAAATGGAATAGAGAACCTGAGCTCAAAGTATTTCTTTTTCTGGGTGCAGTGACTCAGAAATGTAATCTCCTCACACTGGAGGCTGATGGAGAAGCATGGCCCAGAGTTCAAGGTCAGACCAAACTACACAGAAATGCTCCATATCCAAGCAATAAAAAATAAAACAGAAAATAGAAAAAGAAAGATAAATGATAGATAGATAGATAGATAAATAAATAAATAGATAGATACACAAGTAGACAAACAGACAGACAGATAGAGAGATAGATAGATAGATAGATAGATAGATAGATAGATAGATAGATAGATGTCAATTTTAAATCCACATTGCTATGTGTACCTTGCAGGCTGACTAACCACATGGGAAGCATTCCAGAAGTCAAAGAGCTCTTCTCATTTTTTATTTTGGTTCCAGAATTCAACACTTAGAATTGTGAGATTATGAGTTCTGTTTATGAAGTAACATCAATGAGAGGAGAGTTTTCACAGAAGGAATTCATAGGATAATATTTTCTTATTTTGAGAACAGAATTCAGTTTTGCCCCCAAACCACTGCTTACTCCAAACACAGCTGTGCCTGTGGCTGCCCAAAAAACCTTCTGGGCTTACAGTGGTTCTGCTGTTTTCCTTCCAAAACTTACACAAATCCATCCCCTTCTCAGTTCCAATATGAACAAGTTAGCATTACCATTATGATGCTTGAGGTTGTCCAAGGATCCTTTGCAGCTCAGTAAGAAGTCACAGAAAGTATAGGTGTGTTCAGCTCCAGGCTCTCAACACTGAACTCACAGTGATCACTTCTGTACCAGGGTCAGGAAGATCCCTACTCCCTTGGCTCACCTGATTGGGTGTGCAGCCAGCCCCACATTTATCAATGGTTGGCTCCTTAGCCCGTCTCTCTCCTGTGATGTAACCCTCAAGTTCTAGGATTAATACTTCCATTTAAGGATTTACTGCTGGATTTTCAGAGCTGTCCTGGGTTTCCTTGAAATCTCAGTGCGCTTTCCTGAAGTTGGGTCCTAAATTTTCCCTGGTGAATTTCCTCTGGAAGAACCAATCCCTTAAGGACAGAAAAGATTATGTGCCCAGGCAGACCAGGACTAACTGGAATGGGTTGTGGCTGCTGTTAGGAATGAGCCCATAAACTTTATTTCCCAGATTGTCACAGGGTCTCTCTCAGTTTGCTCATTTTCATAAAATAATTAGTATGCATCCACAAAGAGAACTCCATTATCAGGTAAATAAACTACACAAAAACAGCAACTGGTTTCTGGGGGAAAGTAAAGATGAAGGAAATTCAAACAGTCCAACTGCTTCACAAAATCTTCACACTGGATCCAGTGTCATAAATCATACCTACATTTTTAAAGAAAAACCAAGCCAAACATGAGATTCAAAATGATTGCTGAAACAGTGTCCTGCACTTGAGCCACTAGATCACTTCCTTGTACTAAGTATGGAATAAAAAAAACAAAACAAAAAAATCATTTTAGGCTGTAAGTAAAAATAATTTTGGCTTGTATGCATATATTCCACTCTATGGTCATTACACTATATTAATGCACTAGCCTGTCAAGTAATGTTAGCCTTCACTTCATATCTAATGTTGTTTTAAATAAGTCATAAATTTTAGATATAAAACTCAGACAGCAAGAAAGAAAATATAGTGAACCTGAAGTAGGATTTTGCAGGCAGACAATGGTATCAGAATTGGTATCTCAGGGCCTCAAACAAGTTCCAGGGAAAGGATTTTTTTGTCTCTTTAATCAATGGTATCAGGAACCAAGGCCGTAAGTTTTCTGGCTACTACCTTCTCACAAGTAGCTTTCTGAGCCTCATTTCTTATCTTCCTTGCAAAAGGAACGTTTACATTTTCAATTTTAGTCTTGCTATCTCTAAGAACTTATTTTTATGAATGCTACATTCACTGTTTACCATAGGGCAGGGGTAGGGTATGCGCCCCCACCTGTGACAAAGTCAGGTAAAAAATCATTTCTCTTCTTTTTTATGGATTCCACTTATTGAACAGCCTAAACCTTTTTTCTTTTCTTTTTTACTTTAAGTAAAACAAGGAAAATATCCCTCCTAAGATCCTGCTTTTCTCCACACCTACATTCCTTGTCATTGTGAGTCCATTGGCTCAGTTTCTATCAAATTAACAGGTTCAACAATTTTCTCTGCAATGATTACTGCTTGGCTATTGCTAATAGTCTTGCTCTCTACCTAATAACGGTGCCTCTTGAATAAGAGATTTTCTTATAAGTGTGCTGATTGAGTTTTTAATTACCAATCATATACCTATCAAGATTTAATGTAATGGGTGTATCTGACATCAAGTGTATAATTTTTGTTTCTAAGCAACAAGCTTCTGATTTATCTGAGCCCCTAATTCACTCTTTAGAAATGACTAGAAATCTGGCACTAGCAGGTTCCATATGATTTTCCTGCATAAAAATTGGCACACTCTCTCTCTGTGACAAGCTCCACAGTGCACTGGCACTTTATTGGTCCTTATATTAAACAAATTTTGTTATGAATGTTCTGGATTCCTGAGTTTTTTGGATGTACAAGAAGAGATTGTAACTGAACTTTTGCCATTCTGTATTTATGTGACCAAACTTTCTCTCACTGTGATAAAATATCTGAAAAATTTATATACTGGAAATGGAATTCTTAGTGGAGGTGCATTTTATCCCACATTTTCTGAAGATCAGACCATGTTGGGAGTGTGAGACAGAGCACAATTACCCACTTCATATTAGCACAGATGTAGAATAGACATGAATCAGCTACATCAAATGAGGAATGTTCCAAGGGCACTATATGTGTGTGCATCTGTGTGTCTGTGTTCCTATTTCTGTGTGTGTGTGTTTGTTTGTTTGTTTGTTTATGTGTCTTTGTCTTTGTATCTGTGAGGACACAGGGATTCTACATTCTACATTCCCCCCAGGAGTCCCTTCTCCCTTCGTTCTTTGCACAATTCATGACCTGTGTCGCAGTGAAGTTCAGAACATCTCTTCCCTATGTTCAATTGTCTGTCTCCACATGGTTGTTCTGTCTTTGAGCGCACCAATATCACTCCCTGTGTCTTTCACACAGTGATGCACAACAGAGTCCTTAAGATCACAGAGGGCAGCTGCCACAAAACAGACTCTTGGCCTGACCTCTGGAGTTGAATGCATTGCAATGAATCAATGCCTGTAGTAAGAACAACCTCCGCCACCTTTGTGTACAAGTCAATTCCAACGCCAGAGATTGCTCAGGATGACATGTAAGAGACAAAACATGCTGATAACTGACAATGTTATGTCAAAAGGTAGTACAAAATTATTGATTATTGACTAGAGATGCTCTGTACTGCTCCCTTCCATCCATGTAGAGCACTCAGAGATAGCATACCTCACATGTCCTGTATCCAGCTCAGATGACACTATGTCCAGCTCTCACATGATCTGTCCTCTCTCTGTCACCTATCCCTTCATGTTCCCCAGGAAATCACCAGGATTCATGTTTTAAGACCCAGAGAAGGCCCTTAGTCCTCTGGTGGTGTCTCCTTGAGAAGGAAGCGGCTCTTGCAGGGGGCTTAAACCTGGCATTGCTGAAATTGCCCTGTGGCCATTTTCTCGCATAGGTACCTCTGATTCACGATCCTAGGGTTAAAGGTGTAAAAGGTACTTTTACAGGTCCCTAACACTTCTTGTGCTCTGAGTCCTCCTGTTTCAAATCCAGTGTTCTCAGGACCATATTTCATGGTACTGCAGTCCCTTTAATATGAGAATTCAGAAAAAAAGGATGCAAACTGTAAAGCCCTTTAAATTCCAACCTGGATTACCTACAGTCTACATTGTGGTCCTGGAGATGTATTATCTATTTGCGGAGAAAATAACTTCTCTGGCCCAGACACATGCTGGCATTGTCCAGGGAAAACCAGGACATTTGTGAGTGAAAGTGTCCTTTATAGACTTCTAATTTTAGATCATTCAAGGATTCAAGCCCTGATGGAACATGTCACTTTTTTGGAAAATTTTCTTGATTTAGGTGCAGGGAAGTTCCCCTCTTAAGTTTCCTTCTCCTCTCCCCACTGCAGCGAGGGACCTGTCTTGATCTTACACATGTCCTAGTGTGGTTCTTACACACTGCAAAGGGTGACACAGTATCTACACATTTCTTCAGTGACCCTTGTGTTGTGGTTTCAGAGCCACCAATTGGAGGTAGCAGTTGCCTCATTAAAGTTCATCTCCACAAAAAAATTACTATGTTCTGCAGGACACATTCTCAAAGAAAGGACACAGTGCTGGCACAGTGGGCTCCAGATACTGGTATTTCCATTCATGACCTCAGAAATCAGGATAGACATGAAACGAACATCCTTGAGACTGTCAGGTGTGTGACCAGTTGGTTGAAGGAACATGCCTGTCTGGTGTGTACTTCTGGGTCTGTAACTCTAGCAGCACCCCATGGCACACCTGGTTGTCCACAATTCCCAGAGGAGATAAAATTTTCAGTGATTACCAACGGGAGATGGAGAAATGGGTTTGAGTCCTTGGGCACACTGAGTGTTGGATGGATGTTGGTGGTGGCAGAAGCTGCTCAAGGCTGTTCTCTCCTTTGCTGCCTGCAGCTTCTCCTAGTTCTCTTAAATGATTCTGGGTCATGCTGCTTCTTGAGCTCTAATCCTCTCTTATTACACTCTGTGCTAGACATTTTGCAATTTGTTGTTCACTAGGATTAACTATCATGTGACAACCACAAAAGAGTCTAGGGATTTGAATCATTATCACATGACAAATGTTCTTTTCTGTGGCACAGCCCTTTTGCTTCCATCTATTTAACCTATAAACTATTTTTACTCTGCAAGATCATATTTCAATGCTTAGTGGTTTTTCTATACTTGGAATTCTTTATTTCCATATAGGATCCATTTGAAAATGTCCTTCCTGAGCGCCTTCCATCTGAACCAACGTCTGTATGCATTTCTTAATGATCAGTCCTCTCTTCCCCCCATCAGGGCCCTGCAAGATATTTATTAATATTTCCCTTGAGATTTTGAGAGCTTCTGGAGGTAACCTGCGGGCATTTTGGTGCCTAGGAGCATGATGTGTCCTCCTTATTGTCATCTCCTGTCCTCCAGTCATCCAGCATCTCCTTAACAGTGTTCCCTACACTGTGGTTCTGAAACACGTGCTATACCAGGGTGCAGACTTCTGCAGGGGTTCTGGATGTCCTGTCTCTCCTGGTTAATGAGTGATCATTCAGTCTGCAATTTAATTCTTTCATTTGTTAATGAGAATAGAGTGATGTTTATTTTATCCAGAATTTGTAGATTTTAATATATGGGTAGTAATATTGTAATTGGTTACAAATTGGAGCAAAAGCTAGGTACACCTTCAGTTGCAAAATTTGAACTCTTATTTGAATCAGGTTCTAAGATCAATAAGTGAAAATGGCATTTACATATCCATGCCTGAAGACACAATAGAGACAAAAACAGAAGAAAATTCATGAAAAGTTTTAGACAATTTTGGGATCTGTTGTTAGCTGTAATTAAAAAAATCCAGCAGAGTGGATCTGGGTAAATTTCAGGTAATGACATTTTCTGGTAGATGTCCTTGTTTTGGCCTGGAAACAACCAATAAACCTGGGACCTCATATCAGAAACAGGAAATCTCAGTCCTCAGCCACAGGACACATCAGTGATGTTGAGGGCCAGCTCAGATGCAGAGAAGAAGAAGGTTTAGGTGCATCTGAATTCCCAGGATGACTGTGACAGTGAGATCTATGGTCACATTTTACAGACAGTGGCCTGTGTGTGAGAATCTTTTCTCAGCTCTCCCTTCAGGAGGAAGGCAACTGTGAGAGGTGTATGTGTGCAAAGCTTTGTTTTATTCATTATAAACCTGGTTGAAAGAAAACCATAATCTTATGACATTTACTAGGTATACAGGTATTTTTGAATATTTTAGGAAAAGGTAGATATATATGACTGATAAATAAAGAATTAATTGAGGCAACCTGAGGTAAAGAAAATGCATGAAGGCAGAACTATGAGAATCTGTTTAAAAAGTGAGTATGATGATACTGAAGTTCTTAATATGGTACATGAAACAGAGACAAAGAGAAAGAAAGAGAGACAGAGAAACAGAGAGAGAGAGAGAGAGAAGAGAGAGAGATGGGGAGAAAGTTAGAGATAGATAGAGAGGGAAACAGAAGAGAAGAGAGAGACAGGGAGATAAGAGAGAGAAAGTGGGAGAGAGGGAGAGGGAGAGAGGCAGAGGGAGAGAGAGACAGGGAGAGAGACAGGAGAGAGAGAGACACAGGAGGAGAGAGGGAGAGAGAGAAAGGGAGAGAGAGAGAGACAGACAGGGAGAGAGTGTGTGGGAGATGGAGAGAGAGGGGAGAGAGAGGGAAAAGGAGAGAGAGAGAGGAAGAGACAGAACCAGAAGAAGAGAGAGACATAGATGAGAGAAAAAGGGAAAGGCAGAGAGTGAGAGGGAGAGAGAGGGAGATGGAGACAGAGAGGGAGAGAGAGAGAGAGGGATATGGAGAGAGAGAGAGAGAAAGAGAGGGAGAGAGAGGTAGAGAGAGAATGGCTACACATTATTATGCTGTATTTATTAATCCCGGTTTTATAGATTCTACAAGAAATGTGCAGGACAAAGCACTGCTCAATGCACTGTCACAGGATGAGAATACTGAAATCCCTGGTCTTGGCTCTGATTTCAGCCACACTGACCCCTCCCTTCCTTTTTGATGTCTCCACGTGCTGCTGGGGCTGAACTTGGGGACCAGGTCTTCTTAGGGGAAAGAGGAGAAAAGAGAGCTGTGTATTCTCAGAACTTATAATTAGGAACATGATGCATTTAATTTGCTAAAATGAAGCATTTGTTCCTGAATGAGACAAGTCCTTGTCTTTCAGAATAATCTTTCATTTTATATGATGATTATTTGCCATATTAAAGAAAGAAAGTTTATACATGAATGTAGAGCAAAGCTGCTAGATTGATGAGGAGAATTGTTTTCAGCACAAAGAGACCCCCATAGGAAACAAGAGTAGCAAATTATGAGCAATGATTTCTCTCAATACCTGCATGACAGACTTGAAGGCATTTAGAGATGCAGAGGTGGAAATGGCTTGGGTACAGAGTGTCATGCCAGAGTCTGTAAGGATATCCTTAACAACACTGCATTTGTACTTGAAGCTGGTTTTTGAGTTTGGTGGTCTGAGAACCCCCTATTAGTTAAAGAACTCCAGGTTTATGTCTGGATTCACACTGAGGTCTTTTCTCTGTCTTGCACTGTAAGACTATGACTGTTTCTTTGGAGGCCATAGAGTTCAGTTGCAGGTACAAGTGGTTCTTATTTGTGTTCAGCAGGGAAGGAGATGCAGCTTTGAAAAGTCAGGTTGTATTTGTGTTGCCAAACAAACACCCCATGAACTATAGAGCTTTCTACAAATGCTGGTGGATCCAAATCCAGTAGTAACTGGAGAGAGAATACCTGATGACAGTGCAGGTGAGGCACGGAATCTTCTCAGCTTCAGCAGGCTTTCCCTGACTGCCAACGTGTAAGATCAAACAACACATCTGAGGACAAAGGGAGTCCCACACCCAGGCCTCTTAAATATCTAGAGACCCCAGGACATTTACTCAGGGAAGTCATCATCAGGCAAAGAATGGTCCACATTGTTTGAATGCTGACTGCAGGATGAAAACCTCTCCAATAGCCTAGCTGCTGACAGGAATTTATTCTGCTAACCTAATTTGCATGTATGTGTTGAAGGGGTACATGTAGGATGCTGAGCCATGATAACTGTCACTTGGGTTCAAGATCTGGCATTACTGTGCATAGGAGCTTCCCAACCTAAGCTTTCTCAATGCCTAAGCTGTACTATGAGATTTCTCAATGCCTAAGCTGTACTGTGTTCAGTGGCTTTGCATGGGTGGTTGATGCAGTTGATGGGCATGGAAAGGAAATGTTGAGGCTTTCCCTCTTGTCTTCTATTGTTGCAAAATCCAATGTCAAACCAGGTAGAAGGCACTTTGCACTGAGGAATCTAGCAAATGTAGTGATCTCAATTCCAGTGGGCTGAGTGGCTATAGTGTGTATATTATCCGTGAGGAGGCAGCTTTGAACTTAATTTAAATAGTTTGCTAGAAGGAATACAAGGCAGATTTCAGGTTATTAAATGATTGGCGGGCTGAATCGAATTAAGTCATGTATTGTCAGGCAAGTCCCCTCAAAATAAATTTACTTACCAGCAGTCATTTAATGTAATATAGGAGCATCCTCAGGAAAAAGAGAGGAATTTTGAATGGAGCAATCAACGTTTAAAAGTATCCTTGATTGTTTCACTTTGTTCCAGCCAAAGTCCTTGAAGCAAGTTGGAAACAAGATACATTGACTTTTAAGTAAGGAAATCACAAGCTTGGAATTGTCAGATTGATCATTGCAATATCAGTGCTAAAGCAGCTGACTGAATTAACAGGGTGCTTATATAAAAACTAGCAAGAGGATAGGCAGAGGCCACTATTTGATTATTCTGTTGCTATCATATATGTAAATTCTATGCTAACTGTGCCATTACTATTTCATAATCATACTCTTACACTGTGAGATCATCAGACTGAGGGTGTAATTGCAATGTCCAGAGAACACTTTATGGAAATGCATTACTGGAGGGAGTGCACAATGTACTTTGCCCATCTGTGACCAATAAAGTACTACACTTATCAATAGAAAACAGATCTATATTTATGATATGAATGCCAAGACAAAAAAATATTGACCTGCTGTTAACTAAAGTAAATATCTACTAAATGGAATATATTTACCTCTAAAATGTAGAACATTATTCAAAGGCAATACTGTAATGTACATTAGTCACATAAAGATTCATAAATTCAGTAGCTACACTAGTCAAAATAGAGGTGTGTGAGAGCAGAGAATGGAAAAAGGAATTAACAGATTAATGAACAGGATATAAGAAATATTAGTATTTGAAAGTGTAAATATCGGCAAGTGCTAGGGTTTTGAAAACCTGGTCATGGCTTGATTCACCCTCTCATGGTACAGTGGATTAGTAGGTTGTTGGTGAGGGGCTATTTTCTTGGCCACTTAGTGTCTCACACAGGATGCCACTGGTTTGGTTACACCCAATGTGAAGTGCTCTCTTTAAATCAGCAGAGGCTTGTGCCAAGCATTTGGCTGACTATAACAAAGGTTGACAATTGAACCCTCATCCTTCAACTTATTGAACTTATTCAATCTGCTCCATCCATTCTTTTCCAGCCACAGAAAATGGACTCAGCTACTTACTAAGTGCCATGAGTTGGAGGGCATTTTCCTTATAAAACTGAGAAGGTGATGACCTATACTTTTTTTGCAGTTCTTAGTGTGGACAAAAAAATTGTGGGAAGGTAAAATTATTATCAACCAACATTTCTGCATAATTACAGCCACTTGTTCTCTAATGAGTTTTGGATGAAGAAAAGATATTAATGAGTTAGATCACTGTGTCACAGGAAAAAGAATTTAGATACACCTCTTTGGAAGGCTCTCAAATGGTTTGGCCAAAATATATACTCTTTCACATGAAGATAATTTTCCTTCTACACCAGATAATCATTCAGGTAATGGTTTCTCTAGTCTTTTATATTTTGTGAATAATTATAATTATTTCAAATTATTTCTTGTCACTATGATTATCATATACCTGTTTTATGCGCATCAGGAATTTGCCCTCATACTCTTGCAGATTTTATGTCACTAGCACTGCACTTACATTTTCTCTTCCTTGCCATTTTCCCCCTTTTAAATTTTACAATTCATTCTTTTCCAGCAAAATGGATCTTCTTTGGAAGTGTCCTGCTTACTTGAGGACACACACTAAAGCACCGGGTGAATTGCTCCATGTACTTCCACCAGCAAATGATCCTGCAGTGAGTGAGACAGAGACACAATTGTTAATATTTGAATTCAGGCTGAAATTTATGGAAAGTAAGACATTTTGGAAGTGTGTTTCTCACACAAGATAGGAACAGCAATGGGGACATGGGATTGGAATTAGATTTCCACCTCAGAAGATCTTAGTAGAAAGTAAATTTAGTTCTTAACAGACAAGTGAAATTGTGTTTGTGGTGTACAACATGCTGTTTTGAAGCGTATCTGCCACCACTGAACCAGGTAACACCCACAATTTTTGCTTAAAACTGTAGGGAGATTTAAGGTCTTTCATACATTAAACCAAGGAATTAGATTCCTTAGGAAGTGCTGGCTAGGATATGAGAGAAAAACAAACCCTGAGCCACTCTGCCCACAAAGGGGCATTGCTGCCAAACTAAGAAGTTACTAGTGAAGAATTCCATGGGCAGAAGAGTACCCTATGGGCAAAGGGTAAGACACCATCCTTATCTTGCCTGTGTCTGGGAACCACTGTGCCTATGATGATGTCTTGATATTAGAAACCACATCAAAAGAAAGGAAAAAGCATTATACTAAATCTAAAGACCAAAAGACACAAATTACATCTGAATAGGCTTCTACAAAGTGTTTCTCTATTTTTTTTTTGTTTGGTCTTTTTCATTTTCATTTTTATTGGTACCAGGGATCGAACTCACGACTGCCTGCTTGCAAGGCAGGTGCTTATGCCGCTGAGCTAAATTCCCAGCCCCTCTCTATTTTCTAATATTATAAAACAGATGAACAAGAAAACACTAGTTTGAAAAAGTTGATGAGTCAATTTTAATGAAGAACTTTCTCAAGCTTCTAAAGTTGAACAACACTGTATAATTGTAATAAAACTGTATGACTGTGTTACTGAAATAAATAAACTCTTAGAGAAGGAATCACACCACGCTTAAAATCTAGGTTGGAATAAATGCTATTATATTCAAAGAGTGATAGGAAGATTATATACTATATTTAATGCAATATAACCATTGTTCTATATTTAACAAATAAACAATAGCAAATATAAAAAAAATCAGTGCTTTCATATGTGTGGAATTGGCAGGTGCTGACTTTAAGCCATGTTCTTATTGTGCAGAGTTTTGGTTGATACCTGGGAAGGAGCGGGAGTGAGAAGAAGCTACTTGGGCCAGGTGAGAAACTCCTGAAATCTGGTACAGTAGTACACCACCATGTCCTCTGAGGTCATAGAGTACAGCTGCAAGGAAAAATTGTGGGCTGTGTCAGCTGTGATGGAGATGCGGTCGTGGAAGCCTGAGTTTTATTTTGTATTCCCTGTCCAGTACTTCATCCACTGTAGTGCTTTCCCAGGAGGCTGGTGAATCCAACTCTAAGCATAACTACAGGTGATGGAGTCACTGGTGACATTGCAGGTGAGGATCTGGGTTTCTAGAGGCTTCACCAGGCTGGGTCCTGATTCTCAAAGTGTCATATCAAATAGCACGACTGAGGACAAGGGGAGACATTGTGAGTCTTTCCCTTCCCATATCCTGACCCCTACAAAGAACTAGATACCCCAGAACTCTCACTCAGCGGAGTTGCCATTAGACAGAGAAGGGTCCACAGCATCTCCATGTTGCCTGCAGGATGAAGACCTCCACTCCCAACCTGCAGGTGACAGAGATTTCTTCTGCTAGCACGTAGGATGATTTGCATGCGTGAATCAGGGGCTGTATAAGGACTGAGCTGGGACAACAGGGCATCCTCACATCTGGCCCTCATGGGTGGGACCTGCTGAATGTGTCACTGCTGATATGGGATTCAACCCTGGCAGATGTATTCTCTGTTCTATGTCTTTACACAATGTCAAGCTGTAGGTGATGATCACGTAAAGAAAATATTGAAGGTTTCAGTTTGGCTTCTGTCAGTCCAGCATTCTGTAGCTTTTATACTAATTTCTGGAGAAACCTTTTTTGAAAGTGATGTTCCAGCTGATGCTACTGGTGGTCTCTACCTTGGCCCCACATGCATGGAACTGTTTCATCCATGTTAGTCATAATTCATATCGATATCTTCTCCAGACATCTTCTATCTACATAAGTGAGTACTGTGCTGGCTCTGATACAAGATAATATCCTAGTGCATGCCAAATTTTTAGCAAGATTTGGGTTGCTGAGAGTTCATATCTGAGAAGAGTGTGCTCAAATCTTAGGGCAGGTAACAGCCAGTGACAGCAAGGCAGAGGATGGGGCTGATGTATCTGGACTGAGGTTTGCTGGTGTTTTTGATGCCTGAGAGGTGAGGCCCACAGGAAGGAGGGAAGCCTTGATTTCCATGCAGCACAGAGAGAGTACTGCAGACAGCACAGGGAGGATAATTCAGTCAAAACTGATTCTATTCAAATCGAACAGTACATGAATTGGAAATAAAGACTCCTCATAAGTGTGTCTCCAAAAGAAGAGGGCTGCTGCCTTGATGATGATCTCCAGGCAAAATCTTCACAACATATCGATTTTGTCATCTGGCCCTTTGTGTCATGCTCCAAAATATAGATACTCTGCAGCTGTCAAGACTTGTGACAAAACCTCCACACTAACTCTGGTGTATAATGGAAGAGTAGGGAAATGAATTGAACAGGAAAAAGACTGTCAGGGAGCAGAGGGATCTGGAAGAATCTGTGTGTATCTATATTTAGATGATGGGAGTGATCTGACACCTTCAAGGGAGAGCACAATGTCAATGGAAGGAAAGTGGATAGAAGAGCAAATGAACTTTTATCAAATTTAGAAAAATAAATACTTGAGGACCAGAAACTATGTGACTTTCAGAAAGCAAAATGGACATATTTTAAAAATAAAGCACATCATTATCAGGGGCATTTCAGTCTATTTTTGTCCCACATTTCTTTATCATTTCATATATTGAGTGACGCTATTCTTTGCCATATGGGGCTGTTAGGAGTTAAGCAGAAACAAGTAACTTCATGCTAATGTTTGTGGAATATACCTTTTTGTTTTATTTCATTTATTTTAATTTCTTTAAATGTATCCTAAAATCATGAAGTTTTTAATTATCTTAGGGAAAACGTGTGATGTTTAAATACATGTGAAACTCATGCTGAATATAAATCAGGAGAAGAATTTTTCTCCTTTAGGTTAAAATCATCCCAACTCAGTTCTGCTAGCTTTGTGAGATTCACAGTGTGGTACTGTTACCTATACTGATATCAATTTGCAAAAACAACTAGTGCCTCTTGTTCCATAGAACAATCCCTCAGTATTCATTCACCAATCTCTCCCTTCTTTCCTTCAGTCCCTTTTTTAATCTGTAAGAAAAAAAACCTGAAGCGTATTTTTTCCTGTGTTGTGCTTTCTGATGAAGTCTGGCTGTGCATCTCAGTGTCTTCTATGTAGTTTTGTTTTGTTGAGCTTCCAGCAGCAAGGAGTGTGAGTTTCTACTGCTCAGCAGGTTAGCAGGCTGGTAATATCATGTGAGGACTGGATTCACTGAAAAAAGCATTTTGTGATTTCTTGATAATTAATTGGGATTTCCATAATTAAAATAATAGCACTTTGGCATTCACATAACTATTTGCATTTACATATCTTGTTTAGTAATGTGTCACTCAAATATTATATTTATGCTTTTGGGGAATGTCAACACAATAGCTTGTGATTTGTAGTGGTTTCTCAAGATTGTGCTCAGAAACTTGTTCTCTAGTTTTCAATTGCTTCCTTGAAAGTAGTTGTGCACATATGTATGTACACCTAAAAAGTGACCTATATATACATGAGTGTGATGTGCCAATTCCCCATACACAAAATATATACTGTATATAAGGCACATGCTAATAAAAAGAAACAAAGCTGTAGAATATAATACATCATTCAATTGTAAATAAATACACATTATCTTAAAAGCCCTAGTAATATGATTTTCTTTTAAAATAATCTAAATTAAACATTTACAATCTGCTTGAAGCAAATTTTTAGTTGACAAAATAGTATGGTAACATTTGAAGAATAAAAAAGAGACTCAGTTAAAAATTTTGAGTTAATAACCGCATGTCATGATTGATGTTTCATGTGAAGTAAAAGGAGCATGCTAATATGAAATGCCAATAACAGAGAAAGCTGGTGCTGGATAATGAAACTCTCTGTATATTGTTAATGTTTCTGTTAATTGATAGCTATGTATTTAAATAAGCATAAAGTGAATTGATTTGTTCACTTTTTCCCAATTTTCATTCAATATCTAACAAATATCATTGTAATTGACACCTCCCATTTTTGGAAATGGATGGAAATGAAAGACAACTGAACTAAAAACCTATTCTGTTTGAAATTGTCCAGAAGCTCATGAACATGTCAGGCAGTTCTTTCCTTCTGGATTATTCCCAGGCTCTGGTTCACTGTTATGGTAGCTGAAAAGGGGGGCATGTGGAGACTCCAGGTGGTAAAAATAATGGCTGCTGCTCTGAATTGCATCCTGCTGTTCATGAGTTCTCCCACAGGGAAGCTTATGTTTGGGCTCACATAGATGGCCCCACACTGTGTCTCTTGCACAGTAATGCATGGCCGTGTCCTGGAGTCTCAGGCTGCTCAGTTCCATGTAAGCTCTGCTGGAGGATGTATGAGGTGAGGGGCCCCTGCTGTGGAATTTCTGAGCATATTTAGTTTCTCCACCCTCTGGATCAGTCCATCTCATCCATTCCAGGCACTGACCAGAGCCTCTGTCACACCATTGTATGAGGCCATCTGTGAAGGTGTATACAGACTCCTTATAGGAGACCTTCATTGAGGAACTGGGCTTTCTGAGTTAAACTCCAGATGGCACCTTAGGAACTTGTTGAAAGGGTTTTGCCCTAGATAGGACACTACAGCAGTGAGATGCATGACCAAAGGACATTTACCTTGAGGTCATTTTCCCTACCCCTCGGCAATTTACCTGTGGTGCAAAATGAATTTCAATGGGTGCTTGGGTGTCAGTGATGCCCCTTTAGACACCACCACAGGCCAAAATATATGTATGTCCCCACACCATGTGTCCAGCAGAGAAAGCCAGGCACCAGTAGTCATGGAGTGTCTCTCCACATACTTAAAATAAAGGCCATTTTACTTTATTTTCTGCCATCTAATTTGGGCAAAAATCCTATCAGTTAGTTCCCTGGCCAGGAACCTGAGTGTGAGTGACTCCTGGGGTCCTCGCAGTTTGAGGCCCCTGCTGATTCATTGACTGGACTGCCTCCTGGATTAATTCATTTCTCAATACACTGGAGATGCTCAACTTGTTGCTGCTGGTCTGCAAACAACACCAGCCTAATTCATTTACTGCAGGTGAGTCAACCCCCATCCAAGGATCATTCCATAATTTTGGGCATGTCCAAAACTGGATCTTACTTTTCCATTGCTGAACTGAAGTAGCGGTTCTCATATTCCTTGAGCAATCTGAGACAGAGCCATTACTGTAGTCCCCTGGGACTTCACCAATGCCTTTTGGTGATGGCTAGAGGGCAAGAGTTGGAATCCATTAACCGTGCATCCAAAAGATTAGGTGACGACCTGCTTCTGGAGTAGCCAAAGTTCACTTTTGGCTCATTTTAATTTTATTCAATCATGGGAAATACTTTTTCTTCTCCCCAAGTAAACACACTTTTGAGATGCCTGATTCATAACCTTGGTGCTCTTGGCCTCTAAAAGGCTATGAAAATCCAGAAAGCTGATCTTTTATGTATGTTTTCATCACAAGGGTGGCAAGGTAGCAGAAACTCTTCATCTGTAGGCCTTTTTTCACTTTAAGGAAGTGTCTTTCACTCTGCTCCTCCAGGATCTCTCCCCAGCCCAACACTTAGAATGCCACTCCTTTCTTTACAGTTTCTTGTCTGAATCTCAAACACCAAATTCTGTAGCTTTCTCAACCAAAGGCAGAGACCCCTGTATCATCTTCACCTCCTGCTTCACTCACCTGGCTCCAATTTCTCAATCCCTCCTCAGAGCAGGAAGGTGGCTGGGAATTGGGGAGGTGCACATGGACTGTGTTTGGCTGTGTGCAGGCAGAGCAGGTGGCAACAGTGCATGGTGCACATGGACTGGCCTGTGCAGGCTGCTCTGGGATCTCACACCATGTGCCAGCTCTGCACTCCCTTGTGGGCTCCATGTGCCCCCCCCCAGGCAGTCAAATACCCTGTGCATGGCTCAGCTCTGGCCAGACCCGAAGTTTGGTTCCAGGTAGCGGTGCAGAGGAGGTGGTGACAGGATAATGGGCGGTGGGGGGGGGGGGGGCAAGGGCCTCCCAGCAAGGTGGCAAGGTGGGGTCCCCTGGCACTCATTTTTCACTTTCTAAGCTATCTCAGATTAGCCATAAATTAGATTACTTTTCTGCTATTGTTATTTCAAGATATCTGTATTTGGACTACAAGAAGGTTCAAACTAGTCAATGTATTATAGTTCAGATTGGTCAACTATATTTGAGTGCACTCTAATTTTATAAGATGATTGTCAGTCTATATATCTGCTGTCTGTTGGTTCAGTCCATTTATAATGTACGTATCATCTGCCCATGTTTATCCATTTGCCTGCCCTGTAAACAGCTGTTCATTTTTATTTGAGCTCACCAAACTTTTTGCCTCTTTTTGCAATTTTCAAACCATTTAATCAAATTTTATTTGGGATATAGATTTAGAAAACATGCTTCACCTAGTTTGCCAGCTGGTCACAATGATACAAAAATTGGTTAATCAAAATTACTTGGGGTGAGGAGACTTTGGACAGGACTTCAAATGATAAACAGGAAAGTGTCCACATGGTAATTTTAACCAGCTCTTGGTCAGTAATTCAAGTCCCCAATAATCTCCATAGCCTTATGGGAGATACCACAACTAAGGTTCATATAACTAAGACAATTCACTGTTGCTCATCTGATAGTATATTCATGCCTTCAGATATAAAATTGGGATTGTTTTTGCTGACTTTTTCTTGTTTTCCAACCAGGAGATTCAGAACAGACCAACATGATGTCACCAGTCAAATAATAATTTTTAAACAATAATTCATGTAATTATGATAAGTATTTTCTTTCAGATCTAGACATATGCTTAGAGATGCTTCGCAAACTTCTTCAGTGCTCAAATATTAAAATACCCATGGTTAATAGCCATTTAATGTTCTCAGTTAAGTTTACTGCCTATACTGCACTGTATTGTTATCAATTTTCTGAATGTTCAACAACTGAAATTAAGAGATAATTATAAATTCCTTTTGGATTCCTTTTGCTAGGATCCACTGGGTCTTTTCCAGAAAAAAAAAAAAAAAAGATTATATGATACATGCAGAACAAAGAGACCAGCACTGGGGCAAGGGCCAGGTATGAGCCTTTCCCAGCCTGTGCACTGGCCCTGGCTCAGCCCTCCACTGTGACATAATTAATGATACTCATCTGGCATTAAATGACACTGTAGCTGATCTCTTTCCCAAGTAAAAAAGTAAAATTAATAAAACAGGCCATCCTCCAAAAATCAGATGGCACTAGACATTCTAACAGCATAAGAGGTACTTATATATGTCAAATGAATGACATGTCAGTTCTAAAATTCCCTGGACCTTATCCTCCTTATGAGAAGCCATTACTAAAGTAATAATCATAAATACCCTGTTGATTGTATTATTTGACTCCTGCATAATTAAGGGATTCTTTGCCTTTGTCTCCTTTCGACTTAATTGATACACCTACCCAAGATAAAAAACCAGATGTCTTGTGAATGTAAAAGTGACAGATACCTTCCACTGTGGGCCAGATCCAAAGACAGAAGGCTAAACTTGGTCCTCAAACCCCACAGGGAGAACTTCTTAATATGGCTTTTCATGTTTTCTGCAACAGAGATTAAAAACTAACAATCTGATCTTTTAGCAGTGACAATTGGAGCTCTGAGACAGGTAAACTGACAAAAGGTAAAGCTGCCTGAGCCCTTCCCAGACCATGCTTCAAGTGCAGCAAGAAAGGACATTGCACAAGAGAATGTCCCAATCCTGGCATTCCTTTGAGATATCACCCCAGGGACACTGAACTGTTCTAGCCACTAGAGAGCAGGTAAGCAATCTTCTAACTCCTTTTCCTCACAGGAAACGCTACCACTGCCAGATTCATGGCTGACAGATCTGCTAGACTTGCTAATGAAGATTAATGTGTCTTGTGGCCCACAGCCCCCAGCAAGTTGTCCTTTTCAGAGCTCTAAGTACCACTAGATGTCTCAGGTAAGACATTCTCTATACTTGTGGACATAGAGGCCATGTATAGTGTTCCTTAGTTTTTAGGTCACTATATTAAGTCCTCAGTCTCTAGAGTGGGTCTTGATGACCAGCCTGTGCAGTATTTATAGACAGGGCCTTATTCATGCAGGTCCCAGATTCATTTCTTCTCTGGTCAATTCCATAGTTTGACACACCTCCAATCCCACCTGCATTGCCCATGCCATGCCTTACCACTCATATAGTCATAGTCATAGAACTCATATAGTTATTTTTGTCATAGATCTTAAAAATGTCTTTTTTTATTCCTTTGTGTTTATGCAGACTGACCCAGAGGCTCTGAGGTATCAACAGCTTACACTTCTTATCTCTAATAAAACCTCTCCTCAGGGACACATAACACCCCCTTTGTTTCCTATTCATCAATTTCTCAGATACAACACTGGTCAAGACTCACAGATTTTACACACATGCCCTGCCACAAAACTCTCAAATATCTGTCACCTTTGTACTTTTTCAGGATACATAAACACCTTTCCTATAACCAGGGAGACTGCTAATATACTTATTAAAGTTCTGTTATGGCAAATCATCCCAAGGGTACAACCAAGGAGGAGTGGCCCATACGTGGTCTTCTTGGCATCCTCAGCAGTGGTCAAAGTTGCTAAACTGCCATCCTGCTTCCACATCACTCAAGTGGTACCCTCTCAGTCCTAAATCTAACCATCCTATCATCTCTGTTACACCAAAGCCTCACAGCCACAACTCTCAAGCTATGACATGTTTTGTAATTCAGTCTGGTTCCTAATTTCTTACATTCTATTAATTATCCTTTTTACAGCAGGACTCTTAACAGTCTTTCTTAAAGACTGCCATGTCATGGATAAGATCGTCTTCATGTTGTTCTATGTGACAACTGTCTCAGTTCTCTCTATCCTCAGCTGTTTGGTCAAACATGACATCCCTGAAGGCTTAGGATTTTACCTTCCCTGTAGTGACAGAGACATGGCCATCCTCACTCCTCTTATTCTTTACAGCTCAACTTGTGGACCAGAGACAAGTCCTACCTATCTACCCTCTTAACTTTTACTCTGTCAGATGGGGGAATAATCACCTCTCATATCTTCACTCCTTCTAACCCCACACTTAAGTTTTCAGAATTCCACTTCACCATGGTAATGATTCTACCTCACCATGGTAATGACTATGCATATTTAAATCAAAGGCATATTTCCTTCTAACTCAACTGGGTCCTTAAGTATGATAGTGGCCTGCCTCCTCATAGCACCTTATCTCTTTGTTTTTCCAGTCTAACATGCAGGCATTAACCAATGATAAATTTATCCTGACTGAAACACTGGCACCAGCTTCTGCATGGGCATCAACCATCATCCCATCAACTGTCCTAAACCCAAACATGGTACCCTTTTTCAGCAGGAAGTACTAAGAGAGAGAAAAACTTTGCCCTTTTCCTAACAATAAAAAAAGAATGAAAATATTTCACCCTAGATAGGACACTACAGCATTGAAAGGTGGGACCAAGGGACATTTACCTTCAGGTCATTTTCTCCACCACTAGGCAATTTACCTGTGGTGCAAGATGAATTCCAATGGGCTGCTAGGATGTCAGCAATGACCGTTTAGGCACCAGCCCAGACCAAAGCTATATGCATGCCCCAAGACCACGTGTCTGTAAGAGAATGCCAGAACCCAGTGATCATGGAGTTTCTCACCACATCCTTAAAAATAAAGACCACTTTACTTCATTTTCTGTCATCTAATTTCACCAAAAATCCTATCCTATACTTGTGAAGGGAAGATACAAGTTGGAGTCAGTGTCTCCTGAAAATTTCTGGTCTCCTTTGCAGCCCTAACCTTCAGGATGACCTTTCACTTAAGAGCTGCCACCCACAAGAGGATCCTCCATGCCAGGTCCATGGTGAGGAACATGGTGTAGAAGGAAGTGATGGCTGTGGAATCATCTAGCCATAGACATATCCATATTTACCTCAGGCAAATGAGGTATTGCATATTTATTTCAGGAAAATTGAGTTATTTGCATATTAACATGGCAGAAATTTCTTAGCTCTTCACCCAGCCCTAATCAAACCAGAGGACAAAGTAGTTTTCCATAGGCTATGCAGCAGTGTGCTGTGAGGATCCATGTGCTTATCCTGTCTGAGCAAATGAACGTCCTGCCACTTCTGTAAGTCCTGTGCATACAGCCCTCACTTCTCTGAGAATCAAAGCACACAGAAAGGCTCTGCACTCTGAATCCTCCTCTGAATGAACTATATACCACCTGAACTTCTTCTTGGACATCAGTGTACTGATTCTAAATGTGTGCATTGATCTCTGCCTGTTTCTATCATTTATCAACAAAATTCATTGTTGACTCTGTGACAGGGACACTGTGCACCCCAAGGGAGTACTCAGAATGAATCATGGATAACTCTGATGTTAGCAAGGGAAGCTTGGAAAATTTCTTCAGGACCTATCTGGGTTGACAGTGTCCCATCTTCTCTATGGAAAGACACCATCCTCAGACTAGCCCTATGGTGTGTGGTACATGGCTGTGTTTCAGTTGTCAACAACAATGTGTCTTACATGTGAATTTTGATAACTCATTTCAAAAATCTTGTTGATGATTTTGTGTTCCTTTTACTTAACTTTCATTCTCCATGGAACAAAATAGAATGTTGCAGTTTTTACAGAGTTTATATTGACATCCACTGTTCTTTATCTTTACACATTGATTTGTCTACATGGTCTATGCACATGTCACATGCTCTACATCTCCTGAACTGTGCCACACACTGACATCTGCTCTCAACTCCAAGGCTTAATAGTGAAGATCATATCCCACTGAGCTATGTGTCTCCCAACAATGTTGCATCTTTTAAAATAAAAGAATCCTTTCTATTTTCCAGCTCCTCATTTCTAAAATATGCAAAGCAATATGAAATCCACATTTGTGGCTCTTTTTGTATGATTGTCAACTAAATTCACCTGCTAAATCAAGATATTTGCCAGCAGGTATTCATTATAAACTTCCAATGTTGCATGAATTTTTAATAAGACAGGTCTCAGATCCTAAGGAAACAGCTCTAGGTTTCACAACTACTCCCAAACTGTAGAAGTGTATGGGAGATTCTAGTAATCCAGCTTCTCCTGAACCACAGGTTAGTCCCTGTCTGGGTCACAAAAATTTATATACACTGCCTCCAGCCGACAGGAAAGAGTTGAACCAGTTGCAGTGTATCTTTCAGTGAGGGCAAACATGATTTGTATCTAAAGGCAGGCTTCACTCCATCTACAAATGTCCCAAAACCAATCATCATGGTCTATATAACACCTTGGTGAAGAAGGTATGGCCTGCAGAGTGTCAGCCCACCAAGCACATGTATTAGTGCATGGCTCTATGCCCTACCTGTGGCACATTCTACTGGACTCATCTTGTTGGACCTCTTGCTCAGTTTATTGGGCAAGGCACACTAGAATGATGACTCTGCACTAGATCTTAAGGGACAGAATTAGATTTACCTAGGATCTATACCATGATCAGAGGTGCTTTAGGCTAATTAGTGAGGCCTGTGCCTAGAATTCCCAGTGGAACCACATGTGTGTACCTGTCCCAGACCAACTGATAGGTGAGACCCAGAGCAGTACACATTCATCATGTTAGTAATCATGGCTCCAAAATAGAGCAGCCTGGCTGGATCATAGAATGGTCCAGAGCTTGTCTGGCCCAGAAAGGACTGCATTCAACCTGAGGAGGACTAGAGTGACTTTAGCAAACTTGGATCAGGAATCCAAACTGAGAACTTTACAATGTGGCCTTGAGGGTATCCCAAAGTGCTAAAAACTGTGTTTACCTCAAACCCTCATTGTGTCCTGAGTTCCCTCCCAGCAACTGCCTAAGCCATGGTATCAGGACCTCATGTTTCAGTCACCACTAGTCATATGAGCCCAAGGTTGCAGTTGAGGAGAGCTATGGAAGGACGCATGTCTCTTGGTGTCTCCTGAACTGATCTGCATGATGCAGACACTAGAGAAAACACATGAGGAGGTAGCATCATTGCCCACTGATCCTGTGAGTTACTGCCAGGGAAACATCTGGGTCAGAAGCTCCCTGGTTATCTGCTTAATCTCCATTAGGGACACCCAACTTCTACAGGACACCTTGTCAAATGGAGTGTCATGGTGCTATTCTGTTGGTTTCAAGATGCTTGTTTCTTCCCCTTGTGTCCTCAGATCCCTTAGCAGACATGGATACAGAGTCTGAATTTTCAGGCAGGAATTTTCATTTTGTGATCCTTAGCCTGTGAATCTAGGTGCAAATGCAGAGAAACGCCTGGATGTCCCACAAATCCCAAAACAAAAAGAACAAACCTTGAATAAGACATGAAGAGGAGAAGAAAAAATGAGCCTGAGTCTCTGAAGGATGTGAGCAGAGTGTAGCAGTTATTTGTGAGTGAGGCTGGACAGGGATATCTTGCCATCTTCTGTCTTATCTGCAGTCTGGTCCTTGGCTTCTACAAATTTTTGCTCAAATTAACAGAGGACCTGTAGCCTCTTCATCTGTCAGCCACTCTCATCACACTGTTTAAGTGAGCAAATGAAATTCACTCTTAACCTACTTTAGAGCAAAACATCACCATGAGAATAGAGAATAGAGTATAGAGGTATGCTTGATAATTTAAGGAAAGTTTTGGAATAAAATATGACTGATACATACAGAATCAACAGACTTAAAATAAGGAATATCAATATGAAATTTTGAGCCTCTGATAAACTGTATGTTATGAAAATGTAAATTTCATCATAAACTCTATTATTTTACTGATTAATAGATTGAAATCTATGGGAGAAAATGGTATGGGGAAGAGAGATATAGAGAGACAGATGAGACAGTGACTGAGAAAGGGACACAAAGAAATTGTATCTCATTGCTATTACAAAACACAAAACACACAGATGTTTAAGGAGGACAATTTTATTTAAATAACAGTTTATAGATATTCCAGTGCATAGTTCTTTGGTTCCATATCATGACTACATGACAGAGGAATCTGGAACATGGTAAATATTTCATGGAATGATAGGCATAAACAACTTACCTTAACTTTCAGCTAGCCATTTGTATTCTCTCTAGGCTTCAGTCCATTTGTTGGTGCTACTCAGATTCAAGGTGGGCCTGCCATTATTCACACTCAGAACTGTGACAAATCCATTTAGCGCATGACTTTAACCCATATTCTCTCACCTTTGGCTACCCAAAACCATATATCCCCACATAAGTAAGCATACTTACGTGGTATTGGGGGTCATCTAGATTCAAGTCATAGCATTTCATCCATGGTCCCCAAAGCATTCATGTGCAAAACAATTTAAATGCATTTAGTCCACCTATAAGAGTTGGCAAAGTCCTAATATTTTCAGCAATGTTGATTTCTTAAATCCAAATTTTCCTCTGAAGTATAAGCAGTGAACCATTTTAAGAACACCTTTAACACACAATAGCTCAAGATAAATGTTCCAAAAAGATACAGAGAGAAAAAAGAAAAGAATGGAACTTAATCAACTCTAATACCCAGCAGGAAAATCTTTTAAATGCCATAGTTACACATCCAGTTTGTGTTACAATCTGTAGCAAGTTGTGAACTCTCAGGGGCTTGAATTCTGTGAAACTACAGAAATGAGAGTGAATGTAGATTCCATGTCTTCCATGTTGAGACACGTTTGCTCTGTCTGTGTAGCTTCTAGGGAAAAATATTTCTGGCTTCTCCAAGAACATTCTTGTTTCTTCACTGGAATTGAGCTTCCTGTACAGTTTCAAACACTGCCTGCTCAGAATTACACTTCCTGCTTTCCAAAGCCTTCTTGTGAAATCTGGTTGGGAGCCTTACTGACTTCAAAACTCTTGAATTCTGCATGTGCCAAAATTCAATACAAGTTGGAAGATGCCAAGTAAACCACCAAGTGGAATAGTGGTCAATTTCTCTTTTTTTGTTTGTAGGGGACAAATGTCTCGATTTCTAACAGCCATGAAATCAGTCTGAGGAACAATTTTGCTGGGCCACCATCCTAAAAGAACATGATAAACTGTAAATGTCTTCTCAAAGTAAAGGGTGGTGAAGTTGAGATTGCAGAGTGTGCAGTATTTCTAATATTTGTGATTTCTTCAATGCCATTTTTTCTATTATCCAATCATATTTAACAACCAGGATATTCTCTATTCCATTTTTCAAGGTTTAAATTTACTGAACTTTCAGTTCTGTCCAAAGTAAAACAATAAAAAATAATTTTTAATCATTTCACTGAACCATTTGTTCTTGATTCACAAAATAAATGTGGTTAAAATCCCAACTGTAGTCATACAACCACCGCAATATTAGATGGCCTTGAAATTTGTTCTGCCAGGTTTATTGTCCCAAGTAGATTTAATCTCAGCTTTTATGAAAGTCTGTGGACAAAGCAAAAGTACCAACAAATTTTCTTCCCAAGCAGTACACTCATGGTCTGTAGTCCACCAAGTAATGTAGTCCTTATTGCTAACTGAGTTTTACTGAGCCTAATCTTTAAAGGATGCACTTCTTTCATCATTCTGGACTTCTGATCTCTGATAAATACCTCCCATCAATTTCTTGTGTGTGTTTCCATTTCTGTCTTTTTGAGAAAGTCCATATCCAATGAGGTGCTGAACTCTCTAAATACCCAAGGCTGCCCTTAAACCCCACACAACCCTACTGCCTCAATATCCCCAGTGCTGAGAAGAGAGGCATGTTCCACTCTTCCCATCAAGTTCAGCATACAGAAATCCAGGGATGCTTCTTCAGGAGGCATTTACAAATCTTTTAAACATCTTTCTTAAAATCAGTTTCAAAGACTCATGAACATCATTGTCAGGTAAGGTCAAAATCACATCCACACTCTTAAAAGAAAATCGATCTTGGTTACTGTCAGATTGATAGGACAAAATGCCTAAACCTCATAAATTAAGAGTTTGTAAGTGCTTCACTTCATAATCTGTTGGCTCTAATCCAGGGCATTATCATCAAAGGGCATGTCAGCAGAAATAATTTTCATAGTGTGACAGGACGGTAACAGTAAGCTTGATTTCATCTTTTCCTTTGTATTCTATTGAGACTACAAGCCTACTAATTGGTGCCACAAGGCTTAGGTGTCTAAATTCTACACCCAGAAATATGCTAAGCCTATTTCATTAGTACACAGCATTGATCCATATTAACATGCCCTGTGTCCATGCCCCCTTTCAAAAGCCCCATAAATGAGAGCATGATGTCTTTGAAGGACATGTAGATGCAAGATGAGATACACACACTGAGAGGGAGAGAAAGAAAGAGAGATAGAGACACAGAAAGAGACAGAGAGACAGAGAGAGACCACAAAATAACTTAAAGATAGTGTCACCATGGGTTTTATGATACCTATTTCTAAGTTCTACAAAGAAAGTGTAGTCTCTATGCCTGTTCAGCTACTATGAACTGAAAGAGTTCACTGAGCTCTGGCATGGTACAGTTAGGTCGCCCTTATTCCTTTCCTACCTGAGCACAATGCCCTGTTCCTGGTTCTGGCACTGACTTGTTGGCAAAACTCCTGATGATGTGTAGCATAAGGCAGAGCTTTGTGTTCTCAGACCCTGTGGAGAGGAATGTGAAGGACTTATGCCTCTTATCTAAAGCATTTATTTCAACATGAGAAAACTCTTCACCAGGGGGATAAATTTGCTACATAAATTTTTATATCATAATAACTTCACATTCAACAAAAACCTACCCTCAAAAAATCTTCAATGTGTTTTGAAGTCTATGCAAATCATATTCCACCATTTAGTAAAATTCCTGTTTGGAAGATCACTAAAGTAATCATTTAAATACATACTTATGCCATTAAATTTGAGAGAATATTTACTTGGAACTCCGTTTCTTTACATGTCATCTATAGCTTATGTGTGGCAGGGTCCCCTCAGGTCATACGATATTAAGACAATGAGCAAACCACAGAGCCTGAAAGCAAGTCCTCTTTCCTCAGCTTCCAGTTTTGCACCTGCTTCTGAGAATTTTCCTGGGGCTGAGTGGATCCTCAGTGTTCCCTGCTCATCATGGGGAGGGGTTCCTGAAGGGAGACTTGTGTTTGGCCTGCACTGATGTCCCTTCACTGTCTGTCTTGAACTGTAAACCATAACTATGTCCTATATTCTCAGACTGATAATTTGTAGTTACTATGTGCTCTTGGCCTTCTCTGGAGATGGCCTTTTAATCTTCATGGAGTCTATGTAATAAATACTTTCTCCACCACTTACTAATTAGCAAGACCCAGTCTTCATGTAGCCTGGAAGAAGTGGTACACTTAGCTACTGAAGGTGAGTGAATCCAGAGGCTTCACAGGAGATTCTTCAAACCTGAGGGCTTCTTGGAGGCTCTGCACACTCTACCAAATGTAACTCACATTGAATACCTGCAAACAGAGAGTCAAGCTCCTGAAAATCACACATAGTACTTGTTTATCCTACTCATGCCCACTTACACACTAAGCACCTGTTATTCTTCATAAACCAACATGTAAAATATGAACCCAAGTCAGAATAATCTCCATGGTATTTGTTCATTTCTGGCCAGTGAGTCAGAGCACCAGATCGTTGAGGTCTTGTTGCACTTCAGAACTGCAGAATCAGGCCTTGGCTGGTTCTCATCAGCAGAGGGAGACCCTACTACCTAAGTAGGCAATAGATGTCTCAGAGAGGTCAACAACCACACAAAACATAGGTGTGCTGTAGAAGTTTGGTTAAAATGACAGCATTCAAAAAATCATGATTGCTCACTCTGGGATAGTGTTTTGAGTATATATCTCTTCCTTTCTCCCTTTTATGCATGGGCACAGGTCATGTAGTTTTTCTATTAATGTTTTCCTTGCAGTGTTGCAAAATTATGAAAGTGTCAAAATTATCACGTGTCAAATCATGCTTTCTGTGTAGGTCTTGATGCTCTTTAGAACATTTTTTGGGCCTGTTCTCCCTTAAGATTTGAATACACTGCATCTAATTCAGTGCAGGACCACAGAAGGATTCACCTGATGCAGGTTGGAGTTTTCTATCCTTGCATTGTGAACAAGTGTGATTGTGTCATTCAGGGTTTTCTGGAGAAACAGATAAAATATAAGACATACAAATGTATGGGAAATTTCAAGATTGGCTTATGGTACTCAGCCAAAGATTCAGATAAGGAATTGTGTACAGGGTGTCTGCACACTGGGGGCCAAAATGTCCAACTCAAATGCTGGAGCTTACTTCAGTGTCTTCTGCTAGTCTGTATCAAAAATTCAATAGGTCTATGACAGACCACTGAGGGATCTATGAAGGAAGGCTGACGAGTCTAGGATGAAGGCTGAAGAGTCCCAGGTGAAAGCTGAACAATTTGTGCTAAAATCCATGTGTCTTGGTTACTGTTCTCTCTTGCTATTGAAATAAAATACCTGATGCCCAAAATTCAGGAAGAGAAGGATTATTTCTTACAGTTTGGAGGTTTCAGTCCATACTCATTTGGCTCCAAGGCAAAATTGCATGGAGGACTGGCAGTGGTTCATGGCTGCTCCTGGATCAAAGTACAGACCAGCAAAAGAGAAAGAACACACAATTTCTTCAAGCGCTTACACTGATGCTGGCTCAACCCCTGGGCATGTGTAGCACTCATACCACTAATCCAAGTGATGAATGATGAACAAATCACAAGTGCTTGATTCAGCCATGTCCATGATTTCATGAGACATGGGGTGGGGTGGGGGGCAGGGAACGTGACATAAACCATAACACCAGGAGAGGATGTCAAAGCTGCAGGTGAAGGCTGGAGCTCCTCCACAGACCAAGCAATCACTTTTCATTTTCCTGATTTTTGAAGGTGCTGGGTGTGTTTGTAACACCTGGGTATTGAATTGTTTTGGAGATTATCTAATGTTTCATGTCCAATAGTGATTGTTTTATGACATTTGGCAAAACAGAGTGTGGTGCTTTTCAAATTACATATATAATTATGTTTATTTCCTATTTAATTGCTCCCTTAAACAATTTGTAGAGAACTTCTTTGTCTCTTCTGATGTGTTATAGCTTAAAATCCACTCTGCCTGAAATAAGTATGGAGCTTGGCATTCTTTCCCAGATTTTTATTGAAAGGAACATAATTTACCATAATTTATTTTAAACCCATGGATTTATAATTGAATTATATGGATTTTTAAATACTGCACAGTGTTGGACTTTTTATAGCAATCCATTGTGCCAATTTGTGTCTTTTGGTAGGAGAATTGAGACTATGTACATTACTGGTTCTTACTGAAAGATATTGAATTATTACTATCATTTTATAAGTTTCCTTTGTTGATTTTCATTTTTTTAATTTTTATTTTAAATAAAATAACAGTGGTACAAATTTTCAAAATAAGATTGTCAGAGAGTATTTCTGTCTTCAAAATAGTCATTCATATTACAAGATATAGAAGTGAAATATTAATGAAAAAATACAAGCATCAAGCTTTCTTTTAAATGAACTGATTGCAATTAATGGTATAACTATCTTACCTATTTTTGTGTATATATATTTTTCTTATACATTTCATCTAAACTCCTTTTTCTCATCCCAGTTTCTTTCTTTGAACAATTTATGTTCAATTTGCAATATCTATCATAAATTTTGGATTATTTACTTTTCAAGCTTCTTACATTAAGAAGATAATACAGAATTTCCACATGAGAGACTGATTTATTTCTTTTAGGAGTATGAACTCGTGTTCTATCCATTTACATTTAAAAGTATCCAATTTGCCCTAATTGATAGCTGAGTAGTACTCCATCATATAAAAATACTATTATAGAAACCTCTGTGGGAGATATCTTTTAAAACTATTATTAGAGGTCTCATTTGACCCAGATATTCCCCTTCCAGGTGTCTCCTCATCAGAGTTAAAAACATATTACCACAGTGACATATGTGCACCTGAATTAATAGCAGCCTGATTTGTAATTGCTGAATCTTGCAAATAAATCAAATGCTCATCAACATAGAAAGATGTTGTATTTTTAAACAATTAAGCACACTCAGCCATAAAGAATGAGAAACTTGAATCTTATATAGGTAAATGCATTGCAAGGTGGGACCATATTCATAAGTGAAAAGAAATCAGACATCACAATGTAAACATCACGTTGCCTGTCTTGTGTTAGAAAATGGAATTATAAATAAGGTCTAAAATTCACTGTAATATTATGAAATGGGAAGAAATTTTGCAAAGAGGAGAAAAGACCTAGGGCAGAGGAGAGGGAAAAAATGGAAAGAAAATGGCCAAAAAATGCAAATCAGTTATACAACTAGTGTCTTTTAGCTGATTGAAAAGTCAAGTTTGAGTTAATATCAATTACAGAAATTTTAGTGCCTATATGTTGTAGTCTGAACAAGCTAAAATTTCTATAGATATCTGTAACTACATGATAAAAATATGTGATTTGTTAACTGTTGTTCTAATATTTTGTTATGAAATTTTCATTTTTCTAGAAACTTACAAAAATAAATTTCAGTATAATATTGTAATTTTACAGTAAGTTTTAAAGTTATTTTTTATATGGAGTGTTTGATTTTCCTGAGTGGTGTTACATATCACAGCTTTGTTTTATGATTTTGTAAAGGCAATTTGAATGAATTTTATCTACAGAAATTAGGATTAAAAATTGAAAGTAATTTTCCATATTAAATCATTTTTCATGGTAGTGTAACAGTAGACTGAAGGAAACTTAAGCTTGTTTCCAGTTATTCACCATCTAATGATTATGCTAATCTAATAGTTCTTGGAAGATATAGCTCTATTTGCTTCGTGTTTGGATATGGAGAAGGTAGAAACTGAAAGTCATCAGTGTCACATAGTAAGTTTTGTATTTGTGAGAATAGTTTTTAATGAACATTCAGGCAGAAACAAAAACATGAATGCCATCAATTTTATGGTTGAAGAATAACCCACATGTGGATATACCAATAATACTTTTCACTCAGCATTTAAGCAATGACACACTTTTAAATAATTTCTAAATGTTGGTTACCACTAGAAGTTATACAGGAAGTCAGATTGCATGATTTTGTGTAAAGGAAGAGTGTCAACACTCTTAGTTTATTTCCTAATGACAGAAATCATATGAATTTATTTTGAAAATTTCAGAATCAATTAAACTATTTTTAGACAAGTTGTATGATATTTGACAGTTGCATTACCAACTGTCAAAATTTGAAGCCTTTGTGTTTCGATATGGAGATGTAATTTTTCCATGTCCTCATCAGTACATGTTATCTCTGTAAGTTTTATACCAGCCATACAAATTAGCACAAAATGAATAAAATTGAAATTGTTTTCTTAAATTGATGAAGGACTTTGATAGTACTTCATCATTTGTTTTCTTAAATTGAGTACTTTGATAAAAGTACACACTTTCTATTCTTTAAAACATTTGAAGAAATTTCAAGGAAGGGAATTCTTAGGAAGTGGATTTGTCCCCTTCTAACTCAGAGAAAGACAAGGAAAAATAAGAATTACAAATAATGGCTAAAAAAGAGTGATATTGCTTTGGCAATATAAAAATGTCTTATAATGACATTGTATTGATGGTTATAATGTTTTTATGGGAATGTACCAATTAAAAAATGGAAATTTTGTTTTTCATGGTTGAAATTGCTGTTGAAAGGAATATTTAAAATAAATTTGTTAGAATTTCAACAAATCTACTTAGAAAATACTAAAAATATTACAAATATTATATGACATTATATATAAAAGCTTGAATGAAGCAGAAATGTAGAGCTGAAATGAAATATCTATAGAACACATTATGATTCCCTTTGAATAAAAGGAGAGAAATGACACAGCAGGGGATGAACAGCAAGGACAATGCAGGCCCCAGGGCCTCAGTGCTCCTGCTCCTGATTGGGGATCCTGGAAAGTCTGGTCCTGGGCATCCTGGTCATTCTGAGTGCTCTAATGTGCTTCTCAGTACTCGGTTGAGCATTTTCCTGGTTCCACTGAGCATGATCTGTTGATTCTGATCCCTTCAGAAGTTGACTCAGACAGATGGCTTCTCACAATGTTTCCAAATTCTTACCAGAGCTTACCAGGTTCCCTGAGTCTTCTAGGGATCTGGTCCTGATGGCCACAGCAGGACCATATTTAGGAAAAGTGTTCAGAAAAAATTTTAACTCAAGTGTCCCATTGAGTTTTACATAGATGACAACGTATTATCCCATTTAAACTAGTATGTCTAATGAAACACAGCAGAGGTAAGGACGGACATATGAGAGAGGAGTGTCTGGGGGTATTATACTAAAAAGGAGCCTCGTATTCTAAGAGGAAAATAATTTTTCCCTTCAACTAAATAGATTCACTCTCTGTCCCCAATGCCCCCTGCTGGTGCTCAGTGCCTCTGCAGGGAGGTTTGTGTCTGGACTAACTCTGATGTCCCCTCACTGTTTCACCCAGTAATACAGGGCTCTGTCTTCAGGGTGCTCAATTGCAGATACAGGGTATTATTGTCATTGTCTCTGGAAATGATGAACTAGCCTTTCACAGAGCCTGGGTAGTTTATGTTACTACTTTTCTGGCTAATTACCCCAAGCCACTGTAGTCCCTTTCCTGGACCCAGGCTGATCCAGTTCATCCAGTAGACACTGGAGTTGAATCCAGGAGACAAGCCAGAGAGTCTCAGTGATTTTTCAGGCTGCACTAAACCTCTGCCATACTCCACCAGCTGCACCTCACACTAGACATCTGCAAACACAGAGACATCTTGTTTAGGAAACTGTCACATTTTACTGACACATTATACTGCTACTGCAAAGAAACAAACAACTTACAAACAAGAACACATACTGCCAATGAGTACGATTTGACTGAAAGGCCCTGGAACATTAGGGAACACCTTGGAAGAATGTACATACTGAGCTGGACTGGATGGAAGCAGGGAACTCATACATCATTCTCCTGTGCAGGAATATGTGCATTTCTAGGGGAAACCAGGATCTCCCCAAAGGGAAGGAAAGACCCAAAGCTCTTCAAACTGCTGAGCTTGAAAATGGGAGCTTGAAAACAATGAGTCAAAACCACTGCTTTCTCTTTATAAATTAATTATTTTGGGGACTTTCTACGCTGATAGAAAGCAGACCCACACACTGGGAGACACAAAGCCAGGCACAGAAGGAAAGGTACTTCAGGACGTCTCTGCTATGTAGAAAATTAAGTAGCTGGTCTCAAAGAAAAAGAAAGAAACAATTGTTGACTCAGACCAGGATGTGTGGGGCTGATGGGAAAGGTGGAGATTGATCCCCAGGAACAGAGTCCCAGCAGATAGAGGGAATGACTCCTGCTGTGTTTTCACACAAATGGCTTGGTACAGCTTACAGTAATGTACCATTATAACCCTGAATAGACAGAGGTAAGGCTAACAATATTTTCATTATATATCATGATCAGTGATAGATAAGACAGGTAATTTAAATGTCCTGGGTTCATCAATACACAGTTGACAAATGTAACAAAATATCCCAAAGGCACTAATTAACATATAAAATCATTTTATATTGTTTAAAGATGAGCTTTGAGGCAGCCCATTGTTCTACCATCTTCTGTCTTTCTAAGTCAGAAACATTACTTCCTTTCAATTAGCATTTCCTACTTTTTAAAATAATGAGAGTAACAGGCTTGATAGTGTTGCCCAGGGATAGAGCCTGTGCCCTATATGCACAAAGTCCAGAACCTGTTAAAAGATGTGCAAATTGTGTGTGTGGGGGGACTTACATTTGTAGACACACAGGTGAATTGTGCTACACAAAAGCCAAACACCTTCCATGTTTTACCCTTCATCTGCAATACTCACCTACACAATTATAACTAATTCACTAATTATAACTAATTCACAAGCCCACTTACAGGCAAAAATCCAGAGATGGTCTTTCCAGGGATCAAAGTTCCTCCTGCCAGGTCAACCAGCCTTAGCATTATCACCAATCTACACAACTAATTTGCTGTACGCACTCAAGTTCTATACAATCTTCTTATTCCAGTCACCACTTGTCCTTGTCTAAAAAACATTTGTCAAGTCACTTACAAACTGTCATTTTTGTACATAACCTTATATCAGAGACACTTACCTCCTCTATATTTACCAATCCATGAACTTCAATGACACACTACAGATGAAGACCAACAAACAGATTTACCAACCCTTCTACATCATAAAATGTACCTGCTTCTGCCTCAACCATTCATAGTCCCAATGTTCTGTTATTCCCTTTACTCTTTGTCATCTTTTACCTTTGATTCCAATCTTTGCTGTCATATTTTAGACAGTCTCTCCCAGAGCATGAAAGTAATCATTGTTCTCCCACTTTTCAGTATGATTTTAATGTAATATTATGTTTACTAGAGAAAATCTCAACTGTTTGATTAAGGAGAGAAACAGAGTGCATGAGAGAGACAGAGAGAGACAGAGACAGAGAGACAATGTAACAGAGAGACTGTATGTTGAGGAGAGATATAGTGAGAAGCTATCAGTAGTATCCTAGAAGGAGAATGAGTAGAATTCTAGGAGAAGAGAGAGTACGGTTGAGGGATTTATTTTAGGCAGTATTAGATGATAAAGCCAAAGAATGGTGAGAGGTGGGAGAGTGATGATTGTCCTGGTTTTGGTTCAAACAAGCTTTTTACATCTGATTTTATCTGAGGGCTTAGGAGTCTTATCTCCTCCACTTGATGGTACCTTCTCACTACTAGTCATATCATTACTTATACCATCCTCTCTTTTGAAATTTTTAAAGATTTATCCAATCCAGGATAGGGGTCTTCACTATTAGAGTGCTCCTTGTCCTGGCTGAGATCCCTGGCACCAGCTTTTAGGTGGGCCTATCAAACATAATCCCTGCAATAGCCCTTACCATAATGCTGCTCACCAGCAAAAGTTGGTCTAAAATGATCGCAATCCTTGTTCACCCAGAAAACAAACAAAAAAATGAAATTGATAGATTCTGCCAGATTGGAGCTTCCTAACTCTAATAGGACTTAGCCCTGGACCATGAGAAATGACTTATCTCTCTAAAAGTAATTTCTGTTAATTAATAAAGGGGTTTTGCCCACATAAAATTCACCAAATAATCATGGCAACAGCTCAGCACAAATAAGTATCCAATGCAATACCTTATCACATTCTTCTTCCCTCAACTTCCACTAAACATTTCTGTTTTCCATTTTGCACACGCAGATGCAACCTCAAATCAGCTGTTGACATACCATTTTGCACACCTCCCAATCTATTCCCCCAGCCAGACCTGATAAAATTTCTTCCATTTCTTTGTTCTTGGCAGAGGAATCATGCATTCTTTCAGCAGCCCTCTCGTGCTATCAATAAAGACCTTCTTATCTCTTTTACTCTTTGTCTCTTAACTGCACTGGAAAAACTGAACACAGCCTACCTTTTTCATGAGACATTTGGAATGGGATAGATAAGAGTGTGGGATTCTATTTGAAGATGGAGAAAAATGTTTAAAAGTATGACTAATCTATCTTTCTACTCCATACAACACTGGTCCATTTTCCACAATGGAACTTTCTAAAAGTATTAATTGATTTTGGGGTGTAGTCTTCATACACAACTTATAGAGTTGTTTTCCAGGTCTTCATAGAATCCTAATTTGGAGTCAATTTTTAGAGTCAATATAGCTCCATTTCACACAACTCTTGGCTTTTTAAAATCAGAATTGTCCACAGCTGTACAGAAATACTGGTCCTTCCCCAAGACTGAGATATTCTGCCTCATCCTCTCAGATTCTTGCTCCTGGAGCCTCGTGATTTCATAATGAACCAAGTTTCCAAATCTTCCAGCAGAATCCAATGGTTGAAAAATCACATCCAAAGTCTCAACTCACCTTTCACTACCAGACTGGAAACAGGAGACAGACATTTGGAACTCTTTACAGATCAAGGGCTTCTGAAACTTTGTACCTGTCCTCATCCCCACTTGCCCCTCATGAGTGCTGAATGTGAAGTGGTGAGGAAGGGCCTTCTCTGCACATCCATTGCAACTACTCTTGGCAATGTCCATCAGATGGTACTAGTGAACATCACAAATGTGACCATGTGCTGTGTTCCACTCCCTCCACTGTTTGCCTCATAAGCCAAGATAGAATAAGGCAACTGATTTTGGTAATGTATGTGAAAATTTTATCTATTTCTCTTCAAAATGGTGTTGTATGATTTAAAATTATAAACAAATTGTGGCATAAATTGCATTTTTAAAATGTGACATCCAATCAGATATGGTTGTGTATTTCTTTATCCCAGAATTTGAGAGGCTGAGGCTAGACAACTGCTGAGACTTTGAGGCCAATATGTACTACATAGTGAGTCTAAGGAAGTACATAGTGAGAATCTCTCTCTAAAAAATACTCAGCAACATAAGTAACTACTAAGATCCACATACATTAGATTCTCTAACAAAAGAAAATTTTTCAAAATGCTGATCAGGAGTAATACACATACAAACACAGAATAGGAACTGGGAAGCAACAGTTTAGAGCAGGTAGATATCAAATAAAAATAAGACAATAAATGAGCTGTATCTTAAAAATATGGTATAATCTCTCAAAGGCCATTATCAGTGGTTCTAAGAGCGTCACCTGACCTGTCAGATCCTTAAAAGCTGACTTCATAGGGCTCTGTACAGCAAAGGCTTATCAATGTCACTTGACTCATACTTGCTAGCATCTTCCTGCTAGAGCCCAGACATGCAAGTGTATTTACTTTAAATTTGATGCTTTGGTGTGTTTATTTTACATCCTGGTGCTATCAGTATGCCTCCATGGTAGTGACAGTGTATGTGTTCCCTTCATATCTCATAGACAGTGCATGTGCTTTAGATAACTTGGCTCCATTTTATGTGCATACATAGATTTTCCTTTCCACTGTTATTATTCATCTTTCATTTTATGTTGTTTAGTAAGAGTTTCCAGCGAGAAAAGAAAGAGGTATTTGACTTTTAAATTAGATTTTGTAATTTGATCCTCCTTTACATGCACCTGAATCAACCAAGATGAAGCCTAGGCCACTTTGTTGATCTCTTTCCAGACATAGCACTGTCTTCACTGAGTTTCCCTCTCAGCTTGGTATTATTTCTATTATTGCTTATGTATTTAATTTTGGTATAGATTCTTGGTATCATTCCCATTCTATATATATATATATATATATATAGAGAGAGAGAGAGAGAGAGAGAGAGATATCCACAAGTGCATGTGAAGGGATTTCTCCCTGATTCCTAATATGGAGGGAGAAATGGAGGCTAAGGGGAATAAAAGGAATCAACATATGATAAGAGCATATCCTTACTTTCTGAAATAAAAGTAAGCATTATGTACTCACAACATGTACCAATACAACATTTTAAATTTGGTAACCCAAACTAAACAACCAGTTAAAGATAGGTAATAGGAATAAAGGAGATAAAAGTTATTCAAATGGAGATAGGGTCAAGATATGTGGGTGGGGTTGAAAGTAATTAACATATTTTATGTTCATGTATCAGTTCCCCACTTAGAATGTAATCATTGTGCAATGCAGGCATGCACTTTAAAAAAAACCTAAAAAAAAATAAAAATAAATCTTTCCTGCAACACATTCCATATATACTTGTTAAAAATATGTTTTTTGTCAATATTCTTTGCAGATCTACTCATATCTGTAAACATCAGTCAGCTTATGATGTGATGTCTAACAACCTTATTTTCTAGGTGGCCTTCCTCACAGAATTACCATTTTAAAACATGCCATGATTTTTCTACAACCCTTTCTTTCTCACCTCAAATCTGTTAATCTGAAGTTGACATACGTTGAGCTCTGATATGGAAAGGTAGAGTCTAGTTTATTTCATTAGGAAAGGAGTGAGCCAGCTTGTTATGGAAAGCAATAAAAGCTGAAGACAGTGGGGAACTAAGTCATACTAGTAGGAATTCCTATGGGGATACACAATGTGCTAGGACTTTGGCCAGGAATGAATGTTTCTCAACCAACATTAATACAGCCCCTCCATTTTAAAGAGAGGCACCACCACATCCTGAGCTTCTGCATATTGAGGAGATATAATACAATGAGTTTCTTCTATGAAATAGAATACAGCTCAGCCCCTCCTAAAGATTTTGAAGAAATTATAATGAAAAATAACTGTAACCTTCTAAGGTCTCAATTGACTACAAATACTATGTAAAGGAATTGGGCCTAATTAACAACTGGTCAATATTTTACCTTCCAGAAATGCCCTTGAGAGGGATCCACTAAACTACCTAGCAATCCCTGGGCCTTGTTTACCTGTGAATAAATGTAAATTGAGGGGCTGAATGGCAACCTAGGCAGGATCCTTCCTGAACACCAACGAGCTCTTTTCAATGAAACTTTCCTAACTTCCTTCTTTGGTTGACAACTTCATTCTTCTGTGTTTTGCAGAACCACAAACCTGGGGCACACTGTAGGACACATATGGTTATAGTTAGTTTCTCTTAATGACTTTGTTGGCATGGAATGGTTCTATCATATTCCAGGATCTTATGAATGGCTATGAAAGAATTGCCAAGTGTACACACAGTAGAAAAAGGAGCTGCCTTTACTGGTATTTAAAAAAAAAAATGTGTTCAGACAAGACCATGCTACCATAGCATAATAAACTAACTGAAAAAGGCCTGGAGGTGACAGAAAAGTACAATATATGGTCTCTGCAATAAAAATTAATGACAGCAGCAATGAGAAAAAAAATGAATTTGGCTTTCTGAATTTACAGACAATTAACAGACAGGTCCTGAGGAAATTTTCCAGGCTTCCCTGGCTGAAATCAGAGTTGTCCATGATTCATTCTGAGTACTTGCCTGGAATGGACAGTGTCCCTCTCACATATTGAACAATGAATTTTGTTCATAAATGATAGAAACAGAGATCAATGCACACATTTAGCATCAGTATGCTGATGTCAAAGAAGTGCAGGTGGTTTGTAGTTCATTTAGAGGTGGATTCAGAGGGCAGAACCTTCTTTGGTGCCTTGATTCTCAGAGAGGTGAGGCCTGTATTCACAGGACTTTAGGAAGTGTCAGGAGTTGCATTTCCTCATACAGAAAAAACACATGGATACTCACAGCACACTGCTGCATGGCCCATGGAAAACTACTTCCCCTTAAGGCTGGATTGGGTCTGGGTGAAGAACTAACTAATTTTTGATTGTTAATATGCAAATAACTCAAGTTGCCTGAGGTAAATATGGGTAAGTCTGTGGCTAGATCACTCGACAGCCATCACTCTCTTCTGCAGAATCATCCAAAGCACAGTTTCTTACCATGGACTGGAAATGCAGAATCCTCTTCTTGGTGACAGCTGTGAAATGTAAGGTCATTTCAAGGGCTAGGGCTGAGGAAGAGACCAGAGCTTGGCAGGGGATACTGACTCCAACTTCTGTTCTCCCTCCACAGGTTCTGAAGTTGAAATGCATTTGGTACAGCCTGGGGCTAATCTGAGAAAGCCCTGGGCCTCAGTGAAGGTCTCCTGTAAGGTGCCAGGCTACACCTTCACAGACTGCCTCATACAGTGGGTGCTACAGAGACCAGGGTAAGATCCTGGAGTGTATGGGATGGATTCATCCAGAGGATGGAGAAACTGGATAAGTTCAGAAGTTCCAGGGCACTGGCATGCTCATCTCAGTCATGTCCTCCAGCACAGCCTACATGGAGCTGAGCAGCCTGAGAGTCAAGGACAAGGCCATGTATTGCTGGGCAAGACACACAGTGTGGGGACATCAGGCCAGAATAAACTTCCCTGCAGGGAAACTCAGGAACAGCAGGGGATGCATGAGAGCAGCAGCTATACTCTTTACCACTTGTATTCTACCCACACCCTGTCTTTAGCTACCATGCCAGTAAGCCAGAGCCTGGCCACAATCCAGAAGGAAAGAGCTGCCTGACACGCTCATGACCTTTCAGGAAATTTCCACCAGAACAGGCTTCTAGTTCAGTTTTCATTCATTTCCATCCATTTCCAAAAATGGCAGGTGCCATTTACAATGGTATTTTCAAGATATTGAATGCAAATTCGAAAAAGTGAACAAATATGAATTCAGTTTAAGTTCACTTATTTAAACAGGCACCAATACACAGAAACATTAACAAATACATAGAGATGTTTCATATCCCACACCAATTTTCTCTACTATTGGCAACTCATATTGGTAGGCTCCTCTTCCTTCATATAAATCATCAATCATGACATTTAATTAAGTCACAATTTTTAAATCTTTTTTATTTTAAAGAGTTTAAGACAAAAGAGGATGTAACAAAGCAGATCAGAACAATGTAAGCAACACTGTATTTCACCACAACTCACAATTAACAGTAACTACCATAATGTAACTCACAATTTTTAACTGAGTCTCTTTTTAATTAAAAAAAATGTTATTTTGTTTTGTCCACTAAAAGTTTATTTCAATCAGATTGTAAAGGTTTAATGTAGATTATGTCAAAAGAGTAATTTAATTCTACACTTTAAAATAATAAGTGTATTTACTTAGAATTGAATGTTGTACCATACTCCATGGCTTTTGTTTATTTTTATTAGCATGTACCTTGTATACAGTATATATATTGTGGATATATGTGTATATTGTGGATATACAGTACTCATATTGTGGATGGAGAATTGGCCGATCATGCTCATGTATATTCAAGTCATTGTGTTGGAGTACATACATTTGTGCATAGCTACTTTGAGGGAAGCAATTGAAAATTAGAGCACAAGTTTCTGAACAGAACTTTGAAAAACTACTACAAATCACAAGCTATTCTGTTGACAGTCCCCAAAAGTATAAGTAAATTATCTGAGTAATACATTATTAAACAAGATATGTAGATGGCAAATAGTCATGTGAATGCCAAATTGCTATTACTTTAATTATGGAAACCCCAATTAAACATCAAGAAACCACCAAATGATTTGCTCAGTGATTCCAGTCCTCACAAGAAGTTACCAGCTTGCTAACCTGCTGAGCAGTTGAAACTCACACTCCTTGCTGGTTGGAGCTTGAGAAGGCAGAACTATGGAGGAGATACTGTGATGCAAAACCAGACCTCATCAGAAAGCACACCCCAGTGAAGAACATGCTTCAGGTGTTTATCTGACAGATTAAAAAAGGGACAAAAAGAAAGATGGGAGAGATTGGTGGATGAATACTGAGGACTGTTCTGTGGAACAAGAAGCTCTTGTTGGTTTTTCAAATTAGGATCAGTATAAGTGACAGTACTGCACTGTGAATTTCACAAAGCTAGCAGAACAGAGTCGGGATGATTTTATCATAAAAGTGAAAAGTGCTTCTCTAGATTTAGACTCAGCATGAGGTTAACATGTATTGACAAATCACATGTTATCACTAAGGTAGGTATAAACTGCATGATTTTAGGTTCCATCTAAAGTAAATTAAAACAAATAAAATTTTAAAAAGTTAAATTAGAAAAACATGAGCATGAAATGATTTATTTCTGCTTAACTCATAAGTGCCCATTAGTGCAAAGAAAAGTGTCATTCAGTATATGAAATAATAAAGAAATATGGTATAAAAGTATAATAAAATACTCTTGATAATGATTTAAAAAAAATATGTCCATTCCACGCTCTGAAATGGCCACATAGTTTCTTGCACTCAAATTTTTGGTTTTATTAATTTTCTAATTTCTAATTTTTCTAATTTTAAAAAAGTTCTTTTGCTCATTCAGTCATCTTCCTTCTCTTGACACTGTGCTTTCACTTGAAGAATTAAGATCACTCTTACTGTCTGAATACAGTTACACACAGATTATACAGAACTCTGCTCCCTGAATGTATTTCTCTGTTCAAAGCTTTTAGCTCCTCTTCCAGTACACCCCAGTGTTTGTGTGGAGACTTCTTTCACAGGCCCTGAAAGTGGCAGATTGTCCATATTTTGAAGGATGTCACAAAGGACCAGATGACAAAGCCAATGTGTTGTGAGGACTTTACCTGGGAGAAGGCAGCGGTCCTCTTCTTTTGGAGATGCACTTATGAGGAGAGGTCATTTCTAGCTCATGCACTGGTCAATTTGAATAGAATCCATTTGGAGTGAATGCTCCTCACTGTGATGTCTGCAGTGCACTGTCAGTGCTGAATGAAAGACAAGGCTATGCTCCTTCTTGCGGGCCTCACCTCTCAGGCCTGAATAACACCAGTGCCCTCATTCCACATACCTTAGCTATGACCTCTACCTTGCTTCACATGCTGTCACCTGTCCTAAGATTTGATGCAAATTTTTCTCAGATATGAGGTATCTGTGAACAAGATCCTGTAAAAATGTTGGCATGCACAAGGTCACATCACAATACTCACTTTGTAGGTAGAAACCTTGGAGAAGATATCAATATGAATTCTGACTAACATGGATGACAGAGGTCCATGCAGGCGGGTCAAGATAGAGACCGCAGCTCCAGCAGGAACAGCACCTTCCTAAAGGGATTCTCAAGAAATTAATATTAAAGACACAGAATTCTGGGATGATAGAAGCCAAACAGAAAATCTTAGTGTTTACATTATCATCATATACAGCACTTCTCCATGTAAAGCCACAAAACAGAGAACAGATCTGCCAGGGCTGAATTCCACATGAGCAGTGCCATATTCAGCAGCTCCCACCACCCAGTGTCAGATGTGAAGATCCAGTGTTGTCCTGGCTCAGCCACTTTTACAGCCACCAAGACACACATACAATTCACCCTAGGTGCTGGCAGAAGAAATCTCAGTTTCCAGCACCTTGGGAGTACAGATCTCCATCGTACAGGTAACATGGAGATACTGTTCAACATTCTCTGTCTAATGGCAGCTCCCTTGTTGTTCCAGGGTGCCTACTTGTTTGTGGGAACCAGGATATGGGAAAGGAAAACTTCACCATGCCTCCCCTTGTCCTCAGGTGTGCTGTCTGAGCTGACACTTTGATAATCAGGAGCCAGCTTGGTGAAGCCTAAGGAGACCCTGTCCTTCACCTGCACTGTTACTGGGGGCTCTACCTGTAGTAGCGACTACTGGAGTTGGATCCATCAACCCTCCTGGGAAAGCTGTACAGTGGATGGGTTACTGCATAGGGAACACATAATACAATGCAGGCTGCCAGGACCACACTTCAATCACAGTTGACACAGCCAACAAATTCTTCCTGCAGATGAATTCTGTGACCTCTGAGGACAGGGCTGTGTATTACTGTGCAAGACAGAGGGAAGAGAGTGCAGTGAGAGTCCAGGCATAAACCTCTATGCAGTTTCATATGTGACCTGTAGATGGAACCCATGTGCACTGATCTCAGAGCTCAATGCCAGAGATAAATGGAAGCCCATATATCCCTAGGTAGATGCCACTATCCATCAGACACAAGGGTGACACTAACTGCCCTTCCTCTCTCTTTCACCAACACTCTCTCAAATCTGTCACTTAGGTATTTGCAGGAATCACCCTCACCTTTTTTTACTCTTGATTCCTAAGGAGCCCATTTTCTCTCAACTGAGAAATGAATTTCCCTGCACCCTGGACCTGCTTTATGCTGGGCTCCTCCACAGAACCCGTCACGCTACACCTTCACTTGGAAATGCAGTCAGTGCTGCACACAGACCCCATGTGCATACCCTTGCCTGCTTCAAGGAGTTTCTCAACCGGCCCAAGTTGCTTCTTGTCACTGCCACTCCTTCCCAGGCAAAACCCAACACTGCATAGTAAGAACATTGTTTCAACTCAGCGCCAGCCAATTCCATGCATATGAAACCCCGGTGGTATTTTTTTGAATATATTTTGAATAAAGAGACTTGGAACTTGCACTTTTCTTTTTTTAATATTATTTAAAGAGATTTTTAAAAAGTGAAACAGGAAAAAGGGTGGAAATAATACAGAATTTCAAAAAAAATAAACAGTAAGAAATCACTGGTTGGTATATTACACACTATCATCTTAGAAATAATTGTTTAAGTTACAAAATTAAAGCATACAAAGTGGTCATTCAAACAATGAGACTGTGAACAGTTCTGTTCAATGATCCAAAAAATTTAGTAATATGGTTATCTATCTTACACATTTAAAAATACATGCAGTTATAACCTTTAGAGTACCTTCTTTCCCTCTCCTTTTTACAATAGCAATACACATTTTGGGTTGTATTACTCTAACATTTTTTATTACTTTTTACACTTGAGACACAATGTGATATTTATAAATGTGATTCTTATCTACTTCACTTATGAGGCTACTCTCAAGTTGCATCCATTTACCTATGAAGGCCTCAAGATCATGCTTTTTATAGCTGAGTAATATTCCATTGTATAAAAATACTACATCTTTTTATCAACTCTGCAGGTGATGAGAATTTTGGTTGTTTCAAAGATTTAGCTAATACAGGTTGTGATGCTATAAATATGTCATTATGACATGATCTTTTCAGTTTTTCGGGAAAATACATAGAAAGAGAATAGCTGTATTGAATGAAACTTCCAATCCTGGTCTTATGAGAAATTTCCATATTGATTTCCATAGTGGCTGCACCAGTCAATACTCCCACCAACAGTTGAGAAGTGTTACTTTTCCCCCACAGCCTCACCAACACTTGATATTAGTTGATTTCTTGCTGTCAGCTATTGTTGCCAGGGTGAGATGAAATTTCAATGCTGTTTTAATTTGCATTATTCAAATGACCAGTGATTTCTTCATGTACTTATTTGCCATTTGTATATCTTCATCTGAGAACTGTGTATTCATCTCAGATGCCCATTTTTGGATTAGGAAGGGTTTGATGTTTTTCAATACTTTACATATTCTGGATATGAGTCCTTTGTCTGAGGGTGTGCTGGATAAAATTTTTTCCCATTCTGGGGGTTTTCACTCTGTTCATGGTTTCTTTTGAAGTGCAAAACTTTTTAATGTTATGCAATACCAGCTGTTGATTCAAGTGTTTCCCATGTATTTCACATTTTGTTCATGAATTCTCTGACTACTCCATATGGCTCTAAGTTTTCTCCCTATCTTGTCTTTCAGTAGCTTTAATGTTTCTGTTTTAATATTAAATCATTGATCCATTTAGATTTTAGATTTTTGCATTGTGATAGGCATGCATCTAATTTCAGTCTGCAACATGTGAACAACCAATTTTTCCAACACTATTTATTTATTTAGTCTTTTTCATTTTTATCAGTACCAGGGATCGAGCTCATGACTGCCTGCTTGCAAGGCAGGCACTTATGCTGCTGAGCTAAATCCCCAGCCCCCCTCCAACACCATTTATTAAAGAGGCTATCCTTCTTCCAGTGAACATGCTTAGCCCCTTTGTCATATTCAGATGGTTGAGTGTCTTTGTTGTTGTGTTTGCACCTTCTAATCTGTTCCATTGATCCTCTGGTCTGTTTCTTCACCAATGTCATGCTGATTTTATTACTTTGGTTTTTAGTATAGTTTCAAGTCACAAATAGAAATGTTTCCTGCATTACCTTTGTTGCCAATATTTGCCTTTGGTATTCTAAGTTTTTTCTGTTTCCAAATGAATTTTAGGAATATTTTCTCTGAATCTGTGAGGTATGTTAATGGCATTTTGACTGAGATTGTGTTAAATCTGCATAAGAGTTTTGGGAGTACGACCATTTTCACAATGTTGGTATTTTTCTAGCCAGGAGCAATCAATCTCCTTCCCTTTTCTAATATCTTCTTTAATCTCCTTTTTCAGTGCAGTATACTTTTCAGCATATAGATCTTTTTTTTTCTTAGTTGGGTTGTCTCTCAAGTATTTCATTTTTTAGATGAAGTTGTGAAGGGACATATTTCCATAATTTTTCTTTCAGTGAGATTTTTGTTTTTTACAGTAATGCTATTGATTTTTGATCATTGACTTTGTATCCAGCTACTGTGCTGAATTTGTTTATTACCTCTAGTAGTCTTTTAATGGAATTTATTTGGTCTTCTATTGGAGTATCATGTCATCTAAAATAGTGATAATTTAACTTCTTCCTTTCATATCTTTATTCCTTTTATTTGTCTCTAATTTCTGATTGTCCTGGCAAGTGTTTTCAGAACTTTATTGAATTCAGGAGTGGTGATAGTTGACATCCTTTTCTTGTTCCTGATTTTATAGTGGAAACTTTAAGTTTTTGTCCATTTAGTATAATATTGGCTGTTGGCTTGTCATAGATGGCCATGTGCAATTGAGGTAGACACCATGTATTCTGAGTTTCTCAAGGGGTTTTAGCATGAACATATGTTGGACTTTATTGAAAGATTTTTTCTGCATCTCTTAAGATGATCATGTGGTTTTTGTTTTTGGCTCTGACGGAGTAGTGTATTTCATTTATTGTTACGCATATGTTAAACCATCCGTACATTTCTGGAATGAATCTCACTTAATCATGGTGTGTAATCTTCTTGATGATTTGCTGCATTCTATTTGCCAGTATTTTATTGAGTATCTTTGCCTCAGTGTTCATAAGTGAGATTGGCTGATAGTCTCCTTTTAATTGGGTATTTCTCTGGGTTTTGTATGAGAGTAATTCTTGCCTCCAGGAAAAATTTAGGGAGGGCTGCTTTTTTTACAATTTCATTGAAGAGTTAAAGGAGTGTTGGCATCAAATCTTCTCTAAATTTCTTGTAGAATTCAGCCCTGAACCCATCTAGACCTGGGCTTTTCTTTGTTGGTAAGTTTTTAATTACATTTTCAATTTCAATAGCTAATATTGGGGTATTCAAAATTGATATTTTTTCGGCTGAGATTTGGAAGTTCATATATCTACCCCATTTCTTCTGTGTTTTTCTCTCTATATGAGTAGAGATTTTCAAAGTATGTATTTATGATACTTTGAATTTCCATGTGACCTGTAGTAATTTTCCTCTTTTAAGTCCTTATTGTATGAATTTGGGATTTTTCTTTATTTTTCTTGATGAGGTTAGCCAGATGGTTGTCAATACTTTTTATTCTCAGAAAAAAGTCAGCTCTTCTATCCACCTTAATTCTCTTGATATAGTGCTTTCACTTGAAAAACTGAGATTGCTCTTACTGTCTGAATACAATTACATACATTATTCCAGAACACTTTGCTCCCTAAATGTTTTTTTTTCTATTCAAATCATTTTCCTACTCTTCTGTTACACACTAGTGTTTGTGTTCTATTCAAATCATTTTCCTACTCTTCTGTTACACACTAGTGTTTGTGTGGAGACTTATGTAAGAAGTCCTGGCAGTGGCAGATTGTCCATATTTGGAAGCATGTCACAAAGAGCCAGATGACAAAATCAATGTGTTGTGAGGACTTCACAAGGGGCCACCATCAAGGCAATGGGCTTCTACTCTTGGAGCTGCACTTGTGAGGAGCAGAGGTCAATTCTAATTCATGCACTTGTGAATTTGAATAGAATCTGTTTTGGGTGAATGCTCCTCCCTGTGACTTCTGCAGTACCTGCCTGTGCTGTATGGAGATCGAGGCTGCCCTCTTTCTTGTGCTTCCTTTCACAACCCCCACGTCCACACACAAACCAACACTCTGCACAAGAATATTGCTTAAACTCAGCGCCAGCGAAGTCCACATAGATGAAACCCTTGCGGTTTTTAAATATTTGCTATTGCTTATATTTTTGAAACATAGAACAATGGTTACATTGCATTAAATATAGTGTATTCTCTTCCCATCCACATTTGATAATAATGCCATTCATTCCATTTTGGATTTTAAATGTGGTGTGATTTCTTCCTTGAGAGTTTACTTATGTCAAGGCCTACAGTTTTACTCTGTTTTTTGACTTTTGAAACTTCAGAAAGTTCTTCTTCATTAAAATTGATTCTTCTACTTTTCATTCATTTTGTGTTTTGTCTTTTATTTGTTTTATATTAAAAAATTCAGAAATACTTTGTAGGAGGCCTCTACAGGTGCACTTTGTGTCATTTGGTCTTCAGACAGTACAATATTCTTTCCTTTTTTTTTTTTTTTGATATGGTTTCTAATTTCAAGATGTTATTAGAGGTGCAGTCATCCCTGGACAGAGGCATCACATTGGTGGTGTCTTACCCCTAACCCCTAGAGTCCCATCTTCTCATGGCATCCTTCACTAGTTATGTCTTAGTTGGGCACTGATGCACTTTTGTGGGAAGAGGGGATCAGAGTTTTCTATCATGTCATACATGCACTTCCTGAGCACTGTATTTCCTTGGTTTTATGTCTGAAAATTCTTAAAACTCTACAACATTAAGAACATAGTGTGGGTATTAACTAGTTCAGTGGCAGCGTTTCACTATAAAGAAACACTTCAGGCGGCGTCTGGCCATAGGTCTGCAGAGGAGGAGCTGGGAAGATCTGGGGTGCCATCACTGGCCTCTCTGCATTTCTGGAGGACTCTGGACATCTGCGCCCAGACTGCTGGAGTTCCCTCAGGCTTCCAGGTGCAGTGAAGGAGAGAGGTGGGTTTGAGGCTTCCACATCAGCCTCCCCATTCCCGGCTTCATTTGGAGACCTGCTGAGCTCCCCATAGGTGGGCTGGCCCACACTACCAGCCTAGCCCAGCCTGTTTAGCTGCCGCGCCTGGCCATAGGCCTGCAGAGGAGGAGCTGGGCAGATCTGGGGTTCCCTCACTGGCCTCTTTGCGTGTCTGGAGGACTCTGGATATCTGCGCCCAGACTGCTGGAGTTCCCTCAGGCTTCCAGGTGCAGTGAAGGAGAGAGGTGGGTTTGAGGCTTCCACATCAGCCTCCCCATTCCCGGCTTCATTTGGAGACCTGCTGAGCTCCCGATAGGTGGGCTGGCCCACACTACCAGTCTAGCCCAGCCTGTTTAGCTGCCGCGCCTGACCATTGGTCTGCAGAGGAGGAGCTGGGCAGATTTGGGGTGCCTGCATCGGCCTCTCCATGTGTCTGGAGGACTGTGGATATCTCTGCAACCAGGGAGGGTCCACAGGTTCCTGAAGCACTGCGGCCTGTCGTGAGTACCCTAACCTGGCTGCGATTGAAGAACTGTGGAGCTTCCAAGGGGCAGGTGGGCGCACAGTGTCCCTGAGGCCCAGCTTGTCTGGAACTGCGGAGTTCTGAGCAGGCAAAGGAGGGCCACTGGTTCTGTAGGCCTAATGGCTTGGGGTAGCGTGGCGCCAGAGTCTCAGTAGCTCCAAACATAGAAGGGGATTTTCAACAGATCCTGAGGAAGCTTTCAAATAACACTTGAAACACAGAAATATAGGAAAATGACAAAACGAAAGACCAAATTACAACCTCAAACCTCCAGCCCATCTCAAGAAACCCTAGGAGCGATGTATATAGAAGAAAATATATCCCATCCACCTCATATATCGGACACAATAGCCACTGAAATTGACAAGCAACTCCAGGAAGCTTTAAAGAAATTCAAACTCGAAATAATCTCCCAGATAAAAGAAGAAATGATAAAAGAAATGAAAGAGATTCTAAATATATCTAAAGAAAACACAGATAAAAAATTGGAGGAACTAAACAAAAAGATAGAATCCCTAGACGAGCAATATAAGAAACAAACAGAATACAGAATGCAGATGCACAGAGATATACAGGAAATAAAAAACTACACTGAAAGTTGTAAAACCCGCCTTAATGAAAGTGAAGATAGAATTTCAGACCTTGAAGACAGGATTGCAGCTAGTGAACAGGAAAGGAAAGATCTTTTGAAAATAACAAGGAACCAGGAAACAACAATTCAACAACTGCAAGACGATGCAAAGAAGAATAACATAAGAATGATAGGGATTAATGAAAGAGAGGGAGACAACATGAAGGATGTCAGGAGGATATTTAGAGAAGTAATAGCTGAAAATTTCCCAAGCATGAGATCAGAAACTGACATCAGGATCAGTGAAGCATATAGAACTCCAAACAGTCATAACCAAAATAAAACTACACCCAGACATATAATAATCACCATCCCAGAAATCCAACACAAGAATAGATTATTAAAAGCTGTCAGAGAGAAAAGACAAATCACTTATAAAGGAAAACCTATCAGAATCACAGCAGACTTCTCAGCACAAACGATAAAGTCAAGAAGAGCATGGAGTGAAGTATTCCAGATCCTAAAGCAAAATGATTTCCAACCAAGACTGATATATCCTGCAAAACTATCCTTCAAAATAGATGGTGCAATACGATACTTCCATGACAAAGAACAGCTGAAGAACTTCATGAACACCAAACTAACCCTGCAAAAAATATTGAAAGACAGTTTAGATACACAAAGGAAAAAACCACTAAGCAAAGCAAATAATTAAACAGAACCGAAAGATAAAGATGCAACAGCAGAGAGATAACATTCCTACAATTAACCAGCATTTAACAGTAATAACCATTGATGTAAATGGTCTCAATGCACCAATCAAAAGAAACAGACTAGCAGAATGGATCAAGAAACAAAATCCAACCATATGCTGTTTACAGGAAACCCATCTAACCCAGAAAGATACTCACAGACTGAAAGTCAAAGGATGGAAAACAATTCTTCATGCAGCAGGAATCCAAAAAAAGGCAGGAGTAGCCATTCTGTTTGCAGACAACGTGAACTTTAAACCAACAATGACCATAAAGGACAAAGAAGGTCACTACATACTCGTAAGGGGAAAACTCCAAGAGGAAGAGATAACTATCTTAAATATATACGCACCAAACTCCAGAGCACCCAGTTATATAAAACAATTATTAACAGAAATGAAAACTCAAATTATCAGTAACACAATTGTAACAGGAGACCTTAATACACCACTGACACCAAGGGACAGATCAACCAGACAGAAAATGAGCAAAGAAATAACAGAACTGAATCACACCTGTGAACAAATGGGTTTGATAGACATATACAGAATGTTCCACCCAACAACATCAGAATACACATTCTTCTCAGCAGTACATGGATCATTTTCTAAAATAGACCATATATTAGCTCACAGAACATATTTAAGCAAATGCAAAAGAGTTGAAATCATCCCTTGCATATTATCGGATCATAGCGCTCTGAAATTAGAAATTAATGACAAAGGATACTGCAAAAATTCGCAAACACATGGAAACTAAATTACACACTCTTGAGTAATCAGTGGGTCACAGAAGAAATTAAAGAAGAAATTAAACAATACCTAAAAGAAAATGAAAATGCAGATACAACTTACCGGAATCTGTGGGATGCAATGAAAGCCGTTCTGAGAGGAAAATTTATTGCACTGAGTTCCCACATCAGGAAAACAGAACGAATACAAATAAATAACTTGATGCTACACCTCAAACAGCTAGAAAAAGAAGAGCAAGTCAAGCCCAAAGCCAAAAGAAGAGAGGAAATTATAAAAATCAGAGCAGAAATCAATGCAATAGAGACCAAGAAAACAATCCAAAGAATCAATGAATCAAAGAGTTGGTTCTTTGAAAGAATAAATAAAATCGATAAGCCCCTAGCCAACCTTATTAAAAAAAGGAAAGAAAAAGCTCAAATTCATGCAATAAGAAATGAAAAAGGAGAAATCACTACAGACCCAATAGAAATACAGAGGATCATCAACACCTATTTTGAAAACCTCTACTCTCAAAAGTTTGATAACACAGTAGAAATAGACAGATTCTTAGAAACATATGAAGTACCAAAGCTAGATCAAGAGGATATAAAACTGTTGAATAACCCAATCTCTGCTAATGAAATTGAGAATGTAATTGGGTCCTTGCCCACCAAGAAGAGCCCAGGCCCAGATGGATTCACTGCAGAATTCTACAAGAAATATAAAGAAGACCTAATGCCGAAACTCCTCAAACTATTCAATGAAATTGAAAGGGAAGCAATCCTTCCTAAGTCATTCCTGGAAGCAAATATTACTCTAGTACCAAAACCTGAGAAAGACCCAACTATAAAAGAGAACTATAGACCGATCTCCCTAATGAACACAGATGCAAAATTCCTCAATAAAATATTGGCAAATAGGATCCAGCAAATCATCAAGAAGATTATACACCATGACCAAGAGGGATTCATCCCAGGAATGCAAGGATGGTTCAACATACGCAAATCAATAAATGTAATCCACCATATCAATAAAGCCAAAAATAAGAATCACATGATCATCTCTATAGATGCAGAAAAAGCCTTCGATAAGGTCCAACACTTATTCATGATAAGAACTTTACAGAAAATTGGAATAAATGGTCTTTACCTCAATATAATAAAGGCCATTTATGTCAAACCAACAGCCAGCATCATACTAAATGGCCAAAAATTGAAAGCCTTCACTTTAAAATCGGGTACAAGACAAGGATGTCCTTTATCACCACTCCTATTTAATATAGTACTGGAAGTACTAGCCAGAGCAATTAGGCAAGAAAGAGAAATAAAAGGGGTAAAGATAGGAAAAGAAGAAGTTAAATTATCATTGTTTGCAGATGACATGATACTCTACATAGAAGACCCCCTAAACTCCATTGAAATACTCTTAGATACAATAAATAAATTCAGTAATGTGGCTGGATACAAAATCAATACTCAGAAATCAATAGCATTCCTATACATGAACAACAAAATTACAGAGAGGGAAATAAGAGAAACTGGACTATTCACATTAGCAAGCAAAAAAATGAAATATTTAGGAATTACTCTTACGAAAGAAGTGAAAGACTTATACAGTGAAAATTATAATACACTGAAAAAGGAAATTGAAGATGATCTCAGAAAATGGAAAGACATCCCTTGCTCATGGATAGGAAGAACAAACATTGTGAAAATGGCCATTCTCCCAAAACTGTTATACAGATTCAATGCAATCCCAATAGAAATACCATCAACATACCTTATAGATCTAGAGAAATCACTCCTAAATTTCATCTGGAACCAGAAGAGACCTAGAATCGCAAAGGCAATTCTAAGCAGCAAAGACAAAGCAGGAGGCATCACAATCCCTGACTTGAAGTTATACTACAAAGCAACAGTAGTAAAATCAACATGGTATTGGAATCAAAACAGAGCTGAAGATCAGTGGAATAGATTAGGAGATACAACCACAACTACGAACACACTCAACCACCTTATTTTTGATAAAGGAGCCAAGCAGGTTCACTGGAAGAATGACAGTCTCTTTAATAAATGGTGCTGGAAAAACTGGCTCTCCATTTGCCGAAAACTAAAGCTAGACCCATGTCTATCACCATGTACTAAATTAAAATCTAAATGGGTCAAGGATCTGAATATTAAAACAGAAACACTAAATCTATTGGAAGACAAAATAGGTAGAAACCTTGGAGACATAGGAGTAGGTAAAGAATTCATGAACAGGACTCAAACCGCACGGGAAATACTTCCCAGAATCAATAACTGGGACCACTTCTTATTAAAAAGTTTCTGCATGTCAAAAGAAATCTCCAGCATAGTGAAAAGAAAACCCACAAACTGGGAAAAGATTTTAGTGAACTCTCTCTCAGACAAGGGCCTCTTGTCTAAAACATATAAAGAATTAAAGAAACTCAGACCTCCGAAATTCAAAGATCCAATCCAAAAATGGGCATCTGAGATGAATATGCAATTCTCAGATGAAGAAATGCAAATGGCAAATAAATACATGAAAAAATGCTCATCATCATTGGTCATTAGAGAAATGCAAATTAAAACCACACTGAGATACCATCTCACTCCTGAAAGAATGGCCAGGATCAAGAAAACCGACAACAAATGCTGGAGAGGCTGTGGGGAAAAAGGAACTCTCCTGCACTGTTGGTGGGAGTGTAGACTGGTACAGCCTTTGTGGAGATCTGTCTGGAGATTTCTCAAAAAGTTGGGACTGGAAATCCCATTTATTCCAGCTATTCCACTTCTAGGCATATTCCCAGAAGAACTGAAAGCATCATACCACAGTGATATATGTGCACCTATGTTTATAGCAGCACAATTTGTAATCGCCAGATCTTGGAAACAACCCAAGTGCCCATCAACTGAGGAATGGATAAAAAAGTTGTGGTATTTCTATACAATGGAGTATTATTCAGCTATAAAGAAGGATCACATTGAGATATTTATCAATAAATGGGCGCAGCTTGAGACCATACTCATTAGTGAAATAAATCAATCTCGCATGTGTGAATACCGAATAGTTTCCCTAATGTAAATAATGATTCAAATATATAAAAATATGTGGTAATCATGATTCCCCATTAGGTGGCCTTGAAGCCTTATAAAGTTTTCACTCATTAATTAGAAAGGCTTTATTCTGGGCTTCTTGATATGAAAATATTTGAAGCTAGAATATATGAAGTTTTATCCAAATATTTCAAGGAAAAAGACACTATGGTAACTACTATTAAGTCAGGTTATAAGGTGGTGAAGTACTAGGTTGTTGAAACAGTCATGCTGTGACCTCTATTGTTATATTGTTATGTCCTGTTTTATCTCAATCTCCCCCTTATTGTTTCAAAAAAATTTATTTAGTCATTTCTTATGTTTGTCTTAATTAAAGAAAAAATTCAAAAAAATTAGGATATATAAATAGTAACTCTTTTCGATTTCCTATTAACTTGTTTTGAAGTCCTGTAGTACTCCCACGATCTTGTTTTGACTGATTAGACTCTGTTCCATTCTATATGATAGTATCAAGTTTGAAGACATAGGCAACTACTTTGAAGACAATAAGATTCACTAAGATACCCATTCTGGTTTGACTATTGTCTTCTTTGGAAGTACTGTAATGTTTACAATGCCTAAGTTTTATTGGTCTTGCTCTCTACTGTTTTGTCCAACTTTATAATATCTAATAAGATAGACAATTCTTTTTAAGGAAACAAGGAACAACGTTGATAACCATTGTTGATAAACTTGTACTCTGTTCTACACCATGTGCTATGTCTATCCTTGGTATTGACTGACAGTTTTGTTTTGCCATATTTGACTGTATTCTTCCCCCCCCCAAAGAAAGTAATAATCACTAAGGAGTAATAAAATCCAAGATGTGTAAATTTTGTTGTAAAAAAGAGAGGAAAAAAAAAGAAAAAGAGCTCTAACGGATATAACAGCAAGTGTGTTTGGGGGTGTTAAATAGCTGACTTTATCAATGTTTTTGGAACATTGAACACAGCTGTTTGCAGTCTCCCTGTTTGAATGTCCACCTTGTGTTCTTTGATACTGTGATTTGAGGAACTATTTTCAAGAAGATAGTGTGTAATCTACTAGCAGGTAATTTCTTACTGTTATGTTTTTTTGTTTTGTTTTGTTTTGTTTTGTAGTTCTGTATTGCGTGTACCCTTACGCCGCTTTGGTTTGTTTTGTGTTTTTCTCTTTTTCCTCTTAAATAAAAAAAAAAGAAAAATAAAAAAAAGAAACACTTCAAAACAGCATGTTATTTTGAAAACACAATTTCTCTTATTTGACAGTAACTAAATTTATTTTTCACAAAGATCCTCTCTGAGGTGGAAACCTCATTCCAATCCCACAGCCACATTTCTGTGCCTATCCTGTGTGAGAGACACACGTCTAAAGTGTCTTCTTTTCCAGACTTTTCACTCTGAATACAAATATCCTTTATAATTGTGTCTTTGTCTTGCTCACTGCAGGATCATTTTTTGGTGGAAATATGTGGAGCAATTCACCCAGTGCTTTAGTGTGTGTCCTCAAGTAAGCAGGACACTTCCTAAGAAGATAACTTTTCCTGGAAAATAATTAATTATAACATTTAGAAGTGAGAAAATGGCAAGGAAGAGAAAATGCATAAGTGTAGTTCTAGTGACATAAAATCCATAAGAGAATGGAGACAAATTCCTGATGTGCACAAAGCATATATAATCATAGTTACAGGCCAAATATTTTGGAAGAATTATAATTAATTATTCACAGAATCTAAAACATCAGAGAAATATTACCTGAAGGATTACTTAGCATAGAGGGAGAATTACCTGTATATTCCAGAGAGTATATATTTTGGCCCAACTATTTGAGAGCCTCCCTCTCTAAAATCTCTGCTGTGACACAGTTGTCCAACTCATTAATATCTTGGTTTAGTCCAAAACTCATTAGGGAACAAGTAGCTGTAATTTTGGGGAAATGGAAGTTGATAATAATTTTATCATACATACTTTTTTTGTCCACATTAATGCAATAAGAGAATGGGGGTCACCACCCTTGCAATTTTATATGGAAAATGTTCTCCAACTGATGGCACTTGGTAGGTATGTGCTTCCTTTTGCTGCGGTGGCAACAGGATGTGTGTAACAGGGTAAGTTCTAAAGGATCAGGATTCATTGAAATCATTTGTACAGTCACTCAAGTGCTCAATACAAGACTGTGCTGATTTAAGGAGAGCATGTCACACTGTGTCTACACAAAGTGGTGGCACCCTGTTTGAAAAACTAAGTGGCCACCAAAATACCCCTCTTATGATGAAGTTCCTCACATAAAACCTACTAATTCACTGTTCCATAAGAGGGTGATCAAGCTATGATCGGGTTCTCAAGACCTCTTCACCACTCCATATTTACATTTCCAAATACTAATATTTCTCATGTACTGTTTATTAGTATTAATTGATTTTTTCATTCTCTACTTTCACACACCTCCTCCTTAACCAATATAGCCTACTAAATTTGATATACTTAGTGTACATTACAGTATTGCCATTGAATAATGTTCTAGTTTATAGAGGTAATTGTGTTCCATTTAGTAGATATTTACTTTAGGTGAATAGCTGGTGAATATTTTGTTTCTCTTAGTGTCCATACCATAAATATAGATCTCTTTTCTGTAAATAAGTGTAATACTTTATTGGTCCTTAAGGTCAATATTCATTTTCATTTAATGACATAATAAATGATTTAATTACTGCACCAAAATAACATATTTATTATTATGAACGGACTTTCATTGACATGCAAGTATCTACATAAAATTGGTGTCATTAATAATACTCTGCTGCACTCCAGGAGACCTGTGTACGAGGCCCAGTATATTATACCCTCATATACCAATTAGGCAGATGTTGCTGAATCCTGGAAAAGAGGCAAAAGATGCTAGTTAACCACATCCAGGGAACATCACTGAAAAACTGAAATTAACCAAAGACATGCCTACAATAAATAGTCCCCTGCAATAAACTAACTACTCTCTACACAAGACAAACATAAATAGAAACATAAGAAGGCAATCCAATGGAATTCTTCCCAGAATTCCCAACTCTCCCAAAACTCATCCATGTGATGAGAGAGTTAACTAGTTGACTCCCCAGCTGCAACCCCCCGAGCTATAAAACAGAGCAGAAAGGAATGTCTCACTCCTTAACTCCCCCTGAGATACTAGAACAGGACAGGAAGGAATGCTCCTGCTAGTCATTAACCACAAGATGTTCTGTTTCAGCAAAGATAAGTAAAAGAATGTTCTGTTTAAACAAGACCGAGTTGTACCTGGCACATAGAAAGCAGGCCAGGACCCTCAGTCTCCATGGTTACTCAGCCCCAGACCCCTCAAATCAGCTTCTGCCAAGTCCTGCGCCGTTCAAAATCAACCAATGTGATCTGCTTCTGTAAACCTGCTTGCTTCCCGCTTGAGCCCTTAAAAACCCTGCACAAATTCCCCTTGGGGCCTTCCGCACTCGTTTGCCTGGGGGACCCCATGCGCATGGAAATAAACCTTTGTGCCTCACCAAGAGCTGAGTCCTGGGGGTCTTCTTCCCTGCGATGTTGGCCCTTTCAGTGGCACTGTTGACAAACAATCCAAAAGCCTCAAAGGGAATCAATCAGTGTGGTTTTAGGACAGATAACAAAGTCATTCAATCTGAAAAGTGGCACAAGGCCAGAAGGCATAAGTAATAAGACATGGTGCTGGTTAAACAATTCTAAAAACAGACCTAAACAGAATATAGAAGAGCAATGCAAGTGATGTGGAGCACATATGATAAACAGAATGATGGAGATGCTGGAGAGGAAATCAATCTTTATTCTGTAATCTCTTATCTGATGTAGGTAGGCTGTTATAGTCCCAGACAGACGGGCAAATATTATCTTTGCACATCCACCAGTAAAGAACCTGCATGAAGTGTTCTCTGGACATTGCAATTGCATCCACAGCCTGATGGCTGCACAGTGTAAGAGCATGATTATAAATTAGTAAAGGCACAGTAAGTGTAGCAATATAACAGACCTGATAGCAAGTCAAAAGTTAAATAGTGGCCTCTGCCTATGCTATTGCTGCTTGTTACGTACCACCCTGCTAAATACAGTCACCCTTGACTTTATTTCTTCTAACAGTGCACTGATCTGACTATTCCTAGCTTGTGATTCCCTTAGTTAAAAGGCCATGAATATTATTTCCAACTTGTTTCAAGGACTTTGGTGGAACAAAGTGATAGAATCAAGGATACTTTTAACTTTACTTGCCCCATTCAAGTCCCCTCTCTTTGCCCCCAGGGTGTTCCTACATAACATTAAATGATTGCTTTTAAGTAAATCTATTTTCCTTGCCTGACAATATGTGACTAATTCAATTCAGGTAACTAATCATGTATTAACCAGTTATCTGCCTTGTATTCCTGCTTGCAAACTATTTAATCTGAACTCAAAGCTGGCTCCTTACTGGTGATTTGGAGACTATAGTCTCCCAGCCCAATCACTTTGAGATCACTAAAGTTGCCTGCTAGATCCATTAGGGCAGAGTTTTCTATCTGCTTTGAAATTGTATTTTCTGCAACAATAGAAGTCAGGAGGGAAAGCCTCAACATTTCCTTTCCATGCCCATCAACTGCCTCAACCACCCATGCAAAGCCACAGAACACAGTACAGTTTAGACAGGGATAAATCTCACATGAGCAATGCCAAGTGTGGCAGCTCCCATACACAGTAATGCCAGATTTTGGACACCAGTTTGTCATCCTATATGTCAGCATCCTATATGTCCCTCCTCAACACATACATTCAAATTAGGCTAGAGGCTAGCAGAATAAATTACAATCACCAAGTAGGCTATTGGGGAGGTATTCATCCTGCAGGCTACATGCAAACACTATGGACCCTTCTATGCTTGACTGCTACTCCCTTGGGAGAGGGTCCTGGCTTCTCTAGATATTTAAATGGTCTATGTGTGGGAATGGAAGGGTCTTCATGACTTCCCCTGTCCTCATATATGCTGTCTGATCTGATACTTTTTGTGTCAGGAGCAAGCCTGGTGAAGCTGTGGAGACCCTAACCCTTACACGCACTGTCGCCAGGGCCTCTGTCTCCAGTTACTACTGGGTTGGACACACCACCCTTCTGAGAAAGCTCTACAGTAAGGTGGGATATTTCTTAGACAGCATAAACTACACCTGGGCTTTCCAAGGCTATGGAGTTCTCTTTCATTGTGCTGAAAAAGATTTCTCCCCAGCAATCTAGCAGCTTTACTCTAGACTCATACATACAATTGCTGTGTTTAATAGGGCAATTAGTCATCACCAAAAATGAATGCACTATTTTTTTTGGATGAGAAAGACTTGTCTCATTCAGGCATAAATGCTTCATTTTAGTAAGTTAAATCTGACATGGTCCTAAATTCTGAGAAGTTGCAGCCCTCCCTTCTCTTCAGTATCTTCAAAAGACCTGGTCCCCAGTTCAGCCCCAGCACCACAGGGAGACCTCAGGAAGGATGGGAGGGGGCACCATGATTGCAGTCAGGGCAGTGTCCAGGGGGTTCAGTGTTCTTATTCTGTGACAGTGCATTGAGCCGGACTTTGGCCTGAAAATTTCTTTTAGACTTTAGAAATTAGGGATTCATAAATGCAGCATGTTTCTCTGACTCTCTCTGTCTCTGTCTCGGTTTCTGCCTCATTGCAGTTCTCTCTCTCTCTCTCTCTCTCTCTCTCTCTCTCTCTCTCTCTCCTCCCTCTCTCTTTTTGCATCATGTTCAACATTAAATACTTCAGTATCATGACATTAACTATTTCTTAAACAGATTCTCATACATTTTCCTTCATGTATTTTCTTTACTTTGTCTCAGGTTGCCTCAATTAATTCTGTATTTATCAGCCATATATATCCAAGGATTCCTATATTCAAATGTAACTATATAGCTAGTAATATTCATAAGACTATGGTCTTCTTTCAATCAGGTTCCTAATGAAGTGAACAACAGCTTTGCAAAACCACAACCCCAGTTGCTTTTCTCCTGAAGTCAGAGCTGAGATAAGATTCTAACACCCTTGCCACTGTCCCTCTGATGTGACCATGGGAAGTCAGATGCACCTCCACTTTCCCTCCCTGCCTTGCACCTCAGCTGGACAAGCATCCTCAGTGATGCATCCTTTGGTTAAGGACCAGAATTTCCTATTCCTGATGTGATGTCTCAGGTCCATCTGTTGTTTCCATGCCAAAACAAGGACATCTTCCAAAGCAGATCATCACCTGAGATTTAGCCAGACCCCCCTTGATGGATCTTCTTAATTCCAGCTAAAAACAGATCCCTGAAATGTATAAAATTTTAATGAATTTCCGATTGTTTCTTTCTCTGTTATTGTGTGTTCAGGCGTGGATGTGCAAACGCCATTTTCCATTATTGATCTTAGAACCCTGATTCAAACAAGACATCAAATTTTGCTACTGCAGTTGTACCTAGCATTTGCTTCAACCTGTAAATGAATAGAAAATTATTACTCCCATATTCAAATATACAAGAATCTGGATAAAACAACATTGCTCATTTAATTAACCAATGAGAGAAATAAAATTGCAGACTGAATGTTAACCCATTAACAAAGAGTGTTGAGATATCCAGAACCCCAGTGGAGTCTTGCCATCTGGTATAGCAGGAGCCTCAAAACCAGAGTAGGGAACACTGCTAAGGAGATGGTGGATGACTGGAGGAGAGGAGAATTCCATGAAAAGGTCACATCATGCTTCTATGCACCACACAGATCACATGTTACCTCCAGAATCTCTCAGAATCTTAAGGGGGTTATTAATAAATATCATGCAGGGCCCTGACAGGAGAAAGACAGGGCTGATCATTGAGAAATGGATACAGACTTTGGACCAGATGGAAGGTGCTCAGGAAGGACATTTCCAGAAATAGATCCCATATGGTGATAAAATATAACAAATAGAAAACAATCACCCAGCCTTCAAATATCATCCTTATGTGTTAAAATAGTTTAAAGGTGAAATAAATGAAAGTAAATGAGCTGTCCCACAGAAGGGAATGTTTGTCAGATGATAACAATCCAAATCCCTAGACTTTTCTTGTGAGTGTCACATGATAGGAAATCCTAGCAAATACTGAATCCCACCCACAGTGTCTGGAACACAGTGTAATGAAAAAGGACAAGATCAGAGAGAGCTGCAGGACCCAGGTTCATCTGAGAGAACTCAGTGAACCTGCAGACAGCAGCAGAGACAGAAGAGAAGACAGGACAGCCTTGAGAAACCTTCGCCTCCACCATCTCCTTCAAAATGCTCAGAGCCCCCAAAGCCTCAAGCCCATTTCTGCCTCACCCCTTGGTGATCACTGCAAGATTTTTCTCATCTGGGTATTTGGGACATCCAGATTTGCCATGAGATGCAGCTAGAGTCACAGACCCAGAAGAACACATCTGCCAGACATGTTCTTTGAACCAACTGATCACACACTTGACAAACTCAAAGATATTTGTGTCCAGGTCTATATTAATTTCTAATGTCATGAATAGAAAAGAACAGTATCTGGAGCCCACCAAACCAGCATTGTGTTCTTCCTGGTTAGAATGTGTCCTGTAGAGTGTGGGTCTTCCACATGCAGGTGAACTCTTTCACAAGGCAACTGCTACATCCAATTGATGACCCTGAAACCACATTACCATGATCAGTGGGCCAAGATGCTGATATTCAGTCACCTCTTGCCATGTGTAGGAGACACTCTATGACATGCATAAGAACAAGACAGGTCCTGGTCTATAGTGGGAGAGCATAAGGGAAATTGGCATTGGACCTACCCTGCACCTCAATCAAGAGCTGCTTCCAAAAAATGGACATGTGCCTCCAGGACATGGATCCTTTCATGATGTAAAATTAGAAACCTGTAAAGATGGCAATCCTTCATTTATCTTTCTTCTATAGGAGCCCTGGTAGGGACAATCAGGGGAATATAGGACTCCTTCATCCACAAATGTTCTAGTTTTCTTTTGGCAACACAAGCAGGAGTCTGGGTTAGAGAAGTCATTTTCTTCACAGATGGATGATAATTTTCCAGGACCCCAGTGCACACTGTAGGAAACCCAGGGTGCAATTTAAAATATTTTACAACTTCATGTGTTTTTTTGAATTCTCACATTGAATGGACTGCAGTAACATGAAGAAAGGCCCTGAGGACACTGGTTTTGAAACAGGAGGGCACAGAGCAGAAGAAGCTGTAGGGCCCCGTAAAAGTAGCTTTCCCTTATGTCAGCCTTGTGTCCCAGAATAGATACACTTGTTCAAAAAAAATGGACACTGAGACTATGTCAGGAAAGCCAGGCATAAACCCCCTGTAGAGGCCACTTCCTTCTCAAGGATGCCCTGCTAAATGACTCTGGGCTTTCTCTGGATCCCAACACTTCAATCGTGGTGATTCCTTGGGAATGATGGATAGGTGACAAAAAGGGGACAGATTAGGTGGGAGCTGGACATAGTACCATCTGAGTTGGATCTAAGACATGTCAGGTATCCCATTTCAGAGTGCTCAACTTGGATAAAGGCAGCAGTACAGAGCATTTCTAATCAGTAGGCACTAATTTTATTTTAGCTTTTTATATAACATTGTAAGTTATCATCCTGTGTTGTCTCCTACTTGTTACTCCTGAACAATTTAGGGTCCAAATGATTTGTGCACACAGGATCTGGAGTTTGTGATTACTACAGGCTTTAATTCAATACAATGCACTCAACTCCAGAGAGGAGTCAAAGAGCCTGTATTGTAGCAGCTGCCCTCTGTGCACCTGAGGACCCTGCTGTGTACCACTGTGTGAGAGACACAGTGAGTGTGATCAGTATACACCAAGACAGAAAAACCATCTGAATACAGAATATTGAGCTTTAGTGCACTGAGGATCTATGCTGCACTGTAACACAGGCCATGATCCGTGCAGAGTTAGAATGGCAAGGGGATTCCTGATGGGACTATAGAATTTATGTGTGCTCATAGACACACAGACAAAGACACATACACAGACACAGACACCTAGACAGGAAGAAGGACACACAGAGACACACAGGCACACTTAGTATGCTTGGACCCTTTCTCTTTTGAAGTACCTACTTTGAGTATTATCCTATATCTTACCAATATGATTTAAGCTCTTGTGCTCTGTTTAATACTCCCACCCTGGTCGGATCTTTGGAATGTATGAACAAAAATACACCTCCACTAAAATATATCATTTCCAGTATCTGAATTTTTCAGATACTTTCTCACAGTGATAGTACAGTAACACAAATGCAGAATGGCAAAAATTCAGGTACCATCTCTTCTTGTAAGTACAAAAACACTCAGGAATCCAAAGTGCATTTATAACAGAATTTATTTAATTTTAAGACCAATAAAGTGCCTTTGCAAATATGGAGGTTGTAACAAAGACCATGTGCCAATTAATCTGCTGGAATTTCATAAGGAACCTGCTAGTGCCAGGTTTCCAATCTTTTCTAAGATGTGAATTAGGGGCTCAGAAGCCTGATGCTTAGAAACAGAAATTTATGAAGTTGATATTAAATACACCCATCACATTAAATCTGGTTAAATACATGATTTTTTTTATTTAAAGAGAAAAAAAAGAAAAGAAATAAAATAAAAAAAAATAAAGCAGTAAAAGGGTACAAATAATACAGAATTTCAAGAAAAAAATACAGTAAGATATCACTAGTTAATAGGTTACATATTGTCATCTTTGAAACAGTTGTCCAAATTATAAAATTAAAGCATATAAAGTGAGCATTCATACAATGAGATTGCAGACAGTGCCAATCAATGATCCAACAAAAGTCCTGTAATATGATTGGTAATTAAAAAACTCAATCAGCACACTTATTAAAAAGTCTCTTATTCAAGAGGCATTGTTATTATGTAGAGAGCAAGACTATTATCAATAGCCATTCCAGTAATCATTGCACAGAAAATTATTGAACTTTTTAATTTGGTAAAAACTGAGCCCTGGGACTAAAAAGGACAAGGAATGTCACTGTGTACAAAAACAGGAATTAAAGAGAGATATTTTACTTATTTCACTAGAAGGTAAAAAAGAAAAGAAAAAAATTTTTGGCTGCTCAATAAGTGAAATCCATAAAAAAGTCAAATGATTTTCTACCTGACCTACTTACTGGTAGAGGTGCATACTCTACTACTGTCCTTTAGTAAATGAGTGAATGTAACATTCATAAAAATAAGGACTTAGAGATTGCAAGATTGAAAGGGAAAGTAAAACCACTTCATTTGGAAGAAGGAAAAGAAATGAAGATCAGACAGCTACCTTCAAGAAGGTAATAGCTGGCCTTTATTCCTGGCTGCATTGCTTCAAGAGGCAAACATGCCCTTTCCCTGGAAATTGTGCCAGGCCCTGGGATCCCAACTCAGGTACCATTGCCAGCCTGGAAATTCCTACTTCAGCTTCATTACATTTTCTTTCATGCTGTCTGTGTTTTACATCTAAAATTGATGGCTTGGTTAAAACCAACCTTAGATATGAAGTCAAGTCAACAATTAGGTGACAGAATAATGCTCTAATTTAATGACCTTAGAGTGGAGTATATTCATACATGCCAAAAATGTTTTCACTTCCAGTTTAAAGTGTTTCTGTATCCCACACTTGATATCAGAAAGTGATCAAGTGGATCAAGTACAGGACTCTGTTTCAGCAATTTTTGTGAACCTCATACTTGGCTAGTGTATCTTCAAAATTTAGGTATTAGTTATGACACAGGATAGAGTATGAAGCTTTTCTGAAACAGCTGGCCTGTTGGATTTTCCTTCATCTTTATTTTTCCTAGAATTCTGTTAATATTTTTGTGTAGGTTCTTCAATGTAATGGATTTCTCTTGCTAATTGCATATTAAATAGTTCAATGAAAATGATCAGACTGAGAGAGTCCCTGTGAAAATCAGAGCAATAAAGCTTATGGCCTCATTCCTAACACTAGCCCCTACCCATTCCAGTTTTTCCTGGTCTGACCTGGGCAAGTAATCTTCTCTCCTCAAGGACTTGGTTTTTCCAGAGGACATTCACCTGGGAATATTTAGGACCCAGCTTCAGGAAAGTGTGCTGAGCCCTTTCAGAAACCCAGGTGAGCTCTGAAAAGCTGGTAGTACAGCCTTTAAATGGAAACATTAATCCTGCGGTTGCCAGTGACATCACAGGCGAGAGATGGGCCCAGGAGCCAATCATTGATAAAGTTGGGGCTGGCTGCTCACCCAATCAAGTGGACCAAGGGAGGAGGGCTCTTCCCAGTCCTGTTGCAGAAGTGCTTACTTAGAGTTTGGTGATGAGATCCTGGAGCTGAGCTTACATCTCTGGTTCCTGTGACTTCTTACTGAGGGTTGCAAAAGATCCTTGGAAATCCTCAAGCATCACAATGGTAACTTATTGGTACTGGAGCTGGGAATGGGATGGAATTGTGTGAGTTTTGGAAGGAAATAGGCAGAATTATTGCAAGCTTAGAGCATCATTTAGGGCAGCCCCAGGTACAGCTGTGTTTGAAGAGTGAAGTAGTTTGGGGCAATCCTGAGTTCTCTTCTCAGAATAAGGAAAAACTGTCATCTGAATTCCTTCTCTGAGAACTCTACTTGAAATGATATTACCACATAATCAGAACACACAGTATCACCACACTGACTGTCAAGTTCTGGAGCCAAAATGAGAAATGAGAATAGCTCCTTGACTTCAGGAATGTTTCTCATGGGGATAATCAGCTGGCCAGCTACACATGGCTCTGTGGATTTAAAATCGATCTCCACCTACCTATATGTGTATCTTTCTTTACATTTCTCCTTTCTTTTCTGTTTTATTTTTTATTGTTTGGATACAGAGCATATCTATGTAGTCAGGCCTGACCTTGAGCTCTGGGTCATGCTCCTCCATCAGCCTCCAATGTAAGGAAATTATAGTCCTGGGTCACCGCATCCAGAAAAAAGAACCACTTTGAGACCAGGTTCTCTAACCCATTTCTTCAGCCTGTGGGGTCTACAGGAAACAGGGTTTAGAAATAAACTGGCTATTTGTATTTACCTTTCTGTTATCTCAGGAATTTAGTAATTAGCAGCTGCACATCGGCTGCTAGTAGAATGGAATCTGCATTTTATTGTGGGGGAGAAAATTCACTGCTGATTCAAAGCCCTAGGTCACGGTCTAGTCTTGTTTTAATTCTTATCAAAGCTACTAATTTGGCAAATTTATCTCTGGCCCTTTCCTTTCCTAGTGTCTATTTTTTAAGTTAAGTAATGAAAACATTTTACATTTAACTACTGAAGCAAAGATTTTCAGAGTTTAGAATGCTGTGAAGTATTTGTGGGGTGCTCCTGAGGGGAAAGTTCCTGCAGAGAACAACTTCCTGTAGGTGGTGCATGTTAATCCCACCCTGAGAAACACTGCAACCTGTTGTTTACCAGGATGTAGAAATGTGATAAATATGAGAATGAAAATGGAAATGTGTCCCTTCTGAAAGAATGGCTGTAGCCTTAGGACTGTGCTTAGAAATTGGCCTGAAATTTGAAACATGTTTGGGATGTGGCATATTAACTTAATCCCAGTATTCAGGAGGTGGAACAGGAGGATCCTTGCAATTTTAAGCAAGTCTGGTCTTTAAAGTGAGCTCAGGGCCATAGTGTACTGCATTGTGAGACCCTGTCTCAATAAGAGAAAATTTGCAGGCTGAGATGAGCTTTTTGCTGAAGTAGAAGTATATTTAGAGTCAGGATCTGCATGAGTATTCAAGATTAAGAACAAAAGGCTTTTTTGAATGAGAAGGAGCAAAGATGACTGAAAGGAAATGGGGGAGCCTGGGCATGTTGAGGGAGGCCCAATCAGAAGCCAGAACAGTGAAGGATTTCTTAGATGAGCCTGAGCTTGTATGACTGCCCTAAAGGAAAGTCTACTTGCTAGGACTAAGAGTAGGAAAAGAGTCACAGGCATATAGAAAAAAGGGAATCTTTGTCATGGACAAATACTGCTACTGGTCTACTGATCAGTTTGCATAATCGTCTTGATGTAAATAGGAAATTAATACACTAGTATTGGAGGTTTGAAAATATGTTAGACATCCTAGCTAAAGTAGCGTGGGAAAGTTTTTCTGTTGGACACCATACATTTTAAGGCATAGATGGTGTTTCTTATTGTCCAATGACTGACCTCAGAAATTTGGCCACCACTTTCAACCTCCCAAATTTGAAAAAATATTTTAATTAAACAAAATTTTTGTTGCAGTTGGAGAAGTGGTCTTACTACTTTGCCCGAGGTGGCAAGAAGTGTTTAGACTTTTCCAGCACTTTGACTGTTGAGCTTGATATAGGAGAATGAAACTATCAACCTACTATATTTCCAGTATAGCTCTTGTTCTCAGAATTTTAAGAATGAATTTTATAAAGAATGGGATTAAAAGCAAAAATATTTATTGAGAGAAAGAAAGCCTCTGTCTGAGAGAGAGAAGGGCTGCTAAGAAGGTTGCCAAAGGATGTACCTTGTAGACATTTTTATAGAGTAAAACCATGAGGTGAGGCCAGTCTAAAGAGGGAAGAATGAGAAATCACAAGGCAGGCAGGCATGAGGGGTGAAAGAGATATGGTCAGCCAATAAGTTTAATTTTTCAGATAAGTTGACTAAATCAGGGACAAATGGGGAAACCAGTCACTTGGCAAGCAAGCATTCTTTAATGAATCAGTGACTCTTCCTGTAGGAGGGTGATTCCTTGCTTCTCAATCCATACCTAATTCCTAAGGATTATACTTAAGGGTGTGGCTGCATTTCCTTTACTTCTATTTTGAGATCTGGCCCAGAGTAAGAGGTGTGTGGCTTCTCCAAAGTCACTAGAAATCTGGTCCTCTATGCCAGCTAATTTGAGTGCCTAGCTCTGTCTGACTGACTGCCTGTAATAATTCTAACTAGCTCAGCTGCCTGTAACATGTTGACAGACATGTGCTACCTTCTTAGATATATTGTTGTGCCTCTACTTTGGTGTAGAGCACTGGGTCTACTTCTGTGGTTCACACTGTCCTAAACTCTCAGAGTCTCATGCATCATCTTCTGTAGTTCTGGGGTTTCAGGCATGCACTACTATGCCTGGATTAGTGTTTTAATTTTTATGTCATCACATTTCACTAAGGTTTCAGTGTTGGGGTAAAGTAAACAACACTGTGTCATGAAGGTTTACAGATATAATACCAGCCACTTGGGAGAGTTACAGTGATTATAAACCAAGGCCACCCTGGATAAGTGATTGAGAATTTTTTCAATAAGAGATGTACATTGTTGTTTTATGTCCACACCAGATTATCTTTTCTACAGTCCATGTGGCCCTTAGATATTGAAGAGAAAATGTTTGTGGATTAAACTTTTATTGAACTTTTATGTTGATGCATAGTTTCTACTATTGATACATGGCACAATGCAAAGCTTTACTGCTCATGTCAGGGGACATCCAGATAACTGTGTGGTCTCCACAAAAAGACACCATGGGAGAACAATGAATGATTCAAAGTGTCCTGCATTCAGTAAGGTACATATGATATTTAGTGTTGTGTTATTAATTTGTATTTCTTTTATATCTGAAATAAAGATCAAGGCATTCATTTTCTGCATGTTGAAAAAAATCTGATGTTTAGTGATGCTGTTTGGCATTTCACATTTGTTCTTGTGCTTATTCAATGCATTTTGTCATCAGTTACATTTAGGTTGATATAGTCATTTTCCAGTTGAGACTCAAATATCACTTTTATGTCATTCCTTCCAAGTATTCATATTGTCCTCTGTACATGTGTATATATTGTCTTCATATTGTCCTCTGTCCCACTTGCTTCCAATTTGGGGAGCTGTATTCATCTGTTTCTCCTGATAAGCTCTATGAGGAGAGCAGTGCAATGCTTTTTGTCAATGCATACACTACTGTGGGTGTTTTGTGTCTTTTTTCCCCTGGATTTTTATTATTATTATTCTATGGAGGTAGTCCAATCTGGTCATATTTCTTGACATGTATCCCCTGTCAAGAAGATTAAATGGAAATTTTAAATTGGCACAACTGAGCTGATGGTTAGACATTAGGGTTAGGTTAGACATAACAAGTATTTCTGTATTATATCTTTTAATGACATCTCTGTAACAAAGCTTCAGGTTTATAATTTCAGTTCAGTAGTGTTATTCAGCCTCCGAAGGATTCAAACTTCTGGCAGTTTCAGCTTTTTAAAGGGAGAGGAGTTTATAAGGATCCTAGGACTTACTAGAGTACAGATTACATACATAGTTGTGTGAGCACACAGAAAGAGTTCCAAATGGTGAATGGTGCATAAAAATTACTAGGCAGGGCACCTAGGCCTATACCCAAGTAAAGTGGAGAAGGAGATTATGCACAGGAAAAATGGACAATTCACATTGGATATTTTGTGATTAGTTTTCCCTTTTAAAAAATGAAATTTGGGATTATTTGATTTTTTCATGATACAAATTATTGCTTTAATTCCATGAGTATAATGTAGTACACTTGAATATGACAAGGAAGATTATGTCTCATGTACAGATAATTTTGTGAATCTTTTCCTTCTGAGGAAATGACTCTGGTAGCTGTAGGATTTTTTTTTTTTGGTAAAATGTATTCTTTTTCTCCTGTGAAGTTTTAAGAGAATCAGAAAATAATTACTACATATGAAGAATATCTATGAAAGGAATTCTTAGCCAATGAAGATTAATGTTTTGTGATGACTATTTGGGGTGCATCTCATAATGTGTATGAATATCCCATTCCGTTTTTAAAGCTATGAACTTCTTTGTGCATAACTGGTTTATATAACATGGGAAATAACTCACTTTGTTTGTGCTTGAAAACCACCAGTATGTCCTGGGTATGATATTAAAGGGAAAATAAGTCTCTTATTTTTTGAGCATGAGCACAGATGTTTGCCATTGCCTTAGGACATTGGCCTCAGGTTTGCTCATGTTCTCAAAATAAAATCTTCAACCTGCCAGTGGGGATTCTTCAGCAGAGACTGAGATTGGGAAGCAGGGGCCATGCACCAGATGTAATCTCATAGATCATGATTCCTCACCATATGAAACTATATCCAGACATGTCTTTCCTAATAACCTTGGAGTCATCAAACTTACAAAACATGACAGTAGAAATCTAAGCATAAGGAGTTTCAAGTTGAGTACATTACTTTGGAAAAATTACTAAGCCACAAGAAATTAACTTTCAACCATTGAGAAGGAAAGGGATATTATGGTAAATTTACTATGCTATGTTCTTGCCTCATAACAAGGAAATAATTGAGGGTGAGGCTACGTGTAGCTCTCATTATGCTTCCTGCTAGGGTTAGTTTTCATAAGTCTGGAATCCTTTGTGATGGAGGGTAAAGTCAGGTGACATTGATCAATATTTTATCACAGCCATAGGAAGTGGCAGAGACATCTAACTATGCTAAATAAAATGAAAGTTAAAATATGAAATCTTAAAAATACAGATTGTGTCCTACACATTAAGCTTCATTGGAATGATGGTTATTTCCAGAACTAATGAACACACCCTCAGAATTAAAAGTCATTTTAGGATGTTTAAAAATCACATAATGATTTTTTATAAAGTTTAACATAATCAAATTTTAACATACATTTTAGCATTGGTTATTATGAAAGTAATTGTTAGGACCCTTGCCAGGCTTGTGTAAACTACTCTCTTATATCTAGAGTAGTGTGATAAATGAGTAAACTATTGAACACATTAGCTTCTACAGTTCATAGTGCTAAAAGCTGGATGTATGATAAGAATTTAAATAATGGAATGTTAAATAATGCTGAAAAGCACTAGTTGCAAAGGGGTTTAAACTTGTGCCTGTTAAACCCACATATTGGTCTCTTTGAAGTAGGGAATTCACATGTACATGCAATTTTTTTAAACTGAGAATCAAACTCAAAATCTCACATTTCAAGGCAGGTACTGTGCTGTTGAGCTATATCCCTGGCCTTGTAAAATAATTTTTTGCTCTGAGTGCAGAGGGGAAAAGCACCATTGATCATGTAATTATTATAATCCATTGATAGTTACTGGAATTTGTTTAAAAAGTCATGCTAAGTGATGCACTTTGTGCTTTTTATAGCAGTTTCATAAACGGTTTTCGCATTTTTGAAATTATGTCAATGTGAATTGTACTTGGTACAATACTCATAATTTGCAATCCACTTGTTTATATCTGATACATATTTACATGGCACACAAAAGTAACTAATACAAAAACAATAGTGTGTATTTTCAGGCATCATAGCACAAAGTGTTTTCTAGACTTTAGAAAAAAGTCTGTGGAATTTCATAACCTTATAAGTAAAGGAGTTTGTGGAATTCAGGAGCTGAGTGTTGAGTTAATGAATTACTTTGTTCTTCCACACTTCAGTACTGTTTGGTGATTTTTACAAACGAGATTTACATTTTTTTTTCTATTCACTATTTCTCCTGAGTCAAATAACTTTTTGATATTTATAGACTTGTCCTCACTGATCTTAACTCTATAAGTAAAATCTTTGTATTGTGTTCCCAATCAGTGTTTTCTTGACTAATCCCCATCTTCATAGATTTCAATTTCTTTTCATTTTCTTTGCTGCTTGATTTTCTTCTGAGGAAACTGTGTCATTAACTGAGTGTTTTTTAGTATAAATTATACAATCATTCCTTTTTCTCTATCCCATTTCAGTGTTCTCCAATGCACATATGTAAGGAGAGTGTACAGTCTAGATGTATAAAGATATGCCTGTCTGTCTCTGAATGTAAATGAAACACATTGTGCTTTATTCCTGAGACACATAGCATTGGCTCAATCATGAAACAATGTTCTACTTGAATTGAAGGTTCTCTTCCTTTCCTGCAACCCATTTGTCATTCTCTGTGAATCTTTCACTGATGTTAATGTTGAAATTTGAACATTTCCCATATTTATAATGCAAAATATATCCTTGCTTCCAAGTATTGAAATTTTGTAGGCTTTTTTTTGTAACTTTCACCTATCATCAAAGGTATATTTAGTTTGTTTCTTTTTGGTGTTAGAAATTGATCTCAGGACCTTACATGTGTCAGCCAGATGTTCGTACCACCAAGATATAGTCCTGGAACAAAGATGTAATTGGTAAATTGCTATAAATTAATTTTAATGTTCATTCAGTGAAGGAGTTTGATGAATGGCCTCACTTTGAACTGGCCTTATTGCATAGACCAGACTGGACACTGTGCACAGGGCAATCCTGAAATTCCTTCTTCTATCAGCCTCTCAAGTGCTGGGGTAACAGACTTGTACTACAAAAATGGGCTGAATCTCTACCTTTTGTATTTAGTAACCAGTTACCTTGTTATACCTCAATTTTCATTGTATTTTAAATATTTCATATATATTCTTTTCCACATTAACTTTTTTTACTCCCTAATAGAACTTCTAGTATTCAAGTAAAAAGATACAATTTGGTATCTGTGAACTATAGGTTTATAATTACAATTTATAAATTCCTTGTCCATAGAATGCTCAATAAACCTTAATTTTCATTTATATTTTAGTAATTCATAACCCTCCTTTTATATTCTACTAAATATTTATGTATGAAACCAGTTTCAAGAGTCTAAATGCTGTATGCAAGAAAAATGAACACATTGCTATGAATAACCAGATGTTTGTGAGCGGCGATTTGCAGGCTCCCTCTTTGAGCTCTGCTTTAAAGCAAGAGAAAAGTATAGTATAGGAGGCCCTGCAGGACAATCCATGCTACAGTTCTTTGATCATTTTGACAGGGTGTAATAGTCTAGCATGAATGTTACTGAGTGACTATATTTGGATGTACTTTAGGATTGATGGTGATGACATGCAGTTACTACATAATGACCTTCAGTTAGACTGTTTATGACAGGAGCTGTGAAAAAGCAGGTTGAGTGTGTCTGAACTTCAGGGCAATTGCCATTATTTAGGAGACAGTGACTTTTGAAGATGTAGCTCTGAACTTCACCCCAGAAGAGTGGGATTTGCTGAATGAATCCCAAAAGAATCTCTACAGAGATGTGATGTGGGAAATATCTATGAATATTAATGCTACAGGTAAGGATGATATTTTTGTTTATTTATATAAGCAGAAATAATTATTTCTCAGTAATATAGTTTTATATAATTGATAATTATAACATTTGCTTGTAATCTCATGCCCAATTATATTATACCATGAGTATAAGTGGAATCAGTCATGTTTTAATGTAAATTTATAGTGAATTTTGTAAAATGTCTGTCTGTAATACAGGAAGATATGGTGTAGCCAACAAATTAAAGAAGAGGACAAAAATGGCTCAAGAAATCTAAGCTGATCAACACACAAAAGAGAAAGGGAACATTCCTTAAGTTCAGTGTTTGAGCCAACTACTACAACAAAGGTACTGGAAGCAATGAGATCGTGTTACACTTTATTTAACCTAAGAAAAATATCAAAAGAAAAACTTGATTTTATTTTGTATTATCTAGGAATCCATAGAAGAGTATTTGAATGTAGGAATCAGACATAGTGCTGATAGTATGTAATAAATGACACTGTATAATATATTAGTTTGAAAATTGCCTCCACAATCAATATCATGAAACTGTATGGGAGTAAAATTAAATATTGTATTCTGATATGCAGGAAATAAATTTTGAATTTTGTTTGAAATTCATCTTCAAAATATCCATTTATGTATATATGTGAATACTGAGACTTTCATGATCTAAAATTTTTTTACATAAAATCAGGATGTAAAATGCAAATGAATGCTACTGTTATAACAAGTATTTTGAAAATATCCTGTAGAATGTTGAGCTGTTCATGTTAAAGATTTCTCATACATTGTTCATGGATACATAAAATAAAATAGAATAGTAATCAATATTTCAGGTGTCTGAAAAGTACAATAATGTTTCATATTACTCCACATTTGCATCCATCCATATATACATTTTTACTTTTAATCCATGATTTTAGACTGTAGTTCAGGTTGATTTTGAACTTACTGTGTAACTTATACAAACCTGAAACTCAGACTGATCCTCATGCTTTTATCTCCTGACTGTTGAGAGGATTGTACTGTGTAATTATGTGCAGTGATTCAGTATATTGTGAAATACATTAAAATCATCAAACATTAGTGGTCAATCCAGTGTTTTGTTCAATGCAGCATATGAGAGGGCATTTAGAGTGTCGACTCACAGTAACTGAGCTCTGTGAAGAGCCCAGATGCCCATCACTAGATGCCTGCATAAAGAAAATGTAGGGTCAGCTCACCATGGTGATGCATTCTTGCAGTCCCAGTATTCTGAGAGCCTGAATCATCAGGATGACAACTTGAAATTCAGCCCGAGCAAGTTCATGATCAATGAGAATCTCTATCTAAAAAACAAATATTAGATCAGCAAATGTAATTCCCTAGAAGACCTGTGTTTAACGCTCTACACTGAAAAAAAAATATGTTATACAAAGAAGATGATGTCATTTTTCAAGAAACAAAAGGAGTTGGACCTTAAGTGAAATAAGTCAGACAAAGAAATGAAAATATCACAGATTTTCTCTTAAATGGAAATTAAAGCATATTTGATGAGAAAAAGGAAATAGAGATAACACAAGACCAGACATCTGTACATTCTATAGATGAGAAAGATGATCTGCTAAATAGACAAGGGGGAGAATGAAGACCCAAAGAGCTAAAAAAGTAATCAATATTTGATAGTCATTTCTACCAATCTCCTAAAATAATATTATGTAGTGGAATCATACACTAAATGAAAATTTCAAAATGAAAACCATCCTCTTTAGAATAAATATTACTTTGTAAGAAGTCCTGCAGGGCAGTGAGTCAGTTAACCAGCAGAATTACTTAGCAGGCATCAAAAGAAACTTGTCATCATAAATCTGAATTGTTAATGTAGAGCTTCTTTCATTGTGATTGATATCTTTCTTCGTATTTCTTTACAGATGTGATGAAGAAAATTATTTGAGAATTGAAGAGCAGCAATATAAATGTAATGAAGATGTAGAGACCTGCAGTGATTTCCAGTCCTTTCAGAAGCATGAAATGAGAAAGACTGGAGAGAGACTCTGTCAATATGGGCAATGTGGGGAGGACAGCTCTGATCTTAGGGAATAAACTCACCCTGAGAAGAAAATTTTTTCAGGTAAGAAAAGTGTCAAAACCTAACAGTGTTCAAAACCATGGGAGAAATCACAGTTCAGGGAGCTCATATGTACAAAAATACTAAGAGAATAATTCCATGCCTTCATACTATATTGAAAAAATGCTACAAAATATGTTGGAGAGAAAAACCATATAACGGAGAAATGTGCACATGCATTATCTTGCAGCAATTCCTTTAAAAACCATAAAAAACACCGCACTGGAAAGCAAACATGTGAACACAAGCAATGTGGGAATTGATTTAGTACATGCAGTAGCTGTCAAAGACATAAAAGAATTCAAACTGGGGAGAAACTATATATAAGCAAAAAAAAGTGGAACAGCATTCATGAGAACCTCAGAATGTAAAATATGATAGAACTCATACTGGGGAGAAATCATTTGTATGTAAGCAATGTGGGAAATCTTTCAATCAAAATCATAAACTTATAATACATGAAAGAATTCACACTGGGGAGAAACCCTATGTATGCAACAAATGTGGGAAAACATTTAGTAGAGCCTCTGATTTGTAAAGTACATAATAGTATTCACTCTGAGAAGAAGCCATATGTATGTAAGTGGTGTGGAAAATCTTTTAGACACAGAAGATTGTTAAGTAGACATAAAAGATTTCACAGTGTGGAGAAAACCTTGATATGCAAACAATGTGGGAAATCTTTCAGTCAAAATTGTAACTTTCTTGTACATGGAAGAATTCACACTGGTAGAAACCCTATGTATGTGAGGGGTGTCTGAAATATTTCAGTCAAAACGGTAACCTTATACACGAAAAAGTTCACCCTTTTGCAGAAAAAGAAACCCTATTTCTTCAACAAATGAGGCAAAGCATTCAGTACAACTTATTGTTTTAAAGCTCATGATAGAATTCACACTGTGGAGAAGCCATATGTATGTAAGCAGTGTGGCATATCTTTCTGTCAAAATGGTACCCTTACTCATGAAAGAACTCAGACTGGGTAGAACCACAATGGATACAAACAATGTGGCAAAGAATTCAGTATGCAGAGGTGCTGAAAACAAATCTTTTTATTTACATAAGCATTTTTGGATGTCTTTCAGCTTTAGTAGTAGCTTTTGTATATATAAAAGAATTCACTCTGTACAAAAACAGTATCTATATGATGAATGAATAAATGGATGTGTTGATAAATTCTCACTTCATTAACATAAAAGATCCTTCTGGGAAGAAATCCTATGAATGGAAGTAATATAGGAAAACCAGAGCTATTGTCACTACATAAAAGAACTTCCTCTGTGTGGTAATTCTATACTTTTGAACAGTGGTGGAAAGCCTTCAGTGCACAAAAATTTCATTGAATAGAGGAAGTAGGCCCACAAGGTAAAACCCATATGTATTTAGGCAGTGTAGAAAAGATTTGCAACTGTGTTTCCTTTTGCAAACATAAGATTCCCCTCACACTGGGGAGTAACTACATGTGATAAATATTTGGTAAAAGTTCAGCTGACAGAGGAGCTAACCTTCTAAATGATATCATATTGTGTCCAAGGTCTATACATTCAATGTGGAAAGAATTCAGTATTCATGGTTATTGTCATATGTGTGAAAATAATAATAGTTAAGTGAAATCATACATATGTAATGACTATTTTGATAATACTTTGAAAATTGCTCATATAGAGGAGACCTGTTAAAATAATATAAAATTATTGCTGTCAATATATATGCATAGATTTTTTTGAAAACACCCTCAAACATAGCATTGTCCTAAAATGTTCTTATTTCTTGTTTTATAAATCACACTTAAATATCTTTAATAAATCACATTTCTTTAGTCTTAATGAAAAATCACAATTTTAATGAAAATTTAAATACGTTGAATCTTTTTTAGCATGTTTTTGATTCATCAATGTCTTGTCTAGATGGATAACACTGACTTATCTCATGACCATTTTTCCCACCATGATCTATAACTCCTGTATCAGTTTATCAAGAAGGATCTATATGTGTGTATTCAGAAGTGTGCTTATATTTATAGCCTGTATCTATGTATTCATGCTTATGGTAAGATATACCATCACAAATGCAAAAGCAGAACCAGTCACTGACAGAAACAAGAATGAGTTTAAATTAGGGAAAAATATTTTGTACTCAAGAAATTTAGAAAAACATTCAGTACATAAACATGTTATAAAATACCTGTCTGAACTCATACTAAGGAGAAACTCAATGTTGGTGAACATTGTGGAAAACCTTCCGGTCAGTATTGTTACCTTGTCCATAAAATTGTTCACAGTTAGGAGAAACCTTATGAAAGACTTTTGTGAAAGGTTCTGCTGATCATCCAAATTTTCTAGACATAGAAGATCCCACACAAGGAGAAATCTTCTGTATGTGAGCAATGTGGGAAATCTACCAGCCAAAGCCATAGCTTGCAAACACATCAAAGAATTCACAGAGGGAAAACTATGTAGGTAAGCAATTTAGGAAAGCATTAAGTTCACACAGTCACTGACAAAAACAAGAAAGAACACACAATGGGGAGAATGTTTGCATGTAAGCAATGCAACAAATGTTCCCAGCTCCAGTGATTGTAATGACATGAAAAAATTCACACAGGGAAGCAACTCCATGCATTCCAAAAATGAAGAAAAGCATTCAATGCAAAATAAGTCAACAATTAAGGAAATAATACACACAGTTGAGAAAGCCCATTCATACAGTCAGTGTAAGAAGGATTTCTTGAAGATTTTTCATTTTATAAATACTAAATTTCCCACATATTGTGGAGTAACTGTGAAAAACATGTATTAAAAAAAATGCCACTGATAGCCAGGGATTTAGCTCAACAGCATAAACACCTGCCTGGCAAATGAGAGGTCCTGAGTTCAATCCCTAGTACCAAAAAAAAAAAAAATCTGTTGATAGATGCTAACCTCTAAAAGGAAGTCCTATTGTGGCCACAGCCTATGTATGTGAGGTGAGCAAGTCCTTAGTAAATGTGGGTATGGTGAAATGTGTGAAAACCAGGACTATGAAGCAAAATTGCACTTATGTAAGTGACTATTTTGAAAATACTTTGTAAATTATTCATGTTGAAACCTGTAGAAATACCATAGAAAATTGATTTCAATACATATTCATAGATATTCCAGAGATCACACTTGAAAATGGAGATATCCCAAATCATATTCATTTTGTGTTTCAGTGTCACACATAAGAAGCTGATCTATTTGTCTGTAGTGTTACTTTTTTAAAACATCACACTTTTTAAAGATAATTCAAGGATTCTGAAATATTTCCCCACATTTTAGATTCATTGATACTGTCTTCATAGATGACACCTGTTTTCCACAAAAGCATTCTTTTCCACTTGGATCTGTCTCTATTTTTTCTAGAATGATCATTCAGAAGTGTCCTTCACCAGTTTTTATGACATGCATCTATGTAGGTGTGTTTATGATAAGATAATTACAAGAGCAGATTTAAAATATGTATAATTGCATTAGCTCCTGTTTCTAGCACATAATGCAAGTGTTCATCTTTGGAAGGCATCTATGTGTATAGTGGGTCTAAGTTCTTTATTGTTGCCTTAACATCTTCTATTTATATTTTTCCTCTATTTCTTGCTTCTCTCCATTCCTGAAAGATGTATAATCCTACTGCCTATCACACATCATGTACCTTTTTTTTCCTTTGGTACCAAAGATTGAACTGACAACTGCAAGCTTGCAAGGCAGACACTTCTGCCACTTTGGTAAATCTCCAGCCCCTACATTGTGTACTTTTATACAAATGTAAACACCATTCCTCTTATATTAAGTCAGTCATTTGTAAACAGCAGAATCCTGAATATGCAAGTGAATTGGGATGTCATACAATTCCTAAGGTTCAAGGATAATTCCGGAATACGATTGCCAGAATAGAAATAGTGAATGATGGAAATGATGTCACTTTGTGACACCAGAAAAACAGTCAGCAGTGTGCAATGAATAAGGTGATTCTCACATTGTAACATTAGATTTTTTTTTGTCTGAAATGGTCTTGCTATGAAGTTCAGGTGGGCCTTGGGCTCACTTTAGTCCAGGCTGGTCTTGGGCTCACTTTGTAGTTCAGGCTGGCCTTAGGATCAATTTGTAGTCCAAGCTGAATTGAACTTGCATCAATACTTCTGCCTTAGCCTTCTGAGCCCTGGGATTACAGGCATGCACACTCATGCCCAGGTTTTAGCATTAAGTTTACCTAGCAAAAAAATTTCAGGCAAGGAATTTCATACACCACTTTTGCCCCTCTATGTCCAGTATTTGGTGCATGGCACTGTTAACTCTCATAGTCTCCATTTAGGCACATGTTCCACAGTGGCATTTTGGCAGCATTTTATGATATTAAAATATAATTCAGAAATAAATGTTGACCAAGTCTTAATCATGTTCCATTCTCTGTAGCATTCATGAATTTAATGTCACTTGGATTCATCATGGATCTCAGTTTCCTTCATCAGAGGGCTATCATATGATGTGACAACCTGACAAGAAGGTTAAGTGCAAGGAAGGATGAGAAATGAAGAGAGACAAGAGGTTCACAAGATCCTGATTTTACCGTGGTCATTATTCAAATGTCTGTAATTAGTAGCACTGTTAGTAAACACATTCATAAACAGTTAAGTGTATTCCAAAATCATAAATATATATTAAATGTAATGTGTATGTTTCACTGTGTGTAAAATATTACTCTCTAATAGAGGAAAAATACATTGAGGCAGTTATTTCTACACACTTGATTCCGAGGTAGAATATTGCTGGTAAATTCTACAATGTAATTCCAAATTTTACTCCCTTATCTTACTGTTTTATCATTTTTTAAAATAAAATGATTCAGACATAGGCAAGGTGGTGATTTCATGTGATTTAAGCAGTCCAGGAACCTGAGGCAAGATGATTTCAACTTTTCAATTTAAGCCCAGGCTTGGCAACTTGGAAACATAGAGAAAACCTGTCTGCAAATACAAAATGGTACTGTGGAGATAGCTCAGTATAAATATGCTGAATTCCAATCTCAGTCCTGAAAACTTAAATCAGACCTTGTTTCCTGATAATGCAGTAAAACCATTGGCCTCATCTCAAACTCTGAGAAGACCTGGCCTGTTCTCACCCATCCCTCCTTGGAGTTTAGGAATCATGTCCAGAGTACATAGCCTCAAATCACTGCAGTACATTTCCACTCTACTAATGGACATAGGAGTAAATTTGCAAAAAATACAGGTAATCAATCCCTGTTCTCTAAAGACAAGAGCAACCTCATTTTAAGTGCAGTAATGCCCTTGAGAATTTCATCAGCCCATATGTAAAACAAAAATGGCATGTATCAACTTGTTCATCAGTTCAGATTTTAGATCACTTTCCTTTTCCCTTCAGTCTCAAATATTTGGTCTTTCATTACCAGCTATTGGGTGATGCAGGAGGGCTGTGTGCTTTGTGATCTGGAAAGAGGCATAGGGAGATCAGGACATTTAATTATATGGGGTCCTCGTTTATATTTTTGCTGCCATATTTTGGACTGAGTGTCCCCTGCTGATGAAGGCCCCTAGAATTTGGGCCTGGTTGCTGGATGACTTCTGCAGACAGCAGGAATCTATGCACAAGGAAACATCCTAAAGGCTAGGAAGTTAAGTTTGGTGCCAGGGGCTCTGAGCTGGATACAAATGGACTAGATGTTATCTGTTGAAGTTGGAGTCTTCCCATGAAACTTGTGAAGTCTGTGACATGACTTCAGTACTGGCTTCAACCTGATCTCTTCAGGCCTGTGGCATGAGGCTTGACTGGCAGTGGGGACCCCAGTGCCCTGTCCTCTTCCTGATTCAGATTCAGCAACATGCAAAGTGGAACACATTCCACAAAGTCTCCTTCAGCTCTGTGTCTTGACACTATATGGTGACTTCATTTGTACATGTGGAGTCTACAGGTTCATCTGCAGTTTCTACATAGAAACATATTTTTTCCTCCATCCCCAGTCAATTTTTTATCTCAAAAGTCAGTCCTGATTACCCTGCATTAACTGAATGTTTTGGCAGCAAAGAGTCCAGTTCATGAAGTGAAGAGTGAACCAAGCCTTTATAAGGTAAGAATTAAATTTCCATTTTCCAGATCATATCCTCATGGACATATACAATACATGATACATGTGACTGGTTTGAAGGCTGTTTCCATCTTTGACATAATTTGTGGCATGGAGTGCTCTTAAACCTTGTTTCACAAACATGTATCCTGACTGAGGTAGAACATGTTTCATGGAAATAATACAGAAACTTGGGGATACACTGAATGTGTACTTTACCACCATCTCAATCATAGGAAAGAAATTAGCATGAAAGAAAAACCTAATATTGTGGGCCACAGGGGATGATGGAGCACAGCGATATCAACGCCTGGACCAAGGAAGGACTCCCTGAGATCAGATTGTCATAGGTTGAAAATAAAGACTGGGCTGTGACCTACTGAGTGTGACAGAAGTTCAAAGAACATTAGACCTGAAGATGCAATGGAAATGTATGGAGAAATCTGTTGGTATTAACCTTTCAAACATGGTATTTACAAAGGTGAATTCAAACAGTTGAATTTTGGCAAGAAACAATCTAACATTTCCAACTTTCATTTGACAAATGTCTATTCATTTTAGATACCCATTTATTCATCTTTAAATTTAGGAGATCTCATTTCTATTTCATTTCTTTATGTATCCTACATATTAGTACTTTTATGATAAAATACTGGCAAAAAGTAGTTCCCTCACTATGTGTTGTCTCTTCATCCTATGACTGGCTTCTCTTCCACTGTAAAACCTTTGTAGTAAAATGTCACAGCTGTTGATTCTTTGTTATGTTTTCTGTGCAACTGAGGTTTTGTTCATAAAGTTGGCCTCAACCAATGTCATCAAGACTTCTTATCCTATCTTCCCACACATTTTTGATTTTACTATTTATACCTTTGATCAACTTCAATTATAGTTCAGTGCATGGTGAAATCATGGGTCTAGTTTACCCTTTGGTATGTGGAAGCCAGATTTTCCAACTCCATTTATGTAGGTTTACTTCTTCTAGTTAATGTGTTTGGTTCCATTTTCAAAGATTGAATTGGCTGAGTATGCTTGTAGGTATTTCTGAATATTTCAATTTTTCCCCTGGTTCTCAGGTCATTCTTATCTTCTTCTCCAGTAGCAAGTTGTATTTTTAAATCACAGTAGCTTAGCAGCCCAATTTCAAGGCAGAGATTGTGATGTTCCTTGTCCTGCATTTGTTCCAAGAAATGTTTCTGGTATTCTAGGTCTCTTCTGCTTCCAAATAAATTTTTAGGAAAGTTTTCTCTAAATCTGTGACATATGCTACTGTAATTTTGCTATGGATTGCATTAAATCTGTATAATAACTCTGAAAGTATGGACATTTTTACAGAATTCATTCTTCCACAAGAATAAGGGATATCAACACATTTTCTGCTATCCACTTCAATCAATCTTTTAGAAAGCAATATTTTTCAAGAAGAGGTCTTTTACTTTGTTAGATTTATTCCCATGTACGTTCTTTTATTGTGTGGAGCTATTACCATAAATTTTTCCAGTGCCTCCTGTAAAAAATCTAAAAATTAAGAAGTGTTTTTATTATTTATTTAATGTAACATTATTATTGAATAACTGATAACTTAAAATAGTTGAAGCACTTGATTTTTGTGATTTTAGATGTTAAAGCAGGTATACATGATAATATCTCTTATTTTGATGTCCCGTTCTGCTACTAGGCAAACAAGTGTCTTGGACAGGTACTGTTTTGGCTCACGTTGGAATTGTGTATCTCCCTGGCTGTCCATGTTCTGGTTTTCTCAACTAAACAATCCAATATTCATCCCAGATATAATAGCAACCTGTATTTCCATCTGTTTCTCATTGCAAGTCAATGTTTGATTTAAGAGTTTTATTAAATCTTTCCACTCTATCTCATCGGACTGAGCAAGTCATCTGTACACTTTAATGCACTTAGTTTCATCTGAAAACTTTCTTGGATTAAGTTTAATCTGCTTTAGATTAGTGAGAAAAAGAGACTCCTGAACTTAGATAGTTTCTTACGACATAATTATAGTTGGAGTGCAAACAAAAATTACTTCTTTTCTGAAGAAAGTTGGAACATAAGTGTATTGAGACCCTTTGTCAACTTTTCTACATTATGGTCCTTGAAATGGTAGAGAACCATGATTAATAATTCTCTGTGTATTCCATTTTGGTTCTAGAATACATGTTTTTCCTGGGAAGGTTCCAGAAATATCAAATGGCACTATTTTTGTTACTTCATGGCTTTGTGCTTTCCAGGTAAGCTCTTGTGCTATCAGGCTAAAACACTGGCCCTCAAAAGTCACTTTTTCAACATTAAAAAGTAAAACACTTTGCAGTGCTTAAGCATATATTCAAAAACATCAAGGTATTTTGATCTTGTATTCATGTTTAAAAAGGAAAAATATCTGGCATTTGTGTTAAATTATATTTATTTTTATATCCTCAAATCATGCCTTAAGGGAATTCCACTCCAAGTAAGGTGAACACCATCCAAAATGAGCTAAGAAGATAAAATTTGACACACCTATCTCTGCTCAAAATGATGTGTAATTATTTTCTTCTCCAGAAATTTGTCTACTTACTCCCATAAGTGTTTTCATGAGGACGTTAAAATTGATCTCGAAAAAAAAATAAAAAAACCTGTTTACAAAAGAAAGCAGTATTTACCATAAAACTATCTCTTTCTATGGTGATCAATTTTTTGAGTTCTCCAGGAACTATACTCTTGATAGTCTTTGACTGCCAAAGAAATAGCTGGAAAAAATTGTTGCACTAAATATGTGAAATAAATCAGAAAATCTTAAATACTTCATAGTTTGTTTTATGTAAGAAAGTAAGAATATAAATATGTTAAATGGCAAAAAAGAGAGGTAAAAACAAAGATATTTTGAAAAACTAAAGGGAACTAACAAAAGGAGAGATTTTAGAGGAAATGTAGTGAAACAAGAATTAAAGAGATTTAGGCACATGTGTAAGGACCTACAACAAATGCATCCATTATATAATGTAAACACTATTGATAAAAATGAATAACAACCAAAATTTTTAAAAAGGAGGTAGAAAAATTTGAGACGGAGGAAGGTAATCACAAGTAACTTTGACAAACTCATTAAGAGGAGCCACATGAATGCTAATGCTATTGTCTTTCAAAAAAGACCAGAACACAGCACAGGCACACACATTCCCACCACGGGGAAAGAGGTCTGCCAACTGCAACAGGAATGTCCAGGAGCTGGAGCAGGAATCAATCTGCTCACTGACCAGGAGAGCAAAGACCTAGACAGTGGGAATGACATTCATACAGCATCAGATTCTTTGTGGAGAACACAACTGCTCATGACACTCAACATTTGAAATGTTCACAAAGCAAGCATCATTAATATAAAAAGTATGATCTGAGTATATGGACAAAAATGAAAGCAAATGAAGTTAAAAAGACAACAGAGCACTCTTACATGAGCTATCAGACTCTCTTTAACGCATCTATGTTACCAGATTTACTCAGGACACTCACACCTGCTGTGGACAATGCCTGGTCTGAGGGTCTAATCACAACTCTGTTTATATAGCAAGAAGAAAGGCAAATAGGGCCTCCCTGTGCTCATGAAAATCAGCCCAGCCCTCACCCTGCAGATCTGCTGAGGAACCCAGCCCTGGATACCCAGAGGTTCCCACTCAGAGATGAGGGCTGAGCACAGACAATCACTATGGATTTGGGTCTGACTTGTGTTTTCTTGTTTGCACTTATGAAAGGTAAATTATGGACAACAAGCAATAAGGGAAGGGTAAGTGGACATGATTGTGGTCATGTGTGAGTTTCCTGTCCAAGATGTCCTTGTGTTTTCAGATGTCTAGGCTGAGAAGCAGCTGTTGGAGTCCACGGAGGCTTGGTGCAGCCTGCGTGTTTCCAGGAACTCTCCTGAGCAGCTTCTAGATTCCTGTTCAGGAGCTATGACTTGCACTGTTTCCTCCAGACTCCAAGAAAGGGGCTAGAGTGAATCGCATACATCAATCATGATACTAGTACGCAGACTCTGTGAAGAGCCGATTCACCATCTCCCAAGAGAATGGCAAGAACACGCTGTATCTGCAAATGAGAAGCCTAAGACATGGGAACATGACTCTGTATCATCCTGCAGTGGCACACAGTGAGGAGACATCATTGAGAGCTCCTACAAAACTCTCCCGACTTGGAACCAGTAGGGGGTGCACATTCTGTGGGGGAAAAATGGCTCCAGGAGCAGGTGCAGGAAAGAAAGTGGCATATGAGGGCTTTCATTTGGCCTCTAGGAATTTTTTTTTTCTTTTTTAACATCCTGTGACCTGAGGAAACCCTGACATACATAGCCTTCATTTGATAGTTTACCTATCCTAGGTGAAGTAAACATTCTTCATCAAAATTAATTGCATAAGTACATATATATGTACTTACTTTATTCATCTTTTTTTAGGAATTTCACTTAATGTTTATCCATTGCCATCTCAAAAAAACTTAAATACTTCTGCAATGAACTTTTTTTTAAAATGTCAAATTAATCAGGCCTGGCGGCTCATTACTGTAATCCTATAACTTGGGAGGTTGAGACTGGAGGATGAATTGTAAATGTGAGACCATCCTGGGTTACAAAGTGAGCCCAAAGCCACCCTGAACTGCATAGTGGAACGATGTCTCCAAAACACAAAAAAAGTCGATTGAACATCATGCAAAAAAAATTTTTGCTAGTTTTATTCTTGGATGAGATGTTGTCAAATGCTAAAATAAAAGCTTCAGAGTAGAAAATTAAATCTATGATGTCCATGTTTATAAATCTTAAAAATAAATGGCCCAATCCTCATCTTGGATGGTAAAATGTAATGTAATGCAATGTAGTGTAAGAATACCTGATTCCTCAGCTCAGCCCCAGCCCCATTAGGAGTCCTTTGCTCAGAGAGGAGAGAGAGGAGGGCAGCTCGATGAACTCAAGACAGAACCAATGAGACAGTGAACACTTTCTGTCCAAGAGAACTAGCAGGACTTCAGCCTGCAATTTCTTTTTGGACTTTACAAATTAGGAATTCATAAATTACAGCATGCTAAACTGTAAACAATCTCTCCCCTCTCTGTATCCCCACCTCTCTTTTTCTCTCACTCTCTCTATCCCTCTCATTTAAATCAGTTAAATAATGGAGAATATGTAAGAACAAATACTGCAATTTCATATATTCAGAATTTCTTTCTAAACTGATTTCCATAAATCTGACCTTACACATTTAGTTTATTTTATAACAGTCTCCTTTCTGAGGTGATTCTGCATGTATCAGTGGCATATACTATAATTTAAAAAGTAAAATATAGATATTGGAACTCAGGACCCTGGGAAACCAAGCAAGCATCTGAAGGTTGTGTTTCTTACAGGCTTTAATCCAATACACTGCTTTTAAGTCCAAAGACCAGTCCCACTGGTCCCAGCCTGTTTTGTAGCAGCTGCCCTCTGTAACTCTTAGGACTCTTCTGTGCATCACTGTGTGAGAGACACAGGGAGTGAGATCCATGTGCACTGAGATAGAATTACCATGTAGAGACAAAAATTGAGCTTTAGGGCACTGAGGGACTGAGCTGCATTTTGACACAGGTCAGAAGTTGTGCAGAGAAAGATTGGGGGGGGATTGCTGGTGGGATTGATGAATCCTTGTGTGTTCACAGAGACACACAGAAATATACACAGACACACACAGACAGGAACACAGACACACATACACACACACACACATACACACACACACACACATAATGACCTTGGACACTTCCTCCTTTGATGTAGCTGCTTCTTGTCTTATTCTACATCTTGACCAGTATGAGGTGGGCTCCAATGCACTGTCTCATTTTCCCACCATGGTCTGATTTTCAGAAGGAATGGGTTAAAATACACCCCCAGTAAAAGTTCCATTTCCAGTGTCTGAATTTTTCATATACTTTATCACTATGATAGAAAGTTCAGGAACACAAACACAGAATGGCAAAATTTCAGTTACCATCTCTTCCTGTAAGTACAAAAACCCTCAGGAATCCAAAATGCATTAATAACAGAACTTATTTAATATTAAACAATAAAGTGCCTGTGCACTGTGGAGGTGGTCACAAAGACAGTGTGCCAATGATTCTGCAGGAATTTCATATGGAACCTGCAATTGCCAAGTTATCAATCTTTTCAAAGAAGTGAATCACTGGCTCAGATAAGTCAGAAGCTTGATGCTTAGAAATAGAAAATTATGCACTTGACATCAGATATACCCATCACATTAAATCTTGTTAGACACATGATTGGTAATTACAAGCTCTATCAGCACATCTATAAGATAATCTCTTATGCAAGAGGCACTGTTATTAGGTAGCGAACAATACTATTACAAAACAGCCAACCTGTAATCAATAGAGAGAAATTTATTGAACCTGTTAATTTGGTAGAAACTGAGCTCAGGGACTCACAAGGAACAGGAATATAGCTCTGGACAAAATTAGGAACTTCAAGGGATGTTTTTTCTTATTTTACTAGAAATTAAAAAAAGAAAAGAAAAAAAAAGGGGAATCTGTAAAAAGAAGAAAAATGATTTTCTACCTGACCTAGTCACGGGTTGGGGTGTTCTGCTGTCACTGCACCACAGGAAATGAATGTAACAGTCATAAAAATAAGGGCTTAGAGATAGTAAGACTGAAATAGAAAATGAATACCCTTCACTTGGAAGAAAGAAATTAAATGAGGGTCAGACAGCTACCTGTGAGAAGGTAGTGGCCAGATAACTGATTGCCTTTGTTCCTGGCTGCATTGATTAAAGAGACAAAAATGTCATTTCCCTGGAACATGTGCCAGGCCCTGAGGTCCCCGCTGAGGAACCATTGCCTGCCTGCAAATTCCACATCAGCTTCATTAGATTTTCTTTCATGCTGTCAGTGATTTATATCTAAAACTTATGGGTTGGTTAAAAGCAACCTTTGATATGAAGTGAAGTCAACAATAAGCAACAGGATAATGCACTAATACAATGACCTTAGAGTGGAGTGTATCCACATATGCCAAAAATGTTTTCACTCACAGTCTAAAGTGTTTTTTTTTATCCCACATTTAATTGACAGGAAATGATCTAGTGGATCAAGTGCAAGACTCTGTTTCAGCAATCACTGAGAAACTCATGGTTGACTAGGTTTATCTTTAAAATGTAGGTATGATTTATCACACTGGGTACAGTACAAAGTTTTTCTGAAACAGTTGGACTATCGATTTTCCTTCATCTTTACTTTTTCTCAGAAGCTTGTTACTGTATATGTCTAGTTTCTTCATTAAAGCTGTAATGGAATTCTATTGGCGACACATATTAATTTAGTCAATGCAAATTAGCAGAGAGAGACCTTGTAAAAATCAGGGCAACAAAGCTTATGGTCTCATTTTTTTTTCTGTCTTTTTTGAGACAGGGTCTCGTGCCATGCAGTTCAGGCTGGCCTTGAGCTCACTTTGTAGCTCAGGTTGGTCTCAAACTCGCAACAACTCTCTTGCCTCAGCCTCCCAAGTACTGGGATTACAGGCATGAGCCACCACACCTGACTTATGGTCTCATTCTGGACAGCAGTCCCTGCCCATTCCAATCTGTCATGATCTGACCTGGCCAAATTATCTTTTCTGTCTTGAACGGACTGGTTCTTCCAGAGGACATTCACCTTAGGAACATTTAGGACTCAAATTCAGGAAATTGCACTGAAACCTTAAGGTAACACAGGGCAGCTCTGAAAAGCCAGGAGTAAAATCCTTAAATGGAAGTATGAATCCTGCATTTGCAGATGACACCACAGTAGAGAGATGGGCCCAGGAGCCAATCATTAATAATGTTGGGGCTGAGTTAATACCCAATCAGGTGGGCCAAGGGAGGCGGGCTCTTCCCTGTCCTGGCGCGGACGTGCTTACTGTGAGTTTGATGCTGAGAGCCCAGAACTGGCTGCATATCTAGTTTCAGTGACTTTTTACTGAGCTCTGCAAAGGATCCTCGAACACCCTCAAGCATCACAATAGTAACTGGATGGTACTGGCGCTGGGAATGGGACACAATTTTGTGAGTTTTGGAAGGGAATAGGCAGAACCACTGTAAGTTCAGGAGGTCTTTTTGAGCAGCCCTGCGTAAAGCTGTGTTTGAGGCATGTAATGGTTTGGGGCAAATCTGAGTTCTGTCCTCAGAGTGAGAAAAAATTATCATCTGAATTCCTTCTGTGAGACCGCTACTCACAATGATGTTACCACATAAACAGGACTAGCAATCTCACCACACTGAGTGTAGAGTTCTTGATCCAAAATAAGAAATTAGAAGAGAGCCTTAAAATTCAGAATGCTTCCCACATGGATAGTCAGCTGGCCAGAAGCTACACGTGGTTCTGTGGATTTAAAATAGATTTTCACCTATGTATCTTCTATCTATCTATCTTTCCTTGTCTCATTTCTTTTTTCATTTTTTATGTTTGGATACAGAGCATATCTGTGTAGTCTGGCCTGGCCTTGAACTCTTGGCCATGCTCCTCTATCAGCCTCTGAGAGAGTTGACTCCCCAGCTGAAACCCCCCGAGCTATAGAACAGAGCAGTAAGGAAAGTTTCACTCCCTAACTCCCCCTTGAGATATCGGAGCAGGAAAGGAAGGAATGCATCTGCTAGCCATTAACCACAAGATGTCCTGTTTCAGCAAAGATAAGTGCAAGAATGTTCTGTTCAAACAAGACTGAGTTGTACCTGGCACATAGAGATCAGACCAGGACCCTCAGTCTCCATGGTTACTCAACCCCAAACCCCTCAAATCAGCTTCTGCCAAGTCCTGTGCTGTTCAAAATTAACCAATGTGATCTGCTTCTGTAAACCTGCTTGCTTCCCGCTTGTGCCCCTAAAAACCCTGCACAATTTCCCCTCGGGGCCCTCCGCACTTGTTTGCCTGGGGGACCCCATGCGCATGGAAATAAACTCTTGTGTCTCACCAAGAGCCGAGTCCTTGGGGTCTTCTTTCCTGCGACGTTGGCCCTTTCATATGGAGGCCCCAGCGAGATAGCATGTCTCACGGGAGACGACCTCAACGACTCTGCTTTGTCAGGTGAGTACGACCGGTCACTTCTTATTTTTATTCTGAGATCGATCTACCGGTATTTTACGCCCCGAGCCAAAAGGCTCCAATCTAGGGGCAATTTCTGTTATCTGTTCTCTGGTGACCGGGGAACGCCCCACACGGTTTTCCATGGCTCACTGTCTGCGATACAGTTTCCCTATCGATCTGGGGAATTTCATTCCCAATCTGTGGTCCGACCAGGCCAATCTGGAGACACCCTCTGAGGTGACTCATCTGGGGAATTTCATTCCCAATCTGTGGTCCGACTGGGCCAATCTGGAGACACCCTCAAGGTGGCTCGTTTGGAGTGAAACTGATGCATGTGAGTGAGGCCGGCCTGTTTGTCTTGTTGTGTGTTGTAGGTGTTGTGTTTAGTTATCTGTTATATCACGCTTGCGTTAACTGCCCTGTGACCGTAGAACACCATGGGACAGTCGACCTCATCCCCATTGTCCCTCACCCTCGACCATTGGCCGGAGGTGCGGAAGAGGGCTCACAATCTCTCCTTACAGGTCAAGAGAAGTAAGTGGCAGAATTTCTGCTCGACTGAGTGGCCAACTTTCTCTGTGGGTTGGCCGCCAGAGGGGACTTTCCATCTTCCCCTCATCCTAGAAGTTAAAAACATCATCTTCCGCCCCAGACAAGGGGGCCACCCTGATCAGGTCGCTTACATCCTGGTATGGCAGGACCTCAGGGAGGAGCCCCCACTGTGGGTGAAACCCTTTCTTCCCCCTTCTGACTCCTCTATACCAAAACTCTTAGCTCTAAAAGGGCCTCCCACTCCGGTCCTGCCCGAGTCTCAGCCCAATCTCCCTCTGCTTGACTATGACCGGCCTCCCCCTTCTCAACCGGCTCAACCTCCCCCATACCCACTCTCTCCCTCAGCTTCTTAATCTGGATCGGGTGCTCCTACTCCTTCAGCACCCTCTTCACCTGAGCCAGACCCCTCTTCTCCTCCGATATCCACGTCTCCTCTATACCCCCCACTCCCCACGACGGCTTGCTCTGGGTCTACACCCCCGGGGCCCACAGGCCCAGCCCAGAACACCCGAAGCAAGCTACGACCTGAAGACCCAGTTGTTACCCTTCCTCTTCACCCTTACGGGCCCATGATAGACGATGGGTCAGATGGAGGGCAAATGCCCGCTTTACAGTACTGGCCTTTTTCTACCTCAGATCTCTATAACTGGAAAAACAATAACCCTCCTTTCTCTGATGATCCATCTAAGTTAACAGGTTTAATGGATTCTATCATGTTCTCCCACCAACCCACATGCGATGACTGCCAGCAGCTTTTAGGGGTCCTGTTCACCACCGAGGAGAGAGACCGCATCCTTATTGAAGCTTGGAAAGTCGTTCCCGGAGAAAACGGCAGACCCACCCAGAGACCAGACCTGGTTGATGCTTTCTTCCCCTTAAACGCCCCAACTGGGACCCCAACTCACCTAACGGTAGGCAGCAACTTTCTATCTATTGCCAGACTCTAATGGTGGGTCTCCGGGCGGCCGCAAGGCACCCCACTAATTTGGCCAAGGTAAGGGAAGTTACCCAAGGGCCTACTGAGACTCCCTCAGTTTTTCTGGAGCGCCTGATGGAAGCTTACCGGCGGTACACACCTTTTAACCCTGAAGAGGAAGGCCAACAGGGCTCAATAGCCATGGCCTTCATAGGGCAATCGGCTCCTGATATAAGACGTAAGCTCCAAAGGCTAGATGGTCTGCAAGACCTAACTCTGAGAGATCTTGTTAAGGAAGCTGAAAAGGTCTACTACAAACGGAAACAGAGGAGGAAAAGCAGTTAGCTAGGGACAAAAGACGAAACAAGGAATTGGCTAAAATGTTGGCTACAGTTATTCAGGGAAAACCTGAGGCAGGAAAGGGAAAGCCCACTCGCCCCCCATTAGACCCTGACCAATGTGCATATTGTAAGGAAAAAGGACACCTGATCAAAGACTGTGAAAAATTGAAAAAGAAACGAGCAAAAGAGGAACGAGAAAAACAGTCCTCACAGCGACCCCAAGCCCCCATGCTCACCTTAGATGAAGAGGACTAGGGACTTCGGGGCTCGGACCTCCTCCCCGAGCTCAGGGTAATGTTTAAAGTGGAGGGGACTCCCGTAGAATTCGAGGTCGACACGGGAGCTGTTTACTCGGCCCTTCAGGCCCCCCTAGGGGCCCTTTCAACTAAGAAATCGCTAGTTCAAGGGGCTAACGTGAGCAAATATCGCTCGTGGACCACTGAGCGCACAGTTGACCTAGGCAAGGGAAAAGTAAAACACTCCTTCCTGGTTATTCCTGAATGCCCTGCTCCCCTCCTGGGACGAGACTTATTAACCAAACTAGGAGCAAAAATCTCCTTTGAGCCCCAAGGACCTCAGGTGACATTCTGTAACCCAAAGGTTGGGCAACCCATGGTTACAGTGTTATCCCTAAAATTGGAAGATGAATATAGGCTCTATGACCACCGAGACCCCCAGCCCATCGCCCCTGCCTGGCTAACTGATTTTAAAGACTCCTGGGCCGAGACAGCTGGACTTGGGCTGGCAATCCAGCAACCGCCTGTAGTGGTCACTTTAAAAGCCACCGCCTCTCCTATTCGAGTTAAACAGTATTCCATTAATACAGAGGCTCACCTGGGAATCAAGGTACACATACAGAGACTTTTAGACCAAAGGGTATTAACCCCTTGCCGGTCTGCATGGAATACCCCATTGCTCCCTGTCAAAAAGCCTGGGACAAATGACTACAGACCAGTACAGGACTTGAGGAAAGTCAACAGCAGGGTGGAAGACATTCACCCCACCGTACCCAATCCTTATAATCTCCTCAGTGGTTTGAATCCATCAAGGACTTGGTATACTGTTTTGGATTTAAAGAATGCCTTTTTCTGTTTGCTCTTGCATAAAGATAGCCAGCCCTTGTTCGTATTTGAATGGACGGACCCCGAAACTGGGTCCACCGGACAATTGACCTGGACGCGCCTCCCACAGGGCTTCAAAAATAGCCCAACTATCTTCGATGAGGCTCTACACAAGGACTTGGCCTCCTTCCGGGCTCAACACCCGTACCTCGCCCTCCTCCAATATGTAGATGACTTGCTGCTGGCCGCGGACTCTGAGGGTGACTGCACCAACGGAACCCAGGACCTTTTACGTGAGTTGGCTATCCTGGGATACAGGGCGTCAGCAAAAAAGGCTCAAATCTGCAGACGAGAGGTAATTTTCCTGGGCTACTCCTTAAAAGAGGGAAAAAGATGGCTCACTGAGGCTAGAAAACGGACTGTGGTCCAGATTCCCCCTCCGAAGAGCCAAAAACAATTACGAGAGTTCCTGGGTACCGCGGGGTTTTGCCGGTTGTGGATCCCTGGGTTCGCGACCTTGGCAGCTACCCTGTTCCCATTACTAAAGGGGGGATCTCCCTTTGTTTGGGGAAAAGACCACCAGCAGGCCTTTGATGCCACCAAGCGGGCCCTCCTATCCACTCCGGCCCTGGCCCTTCCTAATGTAGACAAACCTTTTACTCTCTTCATTGAAGAAAAGAAAGGAATAGCAAGAGGAGTATTGACCCAAGCCTTTGGGCCATGGAGGCGGCCAGTGGCTTACCTCTCAAAGAGACTGGACACTGTGTCGAGCGGATGGCCGCCCTGCTTAAAGGCCATCGCAGTGGCTGCCTTGCTCATCAAAGATGCTGATAAACTAACCTTGGGACAGAAAATAACAATCATTGCCTCACATACATTAGAAAGTTTCATCCGCCAACCTCCAGACAGATGGCTCTCAAATGCCAGAGTTACTCATTATCAGAGTCTCTTGCTCAATAAAGACAAAATAACTTTCGGACCCCCGGTGACTCTCAACCCGGCGACCCTGCTGCCGGAAGAAACTCCGGAACCCATCCTCCATACCTGCCAGGACATCTTGGCAGGAGAGGCCGGAATATGACCGGACTTACTGGATTGTCCCCTGTCTGATGCGGAGGTGACTTACTTCACTGATGGGAGTAGCTACTTGATTCAAGGTAAGCGGTATGCGGGGGCGGCTGTGACCGATCATTTCAATGTTATCTGGACAGCCAGGCTAGAGGACGGGTCCTCGGCCCAAAAGGCCGAACTAATCACTTTGACTAAGGCTCTGGAGCTCGCCAAAGGAAAGCGAGCAAACATCTACACAGACAGCCGATATGCTTTTGCAACGGCCCACATCCATGGGGCCATATACCACCAGCAGGGACTTCTGAATTCCGCGGGCAAAGAAATAAAACACAACCAAGAAATCCTTCAATTGCTAGCTGCAGTCATGTTACCCCAGAAGGTGGCGATAATACATTGTAACAGCCACCAAAAAGGGACTGATCCCGTCACGAAGGGAAACAACCTGGCCGATCAGGCAGCGAAATCCGCAGCCATGGGAGGCTCACAGATGTTGGTGACTGATATCAAAGATCCCCCTCCCAAAAAGAAAGCTCAAAGTAACCAAACCCCTGAGGCACCAGACCTGACTACTTACATACAACAGGCCCACCGGCTCACCCATTTGGGGGTTAAAAAGCTATGCCTATTGGCCCAATGCCAAGACTTCCCCGGGGCATCCCCCACTACCATACGTCAGGTTGCCACACGGGTCGTGACTAATTGTGAGGCATGTCAATTGACAAATGCCTACCCTGCCAAGCTGGCCCCCGGCAAAAGGCTACGCGGTACCAGACCTGGTCAATACTGGGAAGTAGACTTCACAGAAGTTAAGCCTGCCCGATGTGGACTAAAATATCTGTTAGTTTTTGTGGACACCTTTTCTGGATGGACTGAGGCCTTTCCTACCAAAAAGGAAACTGCTGCCATGGTCACAAAGAAGTTGATGGAAGAAATTTTTCCCCGGTTCGGATTGCCAAAGGTAATAGGGTCTGATAATGGCCCGGCGTTTGTGGCTAAGGTAAGTCAGGGACTGGCCAACATATTGGGGATTGATTGGAAGTTACATTGTGCTTATAGACCCCAAAGTTCAGGACAGGTAGAGAGGATGAATAGAACTATTAAGGAGACCCTCACTAAATTAGCTCATGAGACTGGCTTAAAAGATTGGACAATGCTCCTGCCATATGCCCTTTTTCACGCGCGAAATACCCCGTCTGCCAAACCTCCTAACCTCACCCCCTTTGAGATCCTCTTTGGCACTCCACCCCCCATTCGAGATCTCACTCCCTTAACTGAACATGCTGCCTTGTTACCAACCTCCTTGTCTGACAGGCTCATCGCCCTCAACAATCTACAGAGGGACGTGTGGACTCAACTGGCCTCGGCCTACGCCCCCGGTGAGTTCCCCGCACCACATCCGTACCAGGTGGGAGACTTTGTGCTCGTCCGGCGCCACCAACAAGAGACTCTACAGCCTCGCTGGAAAGGACCATACCAGGTCCTGTTGACTACTCCTACGGCGGTAAAGGTTGACGGGATCGCCTCTTGGATCCACGCGTCACATCTAAAGCCTGCCTCAGTGCCAGAAGATGACTCCTGGGAACTCAAACGGTCTGATAACCCCTTAAAACTTAAATTGAGCCGAAAGACTCCTTGATGCTATTTCTGTACACTCCCCTTGCGTGTCATCACAAGAAGACCCAACAAAAACCCCAGATTGTAACTCCCTGGGCCTTAATGGGATTACTCATGTTACTTACTCCTGCGGTGGCTAACCCCCACCGCCCTTGGATCTGGTCATTAATTAAATGGGATGACCAAAAAGTGGTCGGCAGATGGGAAGGATCAGGCAACCCCACTTTTACTTTCTTTTCCTGCAATATTGTCCCTCAGGCCCCCTGTATGGACTCATCTCAAGGTGTCTACCTATGCCCAGCTTCAATGGAGGGGAGAACCTATTGTAACTCCCCGGGAGAATATTACTGTGCTTACTGGGGATGTGAGACAGTGGCCACTGCATGGACACCCACCATAAGGGACCAACACATTAACCTTTCAAGGCTAGTCAGAACCCGCCCAAAGCCCCCTACTTGTTATGGTGTGGCCTGGGACGCCAATTTGAGCCATGGACCTGGACCCTGCCTATACCTACGGCTCAAGGTCCTCACCCCCCAAGAACCCTCATGGGTCACAGGAAAAACTTGGGGATTTAGATATTACCAAACTGGGAAAGACTCAGGGGGATACTTGTTTATTAAAAAAGAATTAAAACCGGAGACAAAACCGTCTCCGCCGCCACTGCCCCCAACAACTGCTAAAAGACTTTCATCTCCGGGGCCCAAGGCTACCCAAAACCGAGAACACATGATCTCACCTCACACCCCCGCCAGGTACTCGACTAACCCTCCTGATTTGGGACTGATCCCTCCAACCGTGAGCTCTCTCCTTAGTCTCATACTCGGGGCTCATAAGGCCCTTAATCTTACCCATCCAGACCTGGCCCAAGCTTGTTGGTTATGTCTAAGTGCTAACCCTCCATACTATGAAGAGACCGCTCTAAATGATTCCTATAGGCTGACCCCCAATTCTGACCAATGCGATTGGAATCAAGTGTTCCACACTCTTCCCCTACCTGGCCTCACTAGCCGAGGAACCTGTATAGGGACACTTGATAATTGGCCGGCAGATTTACGCCATCGCTGCCTCACACACACCCATTCCTTCCCCAAGAACCAATATCTCATCCCCCCCACCGGGGCATTCTGGTTATGTACCACTGGGCTCACCCCTTGTGTTTCCACAAATGTACTCTTTGCAGGGGACAGCTCCTGCATCCTCATAGACCTTATGCCTCGCATTAAATATCTCCCTCCTGACATGCTCCACCTCATGAAAGGCCGATATAAACGGGAACCAGTCTCCCTGACCCTGGCGGTATTATTGGGGATAGGGGTAGCAGGGGGGATAGGAACCGGTACAGCAGCCCTTATTACTGGACACCAGTCCCACCAGCAGCTCCTTGCAGTTGTAAACCAAGATCTACAAGCCCTAGAGACATCTATAACTGCATTACAACAATCTCTCTCGTCTCTGTCTGAAGTAGTGTTGCAAAACCGAAGAGGCTTAGATCTTTTGTTTTTAAAATAACGGGGTCTCTGCGCTGCGCTTAGAGAAGAGTGTTGTTTTTACACTGATCATACTGGGATTGTAAAAGATGCAATGGAAAAGTTGAGAGAGAGAATCAGATCACGAGAGCCCCCTTCAAATGAAGCCAAAGCATTCTCTTTCTGGGAGTCAATTCTGCCCTATATTCTCCCTTTATTGGGACCCCTAGCCAGATTCATTATAGTCATGGCTATAGCCCCTTGCCTCATTAACCGAGTAACCCGATTTGTGAGAGCCCAGATTTCTCAAGTAAAGGTTATGGTGCTACATCCACAATATGACCCCTTACCCATACAAGACCTTTAAGATTAAAAGTCATTCACAAGAAAAAGGGGGGAATGAGAGAGTTGACTCCCCAGCTGTAACCCCCCGAGCTATAGAACAGAGCAGTAAGGAATGTTTCACTCCCTAACTCCCCCTTGAGATATCGGAGCAGGACAGGAAGGAATGCATCTGCTAGCCATTAACCACAAGATGTCCTGTTTCAGCAAAGATAAGTGAAAGAATGTTCTGTTCAAACAAGACTGAGTTGTACCTGGCACATAGAGATCAGACCAGGACCCTCAGTCTCCATGGTTACTCAACCCCAAACCCCTCGAATCAGCTTCTGCCAAGTCCTGCACCGTTCAAAATTAACCAATGCGATCTGTTTCTGTAAACCTGCTTGCTTCCCGCTTGTGCCCTTAAAAACCCTGCACAATTTCCCCTCGGGGCCCTCCGCACTTGTTTGCCTGGGGGACCCCATGCGCATGGAAATAAACTCTTGTGTCTCACCAAGAGCCGAGTCCTTGGGGACTTCTTTCCTGTGACATTGGCCCTTTCACCTCCAGTGGGAGGAGATTATAGTCCTGAGTAACTGCACCCAGAAAAAAGAACTTCTCTAACCCATTTCTTCAGCCTGTGGGGTCTACAGGAAAGAGGGTTTAGAGATAAACTGGCTGTTTGTATTTACATTTCTGTTATCTCAGGAGTGTAGTAATTAGCAACTGCAAGTCACCATAGCAGAGGGAAATCTGCATTTTATTGTGGGGGAGAAAATTCATTGCTTATTCAAAGCCCAAGGTCATTGGCTATTCTCATTGTAATTTTTATCAAAGCCACTAATTTTGCAACTTTAAAAGAGGCCCTTACCTTTGCTAGTGTCTAATTTATAAGCTAAATAAATAAACAACTTTTTTTTACAATTGAACTGCTGAAGCAAGCCATTTCATAGAGTTCAGAATGCTGTGGAGTATTTGGGGGATGGCGATGCATTAGACCCTGAGGGGAAAGTTCCTGAGAACAACTTCCTGTAGAACATGCATGTTAATCCCACACTGAAACTGGTGATAACAGGGATACAGAGATGTGATTAATGTGAGAATAGAAAGGGAAATGTGTCTCCTATGAAAGAATGGTTTTAGATTTAGGGCTGTGCTTAGACTTTAACCTGAAATTTGAAACACTGAGCATGGCATGGAGGCATATCCCCTTAACCCTGGCACTCAGGAATCCTATACAGAAGGGTTCTTGCAAGTTTATTTAAGGCAAATCTTGGCTATGATGTGAGCTCAAGGACATGCTGTACTGCATTGTGAGGCCCTGTCTCAAAAAGACAGTAAAGAATTTGCAACTCTAAGGTGAACTTTTTCCTGAAGTAGGGGTATATTCAAATATTCAGGCTCTGCATGAGTATTAAAGAATAGGAATGAAAGTACTTTTTGAATGAGAAAAGCCAAGTGATTAAAAGAAAATGGAAGGGCATAGACATGTGGAAGGAGAGAGAAAGAAAGGGTCTGTCTGACAGACAGTGTTGGGGCAAAGTAAACAGCACTGAGCCATAGAGGTGCACAAATATAACCCCAAAACCAAGGCCACCCTGGATAACTGAGCAAGAGCTTTTTCAATAAGAGATGCACATTTAGGGTTTATGTCCACCCCAAATTACCTTAACTAAAGTGCCTTAACTTAGATAATGAGGAGAAAATGCTTGCAGTTTAAACTTATATTGGACTTGTAAGTTGACACAAAGTTTCTATTGGTGATTCATGGCACAATGCAAAGTTTATAGGCTCATGTCAGTGATCCAGAAATGAGTCTTTGGTCTCAGGAAAAGGACACCATGGATGAACAACTAGTGATTTAGAGTGCCCTGCATTCAGTGAGGTACATGTGATGTTTAGTGTTGTACTGTAAATTTGTCTTTCTGTTAGATCTGAAAAAAAGTTCAAGGCATTTGTATTCAGCAGGCTGAAAAAAAAAAAACTAATACTTAGCATGAGGTTTACAATAGCAGGTTTCTCTTTTTACATATTCAATGCATTTTGTTGTCATTTACTCATAGGTAGATCAAGTCATTTTAATTTTGAAACTCAAATAGAACTTTTGTGTCATTCCTTCATGTTATCCCATATAGAACATGGGCCTTACCCAGTTGTTGCCAGTTTTGAGAGCTGTATTCACCTATTTCTCCTGAGCAGCTCTATCAGGAGAGCAGTGCAATCCTGTTTGGAAATGTGAACAGTACTGTGGGCATTTTGTGTCTTTGTTTCCCTGGATTTTTTTTTCTTATTTTTACTGATGTGGCCCAATCTGGTCAAACTGCTTTACATGTATCCTCCAGCCAAGAGGATAAAATGGAAATTTTAAATTGCTAGAAACCAAGGTGAGTGGTTAGCCATTAGGGTTAGGATGAGACATAACAAGTATTTCTGTAATATATCTTTTAATGTCATCTCTATAATAGAGTTTCAGGTTTATAATTTCAATTGAGTGGTGTCATGCAGCCTCAGAAGGATTTGAACTTTTGGCACTTTCACCTTTCTAAATAGAGAAGATTCTAAGGCACCTAGGACTCATTAGAGTACTGACTACATGCACAGCTGTGTGAGCATACAGAAAGAGTTCTAAAAGTGAAAAGACCATGAAAATCACTAGATAGAGCACCTGGGGCTATACTCAAGTGGAATGGGGAAGGAGAAAATGCACTGGAAAAGAAAAAATTTCCTAATAGATATTTTGTGACTAATTTTCCATTTAAAAACAAGATTTGGGCATATTTGATTTTTCAAGATGCAAATTATTACTTTAGTTCCATGAATATGATCTAGTACTCTTAAATATGACAAGCTACAGAATACTGGAAAGATTTCATTCCATGTACAGATGATTTTGCCATTCTTTTCTTCCTGAGGAAGTAACTTGATTTCTATAGAGTTTTTTTTTTCTGTAAAATATTTTCATTTTCTCCTAAAAAGTTTTGAGAGAATCAGAAAATAATTACTACCTATGAAGAATATCTGTGACTGGAATTCTTACCAAAACAAAGGTTAGTGTTTTGTGATGAGTACCTGTGGTGTTTTTCATGATGAGTACGAATCTTCCAACTCATTTTTAAAGCTCTGCACTTCTTAGTGGATAACTAACTGGTTTATAGCACATCGCAAATGACTCACTTTGTATGTGCTTGACAACAACCATATAACCTGGGTTGGATAATAAGGGGAAAAGTAGTTGCCTCACTTCCTGTACATGAGCACAGTTGTCTGCCATTGCCTTAGGTTATTTGCCTCAGGTTTGCTCATGCTATCAGGTTAAAATCTTCAACCTTCCAGGGGAGATACTTCAGCACAGAGAGAGAGAGAGGCAAGGGCCATGTACTAAATGCAATCTCATAGGTCATGCTTCCTGGTCACATGAATCCACATGCAGATGTCTTTCCTGATAACCCAGGTGCCTTCACACTCACAAAATGTGACGGTAGAAGTCTAAGCATCAGAGGTGTCAAGTTGTGTACATTGCTTTTGAAAATTTAATAAGCCACAAGTGATTAATTTTCAACCCTTGAGAAGGAAAGGGCTATTATTGAAAATTTACCGTGCTAAATCCTTGTCTATTCACAGGGAAAGGGTTGAGGGTGGGGCTGCATGCTGCTCTCATTGTGCCCTCCTAACCCTAACACTGACCCTAACCCTAAACCTCCTGCTAGGATTAATTTTGATAAGTCTGGATTCCCCTGTGATGTGGGGTAAAGTTCGATGACATAGTTGGATATTTTATAAAAGTCATAATGCCAGAGACATCTAACTGTGCTAGTTAAATGACAGTTTATATATGTGTTGTGAAACAGACAATTGTATCCTCAATAGTGAGCTTCATTGTCATGAAGGTGAATTGCAAAATTTTTTTTAAATTTTTATTTAAAAGAAAAAAGAGAAAAAACAAAACAAAACAAAGTAGTGTAAGGGTACCAGTAATACAGAACTACAAAAAAAAAAAAAACAAAAAAAAAACACACCAAAAAAACAGTAATAAATCACCGGTTAATAGATTACATATTATCATCTTAGAGATAGTTGCTCAAATCACAGTATCAAAGCATACAAAGTGGAAACTCAAACAGTGAGATGGCAAACAGTTGTGTTCAATGATCCAGCCAAAACCATTAATATGGTCAGCTATTTAACACCCCTAAACACTCTTGCTGTTGTATCATTTAGAACTCTTTTTTTCCCTCTCTTTTTTACAATAAAATTTACACATTTTTGGGTTTTATTACTCCTTAGTTCTTGTTACTTTTTTTGGGGGGGAGAGAATAAAGTCAAATATGGCAAAACAAAGTTATCAGTCAAACCAAGGATAGACATAGCACATGATGTAAAACAGAGTACAAGGTTATCAACAATGGTTTTCAACAATGTCTCTTGTTTCCTTAAAAAGAATTGTCTATCTCATTAGATATTATAAAGTTGAACAAAACAGTAGAGAACAAGACCAATAAAACATAAGCATTGTGAACATTACAGGTCTTCCAAAGAAAACAATAGTCAAACCAGAATGGGCATCTTAGTGAATCCTATTGCCTTCAAAGTAGTTGCCTATACCCTCAAACTTGATACTATCATACAGAATGGAACAGAGTCTAATCAGTCAAAACAAGATCGTGGGAGTATTACAGGACTTCAAAACAAGTTAATAGGAAATCAAAAAAGTTACTATTATATACCCTGCTAATTTTTTAAAATTTTCCCCATAATTAAAAAAAAACAAAAAATAACTAAATAAATTTTTAATGAATAAGGCAGAGATCGAGATAAAACAGGACATAACAATATAACAATACAGGTCAAAGCATGACTGTTTCAGCAACCTAGTGGTTCACCACTAAATAACCCGACTTAATAGTACTTACCATAGTGTTCATCTCTTTCCTTGAAATATTTGAATAAAACTTCATATACTATAGCTTCAAGTATTTCCATATCAAGAAGCCCAGAATAAAGCCTTTCCAATTAATAAGTGAAAACTTTATAAGGCTTCAAGGCCACATAATGGGGAATCATGATTACCACATGTTTTTATATATTTGAATCATTACTTACATTAGGGAAACTATTTGGTATTCATACATGGGAGATTGATTTATTGGTGAATTGCAAAATTAATGAGCACACTCTCACAATTCCAAAGTCATTTTAGGATGTTTAAAAATCTCATTAGGATTTATTAAAAAAGTTAATATAATTAAATTTTAATACACATTTTAGCATTGGCTATGATTAAAATAACTGTTAGGACCTTGCCAGGCATGTGTAAACTACTGTCTTATATCTAGAGTCATGTGATAAATGAATAAATTGTTGAATACCTTAGTTCTATACCTTATAATAATAATAGTTGGACTTTATGATAGGAATTTAAATAATGGAAGGTGAAATAATGCTGTAAAGGACAACTTGCAAAGTTACTGGCTTTTAAGCACACAAGCTGATCTCTTTGACTTAGGAAATTCACTTGTGCATGCAATTTTTTAAAAACTGGGGTTCAAACTCAAAATTCTACATTTTCAGGCAGACACTGTGCTGCTGAGCTATATTCTGTGAATTGTAAAAGAATTTTTTTTCTGAGTGCAGAGACAGAAGCACCATTGGTCATGTAACTATTCTAATTCATTGTCAGTTACTGAACTTTGTTGAAGAGGACATGCTAAATGACACAGTTTGTGATTTTTTTATAGCTCATTCATATATGGTTTTTACATTTTTGAAATTATGTCACTGTGAATTGCATGTGGTATGTGCTCATAATTTCAATCCACTTGTTTATACCTGCTCCATTTTTAGATGGCACATATCTGTATTTCAATCTGGAGATGTTGTCTGTGGTACATTATCTTATAAATTTTATTAATGTTTGATGAAACTTTAATGTTTCCCCCTTATACACTGTTATTTGAAAGTGAATAGATTTGTATGAATTCCAACCAATTCTCTGCTAATTTTATTTTGTTTCTTGTGTCTTTTCTGTGTCCACTGACATCATTATAGGATGTTTTTCTCTAGATTTTAATGTGTTTAATTATATTAATTACTCAATAACACCACTAATACTTTTGAGAGTTTATTCTATCTTGTCCTTTAGAATATGCACAAATATAGAGCAATGAAATATCATGTTTTCTGTAGGGTAATCAACATTTTCATATTTCAGCAGTTATCTCTACTTCTCTCTGGGAATTCAGCTCCCACTGGCTCAGGGATGGACCTGTTATGGGCACTGTTGGCCGTATTGTAAGACTTCATAAGACTGCAATGCAGATTAATGCCATGCACTCAGCTCATAGTTCTGCCTTGTGTTCTGAAATTGAAGTGTTTGTTCTTTTCCAGTACCTTTATCCACTCTTGTTAATATGTTTTGAGGCACTGATTTTGAGTAACTGAAATAACTCAAAAAATGTACATTCATTGTCATAGATTATGAAATCCTTTATTTAAGCTGTTTATTTGAAGCATGTAATTTAATATTTGTGGTTTGATCTCTCATTCTAAAAGTATTCTTCATTTGTTTCAGCTTTTCATTTCTAATTTCATTCCAGCATTGTGTAAGAGCTTTCTTTTCATGACTTTTATTCCATTCCACTAACTACGTTATGTTCTGTACTGCTAGTCTCAACCTGGGCCACATGTGCAACAGTTGACTTGTTTTGATGACAGTGTGCCATGTATTTCTGTGATAAAATGTTCACTAGAATCCATCTGATATGTTGCTTTGATTTGTTATCATGTTGATTTGATGGTGACTTTAAATATTGCTCTGCCTTCCTGAGCTGTCAGTCACTGATAGATTTGTTAGAAATTCTTAAATATATTCTTATAAATGATTGATTTTTCTCTTCCAATCCTGTTTCTGTTTTGGTACTTAGTTGCTCTTTGTAGTGGGATATGTATTAAGGAATGCTATTAATTTTTTAAAAATGTAAATTGTACACATGGAATATAGTCTAACGTAGCTTCAGTAGATTTGTTGAATCAGTGCCACCCAGGTATGTGTTTTTTCACAGCTTTTTGTTTAATCTATCCTCAGCAGTATCCACATAATAACTGCTGCTCTCCAGGTGTTTGAGTATTTGCCCATTATGTAGTTTTCTACCTATCCATCAGCTTTGCCACATGTTCTCTCCATTCCTTTTAATCTGACCTGTTCTCTTGATAATGTCACCTGCTCCCCTGATAGGCTGACCTGTTCTCTTTTTGGTGAATTTACCATTACACAACTTTTAGCTGTGAATTTATTGCACTGATATTTGCCACTGTAGTTTGCTTAGCACTATTATGGATATTGTCTCATCATTTCATGTCTAAAGACAGGTAGGCAGATATAAAAGACTAAATACTGGAATTTCAATTTATTATTTTAATCATTTAAAGAAAGCTTATTCTCAAAAGTTTTTTGTTTAGATTTAGTGATAACAATGAAAGTGTCCCACACGTATTCAGAGTGTTTTACCATTGGGAAGAAAGGAAAGTAACTAGGTGATAAAATCCTTTCAGATCAGAAATTTTATTGCATTATCGATGACAACTCTTCTTTGGAAATTTTCCAAAATTTACAATGTGTGCTTTTTCATGGAGGCTGTTTGTTGTCATTGTTGTTATTGTTGTTTTGGATTTTTTTTTTTTTAGTTTCCTCCTCTTTACTTTTCAGGAACTGCTTAAAAAGTGCACAAAGAAATGTTGTGTTAGGTTTTGTGGTATTTCTCAATGTAATCATTTTTTACTTTTGTTCACCAGGGCTGGTATGTGAATCAAGGCCAAAATCAAGGCCTTTCTCATTTAGTCTTTTGGACACAGTTTCTAACTCTTTAATTTCTCTTGAAAAGAATCACATGTATTTCCAGGAATAATAGCACAAATTATTTTCTAGACATTATAAAGGAGTACCTTTTCTGTGGATTTTCATAAACTCCATAGTAAAGGTGTTTGTGGAATTTTGGAGCTGAGTGTTGATTTAGTATATCTAAATATTTTGTTCTTACGCACTTCAATATTTGGTGATTTTCACAAATGTGATTTAGATTTTGTTTTCTGTTAAGTATTTCTCCTGAGTCAGTAAGTTTTTGATTATTTTTAGATTTGTGCTCATTCATCTTTACTCTGAATGTAAAATCTTTGTTATTTCCTTTCATAATGTTTTCTTGTTTAATTCCCATTTTATAAATTTCAGTTTCTTCTAATTTCCTTGGCTGCTTGCATTTCTCCTCAGGAAACTTTTTCATTAACTCTGTGTTTTCTAGTATAAATTGCATAGTCATTTACATTTCTCTTTCCCATTTCAATGCACATAGGCAAGAAGATTGCATATTCCAGAATTCTAGGACATTCCTGTTTCTCTCTGAATGTAAATGAAATGTATTGCGCTTTCTTCTTGAGAGGCACAACATGAGCTGAATTGTGCAAAAATATTCTACTTCAATTTGGATGCATTGAAAGTTGTCACCCTTTCCTGAGATCCATTTGTCCAGTGATATGAATGTTGAACTTTGAATGTTTTTCATGTTTATTATGCAAAATATTTCCTTGCTCAAAAGTATTGAACATTTGTAGGCTTTTTTCTAACTTTCGTCTATAATTGTTGAAAACAAAGGCATGTTGAGTTTGGTTATTTGATGTTGGAAATTGAACTCAGGGCCTTGCACATATCAGTCAGTTGCTCATACCACTGAGACATATCCCTGGTACAAAGCTGTGATTGGTAAATTACTGAATTAATTTTAATTTTTATTTGGTGATGGAGCTTGAGGAATTGCCTCACTTTGTAGTCTGAATTGTCCTTATTACATAGCCCAGACTGGACACTACACATGGTATTGCTGAAATTCCTGGTAATCCTCTTACACCAACCTCTCAAGTCCAGGGAGAACAGGCCTGTGCCACCCCAGTGGGCTGAACTCTTCCTTCTGTATTTAGTGACCAATTGCTTTGCTAAAACTCCATTTTCATTGCACTTTCAAAATCTTCTTTCCCACATTGTCTTCCTTTACACCCAAGTAGATTTTCTAGTATTCATGTACAAGGAGATAATTTGGTGTTCCTGGGTTATAGGTTTATGACTAACTTTCCCTAATTTCCTTGTCTAAAGAATGGTTAAATAAACCTTTATTTTCATTAAATTTTAGTACTTCATAGACTCCTTTCTTATTCAACTGAATATTTCTCTAGGAAAATGTTTTCAAGAGTGTAAATGCGTCTAGAAAGAAAGATGAACTCAGTGTTATGAATAACTAGGTGTTTTGTCAATGTGCATTTGCAGGGTCCCTCTTTGAGTTCTTCTTTAAAGTGAGTAAAAATTAAAATATAAGCAGCTCTGCAAGTTAAGCCATGCCACATTTCTGTGGTGCTTTGGCAGTGTGTTATAGTTTGGCATCAGTGTTACTGAGTGACAATATTTGAATGCACTTGTGTTTTAATGACCTTGACATTGCAGTCAATTCTTGAAAGAATGTCCTTAAGTTAGACATTTTATAAGTGAAGCTGAGATATATTAGTTATGTTTCTAACCTTGAGCACTCTTGTTATTATGTAGGAGACAGTGACCTTTGAGGATGTAGCTGTGAAGTTCACCCTAGAAGAGTGGTTGCCAAGGTAAAGAACATGTGGAGTCAGCTCATAATAGTGATATGTCCTTGCAATCCCAGCACTCTGGGAGGCTGAATCAGCAGGATGCCCACCAGATGCTCAGGCTCAGAAAGTTCATGGTCAATGAGAATCTTTCTCATAAAAAGAAATAATGCATCAGCAAATATACTTCAGTCTAAGACCTGCGTTAAACTCTACACTGAAAAAAATGTGCTATACAAAGAATCATATGGCTGTTTCTGTTTCTCAAGGAAGAAAAATAGTTGGACTTAATTGAAAGAAATCAGACACAGTAATGGAAATATCACAGGTTTGCTCTTAAATGGGAAATTAATAGCATATAAGAGGAGTAAAAGTAAAGAGAGATAATATAAGACCAGAAATCCTTACTTTCTATAGAAAAGAAAAATGATCAGGCTAAATAGATGCTGGGGAGAATGAAGACATGAGGAGCTAAAAAAATGATAAATATTTGGTAGTCATTTGTACCAATCTTTAAATGACATGTATCAAAATCATATAGCAATTTAAAATTCTCCAATGAAAACCATCCTCTTTAGAATGAATAGTACTTTGAAAGTAGTACTGCAGCACAGTGAGTCAGTTAACTGTCAGAATTACTTACACATCAAACCAGACTAGTCATCATAAATATCATTTGTTAATGTGGGGTTTTCCCATTGTGATTGATATTTTTCTTTGTATTTTTCACAGATATGATGAAGACAATTGTTTAAGAATTGAACAACAGACTTCCGGGAGAACAAGGCGGACAGATAGCAGCAGCTATGGAGGCTCTCTAAAAGAACCAGCTTGGAATTCAGGAATGGTGCAGAGTAAGGAGTCATGAGCAGGTGGAGATATGCCCTGCTGACTCAAGAATGAAGTGGGCTGAGAGAAACCAACTTGGAGTGCAATCCTGGTGCTATAACAGGAACAGAAAAGCCTCAGTGTGGAAGCTGGAGCCTGCGGCATTGGAAGCTGCGATTTGGGTTTCTCACCACGTGGCGGCTGCATGTACATCAGCTCGGCAGGGAGAGAGAAGCGTGGAAGCTCTGAGAACGGGAATCGGGGAATGGAGTTGAGAGCGGGATGGGCGGGGAGCCGTACATCCACCTCTGGTGAGTGAGGGAAAACTTGGTCTCTTCCCCACGGTCTAGGAGACTCCAACAGAGGACATTCTGGGACTGGGCAGACTTGCGGGAGCAGGGTGCTGCGGCGACTTCAGCCAAATATCCCCCTCTCAAGCAGGATTGGTGAGAAGTGCCTAGCCTACATGAAGCTGCTGGCTAAAACCCAGTGGGCTAGCACAACCCAGATCCCAGAGCCTGAGGGTGGCCTGGAGGGGTGGGCCCCGCATAGGCTGCCTGGTCTGCAACTTCCTGGTGTGCTACAGTGGGCAGAAACACCTAGCTGGCGCAATTCAATCAGACTGTGGCTGACAGGAAAGGAAGCTGGGCCTCCTATATATGCTTGCATATATAAGGAACAAAGAATATGGGAAGAGGGAGCAACAAGAAAGGCCCTTCAGCCCCCAATCCTGAGAAACAGGCAATAGTGGACACCACACGAATAGACATAAAGTGCCATCGAGAGCCTCATAGATCAGTTCAGGAATGAAGTTATTAATGACCTGAAGCTAGAAATAAGCAGAATAGTTAGAGAAATGCTAAGCACCACCCAAGAAAAAACAGATGGTGGAATGGAAGATCAGAAAAAGAGGGGAGAATTGTTTGATGGAGAAAATAGAGAAAGCATAGAATACGTGAAGCAGGTTCAAAGAGACTACCAGGAAACTAAAAACTCTATCGAAAACTGGCATAACAGCTTGAAAGAAACTAGGGACAGACTATCTGAACTGGAGGGCAGATTTGTAATATGGGAGAATGAAATGAAAAACTTAAAAGTAACAAAGAAACAAACAGCAATAATACAAAGACTATAAGATGATAAGAGGATACATAACTTAAGAATTAAGAACATAAAAGAAGAAGTAGGGACACAAACAAATGAACTACAAAAGCTACTCACAGAAATAATACAGGAGAATTTTCCTAATTTAGCAAAAGGTAAAGATACTCAGTTGTATGAAGCATACAGGACACCAGCCACCTACAACCCAAACAGAGCAACACCCAGGTATATAATAATAAAAATTCCAGAAATTCAATATAAGAACAGAATATTAAAAGCTGTCAGAGACAAGAAACAGACCACTTACAAGGGAACACCCATCAGAATTACCACAGATTTCTCTGCACAAACCATCAAATCATGAAGAGTGTGGGGGGAAATAATTCAAGCTTTGAAAGATAATCTCCAGCCAAGATTGATATAGCCTGCACAACTATCCCTGGAAATTGATGGAAAAACAAGGTGCTTCCAGGATAAAGAGGAACTAGGGGAATATGCAACCACCAATTCAACTCTACAGAGAATATTACAGGATATTCTAAAAAAGAAAAATACAAAGAATCCAGAAATAGTGGCAGAGAGGCCACAATGAATGGAGCAGAAAACAAAATGAAGAAGACAAACTGACAACTAATGACAGAAAAAAGAGCTCAACAGAAATGAGGCAGAGAAGATTGGATGATAGGAACAGCTATTTTGGAGAAAATGACATCTTAATAGGTAATACTGATTTAGTATCATCTTGTTTTGAAGTCTCATCAAGCTTTTGTTCTTCTGTCTCCATTGGTCTAAACAGGTTGTATCTTATTGGATTTTATTATGTATGATAGTATAAGCAAAAACTTTTAAAGACAAGGAGATTATACCGAAACCATTGTTCATTTTCTGCTGGTTGATTCTAAATACCCTGTAATGCTGTCATCCTCTTAAATGGTTTTACATTGTTTTGATATATTTGATGCTACAGTATACAAAGTTATACTCAAAGATTTCAAGGAAAGAGACAATATGGTAACTACTTTTATGTCAGGATTATCTTGTGGTGAAACACTATTCTGCTTAAATGGTTATGTTTTGATCTGCGCTGTTTTGCTGTTATGCCCTCTTTTATCTCAATCTCCACTTCATTATTTACTTTTTTATTTTTATCCTTTTAATTAAGGGAAAAATAAATAAATATAGCAGGATATATTATAGTAACCCACTTTGACTTTCCATTATCTTGATTTAAAGCCCTGTATTACTCTCACCATCTTGTTTTTGACTGATGTCCCCCTATTCTGTTTTGCTTGATAGTACCAATTTTGAAAGTTTAAGCGACAGCTGTGAAGATAATGAGATTCATTATAACACCCATTCTCCTTTACTATTATCTACTTTTGAAGACCTATAATGTCTCCAATGTTTTGCTTTTGTCGGTTTTGTTCTTTACTGTTTTGTTCAATTTTATTATAACTGACGATATAGGCAATTCCATTAGAGATAGCGGGAGGCATTATGGTAACCATCGTTGATCACCTTGTATTATGCTTTTACATTATCTATTATGTCCACCCTTTTGATTTGACTGACTGTTCTGTTATGTCACATTTGGTTCTACTCCCTTCCAAAAAAGTAATAAGAACTGTGGGAGCAACAAAACCCAAAATGTGTAACTGTCATTGTACAAAAGAGAGGAAAAGAAAGTGCTCTAAATGATATAACTGCATGTACATATAAGTGTATAAGATAGATAATGATATCACTGAGTTTTGTTGGATCATTGAACAGAACTATTTGCAGTCTCACTGTTGGAATGTCCACTTTAGAAGCTTTAATTTTGTGACTTGAACAATTATTTCTAAGATGACAGTATGTAATCTATTAACTAGTGATTTCCTACTGTTTATTTTTTCTGTAAATCTGTATAACTTGTACCCTTTCTCTGCTTTTTTTTCTCCTTAAATAAAATTAAATAAAAAAAGAATTGAACAACTTCAATATAAATGTAATGAAGATGTAGAGACCTGCAGTGATTTCCAGTCCTTTCAGAAGCATGAAATGAGGAAGATTACAAAAATACCCTGTCGATATGGGCAATATGAAGAGGTCAGATGTGATCTTAGTGAACAGACTCACACTGGGCAGAAAATCTTTGTAGTTAAAAGTGTGAAAGCCCACAAAACACCTAACAGTGTTCAAACCAACAAGACACACCACAGTTTGGGAAACTCATATGTACAAAAACACTATGAATATAGTTCTATTTCTTCATCCAATATTGAAAATCATGTTAGAAAATATGGTAGAGAGAAACTTCATATAACTGAGAAATGTACCAAAGCATTATCTCACAGTAATTTCTTTAAAAAACATAGGAAACTTCACACTGGAAAGCAACCATATGAATGCAAGAAACATGGGAAAGCATTCATTAAACAGTAGCTGTCAAAGAAATAAAACAGGGGCTGGGGGTTTAGCTCAGCGGCATAAGCACCTGCCTTGCAAGCAGGCAGTCGTGAGTTCGATCCCTGGTACTGATAAAAAGGAAAAAGACAAAAAAAAAAAAAAGACAAAGAAATAAAAACAATCACACTGGGGAGAATCCCTATGTATGCAATAAATGTAGGAAAGCATTTAGTACAGCCTTTGCTTGCAAAGCAATGATAGAACTCACACTGGGGAGAAACACTTTGTATGTAAGCAATGTGGGAAATCTTTCAGTCAAAAAGTTAGCCTTATTAGACATGAAAGAATTCACACTGGAGAGAAACCCTATGTATGCAACAAATGTGGGAATGCATTCAGAAAAGCCTCTGCTTGTAAAGCACATGACAGAACTCACACTGGAGAGAAATCTTTTGTATGTAAGCAGTGTGGAAAATCTTTCAATCAAAAATATAGTCTTATTAGACATGAAAGAATTCATACTGGGGAGGAACCCTATGGATCCATCTAGTGTGAGAAAGCACTCAGAAGAGCCTCTTTTTTCAAAGTTCATGAAAGAATTGACATGGGCGAAAAACACTTTATCTAACAAATGTGGGAAAGCATTTATTACAGTGACTAGTTGTAAATTACATGATAGAATTCACTGTAGAGAGAAACCCTATCTGTGTATACAGTATGGAAAATCTTTCAGCCAAAGTGGTAACCTTAGTATACATGAAAGAATTCACACTGGGGAGAAACCCTTTGTATGTGAGCAGTGTTTCAAATCTCTTAGTCAGACTTCTACCCTTGTTCCTGAAAAAACTCAAACTGGGTAGAAGCTGTATGGATACAACCATTATGGTAAAGCATTCAGTACGAAGAGGTGATACATAAACCCTATCTATGTAAGCAATTTGGGATGTCTTTCAGCTATAGTAGTAGCTTTTGTGTATATAAACCATTCAATCTGTAGAAAAACTCTAGCTATATGAGAAATGAGTAAGTAGATTTGTTGACAAATTTGCACTTCATAAACATAAATGATCTCACACTGGGGGAAAACCTATGAAAATAAGGAGCGTAGGAAAACTTTCCACAACTAGAGACATTGTTGCTACATGACAACTCCATCTGTGTAGTAATTCTATGCATTTCAACAGTGGTTGACAGCATTTAGTGCACAAAAATGCCATCGAATAGAGGAGTAATGCACACAAGGAAAAAACTATGTATGTAGGCAGTGTGGAAAAGATATGTTGGTTGCAGTGTTTCCCTTTTCCAGACATAAGAATCCTTCACACTAGGGAGTGACTGCACATAAGAAATACTTGGAAAAAGTTGAGATGACATAGTTACTTACATTCTGAGTGATGTCATATTGTGGCCTGAGCCTAGGTATGCAATGTGGGAAAGCATTCAGTATAAATGGTAATTGTCAATCCTGTGAAAATAACAATAAAATGAAATCATGTACATAAGTGACCATTTTGAAAATAATTCATAAATTACTCATGGAGAGGAGAGCTATAAAAAACAATATAAAATTAGTGCTGTAAATACATGTTCACTGATTTCTTTTGAAAACACCCTCAAGCGCAGTTATCCAAAAATGTATTCTTTCTTTTTTTACAAATCAAACAGAAATATCTGATCTGTTTTTGTAGTCTTAATAAAAACTACTGCATTGTAGGAAAATTAAGTATGCTGAAACTTTTTTCCCATGTTTTTGATCCACCGTTATTTTGATTTATTGAATGACACCCAATTTTCTCATGACTGTTTTCCCTACCAGAATCTGTAAATCTTGTGTCAGTATACCCTGAATGATGGATACATTCATATACAAAATGTGCTTCTATTCATGGCCTGTATCTATGTAGCCATGCTTATCATAAGATATACCAATACAAGATCTAAAGCAGAGTCAGTCACTGTTAGAAATAAGAATGAACTTAAATTAGGGAAAAAAACTTATGTATGCAATAAATGTGCAAAAATGTTCAGTACACATAAAGGTTCTAAAATACATGATAGAACTCTCAATAGAGAGAAATCTTATATAGGTAAACAATGTGGGAAGTCTTTCAGTCAATATTGTAACCCTGTACATGAAATGAGTTCTTTCCTCTGTTTCTTGCTCATCTCCATTTTTGAATGATGTATGCTCCTACTTCCTATTACACATCATGTACTTTTATACAAATTTAAACTCTGTCCATCTTGTATTACATCAGTCACTTATGAGTAGCAGAATCCTGAATATGGAAGTGAATCAGGATTTCACAGAAGTTCCTAAGATTCAAAGGAAAATGCATGAAATATAATTCCCAGGATAGTAATGGTGTCATATTATGACACCAAAAAGAAAGTCACCAGTGTGCAATAAGTAAGGTGATAATCACAAGTATGCAAATTAAATGCATGAAAATTATAGAAATACATTTTTTCTGTGAAACAGTAATGCTTTGAAGTTAAGTCTGAGCTTGGGCTCACTTTGAAATCTAGACTGATCTTGGGGTCACTTTGTAGTCTAGAATGATCTTAGGCTCACTTTGTAGTTCACTCTGATCTTGAACTTGTTGCAGTCCTTCCACCTTAGCCTTCCAAGTCCTGGGATTACAGGCATGCACCACCATGCCTAGGTTGTAGCAATATATAATTATTTGTGTAACTTTACATGTTAATAATATATAACTCTCCCTATTCAAAATATACTTTATGGTACTTGGCATTTCTGCACACTCAATACTGAGGTTAAATATTACTGACAAATTACTACAATGTAGTTCCTACTTTTATTTCCTTATTTTAGAATTTTATCATGTTTTAAATGAAATGGTTCAGACATAGGCAAGGTGGAGATTTCATATGATTTAAGCAATCTGGGAATTTGAGGCAAGAGAATTTCAACTTTACAATTTAAACCAAGGCTTAGCTACTTGAAACATAGTGAAAACTTGTCTATAAATAAAAAAATAGTGCTGGGGAGATAGATCAATATAAATGTCCAGATTCCAGTATCATCCATGAAAAGTTAAAATAGGCCTCATTTCCTGATAGGGCAGTAAAACCCCTGGCCTCATCTCACACTCTGAGTAGACCTGGCCTGTCTTTACCATCCCACCTAAGAGTTTAGGAGTAATTTTCAGAATACATACCCTCAAATCACCAGATTACACTTTCCATTTTACTTACTATATGTAGGTGTAAAATTGCAAAACATATAGTTATTCAACCCCTGCTATGTAAAGACAAGAGCAACCTCATTTTAAGTGCAGTAAGTCCTTGTGGAGCATTTCAGCACTCCATATATAATCCAAGAATGGAACCCATCACTTTGCTAATCAGTACACATTTTGGATTAATTCCCTCTGCCTTCAGTCTCAAATATTTGGTCTTTCTTCACTAGCTATTCGGTGATTCAGGAAGGCTGTGTGCATTGTCAACTGGAAAGAGGCACAGGGATATCAGGACAATTCATTATGTGGAGTCTTCTTTTATATTTTTGCCACCATGTTTTGGACCCAGAGTCACGTGCTGAAGAAAAGCCTTAGAATTTGAGCCTGGCTGCTGGATGACTTCCTCAGAGAGCAGGAATCAAACACAGAAGCAAACAACCTAGAGGCTAGAAATGTAAGTGTGGAGCCTGGTGTTCTGAGCTGGATAAGTATTGACTATGTGCTATCTGATGAAGTTGGAATCTCATGAAATCTGTGAAGTTTGTCATCTGACCTCTGTACTGGCTTCAGCCTGGTCCCTTCAGGTCTGTGCCATGAGGCTTGACTGGCAGTGAAGACCCTAGTGCCCTGTCCTTTTCCTGCTTCATCCTCAGCCTCATGCAAATTGTCACCCTTTCAGCAAATTCTCCTGCAGCTCTGTGTCTTGACATTCTGTATGGTGACTTCATTAGTACATGTGGAGTCTACAGGTTCATCTGCAGTTTCTACATAAAAAAGTATTTTTTTTTCTCCATGCCTAGTCACTCGTGTCAAGATCTGTCCTGATTGCTCTGCATTTACTGAATATTTTGGAAACAAAAATGTCAAGTTCATGAACTGAATACACAACCAAGCATTTATAAGGTAGGAATTAAATTTCTATTTTCTAGATCATTTCCACGTGGACATATACAACATATGTGACTGGGTTTCCAGAGACTGTGGAGACTGTTTCCTTCTCTGACTCTATATGTGCCATGGAGTGCTTTTTAATGTTGTTTCACAAACATGAATACTGACTGAGTTAGAAAATGATTCAGTGGAAATAATACAGAAATTTGGAAATACACAGAATATGTACTGTACTAGCATCTTAATCATAGGCAAAAATAAGTACAAAAGAAGAACACAATAGTGTAGGACATAGGAGATGATGGAGCATGGCAATATCAACTCTGGGATCAAGGAAGGTCTTCTTCAGGTCAGCTTTTCTAGGGTGAAAATAAACCCTGGGTCTTGACATGACTCATGATGAGAAGAGATCATAGTCCCTACATCTGAAGATCCAATGGAAATTTAGGGGATAAACTAAGGATACCAATCCTTCAATCATTTTATTCACAATGCTGAATTCAAACAGTTGAATTTTGGCAAGAAAGAACCTGGGTGTCACAAATCCAGATGTCAGAGAGTGGTGTGTGTGTGTGTGTGTGTGTGTGTGTGTGTTCATCTAACTCTAATGGGGAATGATTCGTTTCTCCAAACCAAAATCAACTGGAGTTTTTAATCTTTGCTAGATGGATAGCTGAATGGCAGTATTAAGATAATTAAAACAGAAGGCTAGGGATTTAGCTCAGCAGCATAAATGCCTGCCTTGCAAGCATGTAGTAATGAGTTCAATCCCCAGTACCAAAGGAAAAGAAAATAGATCATTAATACATCTTTCCACATACATAGAATCTCTAAATGATTTTATAAGTTCATGTAAATTACACAGAATATTGTATTACATTTTGATGCCCTTTAGCTTGTATACAACATACACTGGTTTTTATAGAAGTTACAATATTATTTATTTTTACAATTGAATTATACTTAATAATCGCGTTCATCACAGATAGATTGTTCCTGTACATGATGTATCTTGATTCCTCCTTTTTTCATTGCCTTTTACTCTCTACAATTGCTCTTTTCCTTCTTAATGTCAATGATATGTTTTGTTTTTTCCCATCTTTTCTAATTTTTCTCCTTTGTTTCTTTCCCATTCTTCTTCTCTAATTTTCTTTTGTTTTTGAACAACTGTTTCTATTTCTATATATATATATATATATATATATATTGCATTTGCTTTCTGCTTACAATTGCAAATCCTCTCACCAACGAGACATTGTAAGCTTTATACAAGTTCTTGTCATTTACTTCACTGAAAGACATTGTGAACGGTCCATTATTGTAGCTTTTAATGTCTGAAGTGTATCCTTAATGGCTAAGCATTAGGCCATTATATAAAATAATCATGTCTTTTTATATCTTCATCAGTTGGTGTGCATTTGGGGTGTTCCCAATTTTAGATATTATAAAATGTTTTCTTATAAACATGGGTACATATACATCACTGTGGCAAAATATATTAAATTATTTTGGGAAGATACCAAGAGAGATAACAGTTGCCATGAGTCCTGTAGTACTAGATTTGTTTTTAGGAATGTGTGCAATTGTTTTCCAAATTGGTGTGTCTGGTTACAAGTCTATCAACAGTGAAGAGGGGTTTCTTTCTTTCCTACATTCTTCATTTATTGGTTGTGTTCTTGATCATTTCTCTTTTTCAGGTGTTAAATGGAATCTCAGAGTTGTTTTAATTTGCATTTAAAAGGCAAATACATGGAACTTCTCCGCAAATACTCGTTTGAAAGTCTTATTTTGTCATCTGAGAATTGATAGTATCAAGTTTGAGGGTATAGACAACTACTTTGAATGTGATAAAATTCACTATGATGCCCATTCGGGTTTGACTATTATCTTCTTTTGAAGTCCTGTAATGTCTCCAATCTTTAGGTTGTATTGGTCTTGTTCTGTACTGTTTTGTTCAATTTTATTATACCTTGTGATATAGGCAATTCATTTTAAGGTTGCAAGAGGCATTATGGTAACCATTGTTGATTACCTTGTATTCTGTTTTTACATCATGTACTTATGTCCATGCTTTGTTTTGACAGACTGCTTCGTTTTGTCATATTTGAATTTATTCTCTTCCCCTAAAAAAGTAATAAGAACTATGGGAGTAATAAAACCCAAAATGTATAAATGTTATTGTAAAAAAGGAGGAAAAGAAAGTGATCTAAAGAATACAAATGCAAGTGTGTTTAGGTGTGTAAGACAAGTGACCATATTACTAAGTTTTGTTGGATTGTTGAATACAACTACTTGCAGTCTCACTGTTTGAATGTCCACTTTGTATGCTTTAATCCTGTGACTTAAATAACTATTTCTAAGATGAAAATTTGTAAATGATTAACTACTGATTTCTTACTGTTTATTTTTTTGAAATTCTATATTACTTGTACCCTTCTACTGTTTTGTGTTTTTTTCCCTTAAATAATTTTTTTTTTAAAAAATGGTGTATTCATCTCAGATATCCATTTTTTGATTCAGTCTTTAAATTTGGATGTTCTGATTTTCTCCAAGTTTATGTATGTTCCAGATATTAGTCCTTTGTTTGAGAGTAAAGATCCAAAATTATTTTCCCAGTCAATAGGGTTTTTTTTTACTTTAGCAATTTATTTTGTTGAACAAAGGCTTATTAATAAGATGAAATCCCAGTAGTTGATTTTTTGTGATACTTCTTTGTGTTGTTGGTTCTGCTCATAAAGTTTTTGCCTACACTAGGTGCTCAACTGTTCTGCCTATCTGTCCTTCCAAATGATTTTGTGATACTGTTTTCATAATTAGATGTTTTTTTAAAAATTTATATGTCTGACCCATTTGTACTTTCATTTAGCACATGGTGAGATACATGAGTCAGCTTTATTGTTTGGTATGTGGAAATCCAGATTTTCAAGTACTGTTTATTACTCAGTCTACCTTTCTTCCAAGTAATGTGTTTATCTCCTTTGTAAAACATCAGGAGCTTGTCAGTTATTGGAGTCATTTCTGCATCTTCTAATCTACTACACTGATCCTTTTATTTTCCCAGTATCTAATGATTTTATTATAGTGATTCTCTGTTATTGTCTCAAGTCAGAGGCTGTCATGCAACCTGCCTCATATTTGGCATCTGGGATTAATTTTGCTATTCTAGATCATTTCTGGTCCAAATGTATGAATGTTAGGAATCTTTTATCTGTTTTTGGAGGACATAATAATTGTAATATGACTGGAATTGCATTCTATCCATGTAAAATTTTAGGAAATAGGGCCAATTTAATTACATTGTTTCTTCTTACTCATATGCAAGGAATGTCTTTTTATTTTCTGATATCTTCTTAGATTTCCTTATCCAGAGTGTAGTTTTCAGTGTAGAGCTCTTTTGCTGCATTTTGTTACATTGATTCTTAAGTATTTCAATTTTTCATGCATTATGAAGGGGAGTTTTTCACTTATTCCTCTCTCAGTGAGTTTATTTGTGAACAGGGACACTACTGGATTTTTAGTATTTACTTTGCATCCAGATATGTGACTGAATTGGTTTCTTGTGTCTATAAATTCTTTGTTAGTACGTGTGAGGTGTTACATATACAGCACCATGTTCAGCATAGTATCATGTCATCAGCAAATAATGATAATTTAACTATTTCTTTTCAGTTTTTTCATTGTGTTATTTATTCCTCTTTACATTTTCTTATCTTCCTTATTGCTGTAATTTATTCTAGTTCAATTTCTCTGGCTACTGTGTCCAGAAATACATTTCATAGAATTGATGATAATGTATACTTTTGTCTTCTTTCAGATTTCTGTTTTCAGATTTGGGTCAAATAGATTGATGTTTGCTATTGCTTGCCATAGCTGTGTTACTCAGATTAAGATAAAAAACATCTTTTCCAACTTTGAAAGAAAATTAACATAAATGTGTGTTATTTTGTGAAATGGTTTTTGTGCATCTATTGAGATGAATATGTGATCTTTTTCTGTTTCTACTGATACACATTACAAACAATGTAGTGTGACTATATCAATCCTGCCATTTTCCCTATTTACACTCTCTTCTTGCCTGGTGTTCACTTTCATCTGTAATTGTCTTGTTACTGAACTTGGTCTTAGGACAACTTCATGTTCCATACATCTGGAAGGCATGGAGGTTCAATGAGTCCTTTCACAAATGGAGAATTTTGAGAATATGTAAATAGAAGGTGCAGAAAGTGTTCATTAGGCTGAAATTTTAGTACTTATTGAGGAGTTGAGTGTGGACCATCAAGGGTGTGAGCTGTCCTGTAGTTTGGAGCTGGGAAACATTGTGTATTTTTGATAATGGGAACCTGAATTTTTGACGATTTACAGTCTTCTTCATTTGGGTAGGTGAGTAGAATGGCCCACATAAAGTATGATAATGACGGGTTCTATGAAGAAAACCTCTTCCATAGGTAAGCAGTGATCTAACTACAGGGGGAAAGTCCATTTTCTGCTATGAAATGGAAGACTAAACAATCTTCTATGAAGTGGGAATTTCCCTCCTTATTCTTCTCCTTGAGTAGAGAAAAAAACATTAAAATGTGTTCATGTTTTGAAAGTATAGTTTTCTTTTTCAGAAGCATGAATTTTACCTGTCTCTTTGTTATATACCTTATTTCTTCCATTATATCTCATTCATCAGATTGGACTCCTTATTAAACTTTGTAAAAAGCTACATGGTCCATCTTCTGTAAGTGCTTCAGGGTGAGGAAGGGAATTTATTTTTGCTAGCAAGAGATCAAAAATCTCACCCAAATGGAACTATAGAGAGAAAAGTAGGTTGTATTTGTTGAAAAATATTGTGTGCTTATCTGGAATTATCTAAGAATATGAGCAAGTTAATGACTCTCCAACTGTGTTTTATAAGCACATTTAATAAGTAGAGTCATAAATTAAAATTATAATATTGATAATGGTTTTTAAAATTGTCTAGTATGCTAATGTTGGGTTTAAGCTTTTGTGAATTTTTTTAATTAATGAAGATTATTGTATTCTATGTATAAAAATGATCACATTCATTATTGTGACTTTTTTCCTTACATGATGTATTTTGATTCTTTTTTTCCTTTTCCAGTAATCTCTCATCAATTACACTTCCCCTCCTTATTTACAACATTTTTATTCTATTTTTTCTTTTCCTCTTTCTTATTTTTTATTCCTTCTATTACTCTTCTTCCTTTTTCACTTTCCACTTGAAACTTTTCCTCATGTTTCACTGTATCTCTTATATGGTTTGGACCATACATATATTTTCAATACATCACTACAGAGAGACAATGAACTTTTTATACATGTGTCTGATTCATGATTCATTTCACTTAAGTACATTGTATTGAGGTGCTTCCAGTGATGAAAAAATATGTTAAGTTTATCCTTATTCATATCTGAATAGTACCCCACTGAATAAAAGTACCACATATCCTTTACTTCAGATTTATTGGTGGACATTTAGACATCTTCAAGACTTAAGTGTTACACATTGAGGCACTATAAACATACATGTGAATATATCACTGTGGCATGATGCTTTTAGTTATTTCAGTACAATACCAAGTAGGATAGTTGGTGGGTCCAAAAAGAAACTCTCATTTTTCTTTTCTTTTCATTTTTTCTTTTCTTTTCTTTTCTTTTCTTTTCTTTTCTTTTCTTTTCTTTTCTTTTCTTTTCTTTTCTTTTCTTTTCTTTCTTTCTTTCTTTCTTTCTTTCTTTCTTTCTTTCTTTCTTTCTTTTTTGCATCAGGCTTTGAACTCACAACCTTGCCTTTGCAATACAGGTCCTTGTCCTGCTTAGGCAAAACTGCAGCCCATAACTTTGCTTTTCTGAGGAATCTCCACAGATTTTGACACTGGTTGCACCACATTACCCTCCCACCAACAGTGTAGAAGTCTTGCTATTTCTACCGAGCTCCCCTGAACTTGCTCCTGGTTGATTTCTTGATAATATGTATTTCTTTGGAGTGACCTAGAAACTTAGTGTTCTTTTATTCATGTGATTCCGATGACCACAGATGTTAAACCTTTTTTCCATATATAAATTTGGCATTTCAAATTTTTCGTCTGACAAATGTCTAATTCTTTTTAAACACCTATGTGTGGATTCAATCTTTAAGTTTAGGAGGTCTGATTTTCTTTATATATTCTAGATAGTTGATCTCTGATAAAATGCTGAAAATGTCAGTTTAGACTCTATGTGTTGTCTCTACATTCCATGAGTGGCTTTTTTGAACTGCCAAAACTTTAATGAAAAAGCACAGTTACTCAATCTTTGTGATGTTTTCTGTGCAAATGAGATTTTGTTTATAAAGCCAACCTGTACCAATGTCGCTAAACTTTCTATTTTCTCTGCCTCTACATTTAGCACTTTGGTTTTACTATTTATATCTTTGATCTATTTCAATTATAGTTTAGTGCCTAGTGAAAAAACATGGTTCTAGTTTTAATATTTAGTGTGTGGAAGCCCGAATATCCAACACCATTCATGATATTATCATTCTTCTAGTGAAATTTCTTGGCTATATCTTTAAAGATAAGTTGACTGAGAATGTTTGTAGTATTTCTACATATTTCAATTTGTTCCCATTATTATTTTGGGCCATTTTCTTTTTCTTTGCCAGTACCAAGGTGTATTTTTGAAATCACAGTAGCTTTGCAGTAAAATTTCAAGTCAGAGCTTGGCAAGTGCCTTGCTTTGAATTTGTTCTCAGAAATATTTCTGGTATTCTAGGTCTCTTCTAGTTCCAAATAAATTTTAGGATACTTTCCTCTAACTGTTTGAGATATGCATTTGTAATTTTGCTATGAATTGCATTAAATCTCTATAATAACACTTGAAGCATGGCCATTTTTACAATATTCATTCTTCTTCCACAAGAATAAGGAATATCAATGCATTTTCTGATATCCTATTCAATCAGTCTTTTAGAAAGCAATAATTTTCAAGGAGAGGTCTTTTATTTGCTTAGATTTATTGTCATGCATATGTTTTTTTGGTTGGAGCTATAAATATTTCCAATGCCTCTTGAAAAATCTAAGAAGAAAGGGAGGTTTTTATTTTTTTATTTAATGCAATATTATTGCTGAATAACTGACAACTTAAAATAATTGAAAAGCTTGATTTTTGTGATTTCTAGACCATCAAGTATGAATACATGAAAATGTCTCCTATTTTGATGTCCCATTCAGCTGTTAGGTAAACAAATCTCTTGGATAGTTACTACTTGGACTTGAGAGGGACTGCTTGTATTCCTGGCTGTCTATCTCCTGGTCCTTTCTACTAAATAATCTGATATTCATCCCAGATGTAATAGCAGTTTGTATTTCTGCTTGACTCTCATTAAAAGTCAATGTAAGAGTTATAGTAAATCTTTCCAGTCTAGATCATAGGTCCAGGAAAGTTATCTTTAATGTATTTGCCAGTGTCTTCTGAAAATTTTCCTAGATTAAGTTTAGTCTGCTTTCAATCAGTGAGAAATGGAAAGAATCATGAACTCAGGCGGCTTAATATGATGCAATTATAGTTTTGCACAAATAATAATTACTTCTTTCACGATGAAATTTTGAACATAAACAAATCTGACGCTTTCTCAACTTTTCTACAATATGATCCTAGTTATAGTATAGCACCATAATTAATAATTCTCTGTGAATTTCATTGTGGCTCTAGAATACATGCTGTCAAATGGCACTATTTATTTATTTATGTATTTATTTATTTATTTTGGTACCAGCGATTCAACTCATTACTTTGTGCTTTCCAGGCAAGCTCTTGTGCCACCAGGCATTGTAAAAAAGTTTGATTACTGACATGCATCACAACCCAGAATATGAAAGACAAACAAACTCTTACCCACTTCCACTTATCTGTGAGAAAGACCACCAAATGATATAGTTCCTAAGCTTTAAGACCTCCAAATAATACAAGCAGAATGTGACTCAACCTGCTAGATGTCTGTAACTGAAAGTTTCTGTTCTACAGAATAGAGAAATGAGTTCTAGGGTGAACAGAAATTAAGAAAAGGAGCAATTTATGGAAAGCAAAATAAATTCTAAGTAAGACAGAAGGCACAGGGAAACTGAGTTACCCGTTCATTTTTAAACAAGCCAAAATGATTGTATGTCTTCATGAGCCCCTTTTTTGATATTTTGATACATTTGTGGTGTGCATATTGATGAGCTCAGGATATTTAAGTTTTCCATCCTTTCAAACATTAATCCTTTCTCTATTATGCGATTGTCACTAGCACTTTCTTCCACATATTTGGGATTATATAACCTAGTATTATGACCCGTCACCACCTTTCTGTATGAAAGAACAGCAAGAGTCATTTCCTCTATCCTCTGCGATTCTCTTATGTGGGATCAATCCCAAACTTGTGTATTGGCCCCATGCATTCTGTGTCAATAACTTTTCTCCATTTTTCAGTGAGATCAGCTACTTTATCTTCTGAGTAGAAGTGAGCTTCTTAAGTATCTGTCCTTCTGTGTCTGATTTTGTTTCATTCAACATGAAGTCACATTATTTTTTGAGACAGAGTATCAATACACAGTTCAGGCTGTCTTGATGCTTATATATCCCAGGCTGGCCTTGAATTCACAGGGATTGTCCTGCCTCAGAATCCTGTCTGCTGTTATGACAGGGATAAGCCGACATGCCTGGCTTGGAAAGTCAACCTAGTTTACAACTCAAGAATGGGAAGCTGCAAACCTCAGCATGCATGTCTCTCTATGTACAGGTACTGGATCACAGAGTAGTGTGTTCAGAACTTACAGGCCCTGAAATTGAGAGCAACATCTTCAGGGCATCAAACTCTATACACAAAACACAACTGAGCATGACATTTACATTATCTTTAATGAATCTATAACACCAATAATACAAAAACACATGAGCTGTGTACATGCATAAAAGGGAGAGGGGCAGAGATACATACTCAAGACACTATCACATAATAAGCCATGATAATTTCATGATGGCTGTCATTATTACATAACTTCACCATAGTCACTTATTTTCACTGTGAACACTGCCTTCTCTGAGACATCCATTATCAGAACTGTCTGCATAACAAACTGACAAGGCCATGGGACCTCTTTCTGTTGAAGAGAAACAGCCCAGCCCTGATTCTCTGGCTCAGGAATGGAACCCAGACCTGACAGCCCTGGTGTTCCCACTCATTCATCAGGCAGAACACAGACAATGTGGATCTGAGGCTCAGATGATTTATTGTTGCTAATATTTTAAAAGATGATTTATGAAGAACAGCAGATGCTGAGTGTATAAGTGTACACAAATGGGATGAACAAGTGACATCTATGACAATTTCCTGATCAAGATCTCTGTAAGTGTCCAATGTGAGCTGTAGCAAATGCAGTCTGGGGAGTCTTGGAGCTTATAGGGCCCTGAGGACTCTCCTTGCAGCCTCTGCATTCACCTTCAGTAGATATAATATGTACTGCTTCTGCCAGGTTTCCTGGAAGGGGAAAACTCGGACTTTTTAAGTATTAACTAGAGAAGGAAGCATATTCTATGCAGACTCTGAGAAGGGCTAATTGGCCATCTGTGACTCAAGGCCAAGAACACATTGTACCTATGAATTATCAGTGGAACTGAGCAATGGTGGTGAATTAGTGTGTAAGGAAAGTACTGAGGGACAGCGTTGCAAAGCACACACAAACCTTCCTTCAAGGATGTCCATGACCGGCAGAGGACATGGAGGATCCACAGAGCACAGGAGAGGTCCCATGACCAGTTGCACAGAAGGAATTCAGGAACAAGTGTTTTCTGTCAGTCTGTGCTTTCCTCTCTGTCTTACATCATATGTCGTGAGGGGCCCTGCGGCACATAAGCTATGAATGACTTATGGAGTAAACAAGGTATAAGTAAAGATTCTCTATTTAATTTAATTACATAGATATATATTTAATGGTTGAATGATTTTTACTCAATCTAGAGCAGTGAAGAATATTAAAGAAAGGAGGCAAATAGTTAAGAAATGTGTTTAACAAGTTTGAAGGGCATGAAGGGAATCACCACAAGGAAGGATGTGACCACTCTCTGTACACAAAGGGCAGGTTTTGCCTGATAGAGGATCTGATGGGGAACCTGCTCTGGTTGGTAGTTTAAGCTGATTTATTTTTTGAGAGTGCAGGGGACTGGATAAACCTTTTTAAAATTTTTTTTATTTTAAAGAGATTAAGAAAAAGAGAGCATAACAAAGCAGATCATAACAAAACAATGTAAGTAACAAGAGTATTTCACCACAATACAATACATTTGTGACTGGTAGATTTCTTGGTCCTGGCCATTCTTTCTGGACCTAAATGGAATCTCAGTGTGGTTTTAATTTGCATTTTTCTAATGACTAATGATGATGAGCATTTTTGCATGTATTCATTTGCCATTTGTATTTCTTCAATAAAGAACTGTGTATTCATCTCAGATGACCATTTTTGGATTGGGTCATTGAATCTTGGGGGTTTAATTTTTAAAAATTCTTTATATGTTTTAGACAGAAGTCCTTTGTCTAAGGGACAGTTCATTGAGTTATTTTCCAGTTTGTAGTTTTTCTTTTCACTACACTGGATATTTCTTGTGACATGTAGAAACTCTTTAATAAGACGTGATCCCAGTTAATGATTCTGGGAAGTATTTCCCATGTGGTTTGATTTATGTTCATGAATTCTCTACCTACCCCTATGTCTTCAAGATTTTTCCGTAATTTGTCTTCCAACAGATTTAGTGTTTCTGTTTTAATATTCAGATATTTAATCCATTTAGATTTGAGTTCAGTACATGGTGATAGGCATGGATCTAGTTTAAGTTTTCAGCATATAGAGAGCCAGTTTTTCTAGTACCATTTACTAAAGATACTGTCATTCTTTCAGTGATCATATTTTGTCCCTTTACAAGGATAAGGTGGTTGAATGTGTTTTTAGGTGTGGTTGTATCTTCTAACCTATTCCATTGATCTTCAGATTTGTTTTTATTCCAGTACCATGTTAATTGTATTACAATAGCTTTGTAGTATAACTTCAAGTCAGGGATTGTGATTTCTCCTGCCTCGCCTTTGCAGCTTAGAATTTCCTTTGTGATTCTAGGTCACTTCTGATTCCAAATGAATTTTAGGAGTAATTTCTATAGATCTATGAGGTATGTAGATGGTATTTGCATTGAGATTGAATTGAATCTGTATAACAGTTTTGGGAGAATGGACATTTTCACAATACTTATTCTTGCTATCCATGAACAAGAAATATCTTTCCATTCTCTGAGATCCTCTTTGATTTCTTTTTCAGGGTATAATAATTTTCCCTGTATAGATCTTTCACTTCTTTCATGAGAGTATGTCCTAAGTATTTCATTGTTTGGATTCTAGGGTGAAGGGTGTTGCTTGTATTAGTTATCTCAGTAATATTTTTTGTTAGTGTATAGTAATGCTATTGATTGTTGAGTATTGACGTTATATCCATCTAGATTTCTGAATTTATTTATTATATCTAGGAGCATTTCAATGGAGCTTTGGGGGTCTTCTATGTAGAGTATCATGTTATCTGCAAATAATACTTTAAATTCCTCTTTTCATAGTTTTATACATTTTATTTCTTTCTCTTTTCTAATCGCTATGGCTAGTATTTATAGTACTATGTTGTATAGTAGTACTATGTTGTATAGTACTATGTTGTGTATAGTACTATGTTGGAGCAGTGATAATGGACATGCTTATCTTGTGCCTGATTTTAAGGTGAAGGCCTTTAGTTTTAGACCCTTTAATATGATGCTGACTCTTGAATTTTCATAGATAGCCTTTATCATAATGAGGTGAAGATTATTTCAATTTTCTGTAAAATTCTTATCATGAATGAGTGTTGGACCTTATCAAAAGCATTTTCTTCATCTACTGCAAAGATCTCACGATCCTTATCTTTGGTTCTATTGATACGGTAAATTATGTTTATTGATTAGGTATCTTGTCTCATCTGTGTATTCCTGGGATGAATCCAACTCGATCGTGGTGTATATTCTTCTTGATAATTTGATGTATTCTGTTTGCCAGTATTTTAATGAGGATTTTTGCATCCATGTTTATTAGGGAGACTGGCTTGCAGTTGCCTTTTTTGGTTGACTCTTCCTCTGGTTTTGGTTTTAGTATAATATTTGCATCCAGGATTGGAGTTATGGAGAATTGCTTCCCTTTCATTATCATTGATGAGTTTGAGGAATGTTGGCATTGAGTCTTCCTTGAATTTCTTGTAGAATTCTGAAGTGAATCCAACAGGACATCAGCTTTTCTTTTTTGTTAAGATTTCATTATATTTTCGATTTCATTAACTAAAATTGGGATATTTAGCAATATTCCATCTTCTTTATCTAGCTTTGGAAATTCATATATTTCTCAGAATCTGTCCATTTCTTTTTTGTTATCAAGCCTATGAGAGTAGGGGTTTTCTCTACTAGGTATTGATGATCTTCTGTATTTCCATAGGACCTGTAGAGTTTTCACCATTTTCATTCTTTATTGTACAAATTTGAGTTTTTTATCTCCTTTTGGTAGTTTGATTTAGGAATTTGGGAATTTTATTTATTCTTTCAAAAAACTGACTCTTTCTTTCATTGATTCCTTGTACTGTTTTCTCAGTCTTTATCACATTAATTTCTGCTCTGATCTTTACAATTTCCTCCTTATTCTTGACTTTGGGCTAGACTTGATTTTCTTTTTCTAGATGCTTGAGGGTAGCATGAGGTTGTTTATTTGTATTCATAGTTTCCCCATGTGGGAATTCAGTGCAATAAATTTCCCTCTGAGGAATAGCTTCCATTGCATTCCACTCATTGCTATGTTGTATTTGTATTTTAATTTGATTGTAGATATTGTTTAATTTATTCTTGAATTTCTTCTGTGACCCACTGATTACTAAGGAATATAGTAATCAATTTCCACATGTCTGTAGAGTTTTTGTATTTTTGTCAATAATTTCTACTTTCATGGAACTATGATCAGATAACATACATGGAATAATTTCAGTTTTCTTGCATTCACTTAAGTATGTTCTATGGATTAGTATGTTGACTATTTTAAAGAATGTCCCATGTGCACCTGAGAAGAATGTACATTCTTATGTTTCTGTTTGAATTACTCTACACATACACTAAGTCCAATTGTTCACATATGTGATTAGTTCTGTTATTTCTTTGTGGATTTTCTGTCTAGTTGATCTGTTTCTGTGTCAATGGGGTTTTAAGGCCTCCCATCATAATTGTGTTTTTGCTTATTTGACTTTTCATTTCTGTTAATATTTGTTTTATATAGCTGGGTTCTCCAGAACTTGATGCATGTGTAACACTGTTTTTTCTTCCTCTTGAAGTTTTTCCCTAACTAGTATGTAGTGACCTTCTTTGTCTCTTTTGATAATGTTTGGTTTGAATTTCACATTGTCTGAAAACAGAATAGCTAACCATGCTTTGTTTTTGTGGGAGGGTGGTTCCTTTTGCAAGAAGTATTGTTTTCCAATGTTTGACTTTCATTCTGTGAATTTCCTTTTGTGTTAGACGGGTTTCTTGTATATAGCATATGGTTGGATGTTGTTTCTTAATCCATTCTGCCAGTCTGTTTCTTTTATTTGTTGAATTGAAGACATTTACATTAATGGCTATACAGTTACATTATCTTACTGCTGTTCATTTTTACCTTTCTCCGCTGTTTAATTGTTTGTTGCCTGGCTTAGTGATATTTTTCTCTTGGCATTCTTGAAGTCATACATAATTTTATGGCTATCTATAATATCTTTTGGTATTCTTTGGTATTCTTTGGACTAGTAGTCATGAAGTTCTTCAGCTTTTCTTTGTCATGGAAGTATCTTATTTCTCAATCAATTTTGAAAGACAGTTTTGTAGGGTACAACAATTGGGTTGGAAGTTGTTTTTCTTTAGGACCTGAAATACTTTACTCCATGCTCTTCTTGAGTTCATTATTTGTGTTGAATGGTCTGCTGTGTTTCTGATTGATCTTGCTTTATTTGTGGCCTGTCTCTCTAACAGCTTTTAATGTTAAGTTCTCATGTTGAATTTCTGGGATATTGATTATTATATGTCTGCATGTAGTTTTTTGTTATGGATATTTGGAGTTCTATATGCTTCACTTATTTTTATGTAAGTTTCCATATCCATTGGGAAATTTTTGGTTATTACTTCTACAAATAATCTTTTAATATCATTTGTGGTATCACCTTCCTTTTTTTTTTACAACTGTCAATATTATGTTGTTTTTCTTTGCATTATCTTGCAGCTGTTGAATTTTTATTTCCTGACTTTCTGTATTTTTAATAAGATCTTTCCTTTCCTGTTCACTAGCTGCAATATGGTCTTCAAGTCCTGAAAGTTTATCTTCACTTTCACTGAAGCAGTTTTACCAAATTTGTTGTAATTTTTTTATTTCCTGGGTATCTCCTTGGATCTGTTTCATGCATTCTGTTTCTTTCTTATATTGTTCACTCAAGGTTTGCATCCTTTTAAAATTTTCCTCAATTTTTTAACTATGTTTTCTTTAAATGTGTTCCTTATATCTTTTATTATATTTGCCATTTCTTGTTTTCCTTGGGAGGTTGTTTCTGATCTGAGTTCCATACAGCTTCCTGGAGTTCTCTCTGTACTTCAGTTGTTATTATTTCAGTTGATTTAGGTGTATGGTTTGCATTTTCTTCTTTGTCCATGTCTCCTATGTTTGTCCACTTCACAAAATGATCAGTCAGATGCTGGCCCACATCAGGAACCTCAGGAAGTGTTACTTTCCTGCAGTTAGGATGCAGCCTGATTGCCATCAGTGCCACATGCCCATCAGCTCTCTGCATGTTGAAGTCCCTTTCTTCAAGAGGCTGAGGCAGGAGGATCATTGCCAGTTCAAGACCAGCCTGGGCTACAAAGTGAGTTCAAGGCCAGCCTGAACTGCATAGAGACCCTGTCTGAAAAAGACAAAAATTGTTCCTTTCTCCCTTACCCAACTTCTTTTAATTTCCAATTAAAGCTTTATCTGTCTTCTCACACTTATTGGCCTTTCTACCCATTACTATTACTATTACTGCTAAAATAAAAGACTCTACATCCAATGTCAGGGGTAGCAAGGATCAGCTTGACCTACCCACTCTGAGTTGTGTGCACACATCATTGTGCATGTTCTATTATTTTCCTTGTCATTTGTTTCCCTTAGGGAATCTGTACTCTAATTTTGCATGTCTGTGATAGTAGTTAAGTGCAGTGATGCTATGCATCTCATTACCACTTCCAACAAGGAGGAAGATGGACAAATTTAATGGGCTGCATATTCAGTGGCCCCTATGAGTATCTACTGGTAGCACTGATTCAAGCAAACCAAGGGCTCTGCTCACTTTTGAAGAAAAACATGAAACTCATAAGTTACTGGTCAGATCCCAGTAAAGCCTCCCAAGGGAAAAAGATGGGTCTTACAGGGAACTTTGTCAGATTATATAACACAAAGGCAATTCAGGTTGCATCCCTGACTAGCATATGCATGCAACTGTATTAGATAGAAACAAACAGAAACAGTGAGTGGCCTAAGGGTGAGAAGTCACAGGGGGTACAGCTCTCATGATCAGAAAATCCCATTAATAATGTGACCAGCACAGCCCCAATGAAACAGGAGATGCTTCAGGTGGTAACAGGAACTGCCAACTTTATTGTTGCGGGTTCTGGCTTATATATCTGACTGCGGCCAATCAGGCTGCCACGAGGGCTGCCACGAGGAGGAAGGGCTGGAATGAGACGCGGGCTCTGGCTAATATACTCAGCTGTGGTGAATACAAAGTGAGTACGGGGTGGCTAATTTGGAGAGGGACGTAGCGCATTGCGGAAGCTGGCGTGGTCCTTAGTCCCGGGTGGGGTATGGTATGTTGAGCACCTGCACCCAACAATAATGGAATGCGTTTCTGTGGCTTTCCTTGGGTACAACAGGTCTTATCAGTGTGGACCCAGGCTTTAGTGGGGTTTCTCTTTGCAGGATATGTATTACTGGTGATTTGTACTTCAAGGGGTTCCTAGAATCGCCTTTATGGTACAGGTTATCTGCTCCTTGCAATAAGAGTGAGGGATAAGTGCAGAGTGTATTGCATACATTATTAATAAAGGGAGGCAGAGGATACACAGATGGGAGTAATGTCATCAATTTTAATGGGTCAGAGGTCATGAATAAAGACCAAAAGTCCGTGTCTCATTTTATGAGGGTTCCCATCCTATTTCAGCACCATGAACACAGGAAATCTGGAAAGTTGAGGCACATTTATGACCCTAAAGATTTTTAATAAATAGGAAAAGAGTTAATGAATATATATTAGTTTTGCTGTTTAAAATGGTTACAATAGTAAATTTTACACATACAGTTTAATATCTTTAAACAAAATACAATCAATCAAGAAGAAAACCCAAAACCAAACAGATAAATACATAATCTTCCTATCTTGAAATAAGAAAGTATCTTGGTTTTCTGAGTAGTTATGAACAGTGAAAGACACACAGATCAGCAATTAGTAATATTTTCTTCCTCTCAAGACACCCAAAGTGAGTTACATTAAAATTACAAAGTAGACAGACATGGTATCCTCAATCCATATCCTTACATCACACTTTTGGGGAGAAGGGGTTTTAGGAACACTGTGCTGGAACCAAAGACGTTGCCACATTTGCCAGTAGACCTAGGCAGACATAGTTTGAACCTCAAAATGCAAAACACCTTATTGAAAAGGAAAAGATTTTTATATTTGTGAATTTTGGGAATGCTGCCACTTTGGCCCTTGATAAAACAACAGAACCTGGAAGCTTACACTGATGTATCACTCACTTTTCTACAGCACATTATAAGTGGAATTGCTCACCTTTCACAAGGCATTCAGAAAGCCTTCAAATAAGCAGTATGTTGCTGAACAGAGAGGAAATACAACTTGTCTCTTTAGGTGCAGTTAGGTTTAGTTCCACATGAGTGGAATATGCACAAGACTTGCTAAGACTAATATCAAGATTAATACTCAGATTAATATCAAGAGACTACACTTGTTTAGTCAGCTACATTTGATAATCATCTACTGATTCATCCAATCTGGTTGAAAAACACCCAGACTGTCCTTGTGTTCATCTCTTCATTTTCTTATGAAGTGTTTTATGTCACATAAAACCCTAAAGAGATTTCTAACTTTTTATTTCTTTTCATTGTGTTACAAGAACATTAGTTACAAACAAGTATATTTTCCTTTATAGGATGTGTATACCCACATATGCTAAGAAAAACCCTTTGTTTTTGTAACAGACATAAAACCGTATTACAAACAATTGTAGTTGGATTTTTTCATGGAACTTAAGATTTTACTCCTGTGTTATCTCAAGTGCATTTGGAATTTACTTCAAAAACGTTTAAAAGGATAAACTTTTACAAATTTAAACTATTATCAGACCGTTAAATAGCACAGTTATTTAAAATTATGAAAGTTGATCTAAACTCTACTCATGAGCACAGATCAGTAAGTTTTGGGAACACTGGAGATGAATGAAAGCAAAGGAGCCCAAGGGAGCTCTGGGTGTGAAGTGCATACTTTAGACCCTGACCACATGTGATGTTATATTGTTAAATTTAGGTGTATATTTTAATGCATGCATCATATTGAATACACTTGTTTGTAACATATGAAAATATATACAGTAAAATTTGCTTTATTTAAAAAATATTCAATTATATACTGTCCAAACATGAATCACAAATGCATGTTTCTGTTCAAAAAAGACCTTGCCAGCCCTTTCTCCATGAGTCAGTGCCCTTAGCAAACTATGAAATAAGAGAGCAAGGCCTCACCAGGAAGTGATCCCTGCCTGGAAACAATATCATTTTGTTTTCTTAGATTGAGTTTTATTCTCTTTTGTTTTGATTGATTATGTTAATTCTGATGGCAGGAGCAGATATTTAAAAGATAGCAAGATATATTGTGGTGGCCATATGGATTTGCTATTGGCTTGTTTGAAGACTTTAATTGCATTCATTGTTTTGTTTTTATTGTTTCTATTCTATTCTGCTCTGTATGATTTTTACTGTGCCCGTAGGTGTATGTAGCTATTTTGAAGATAACAAAGGCATTATGATATTGTTTATTTCATAAAATTTTGAAGTCCTGTGACAGTTATCCTGGTTTATTTTGATTGTTTTTATTCTATTTTATTTTCCTTGTTTTTATCCAATTTAAAATAAAGTTAAGTAAAACAAAACAAAATAAAATAAAATAAAAAGGCCTTGCCAGAGTGAGGCAGGTCCAGCACTACTGGCATGAAGATGAGAAACTGTCACTACCCAGCAGACACTGGAAATGCCAGATGTGCTCCTGGCATGCCATAGACTCAGCGTTTCACTTGTCTCACTGAAAACTTCATAAAAGTTAAACACTTACTTTACTTTTACCTAAACCAAACATTAAAAAAGTATGTCATCATGGATTTTTTTGCCAAATAAACTTTTCTTTTAAAGTAAGCAAATCCATCACTGGTCTGAATTTCTTGCAAAGGAAGCCAGTGTCCACAGGACAGATCTGCACCCCATGCCAGTAGCTTCAGTACTGCTATGGCCTCCAAGGTGTGGCATCAGCCCAGTGGATGTTCCTCAGCCACCAGAAGATTTCAGTGTTGCCATTTGGGACACCATCAGTGGATTTGGGGGACACTGTGTCAAGTGACATAAACAAGACACAGAAAGAGGAATACAGTATGAACTGACTCATATGCTAAGACAGCTGTTCTCAAAGATAGGAAGAGAACAGTAACTCTTCTAAGAAGCACAGAAGCAGAGATGGGAAAGGAATGGGGAAAGTTTGGAAATGGGTACAAAACTACAGGAAGCTACATGGTTGCACAACCAAAAGCTATGAGGCGAGAGCTTTCATCAAGTTGTTTCCCATCACCTGGTCTCTGCAAGGGATTATCATTTTCTGAATTTTGCCCTCATCTGAAGGGGTGGACTAGAGTAGGTGGAATAAAATCTTGTCCGCATCATCCCACAGAGTCACAGCAAAGGCATGAGCTATGTCACTCAGTGGAAGCATCACACCTGTAAACCCATGTTTTTCAGAAAAATCTGTCTGCAGCTGCAATTGCTGTTCAGATCTTTCTCAGTGTCCCTGTGATTTTTGCTCTTCAAGTGGACTTAAGCATAAAAGTTATCCTATCATGTCTTCAGGTTTCTATGAATAATGCTGTGGTCCTCTAGATCTCATCCTCCCATTGTTTATGCTTGCATCCTAATAATCACACAGCTAGAGTTATACCTCTTATCTGAGCAGGAATTCAAACTCTGTCATAATTTAGCTAGAAATAGATTTGGCCAGTCTTAGAAAGGAGTTCAAGACAAGTTATTATATTTGTATTAAAGTATCAGCTAAATGAGGACTGCAAAATATAGTAATTTTTCTGATTATATTCTACAGATGAACAAATGGACATCAAAAAGTTAAGTGATCATTTCAGGGTTTCACACTTTGTGATCAAGAGAGTTATAGTAGTCAACCAAGCCTGACTCTGACAAAATATATTCTGATACATCACAGATGAAAACAGTGGGGAAATGGAGCCATGTATCTCATGGGAGTGAGTTGGCCAAGAAAGTAGAAGAAGCCTCTACCAGCTCCATGAGTGCAGCTAACATCTTGCACTGTGCTGAATGCCCACTGCCTTCTAGGCACATGGTGCAGCTTCCAGAATGCAGGGAAGGAACTGGCTGCCCTCACAGTGAGGTCTCACTGTGCACCCTCTAGTGACATAGCCACACATCTTCACACTCTTGACATCCTTCAGGGTCTAGTTTAGATGCAACTCTGTCTCGATGCCCTTATAATTTTCTATGTACCCTTCCCAGTCTAATGGCTCAATCACAGGAATTGTTGGAAATGGCCATATAGAGATAGGGTTGGGTTCAAGACAAGTTCTGTTAGAAGAAATCATGAGACTTATTGTTGACTCTACATGTCAAAGAAGAGGTGCATTAGTGAGGAAAACGATTCCAAGCTGGACATTTTTGTAAATTATGGGGTCATTTTAGTAGGCAGGGTGAAATGATACAGAAGTGCATTTGGAAGGAAACAGGGTTGAGTTTATTAAGGTTTAGGCTTAGCGTTTATATTACACAACAGAGTAGCAATACCAAGTGCTGAGGAAGAGGGTATAGCATAGGTGGCTAAATGGTGGAATCAAAATTTCAGCATAGCAAGGTAGGTTTATTGCATCAGACAAGAGGCACAAAAATTGATGCTGAACAAGAACATCACAAGAATACTCAGTAATAACCTAATTGTGTTTGTTCCCACATCATGGGTCACTTACAAGAAGCGTATTTTCCCTGATCTTTGAGGTGGTTGAATGAAGGAAACCACTTCACATTGTTTCAACCCCAAAGGCTTTGAGGACCTCTATGGACCTGACCCAACTGAATAGCATATGCCCAGAATGGACACAAGTCTATAAGCATGACTTAGCATAGACAGCCATGGATCCACTAAGGCTTATTACAGTATGCAAGAATGTAACGCCTAATGATGGATGATATATCAGGCTGGATAATAAAGATGCTTGCTTACTGCTGTTGCTAATGTTGGGTCCATGTGGTTTCTTTTCTTTTACCCACTAAAATATCCATTCACCACCCTATCTCTGAGAAAATCTCATACCACAGACACAGGGAACTTTAATACCTCACAAAACTAAAGCCCATGTCCCCTGTTCCAAGGCACACATAACATCCTAAAGCCCAAATATCTGTTGGGGTACAGCTTTAGAGAAGAGACTGAGTTTCATGCCTGCACCTTGAAGATCACTTCCTAAGCACTGTGATGAACATCTGCCTCACTTCCATCCCTCCTGTGTATGCACAGAGCATTGAAGTTCTAAAATGTTCTGACCTTGACCAGGAATGCAGGTCCCCAAGCAAAGATGTGCAGCCTTCAAGCAGACTGGTCAGACAATGGGCTCAGATGAGTCAGTCCCCAGTGAAGGCCAAAGACAGTGTTATCTGTTGATGCCACTGTCACACTGTGGAGCTACTTAACAGAATATCTTAGCCTCCCTTGATTCCTGAACCCATGGGGACTAACTTTTCCTGTGGTTCATAGTGTGTTAAAACCAAGCACAGCATTAATGTGTGGTAGGGAGAACCCATGACCATCACAACCCTACTGAAATCAGCTCCTCATGTACTCTGCAAGGCACCTGTTCTCTTCATGTTACATATAAAAGTATGTTGATAAAATGTATGTTGAATGCCCTGCTAGCCATCACCACCCAGCCTGCTTGGCAGCAGCTCAGCCTTTGAACCTCTGTTGGGCAGGCAGGGGAGGAAAGTAGAGGAAGCCAAGGGGCTTTCTCTGCCCAGACAGAAAATATAGAAGGACAAGAGGCACCTCCAGCTGTAAGTGTTACACCCACTTCTGAGCCTGTATCCTGAGGCCAGAGAGGAGACAGTTATTTTGATCACTTTGTTAGAAATCAGGAGTCTGAGCAGAGATACAAAGGCTGGACTTGGGAGCCCAACTGAGGGCTCCTCCAGATTTGCCTGCATTTTGTTTTCACTTTCTGTTCCATGACTTACTCGTCACCAGCTGTTGGCAGTGTGAGTTCACGTGTCTCCCCAAGTGAGCTGCTTCTGGGGATCTTGGGTAGTCAGCACACAGTGAGATCTCCATGTGGCTCTGTTAGGTTTTGCATAGAGCAAAGTATAAAAGTGCAGTTCCCATGATAGTAAGGTTGGCCCCAAAATTCCATTAGTGAGGTCTTAGTTTGAGGACAGCTGATGCTTTGATCTCCAGGTTTGCATGTGCATGAAGGACTCAGTGCTGACCAGGTAGAGTATGTTCTTCGGACATGAGGTTTTTCATCAGTTGTGCTTTTATTCCTACATATGAGAAGTGGATTTTCTTGCTGTGTGTTTTGCTTATGAATTTTCATGCTTTTTATTAGTACCTATTTACAGTGTGTACTGATTATGTTTCAGATAGGTCCATGGCACATGTGATACACAGAATGGAAATTACACCCTACCTTGTGCAAAACAGTGCAGTCCATCAATGTGTGACTGTTCTCAATGTTTTGGGCATTCAGAACCTAGCTCAGAACCAAGACATTGCAAGCACAAAGCACTGCTTTGTCTGGATTGTCCTTTCTTTATGATCAATGCAATGGTATAATGCAATATTTGGAAGCTTAGTCCAGCCCTAACCCTAACTCTAAACTGAACCCTAAATCTAACTAACCCTAAAAAGCCACTACCACCATTCTCTGGGCAAAGAAAACTTGATGGCATTGATGTGGGAAATGTAACATAAGTTAAATATGAGGACGTAAGATCATGGGTGAGTGGGTGGGGTGGAGCAGGAGGGGAAAGAAAAAAAAAAGCATTGTGTAAAAATTTGAAGAACATTCTTGAATTGGACAGTGGGGAAATCCGCACAACACAGAGAATACACGGAATGCCAGGAAGCTGATTACTTTAAACTTCATTAAAATGTTACATTTTATTTATTTTGTTCGGTCACTAACAAATCTCTGAGAAATAAGAGTAGCAATGAATACAGTGATAAATAAAACTGGAAGAGAGGGGAATGGCAGGTGTGTGTCAAGATCTGCCCACAGGTAGAACTCAAGAGATGACTCCTGCTGTGGAGCACCCAGGAGGTCCAGCTCTGCAGCTGATGGACAAGGGAAGCCAGGTGCTGGCTTTTGCTCTGGGGCCAGAGCTGGTGAGGGAGCTGCAGGTGGAGCTGACACAAGGTCAGGCGGTTCAACTTATGCTTGGACTGAGACTGGCCCTGTAATTTCAGGAAGAGAAAATATCACCAACTGCCCATGGATTTCTTGGGGCAAAACCTTCCCACTGCCTGTCAGAGGCAGCTGTGTGTACCAGCTCAGCCTCAGCAAAGCCTCCCAGACTACATCCCCACAATGACTGCTGAAGATCTCATGCTCCTGGGTCACAAACCATCTGGGCACTTTGCTGAGATCCAAGGCATATCCCCTCCCCACAAGGCCACAAACAATCGAGCTCAGGCCTGGGATGTTCAGGATGCTCTAGCTGTTCTTGAAGAAACTTAGCCTGGGGATCTACATGGAAGTACAGTTCCAATGAAGAGTCAAGCACAGAAGATGTGGACCTGGGGCGGAAGGGAGCCAGCTGAGTGAGAGGCAACTCATCTGTGGGGTGGGGTGTAGGCCTTCTGCCCAGTCTGTACAGCATCCAGCCACAGCCTCTGCCACCCACAGTGGGGAACTTTGGGCCCAAAGAGCCCTTTAGTGTCTGAAAGAAGTCTCTGTGAGAGGGAGAACTTGCATATCTGTATCACACTTGTACTTTCTAAGACATTGTCTCCCTGCCCCTCCCCAGTGCAGTCCGCTTGGTGAAGGCAGTGACTGGTATATGCCATGTCTTTGCACTCAATGGATCAGGGCTGCTGCTCCATGAATATCTGAGAAGTGAGAGGTCAGTCGGTATCTGTCTTGCCTCTCTGCAGTCTCTAGCTTAGGTAGTGATCCATTGCTGTACCCACATATACATGGTCTGTACCCACACTGAGGGAGACCTGGGGTCCAGAAAAATGGCTTGTAGGTGAGCAATATCTGTTCTGCTGAAAATGGTGACTCTGTGGCCTATAAAGAACATTGTAACTCAAAAGGTCAGGAGTTGCATCTGCTCTGCTTACAAGGTCATGGCCAATACCCAGAAATGTGTCTGCACACAGTGTGTCTTCATGTGTATTTGTAGCATGATTACACCTATTTGCTCTTCCATGATATGTGACAGTCATGGATTCTTTGCTGTCCTCAGGGTTTCCTGCATTGAACAAACCCTGAGGCCCATATAGTGACTCTCCAATCACCTTTCCAAAGAATAGAACAGCTTCCCCCAAGTGTTGGTCAGTAAAGGAGATGGAAGATCATTCATGGGAATCAGCACAGCCTCTACTGTATGTCTTCATGGGGCCAAGGCCACAGCTAACCACTTTGCCTGGAGCCCCCATTTCATCCCCAGTGACCTTGAGTTCTCAATTCACTCAGTACCTCATCATTCAGCATTGTAAACTGGGGTTGAGTGATCAACTTGCACATGACCAGGACCTGAATCTGCAGGTGGCCAAGTCTCACTGGGCTGCTAAGGTAAGAACTCACCTCAGCTTTGGTGCCTGTGAGGTTGAGATGTCAGCCATGGAGGAAGCCAGAGTGGAATGGCTGGAGCTGGGGCAGCTGTCCAGGAAGGCTAAGTCTAGAGTCTCCTTCAGGCTGTGAGGTCCATCTGGCTGCACCTGGCTTGCTGTACAGATCTCTGCCAGGCTCTCTGCTGGCTGACTTCCAATCTGTGATAAGACAGTGGGGAGACATGGAATGGTGTTGTGCATGTGACTTCTCAGAAGGGTTGGAGCTGAAGCAAAGCCCACACGCCAAATGGCACACAGAGGCTTGTGGTACAGGGCTCACTAAGGAATACTACCTTGCTCACGTCACTTCAATAGAGGAGAGGCAGAATAGAAATCTATGCATTAACAAAACCTATAAGTCTTAAGACAGCCTCCAATTTTAGAGATAAGAAAAATGGAGGATCATTCTGGATTTCCAGATCCATTAATGAGGCCCCACAGGATGTTCCCCGGGTTCCTGATAGAATGTCCACAGGAAGGAATTAAGTTACCCTTCCATAGCCATGGAAGGTGAGCAGCTGTGTTCACTGCTCTTTTCTTGTGCTCATTTAGCCCTGAGGCTCCTATGATAGGAACTGCAGTGCCTGAAAAATTCCTGTAAGACAAGTGCCAGAGAAATGGACAGAGTGGACTGACATTTGAGGTGAGCACATCTGTGGTGAGTTGATGATGTGTAATAGCTGAAGATGGGGTGGAGAGGCAGCCAGCTAATGGTCCATGGATACCAGGCCTAGGGATGAATATGAGATACAATGGCAGACTTCAATCATGCCAAGAAATGAATTGACTTTGTGTTTGTGTCCCATTTCGCCTTCTCCCACCAATGTGTGTACAATGACCTTGCCTGTGACAAGGTTGATGCTGAGTAGAGAGCATATGGTATTTGAGCACTTACAGTCTAGATTCCTTTGAGAGAAGGACCACAGGCGCAGTGTTTAACAAGTCCTGGATGGATGTGCTTCAAAGGTTAATCTGACCCTAAATTCCCCTCGGTACTCTATGGGCCTCTATACAGTCCCTTCTGCTGGCACACCCTGCACCAGAGCAGGGTGTTTTGTTATTGTTATTGTGGGTACCATGTCTGGAGCAGGGACATGACAAACAGGCCCAGGGGCCAGCTCCAAGCCCATGTCCTGTGTACAGCTCTGTTGGGGCAGAGCCCAGAAGCCTGGAGAAAGTCTGAGGCTCTGAGAAATAACAGGATTCACTTTGTTAAACAACATAAACTTATGTTCCTCAAAGACAAAAAGTACTGTCCCAGACTTCTACCCAGGAGGACAGGAGATGACTCTGGAGGCTGTGGATAAACATGGCCGCTGCCCTTCTCCTCCTGCCAGCCCTGTTCTATATGGGAATGGGAATGTGACAGTGGCCCAGGCTCAGTTTCCCTGTCCCTGCCCAGGAGCATCTGCCCTCAATGACTGTCCTCAGATTCCCTCACAGTGATGACCTAGGTAGGGAATTGTTTGTGCAGACTTACAGTCTTGGCCAGGCCTAAATAGCCTTGTCCTATAGTCTGTGTCTTTGAGTGGCTGGTGGCAGAGCCTAGGGACATCTGGCCTAGGCTCACTCTTCTGTCTGGGTGTCTCGGGACTGGGCTGCCTTTGATGGTTGGGCAGTTCCCGGGTGAGCATCCTGAAGTATCGTGGCTGAATGAACCATCCTCTCACTTGTTCCCAGGGTAGTTTTCCCACGGCATGTCCTGAGGCTGGGATTTTGAGGCCTGGAAAAGCAGCATAACATATTGACTGATCATTGTCTCTAGCCAAGTGCCTGTGAAGGCCAACTGTCACTAGACCAAGGTGCTTGGTGACCAGAGCCTTCAGAGTTCTGTTTAGATCTGTTGCCAAGCAAATGAGGTCACATGTTAGGGTCCATAGCTGCGCTGCCCCCTCTAATGCCCAATTTATTTTTATTGTGGAATAAATCTGTTCTCCTTAGAAACAGCAGGTGAAAAACTGGAATACTGAGTGTGGTTTTACACTTTGCTACACTTTGAAAATTTAAATTCAGCAAACATACAGGTGCTTCAGATGTGGCAGGCCTGGTGCCAAGCACACAATTCCATCCAAAGTGTCCATTGTCTCTGATGATGAGGTGTTAGCAGTGTCTTCACTTAGAGATCTGTCACATTTTCAGGTGACTTGCTTTCCTGGGCATATGTTGGTTTTATTTCAATTCCATTAGGGAGCATGGAGATGTTCCCAGAATGCCCATGGTATTTTTCCTTGATGGATGTGAATGTTTCCTGTTAAAACCCCCACATGTCCAGGGGAGAAGGATTCCTAGCAAGTCTTCCTCTCACATGCCTATGAATGATTACTTATTAGTCCTTGGATGTTTACCTCAGACGCACACTGTAGTGGTCCATACTCTGACAGCCTGTGAGGGGGGGGCAGCAGGTGGTGAGAGCAAGGGAAGGCTTTGCAAGGCCATGAACATCACTGGCCCATGTGGATGAAGGACACATGCACGTCACTCCTGGGGAACTTGTCTCCTAGCTGCTGCTATCACTTCTTGTCCTCACATCCCAAACAGACCATGAGCTTTGAGTCCCTGCTGGGTAGTTTGCCTTTACTAGAGGTGATGGTGCTGAGCCTGTTCAGTGGCAATGCTCTTTGGTTGGTCTCCTTCAAGCAGTGACTCCATGCTGGAATCCCCCTGTGCTGTCACCACCTGCTATTATGGAGTTGAACCAACCAACTGTGACTTGTTCATGCATGTCTCACCTATGTGCTGATGGTGGTTTGTTCTGTTTATGGCTTGGATTTTGAAAGCCATTTTTATACATGTTCTTGTGCGAATATAGAGATTTATTTCAAAGAAATGTGCTTGAATGTGAAATAACTGGATCATATTACTGTTGTATGGCTAACTTAGACATTCTTAAAGTATCTTTAGAAGCAGTTTGTTAAAGCAGAGTTAGTTGGTTGGTTCTTGTTTTGTTTTGTTTTATTATGCTATACTATGACATGTTATGTTATGTTCCACTATGTTATGTGTTGGTTCGGATTTTGAAACTCCTTCAGCATGTTTTCAGTGCTTTCTGATTTGATTTTGAATAATCAACCTGAGAAAATATTAGAATATAACTTAATTTTGTTTTGGAGAAAATTTAAAAAGGAAAACCCAGTCAGGGATGTTGGTGCACACCTGTCATTCCAGTACTCAGAAGGTTGAGGCAGGGGGATTGTAGTGAGTTTGAGGTCATCCTGGGCTACAAGGTAAGATGAAGACCAGCCTGAACTACATAGCAAAACCCTTTCTAAAAACAGAATAATGAAAGAAAGAATGAATGAAAGAAAGAAAGACAAAAGAAATAATATAAAAATGAAAAGTCAAGTCACCTGTCAATTGAGAAATCAAATTTTGTGAGGTTTTCTTGAATATGTACTTTAGTCAACACAAGTAGCATAAGATTTAGCATCATGTAGGCATTGATGCTCTGCCTGGTGTTTGCATTGTTTTCATCTTTTAAAGTTTTCACTGAAATGACTGCAGATATGCTACTGAATATGCCCTCTTAGTAAATGAGTAGCTCAGTATGAAGAGAATTTGATCATTCCTATTTTCTCTGTCCTAAATTTATGTTTCAAAACAGAATTTGATCAAGGGATTACTATCTTTTTTGAAATAGTAACAAGAATAATATAATGATACTGTTTTTGAGTGTATAAAACAGTAAAAATAATTACAGATTAGTAGTGGTTAATGTACCTTTCACTGAGATTTCTGAGATTTCTGAAAGACTGATATTTTCATACATTTGAAAAATTATTTACAAATTTTAACACATGGTCTCACTAATTTTCTAAGTTTCCTAGGCTAGGCTTAAAACATCCCTCATCCTTCCTCACACTCCCAGAGTGCTGGGATTATAGGTATACATTATCCTACATTGGCAATTGGTAGCAATGTTGTGTATTCACAGACTAAAATGTTCAGCTTTGGTCTTTAGACATTTTGCAGAAAGAGTCCATCTAGTTAAACTATCTCCTCCCTTCCTAGCCTGCAGTTTCTTTCACAGAGAGTAAGACTGAAAATCCCATTAACACCGTTGTAGATTCTGTGCTTTTAAACTGTGGTCAGCACGTGCTTCAGAGCATCATTCCAAATACCTTCTGCACTGGGAACGAGGCTTGGTGTCCTTGAAGCACATTTTCTTTTTCCTTGATCACTCATGGAATTTGATGATTATTTGAATTCAGACCACAGAAAAGTGTGAAAGTTAAAGCAACTTGGGGCATACTGCCCTCCCGAAGGTCAGGCCAGTGTAAAACATTATTTTTCGTTTAGTCCTACTTTCCAAGGGTTTGTTTTGGTTTTTTGGTTTTTGGATATTGATTTTTATTTCTATTTTTTGTTCAGTTTCTAGGGATTTGAATACAGAGGATTGCACTTGGTTCCTTTGCATTCTTCCTTTAAAACTCTTCTTACTTTAAGCCAGGTTCTAAGTATTTGGATAAATAGCTGAGGCTCTCCTTAAATTTGTGATGTTTCCATGTCAGCATTTCAGACTGCTAGGCTGACAACTCCAGCAGACCCGGTTTCATCATAGTGTTGTTAAAAACTCATTGGCTGAGCAAGGAATGGTGAAAATGCCTGCAATGCCTGCACTCAGCCCGCTGAGGCAGCAGGGTTCCTGGGAGTTCCAGACAAGCCTGCAACACACTCTGAATTCAGCTCAGGCCTTAACCACACAGGGAGATCCTGACCAGAAAAAGAAATGAAAAAATATAAGAAAGGAAAAAAAGAAACAAAACAAAATTCCTTGTGACTGAATGATTTTGTTTGTCTCTGGGCCAGATGTTTTAATCTGCAGCCCTGTTCTTGCACTATAAGACACTTTTGAGTGTTGTCACTTTATAATAGACCAGAAAACCATGTACTTTGGTATCTCTACCTATAATGTTCTTTACATGGCTGTAGGAAGTCTCCTTGTACTTCCTTGTGAATTTTCATATTGTTTTTCCATTTCTAGGAAAATAGTATTGATATTTTGACAGCAATGCCATTGAAACACCTGGTTGCTCTGGGTAGCACTTACATTATAACAACATTAATCCTTCCCTCCTTCATCATTGCCTGTCATTTTTTTCTGTTAGTGCTGCTTCACTCATTTCATCAATTTCTACAATTTTCAAAGAGTTTGATTAAATTTTATCTAAGCATTACCCATTTTTGATGAATCATGAAATGAAATATATTCCTTGTAATTGAGACTGCCATTTGTTTGAAGTTCATAGAAATGAGTTGATTAGGACATGTGGATCTTGTACCCTGAAACTTAGAGGATTTGTGAGTTTGTTCTAAAAGGTTTTCTTGGATTTTTAAGTTTCTTATATGAAAAGATGCAGCCTCAGGAAACAGAGACAAACCTCAACACTTCCTTTCTGTTTGGTAAGTATTTGATTTCTTATTCTTGTCTGAATTCTATGTCTAGGGCTTCAAGTACTGTGTTGAAAAGAGTTGCAAGTCTTGTCTCCTTCCTGACCTGAGAAGAAAACCTTGCAGCTTGTCTGCCTCTGAGCACCATGTCAGGGATGGGCTCAGCATTTTCGGTACTTGTGGGCCATGTGCGGTGATTGCCTTTGAGTTACAAGAATTTGTCACTTCTCTCACAAAATGGATTTTGAGACATCTTTCAACAATCATCTATTGGAATATTGGTATTAAGGAAAGGGTTCCTGCTGTGGTCTCTACATTAGTCTTGTTTCTGTTTTTCACATGCGATGTATCAGAACTTTCAATCTCCCTTCTGTCACTGAAATCACTGGAAAGCTTTTCCAACATGAAAAGATAAGTATATACCAAATGGTCTCTACATTTTCCCTGTAGACTTTGTCTATCTGGTATTTCCTCTTCTATCAAAGAGCAATAGCAGCCAGTCTCTTCCAGTAATGTTTGGCCAAACAGAATCTGATGCACTGAAATGAAAGATTCAGAGTAGCAAATCACATTGAGTGAAATGTTAGAACCACATGGGGACTAGCAAGAGAGTACAGGCCTATGGATGGGCCCAAAACTGAGCAGAAAGCTGAAACTCTACAGATGTGAAGATTGTACAAATTGGCCATGTGCTTATGGGCTACTGAGTTGAACATGTTGAAACTAATGTAATCTTAACTGTTAATTTAAATTAACTTAGAATGTAATGTTTAGAAGGATTACAGACATAAGAGTAGAAATGAAATCTGAAAGAAGTACAAGGGGTACAAGGGGAGGGAGGGAACAGAAAGTTCTTTGCAGGACTTGGCCCCATGTAGAGCTCAGGACATCTACCGTGGAGCCAGCAAAAGCCCCAGCTCTAAATTCATGAAGACCTGTTACTAAACTGGGCATAGCTTTCACACTGATCCCAGAGCTGATGAGGTCACTGGAGGTGGAGCTGGCACAAGCTCAGCAAATAGGACTTGAGCTAAGTCAGGTACCAGCCTTGCCTCACAGGAGGGAGAAAAATCACCAACTGTCCTTGATCCTTGCAGGCACCAAAGCCTCCCAGGCCTCTCAGAGACAACTCTGTGCCCAAATCCACCCCAGGAAAGCTTCCTGTTCTGCCTCACCCCACTCACTTGTGTATGCCTCAGTTGCAGAAGGCCTCAAGTTTCAGAGTCCTTCTGCATGTAAAGTGACACATGCCCTCGCCAGAATGATAGAATGAGGCCAAACCTTGCTCACTATAGTTCTCAGTTTCAGTGAGCTCAGGTTGTTCCAAAAGACCCAGGTTAGTTTGGACTGGGTGTCCCTACTTGGCAAGCAGCATCTGCCAGGAGTCAGTAAAGGAAGCACTGGTCCTAGGGAGGACAGCTGTAAGCAGCAGTACAGGTCTGGCCTCCCTCCCAAACTGCCCTCCCAAGGCATCCTGTGGAGTTGGAAACCAGCCTCTTGCTCCAGCTACAGGGAGCCCAGCCCCAGCCATTACTGTGCCCTGAATGGGGCAATGCTGACCCAGGCAGCCCTCATGTGCTAATGGAAGTCCCTGGACAGTGCTGTGACCACCTGTCCTCCCTTCTTTAGGAACCCTGAAATGCATCTCCCTTTCCCTACCTCATGGCATGTTGCCTCTGTAAGAAAGACAGTGGTGTCTTCAGTGTTACTCTACTCATGGGTAATCTACAGGGTGCTGCTCTCTATCTGAGAAGTGATCAGACGGAGTGTGTCCTGCCTGCCTTTCATTCATCTTCGGTTCATATAGTGATGTATCACCCCATTCTGTGTGCCTTCCCATGACATCCCTCCTCTATTTTGTGTCCCCATGTACAGAGGCCAGGGACATAGTCTATAATATTGGTAGTATTTGGTCCAAGTTGATTGTGTGCCTGGACAAAATGGAAGCACAGGAGAGCAGTAGTTGCTTCTGCTCTTGGCATTACATCATGGTCAGTGCCTGGTACACTCATGATTTAAGGCACCCTCCAGCTCCTTCGATGATGTCTGTGTGGGCATGAGTCCTCTGATATCCCCCAGAGATTGCTACTCTGCATACCACAGAAACCCATGGAATGACCCTCTGGTGTCCTTCACAGTGAAGAGAACAGCTTCACCGAGGCAAGGGCTGCTTTGTTGGAGGCAAACCTTCTGCATAGGAATGAAAAAACAGCAGTGTAGCCAGGGTGCCACTTCATAGGAGGAAGACCTGCGTTTAGACCTAACTCCTCCTTCTGACTTCCTGTGTAAACCTAGGTAAGACATCATGCACTCTGGAGGTCATAGTCTCATCTGCTTCCTAGGGGCATCATCAGAGGTGTGAGATGACATTTGTGAAAATTGGCAGCTGGTATCCCAGGTATATAGTGTATAGAAATGGAGGAGAAATCCGGGAAGGGTTGGGATAGAGGTAAACACAGTGCACACAGGGCTGGTTCCTGCTTCCTGGTGGTGGAAATGACACTCACCTCTGGACATGTTTCCCTGGTGGCATCATGAGGAGACAGAAGTTCATCAGTTTGGCCATCCTTATGTTCCCTAAGCAGTTCAATTGCTTCTATGTACCGGTATTGTAGCCTCAAATGCATAAAGTTATTGACATCTCATAGAATGACCCCTGGGTATAGCCTGGAGAGAGATAGCAATCAACCATGTTCTAAAGGTGGTCAGCCAGACTGTAGCAGTAGATTTGGAGTTGGTTTTTTTTAAAAAAAAAACTCCTAGAGAAACCAGTTGAGGTGTTTTTTTTTAAATTTTATTTAAGGAGAAAAGAAGAAAAAAAACAGTGAAAGGGTACAAGTTATACAGATTTACAGAGGAAAAAATGAACAGTAGGAAATCACTAGTTAATGGATTATATATTGCCATCTTAGAATTAATTGTTCAAGTCACAAAATTAAAGCTTGTAGAGTGGACATTCCAACAATGATACTGCAAACAGTTCTGTTCAATGATCCAATAAAACTCTGTGATATCATTTTCTATCTTATACACTTAAATATACATGCAGTTATATAGTTTAGAGCACTTTCTTTTCCTCTCTTTTGTACAATGACTATTACACATTTTGGGTTTCATTGCTCCCACGGTTCTTATTGCTTTTTTCGAAGAGAGTAAAACCAAATGTGACATAACAGAACAGAATCGGTCAATCAAAAGGGTGTACATAATAGATAATGTAAAAACATAATACAAGGTGATCAACAATGGTTACCATAATGCCTCCCGCTATCTCTAGTAGAATTGCCTATATCATTAGTTATAATACAATTGAACAAAACAGTAAGGAACAAAACTGACAAAACCAAAACATTGGAGACATTGTAGGTCTTCAAAAGTAGATAAAAGTCAATGAGAATGGACGTTATAATGAATCTCATTATCTTCACAGCTGATGCCTAAACTTTCAAACCTGATACTATCCAGCAAAACAGAATAGGGGAACATCAGACAAAAACAAGATGGTGAGAGTAATACAGGGCTTCAAATCGAGATAATAGAAAGTCAAAGTGGGTTACTATAATATATCCTGCTATTTTTCCCCTTAAATTAAACGGATAAAAAAATAAAAAAGTAAATAATGGAGTGGAGATTGAGATAAGAGAGGGCATAACAGCAAAACAGCGCAGATCAAAACATAACCATTTAAGCAGAATTGTGTTTCACCACCAGATAATTCCGACCTAAAAGTAGTTACCATATTGACTCTTTCCTTGAAGTCGTTGAGTACAACTTCGTATACTGTAGCATTAAGTATATCAAAACAATGTAAAACTATTTAAGAGAACGACAGCATTACAGAGTATTTAGAATTGACTAACAGAAAATGAACAATGGTTTCTGTATAATCTCCTTGTCTTTAAAAGGTTTTTGCTTATACTATTGTATATAATAAAATCCAATAAGATACAACCTATTTAGACCATTGGAGACAGAAGAACAAAAGCTAGATGAGACTTCAAAACAAGATGATACTAAATCAGTATTACCTATTAAGATGTCATTTTCTCCAAAATAGCTGTTCCTATCATCCAGTCTTCTCTGTCTCATTTCTGTTGAGCTCTTTTTCTGTCAGTAGCTGTCAGTTTGTCTTCTTCATTTTGTTCTCTGCTCCGTTCGTTGTGGCCTCCCCACCACTATTTCTGGGTTCTTTGTATTTTTCTTTTTTTAGAATATTCTGCAATACTTTCTGTAGAGTTGAATTGGTGGTTGCAAATTCTCCCAGTTCCTCTTTATCCTGGAAGCACCTTGTTTTTCCATCAATTTCCAGGGTCAGATGTGCAGGATATCTCAATCTTGGCTGGAGATTATTATCTTTCAAAGCTTGAATTATTTCCCCCCACACTCTTCGTGATTTGATGGTTTGTGCAGAGAAATCTGCTGTAATTCTGATGGGTGTTCCCTTGTAAGTGGTCTGTTTCTTGTCTCTGAAGGCTTTTAATATTCTGTTCTTGTATTGAATTTCTGGAATTTTTATTATTATATGCCTGGGTGTTTCTCTGTTTGGGTTGTAGGTAGCTGGGGTCCTATATGCCTCATACATCTGAGTATCCTTACCTTTTGCTAAATTAGGAAAATTCTCCTGGATTATTTCTGTGAGTAGCTTTTGTAGTTCACTTGTTTGTGTCCCTACTTCTTCTTTTATGTTCTTAATCCTTAAGTTATGGCTCCTCTTATCATCTTCTTGTCTTTGTATTATTGCTGTTTGTTTCTTTGTTATTTTTAAGAAGTTTTTCATTTCATTCTCCCATATTACAAGTCTGCCCTCCAGATCAGATAGTCTGTCCTTAGTTTCTTTCAAGCTGTTATGCCAGTCTTGGATAGACTTCTTAGTTTCTTGATAGTCCCTTTGAACCTGCTTCACATACTCTACGCTTTCTCTGTTTTCTCCATCAAATGATTATCCCCTCTTTTTCTGTTCTTCCATTCCACCATCTGTTTTTTCCTGGGTGGTGCTTAGCATTTCTCTAACTATTTTCCATACTTCTAGCTTCAGGTCATTGATAACTTCATTCCTGAATTGGTCTATGAGGCTCTCTATATGGCGCTTAATATCTATTGGTGCGGTGTCCGCTATTGCCTGTTTCTCAGAATTGGAGGCCGAGGAGCCTTTCTTGTTGCTGCCTCTTCCCATATTCTCTGTTTCTTATATATGCCAGCTTATATGAGAGGCCCAGCTTCTCTCCCTGTCAGCCAGAGCCTGATCGAATTGCGCAGGTTAGGTGTTCCCGCTCACTGCTGCACACCAGGCAGTCTACGCGGGGCCCGCCCCTCCCGGCCACCATCAAGCTCTGGGATCTGGGTTGGGCTAGCCTACTGGGTCTGCCGGCAGCGTCACGCAGGCCAGGCACTTTTCACCAATCCCACCCGAGAGGGGGATGTGTGGCTGGAGTCTCCACCGTGCCCTGCTCCCGCAGGACTGCTCGGGCCCAGAAAGTCCACTGGAGTCAAACTGTGGTGGAGTGTCAGTTTCTCTCACTCACCTCACCACTAGTCAGTGCACACCTCCCTGCCCGTCCTGTCTTCGACTCCATTCGCAGATTGCCATTCTCAGAGCTTCCGCGTCTCTCTCCTTGCCGAGCTGATGTAGAGGCAGCCAGCCGCCGCGGTGGGAAACCCAAATTGTGGCTTCCAATGGCGCGGGGTTCAACCTCCCCACTGAGGCTTTTCTGTTCCTGTTTTAGCACCAGGACTGCATTCCAAGTTGATTTCTCTCAGCCCAGTTCGTTCCTGAGTCAGCAGAGCATATCTCCACCTGCTTATTCTCTTTAGTCTGCACCATTCCTGGCTTCTGAGCCTAGTTTTTCAGAGAGCCTCCGGTAGTTGCTGTGATCTGTCCGCCATGTTCTCCCGGAAGTCCCACCAGTTGAGGTTTGAGTCTCTGTCATCCGCATGCTCTACCGGACTAGGGCAAGAGGGTCACATATTTGAGCCCAGACTGAACAACTTAGCTGCACAGTGAAACTCAGTGTCAAATTTAAATATCAAAAACTAAAAGGGGCTGGGGATGTCACTCTGTGGGGAGGTCCTCAGTTCAACCCTCCTATATAAATACAAAACTTATTACCTTGTGAAGAAGCTGAATCAAGAGGATTCTACAACTTCCTTGGGGCAATATGAAAGGAAATTACCCTAGGAACCTTAAGCCCCAATTGTCCAAAATGGTCTGAGATTCAGTAATTTGTAAGAGAATGTGAGCCAAGTTGTAGGCAATGTTCATCCATCTTCAAGAAGCAGAGGTGAGGCCATGTCATGCTGTTGTGCTGTCTGCTGAGATGTCATGGGGATGCAATGTCCCCATGGGAACACCGCAGCTTGTAGAGCTGTATTTGCCAGAGGTCACCATGAAACTCTGTGCATGGACACTGTATATGCAGACCCATGGACAGTAACTGGTGCTACCCGAGCTTCTATGCCCATGACAGAAAAATTCCACTGCTAAGAATCTAATACAAAAATGAGATTTACAAAGGTGCCTGCTTCATATAGGACAGAGCCTGACAAGACTGTGTCTCCACATCCTGGATGCAATCTGAGAGGAGCTGTTCCCTGAGACACACTTCCCACCCAACAGTCAGTCAATCTGTGATTGACTAACCAAGGGTATTAGCTTAAGATTCTGCCTTCTCACAAAAAAGCAACATTAAAAAGTCACATCCAGCACCCTCTGGCTGAAGAGAAACTTGATGGCACTGATGTGGAAAATGTAGCAGAGGTAAATTGTGAGGACATAAGAAGAGTGGTGGCTGGGATGGAGCAGGAGGGTGAAAAAAAGAAAACACCTTTCTGTACTAAATTAGGAGGAAAATGTTCTGGAAGTGGACAGTGGTGAAATTTGCAAAACATTGAAAATACACAGAATGCTACCAGGCTGATTATTTTAAACATGACTGAAATCTTAAACTTTATTTATATTAGTTCCATCACTGCCATACCTCTGGGAAATAAGGGTAGCAATGAATACAATGATAAGTAAATCTTTAAGAGAGGGGAATGGCAGGTATGGTTCAAGGGTTCCCTGCAGGTAGAACTCAAGAGATGACTCCTGCTGGGGAGCCACCAGGAGGTCCTGCTCTGCAGCTGGTGGAAAACTGAGTCCAGGTGCCAGCTCTTGCTCTGGGGCCAGAGCTGGTGAGGGAGCTGCAGGTGGAGCTGGCACCAGTTCTGCGGGTACAACTTCAGCATGCACTGGAATTGCCTCTGAAGGTGCAGGAGGAGAAAACATCAATGACATTCCAGGGACCTCTGAGGAACAAACCTTCCCACTGCCTGCCAGAGGCAGCTGTGTGCATGAACACAGCCCCAGTAAAGCCTCCCAGACTGCATCCACAAAAATGACAGCTGAGATGCTCATGTTTCTGGGTCTCCCATCATCTGGACACATTGCTGAGTTTCCTAGCTCATTCCCTGCCCTCAGGGCCACAGCCCACATCTCAGGGCTCCTTACCCTGTGACTTATGCTCCAAGGCCTTAGGAAGCTCCAAATGGTCCATGAGAAGCTTGGCCTGGGAATCCACCTTGGAGTTCAGCTCCAGTTAGGAGTCAAGGACACTGCACTCTGCATCCACTCAGCACCCCATTGTTCAGTGTTGTAAACTGAGGCTCGGGTGCTTGCTCATGGCCACTACTTGAATGCACAGGTAGCCAAGTTCCACAGGGCTGCTCAGGTAAGAACTTACCTTCCTAGCATCTGAACTTTTCCTGGACTCAGTGTCTGTGAGTGGCTGGTGGTTGAGCCTAGGGATATCTGACCTGGGCTCCCTCTTGTCTCTGGGAGCCTCTGGCCTGGGGCTGGTGAGTCCTGGCCTGAGCTGCCCATGATGGTTGGGTGTTTCCATGTGAGTTTTCTGAAGCATCTGGGCCAAGTGAACCATCCTCTCATATGTTCCCATGTAGTTAAGTGACACAGGGTCCTGATACTGGAGCTGTGAGGCCTGGGAAAGCAGCATAGCATGTTCCCTATTCAGTCTCTCAAACCAATGGATTGTGATGGCCAACTGTCACCAGAATAAGGTGCCTGGTGACCAGAGCCTTCAGAGTTCTGTTTGGACCTGTCGCCAAGGAAGTGAGGTCATGTGCTGGGGTCCACAGTTGATCCTCTCCCTCTGATGCCTTCTTTGTTTTTATTGTGAGCTCATCTTTGTCCTCCTTAGAAACAGCAAGTTAAAAGACTAGAAAAATATGTGTGTTTTCAGACTTTTCTGCACTTTGAAGATTTTAATGCAACAAACATGTAGATGTTTCAGATGTGGCAAGCAGGGTGCCAAACACACTTTTCTATCCAAAAGATCCTTTCCCTTGAGAATGAGGTGCACAGTGTCTTCACTTAGAGATTTCATAAATTTTGTTTTGACTGTGCTTTCTGGGCTTATCTTATTTTTATGTCAATTTCATTAAGGAGCATGAAGATGTTTCCCAGAATGCCCACTATAATTTTCCTTGAAGGATATGAAATGTTTCATGTTATAACACCCATACGTCTAGGGGAGGAGGATTCATACCGAGTTTTACTCTCATGTGCCTATGAGGGATCACTTATTCATCCTTAGATGTTTCCCTCAGCCACACACTATAATGCTCTGTACTCTGACATTGTGTGAGGAGGGACAGCAGGTGGTGAGTGCAAGGGGAGGCTTTGCAAGGCTGTGGACATCATCACCCCATGCTGATGAAGGACACATGAGCATCACTACTGGGGAACTTGGCTCCTAGCCACTGATTTCACTTCCTGTCCTCCCATCCCAAACATACCATGCTGGGTAGTTTGTCTTTACTAGCGGTGATCATGCTGTGCCTGTTCAGTGTCGATGCTCTTGGTTGGTCTCCTTCAAGCAGTGTCTCTGTGCTGGGCTCCTCCTGTGCTGCTTCTTATTGGTGGTGGAGCCACCACACACTCTCATGTGGCTGAACCAAGCAAGTGTGGCTTTTTCATGCATCAGTTTGTTTTGTTTCCCAGTTGGCCCTGGAAAGCCACCTGCCACAGCCTTCTTATGCATGGTCTTGAGTGGACACAGATTTTTATTTCAAAGAAAAATACTTAGATGTGAAATTGCCAGATTATATGTCTTGTGTATGGTTAACTTACAAAATGTTATGGTACCCTTGGGAGCATTTTTAAAAATCAGAGTTAGGTGGTTATTTTCAGTTTGGTAATGGGGATTGAATTTTTGAACTCAGGTATACTGAGTGGGCACTTACACTGCTGAATTAAACCTCTATCCCTGTTTTTCTTATTTTGTTTTGCTTTGTTTGGTTGTGTTTTTTTATGCTATATTGTGTTATGTTATGTTATGTTATGTTATGTTATGTTATGTTATGTTACACTGTGTTTTCTGTTGGTGAGGATTTTGAATTTCCTTCAGTGTATTTTCAGTGCTTTCTGATTTCATTTTGTATAACTCACCTGATAAACTATGAGAATATCACATTATCCTGGGTAATTTTATTTTGGAGGTAATTTAAAAAGGAAATGAGAGCCAGGTTTGGTAGTAAACGTCTGACGTCTGTAATGCCAGAAGTTACTAGGCTGAGGCAGCAAGATTGCAGTGACTTGAGATTGGGTTGGGCAACAAAGTGAGTTCAAGGCAGTCTGAACTTCATAGCAAAACGCTGTTTCAAAAATAAAAAAAATCAAAATAAAAATACATTTAAAAAGGTTGAAAAAGAGACAAAAATCATCTATCAATCGACAAATCAAATCTCTGTGAATTTTTCTTACATTTGTACTTTAGTCAGCACACCAAGCATAAGGTTTACCATCTGCTAGACACTGATCTACTGTCAAGAAGTTGAACTGTTTCAATTTTTTTGACCTTTGAACTGAGATGAATGTAGATATGCTACTAAATATACCCTCTCAGGATTTGGAGAGCTTAGTATGAAGAGAAATTGATGGTTCTTTTCATTTTTGAACTAAATTTTTATATGGAAGTAGGATTTGAGCAAAGTGTTACATTACTATTTTATTTGAAAGACTTCCTTGTCTTATTTTAATGTAACTCATGTACATATTACTAAGGACCACATAAAAGATGCTATTTTTAAGTCTATAAAAGGATAAAAATTATACAGAATAATAATGAGAGAATAACATTAGCTAATGTAGTGTGTACAATGATTTCTTAGATTTCTTAATGATCTAATTTTTCATACATTTTTAAATTGTTAATATTTTTTACAAATTTTAAAGCATGATCTCACTAAGATTGTGAGTTTCCCAGGCCAGGCTTAATTCTTTCCTTATTCAATCTCCTTCCCCCTCCCAGAGTGCTAGGATTGCAGGTGTATAGTATCTTGAGTTGGCAATCAGCAATAATTTTGTGCATTTATAGAATGAAATAATTTGTTTGATCTTTAGACACTTTGCAGAAAGAGTGGATCTAGTTAAGCTCTCTACCACCTTCCTGACTGGCAGTTTCTCTCAGAGTGGGTAGGATTGAAAATCCCATTAACACTGCTAGTAGATTCTCTTCTTTGTAACTGTGGTCATCATGTCTTCAAATATCACTGCAAATGCCTTCTGCACTGGGACTGAGGCTTGGTGTCCTTGAAGCACATTCAGTATTTTTTTTATCCTTCATGGATTTGATGATTGTTTGAATTCAAACCCCAAGAAAGTTGTGAAAGTTAAAGCTACTTGGGTAACACTGCCCTCCAAAAGGCCAGGACAGTGTAAAATATTATTTTCTCTACCATCAGGCTTTCCAAGTTTTTTTTTTTTTGTTTTGCATTCAATTTCTATGGATTGAATACTGAAGTTTGCACTTAGCTCCACCTTGCACATTTAAAATTCTTTTTATTTTCATCCAGGTTCTGGATAAGTGGCTATATTGCTGAGGCTGTGCTTAAATTTGTGATGTTGCTGCCTCAGCCTTCCAGACTGCTGGCATTACACGCACACCACCAGACCTCATTTCATCATAGTGTTGTTAAAAACTTATTGGCTGAGCAAGGAATGGTGAAAATGCCTGCAATGCCTGCACTCAGGAGGCTGAGGCAGCAGGATTCCTGGGAGTTCCAGACAAGCCTGCCACACACTCTGAGTTCAGCTCAGGCCAGAGTTACACAGGAAGACCTTGACCAAAAAAAAAAAAAAAAAAAAAAAAAAAAAAAAAAGAAAAAGAAAAAGAAAGAAAACTAAAGAAAATGGAAGCAAGCTAAAGTGGGAGGAAGGGAGGAAGGGAAGGGAGGAGAGGAGAGGAGAGGAGAGGAGAGGAGAGGAGAGGAGAGGAGAGGAGAGGAGAGGAGAGGAGGGGAGGGGAGAGGAGAGGACCCAGGAAGCAAAGCTTGCAGTTTGTCAGCCTCTGAGCAGGATGTCAGGGATGGGCTTGTCATTTATGCTCTTTGCTGTGCTGAGATCCATTCCTCTTATGCATGGTGTATGAATGCTTCCTATCATGAAAGGATGGTGAACTTTTGAATTTCTCAAAATGATTTTTCCAAATCTCTTGAGGGGTTCTTTGTGCCTCATGCTGTGAATGTGGCAAGTGACACTGAATGATTTGTACAAGTGGAACCATTTTAGTACCACTGAGGGTGAACCCAGTTATTATTGTGGTGTTTGACATATGCATGTGCTGGTGAATTTAGTTGATGAGCACTTAGTTGAATATTTTTGTGTATGTTAAGAATATTGGCCATTAGAGTATTACCATTTTTTTAATGCATTATGGTGTGGCTTTGTTATCAGGTGACTTCACCATCTACAAGGAGTTGGGGCTGGTTCCCTTCCCTTGAAAGACGTGAAAGATGATTAGTATTTATTCTTTTTCAAAATTTTATTTTGATGACAGTAAAATACAGCAGAGCAAAACAGAACAAACAAGTGGAAACAATGCAGTGAAATTGGTACAGAACTTCACAACAGGGTACCATAAGTAAGAGGTACCATAGTATATCTCTTTATCTTCTTAATAATTTTCCACTCAATAAGTTATAGCATAATCAAACCAAAAAAACCTTTAAAAACCAGTCAAAAGAGAATATTGAACAGAGCAAAACAATTAATCATAACAAAGCAAAAGATTAAAGACATTTGTTTTCAAACAGAAGATAGAAGGAAATCCCCCATATTTTCTATATTGCACACAATCATATTTCCAAGAGATGCTCAGAACTCAGCCTCCTGTTGCTAAACAGGGGGTGAGCAACTGGGATGTATGTTTCTCAGTCCATGCACCAGTAGGCTCACTGGAAATGGTGACTGGTTCTCCTCCTGGATCCCACCAGGGGTGCTTTCCAGGAAGGCCTGAGAATTTTTTCAGCTGCCTAAGTCCCAACATGGCTAGATCCATTATTTATTCTTTATTATACACTTGATAGAACTCAGCTGGGCTTTTATCGTATGCTGGCATTTGTTGTTGTTATCAAGCAGTTATGACTATTGACCCATTGCCTATGTTTGTTATAGCTCTGTGAAATGGTGTGTTTTCTCCTGAGGGTGTGGGTTAGGGACACCAAAGGAGATCATGTACTCATTAAGGGTCATGTCTCATTTTACTTAAGGACATAATCATTTACTTTTGTATATTCAAACTTCCCCTACAATATATATATTTGTGAGTGATCTGTTAAGTTATTTAGTCTTTTAATGCTCATTGTTGCAGGGTGCAGTTACTCCTGGAGGTCACTGGGGCAGGCTAAGGTCAGGTCTCTTGTTTCAGGCTTTTTACCCTTAACTGTCTGAGGAGTGTCCCCGCCTCCTCACTTGCTCCCAGTAAACACCAGGCCTGCTCCACAATTGTGGTTGAGATCTCAACTGGGTGGAAGACATTCAGTCAAGGTGGGCTGTGTAACAGGATGAACTCATACAGAGCTCCCTTGAGTGAGACAGGGGGTCTCAGGCCTGGGGAAGGAGCTCTGGCAGCAGGGCCATTCCCAGTCCTCTCTTATCCAGCAAGCAGTGTGTGCTGCTTTGCTGAGAAGCTGACTGATGGATCAGAAGGCCTGGACCTGGGCATTTCTTGTCCATGATTCTCTACTAGGTACCCTGGTGTCCTCCAACTCTGCCTGGTCCATCTTCCCCGGACATCAGATCTCCACAGAGACCTGAGCATCCCTGGGCTTCCCCTTCTTGGCTCCAACTCTGTGCTTAGGTCTAGTGTGAATTCTAAGACCATAAAATTCAATTTACATACATTTAACCTGGAAATTCCACTTCTAATGCCTCATAATAAAATGAGATTGACAGACACCTGTAATCTCTTCTTCTTCAGTTATGAGTGTGGATAGTTAGAAACCATGAATGTGTCAGAGCATAGCTGCTGAGTCAATTATAAAATTACAATCACAGAAAATGCTGAAATAAGGTTTTGTCCTAGGCCACTGAAAATGTGGAAAGAAGGCTTATTCCTGGGCCATGTCCACATTCCTACCTGAGAAGATAGAATGGCTCATGGCCTGGCCTCTCTCCACCCAGCAGTGAAGACACAGAACCCAAATCACAGACAAGGACAAGAAAGAGGACCTCCTGGAGGGCAGCCCACTGATCCTGGGAGGGATGCCTTTGTGGAGTTTTTTCCATTTCCCATTCCATTGCATTATTTATAGTATTCTATCCAATATTACTTTTATTCAGTTCAGTTAGTATTTAATAATTCCTAATTTCTTGAGTAGGTGAAAATGGATGATTTAATTTCATTATATATAATGAAAGTTATGCACAATACAGACACTTCGAATACAACTGTATATATAAAATAAGGAGGCTTGATATTCAGCAAGCCAACATACCTTTCATGACTAACTTTTAAAAACTCCAACACATATATCTATGAGCATTCCTCTGTGGTGTGTGTTGCTGCCCTCCCTACATTAGAAGCCGTCGTGCTCACCTGTGCTTGCTACTACAGAGGACAGAAAGAGTTTTTCTTCAGAGTGTATTTTTCCAGCAAGGAATTCCTGAACCTTCCAGCCTTCAGGCAGAGCAGGGAGTGTGCAGCATGCAAAGGAGCCCAGCACTACCTGCCTTACACCCCTTAACCCCACCACATCCATGCTGCATCCCTGCAGGCACGGGAAGGTAGAGCAGCCAGGATGCATCAAAGACTCTGCCACCTCAGGAACAGGGGCCTCAGTTATGGGGTCCTGGTCTCAGCCTCCCCCAGGATTCAGGTGCTACCCTGCATTCATCTGGCTTAGTGGGCTGGGCACACACTCTTGCCCCTTAGGGGAGGAAGACCACTCACACAGTGACCTTTCCAGCCGGCAAATTTCGCTTCTCTCCTTTCTGACTGAGGCTGTGGCATTTTAACAAAACACAGCATTGTCATTACATTTCTTTTTCTTCTCCTTTTTCCCCCAGTTTCTCTGTTTATTTAAGCATATATTTAGAATTGCATTTTGCCAAAAAAAAAAAAAAACACTTCCTTGTCTTTTCACTCCTCACTTAACAGAAAATTTTACAGATTTCTACTGTAGTTCAAACTCTATGTGCTTGAATGCTGAGAATCCACTCTCCAGCTTGGTAGAATGAGGGAAGCAAAGCAGAAACTGAAGTTGGGGACATTTCTGTGCCTTCCAGCATTTTGTACAGCAAACCTTGACTCATGCCTGCTTACCCACAAAGTATGGGCTTCCTTACTAGCTGAATCTGTCAATGACAAATGAGTTTCCTGCATTTACTTCAAACAATCCCATTTTCCCTGAGCTGGCTAAGCACATTATGTAAGGTTTATTATGCCTAAACTTGAAAAATAATTTCCAGTAAAAAAGAGGCTGCCACCCCTCCCTGAAATCATGATGGGATTTTATGTAAATACAGTCTGGCCCACATTCTGGCAGCCATGAGCTGAGAGAGGTGGAGATGGCTTATGCAGATAGAAACACCTCAAAATTGTCAACCAGCAGCAGCATCAAGCAGGGAGCAGAGCTGCTGAGCCTTCATAGTTGCATGATGGAATCATCTGGTGGGTTTTGCCCTGGGTTTACTGAGGTGGTAAATCTAGGTTGCTGCTGGGATTTTCCTTCCTGTAGTGCAGTGCCAAAAGGAAACCATGTACATGTAGCATTTATTTGGAGTTTTTCTTTTGCAGTTGTGAAACCTGTATGCATGTGATTTCACACCTCTGCCATAGCAGACCCACCCATGGGCATTATTTTCATGACTTGTAAAGGGTCAGTTTATTTATACAACATGCAGAATGCTGTTCTCAGCCTTTTAGTTTTACTTAGACTTGTGCATTTTCAATCATTTCTTCAATGGAAGCTAAACAATTTAGTCTGAGCAAACTTCTGTTGTGTTGCTTTGCTTCTGTGTGAAGTCCTTGCTGACAGACCTGAAGCAGGAAGTGAGATGGACCTGCTGGAGGTTCAGCTCCAGAGTGATACTCTTTGCTCAGCTGTGTCAGGCAGGGCTGACCCTCACCTGACTGACCACTCTGGCATCAAAATGTTCTTGCCCAGTGCTGGCCCTGGATTTGGGAAGCACTCGTTTGCAGTATAGACTCACACTGGCTGAACCTTAGAAAACCTTGCTGTGCCATGAGTTTTTCACACCTAGATCAGCACCTCTATGACCTAGGGCACAGCTCTCTCCAACAGCCATGCACAGCATCCTCCAAGTAGCTCTCCTGTGTATGCTGTACATGGAGGCTAGGGAGGGTCCCAGTTCCTTCCTGCTTCAAACAGTACTGTGAATCAAACTCTTGAAAAGAAATCTTGAAAAATTTTGCAGCATTCTATGTTTGAGAAATCTCTCTTCTTAATGATATGAGGTCCAGGGACAACTCTATATAGCTGTGATGGGAGATGCAGGACAGGACTCTGCTCTGTCCCCAATGTTCTCTCCAGTGCTGTTCAGCTCCTGCTTTAAAATGTGCCATTGGATGGGGACACAGCACATCTCAGTGATTTGTGCCTGTGTGAATCAACTTTGGGAGGCTGAGTGTTTTCTGCACCTGTTGGCATCAGGCGGTGATTTCCTTTCAAATTACAAGACTTTCTCACTTCTCTCACAAAATGGACTGGTGAGACTCCAGTAATTCAAGCCCCAGAAATGTGAAGCACTTTCATCACCAATCACAGCATTAAACAATGAACCAATCACAGATGCTAGGTTTAGTTGCCTCTGTGACTTCATGAGGCTATGGACGGGAAACCCACGTACAAACCATAACACCTTCTAAAGTAAATCCTCTGAAGATGCCTGTGCTCTGGACTAGAAGATAATAACTTGCCTTAGTCCATGTCTTTACCTTATTTATTTCATTTTATTGATTTATTTTTTGAGACTCTCATTGTGTAGTTCAGACTGGCCTTTAATTCACTATGTAAGCTTGGTTGGCCTAGAACTTGCAATGATCCTCCTGTCTCCTCCTAAGTGCTGAGGTTACAGGCATGTACCATCACATCCAGCTATTCTTTGTTAAGTTGTATTTATTGATTTACTTGAGACTACTCAGTTTATTTATCCTTGTTATACTTCATTGTACAAAAATCCTAATAAATGTGATGTAATTCAAGAACAACCTAAACAACTTAGCAACTTAGCAAGGTCCTGTCTGGAAATAAATTATGATAAAAGGACCAAGGCACTGGATTCAATCTCCAGCACTGCCAAAAATAAATAAATGTATAAATAAAACTTTGTATAAAATATCTATAGATAAACAAAACTGCTTAGAAATAAATTTATAAATAAATAAATTTGCTTTTAAGTAAATCTATCAGTAAAAAAATCTATGATGGGTAGCTCAGATAAGAAGTGTTTTAAAAGCAATTTTCTTTCATTATAATTGACATACAATGAACTTTCAGGCTTAAACTACAAAATTAGATGAATCTTGACATGGGCCAGAGATATAGCGCAGTGGCAAAGTACTCCCTTGCAAGCACAGGTTCTGGAATTTCATTCCTAGATACCAAAAACAAAACAAAACTAAAATTGAAAAACAAACAAATATCCCCTAGGAATCTTGATCTACATGAGCCCCTTGAAAACCATCACTCAATGGTGAGTCGTATATAATGTTCAAATTTTTCTTATGGCTCTTTTCAAATGCTTCCTTATATCCTAAGCAATGCATCTGCTTTTTGTCTCTGGGAATCACTTTGTATTTTCTAGAGGTGACAGGTCTGTAACCACCTAGTATACAGAGTGTTTTTGTTTTTCTTTGTGGGGAGCTGGTAGAGGTTTTCCAATCCTCATAACTATGTTAAGTTTCCCGTGTGCTGCTCCTTGTCAGTGGCTGAGCCGTCACATCCCCCTGTGTGGATGAAACACTGATCCTCATGTGTCCATCAGCTGAGGCCCTGTGTATTGTTTCCAGTTTTGACCTTAAAAACAGTGTTGCTGCAGTCATTTTTGTGTTTGTATGGACACACCACTCATTTCCCTGGAGAAGATACTTAGTTGTTCAAAGCAAAATTAAGATTTCTGGCTCTTCCTGTGAGTATTTTTAAACCCTGTTTTTATGTTTTTCAATCTTTTTGAGGTGATTTTATAAAATTTACCTAAGGAAAGGTTATTTCTATTACATAAAATTCAGCATTTTTTGACTTTGGATAGAATTTTAAAGGTGCAAAAAAACCCAAAGTAAGGTATATATGCACATATGTAAATCACCTATAATTTTAACATCACAAAACTTCTGCTATGTGATGATTAACTTCATTGCCAGCTTGATGGGCTTGAGAGCTCTCCAAGGGATTAGTAAAGTGTACTTCTAGGCTCATCTGTACATGTCATAGAGGAGTGACCATAGGTACTCCATCTGGTACACCAGGTACTCCATCTGGTATCTGGCCCCTTCCTCCCTGGCACTGTCCCTCCACTCTGCATACTGGCCACCATGGACTGAGCAGCTTTGCTCCATCACACCCTCCTGCTGTGGTGTCCTCGCCTTGCAACCAAGTAGGACTGAGTCCCCTGAAACTATAAACCAGATTAAACATCTCCTCTTCCCTGTGTGGATCTTGGATTCTGTGTCCAACTAATGGGAAAGCTTGACTAAGACAATTGTTTTTATGTTTACATATGTGCTTCAACCTACACAGCTTTTGTAGAATTTACCATAATTTCACCCTTACTTTCAGGTCAGATGTGGGAATTGTTTTCATCTTTGTTTTACCCTTTTAAATGAGATGTGTACAAACATAATGTTAAGTGTATTCTTTCATGATTTAGAACTTTTGTGATTAATAATATGAAATTATTCTAAAATGTAAATATGTACTTCTTTTTATGCTTCGATTTATATAAATATCCAGAAAAGGCAAATCCTTAGAAAACACAATAGTATTCCATGGCTGAGTGTGGGGAATAGAGAATGACAGTTTAACGAACCTGGGTTACCACTGGGGATGGTGAAGGTGTTCTTTACCAGTCATGGTGAGGGTCTCACAGCCCTTAGTGCATGAAATGCCACTGGTCTGTGTGTTCCAGGACAGATGCTGAATTTTAGATTGAATGTTGCCGTAATAAAGAAAGAAGAGCAGATGAGGAGTCTCCCTACCCTCACCATAGACCAGTAGAATGGGAGCCCACTGAGGACAGCACTGGTCATGGAGACCTTTCCCAAATGTTTCTTCTCCTCCCTCTGCTTAGAATGAAGCAACCAGAGACATGTTACTGAGTGTAGGTGAAGAATCAGATGTGCATGATCAGGAGACAAGAAGTTTTAACTGTACATTCTGTCTTTTGAGTGATATATGGGATGTGTGCTGTGATCAGGACCCAGGAGAGTATTACTCCTCGAAAAGTGAACAGGGTGTCACAAAATTGTCCCTGAATCCACTCATCTCTTCTGTCCAATTTATCAGGTCCTATCTACTATCTAAAATATGTTAAAATATGCACAACACAAAATCCACTACTTTTGTCAGTGAGCAGTTCAGTGAGTTAAGAACATTTACTTTGTGCAGTTATAAGAACCATCCTGCTCCAAAACTCTACTTCCGAACTGAAACTGTGCACTCTCCCAACAATAGCATCATTTCCCTTCCTTCAACTCCTGGAAACACCATTCTACTGTCTGTCTCCAAGAATTGGACTCTTCTGGGCCATCACGTATTTAGAATCATATAACATTTTCCTTTTCTCTCTGTTTTATTTCACTTAGTATAGAATTGCAGGATACATACATACCACCTTTTGTTCATCCACCCTTTGGGGGTTGTTTCCACGTTTTGGCTCATAGGGATAGTGGGAATGCAAATATCTGCTTGAGCTCCTGATTTATGTTAAGCTGTATAAACATATTTAGAATTGTTGAATCATAGGATAATTCTATAGAATTTAGAGAGGACAGCTATGTTGTTCCCTACAGCAGCCAGTCCATTTTACAACCCCAGCAGCAGCACCTGCGGTTTGGGTTTCCCACTGAGACCCTCTGGACCAGGGAGCAGTCACAGAATCTAATCAAACTGTTCTCCCTGATCCTTGTTCTGGGGAGCCTCAGACTACATTACACCTGACGGATTTGTGTGGCACATGGGGCAGTAGGAACAAAGAGGGACTGGACCCAGACCCAAGTTAGGGTCAGTTCTGCAGTGATGTGAACTCTTTAGGGACTGTCCCCTTCTGCACCATGGAAACCAGTAGCCTGGTGACCCACAGCTTCACACTCCCCAGTGAAGCACAGATATCCCACAAAGCTGGCCATTGCAGGGTGAGTGTGTGCACACTCCACTTTCTGTTTTTTAGCAGAAAGAGCTAGATGAATCAGCTGTTGCCTCCCCTACAAGGGCAGCAGAGCTCTGATTGGCTTTTTCCCAAAATTAGTTGCTGACTCTCACATTTCCCAGGAAACTGATGTTCAGGCTGGGGTCTGCCTTGGGTGAGCTGGAGGAACCAGAACCTGGTTGAATGCCCTGTCCATGTGTGGGACCCCAGCGAGTGCCAGAGGCCAGACAGGAGAGCTGGGGATGGAATCCCCACTGCAAAGGCCTCCTGGATCAGTTATGGGAAAACTTTCAGAGACCAAGGGCCCAAACTGCAACCTAAAACCCACTTATTTATTGCACTGCCAACACTGCAAATAGATCTGAATACTGAACTGAAGTTTTAGTTTAGAAAAAAACTACTCATCCATTGACATATTTTGTCTTGAGAGAAAAACAGAATCACAAAGCTTTCAATGATACAACCTTTTATTGAAAAGTGAAGGTTAGCATTTGGTATGCTTTCACACAATTTTTGTTATATTTGCTGTTGCATGTGCACGGATAATTTGTCGAAGGTTGGCTCATACTGCATTTGTTTCAGAGCAACACATGCAATACTCAAGCCAACTGTTGATCTGTTTCATGTATCAGATTTAATGTAATTCAAAGCTGAAAACAGCGGCCCAGAAGCATAAGATGATCCAGAGTAACAAAAGCAATCCCCAGTGCATTCATTGAGTTTTTGTCTTTCTGAGACAGAGTCTCACTATACAGTTCAAGATGGCAATCAACCTGTGAGTAGAAGAGACCAGCCAGGAAAAGAAACAAATGAAGGTAAGAAACACGAAGCCATGATAATAAATGCACCTACAACTACATGAATGAGGTCATAAATGCAGTGGCTTTTGAATGAATGTGTAAAACTCACAAGCATAACACAAATGGAAAAGTCAGACCTTCAAAAAACACAAACTGTAAGAGCACATACTTGGATATAAATGCACATGCAGATATATAACTGATAAAAGCAGGACAAATTAATCTCTGGATAGGATTTATCTTGGGGGAGGAGAGGAGAAGCAGCCAGCAAAGAGCATAAAAGGTGAATGTTCATTTTTTTTTTTTTTGTCTTTTTCCTTTTTATCAATACCGGGGATCGAACCCATGACTGCCTGCTTGCAACACAGGCCCTTAGGCTGCTGAGCTAAATTAAATCCCCAACCCCATGAATGTTCATTTGATTTATGAAAATTCATTGAATTCAACATTTTCCTTTATTATTCCTTTTTACCAAAGCTTCACTTTCCTTGCTGCCTTCCTACAAAACTTGTCAAAGTTGACTCGCTGCTCCTTCTCCATCTCCTGGCCATTCTGTGAACTACAATGATGGACTAGAGAGGGCTCCTGATGCAGCTGGGCTGAGTGAGAGAGATGCTGGTTAATACTTTTTGCAGAAGACAAAGCCAGCCAACCAACCAAGCCCTGTCACTGTGCAAACACCACTTTAGGAGCCTTCTGCACACAGCATCTCTCAGACCCAAACCTGTATATGCACACAAATGTAGTGGGACAAAGTCATCAATCTAGTCACCTTCCTCTGGTCTCCATCTCTCCTAGACACTCCAGATCTCAACTAAGGCTGTAATTTAGTGTTATCAATATGATAAGGTGTCTTTTTCACATACTATATCTCATAAAACCCTACACCCCTGCGAAAAGAAATGTATTTAATATACTGTGAGGTAAGCAATAATTAATTACTTTTTTAAAATTTTATTTAAAAGGAAAAAGAGAAAAAACAAAATGAAACAAAGTGGTGTAAGGGTACAAGTAGTACAGAACTAAAAAAAAAATACAGTAAGAAATCACCAGTTAATAGATTACATATTATCATCTTAGAGATAGTTGCTCAAATCACAGTATCAAAGCACACAAAGTGGACATTCAAACAGTGAGACTGCAAACAGTTGTGGTCAATGATCCAACCAAAAACATTAATATGGTCAGCTATTTAACACCCCTAAACACACTTGCAGTTGTATCCTTTAGAGCTCTTTTTTTCCCTCTCTTTTTTACAACAAAATTTACACATTTTGGGTTTTATTACTCCTTAGTTCTTATTACTTTTTGGGGGGTTAGAGAATAAAGTCATATATGGCAAAACAAAGCTGTCAGTCAAAACCAAGGATAGACATAGTACATGATGTAAAACAGAGTACAAGGTTATCAACAATGGTTATCAACAATGTCTCTTGTTTCCTTAAAAAGAATTGTCTATCTCATTAGATATTATAAAGCTGAACAAAACAGTAGAGAACAAGACCAATAAAACTTAAGCATTGTAAACATTACAGGACTTCCAAAGGAGACAATAGTCAAACCAGAATGGGCATCTTAGTGAATCTTATTGCCTTCAAAGTGGTTGCCTATACCCTCAAACTTGATGCAATAATTAATTTCAATGCCATATAAAAACTTTGTGTGCATTTACTTAGATTTGACACTTAAGGCAAAATTTAGATTTTTTAACAGACACTTCTAGAAATTTAATAAATTTAGGATACAGTGTTAATGACCATATACACAGTTATTAATCAATATAAGTTTATCTTATTTATACAATAACTAAATGCTTACTTAATTAATTCCACAAGATGTATATCAAGCTCTAAGCACCATGACCAACTGTAAACAGATGTCAAAATATTTTACCGCTTGGTTTAACCTTTAGATGTACACTGTGTGACAGAGAGCACCTGTTATTTTTGTATGCTCTAAACATATGTAGTCTTAACTCTGTTCCTGTAATTTTTCTGATCTCAACAAAAATTTTCCTGCAATGGGGACAGAACAACCAACCAGTGAAGCAGTAGGCAGCTGCACCCAGGGCTTTTCTTGACTGAGTTCATTCAGGAAGTTGCCACAGTCTTCTTTGCCACCACTTTGGGCCTTGTTTGTGTTGGCAAGAAGTTTCTCACAATATGGGGACCATCCTGAGAGAGGCAGGTGCCACTGTGAAGGGTTCAACAGTGGAGGACAGAGAACTCCACATGCATGTACTAAAATTAGGAATGAACAGCTGCAGGGCTGGGTCAGGTCAGGGATCTGACCACACTAAGAGTAAGCAGCAGATGGAAGGGAGCTGTTTCCTGACCCAGCCTAACAGGATGCTTGCAGAAGGCATGCCAGGCTGGACAGGCATGAGCTGCATGATGGTGGAGGATGAGGAGCCAATCAGATGCTAAGGGTGATCAGACATCAGGGATGGAGGCTTGTGGCCAACTGCCTTAGCAGGACACTTGCTAAAATTGGACAATGCAGATATGAACACAGAAGCCAAAAATGAACTCAGAGTGAGAAATATGAAATAAATATAGGTGAAAAATTAAAACAACACTGAGATTCCACCTCACCCTGAAAAGAATGTTTATGTCAAGAAATCAACCAATAAGAATTGCTAGAGATGTTGTGGGCAAAAAGGAAGCTTCTCCACTGCTGGTGGGGGCACAGACTGGTGCATCCACTGTGGAAATCAGTGTGGAGATTCCTCAAAAAACTAGGATTGCTGGTCCCATTTGACCCAGAGGTGGATAACAGATTACCTTAAATTAGATTAACTTCTGGTCACCCCAGGGACTTTGTGCTATACTAGGCCATATGAGTGTTTGTTCTGGAGGAAGTCTTACAAATGCATTGTGTTTAAGGTAATGGATGCAGAGCCTGGAGTCTCAGTGGAATGCTGCTGGCACAGCAGCCCATGCTTTGCTAAGATGTGTGCAAAGGACTGGTAAATGTGAAGGCCCAGTAGAGCCAGAAATGGTGCCTGGGAAATCCCAGCTTCAGGATACAAATGTCTCCAAAGTTACAATGATTTTTTTCCCTTCCCAGGGATGCACTGAAAAAAAATCCAGTATTTTAAAGATAAAATAAGGCCTTAAACTGGGCCTTCTTTTGCCTTTTACCTAGAAAATGGGTCATTGCTTGTCACCTGTAACTTGAGCCCCTGCTTTCTATAGATTCACAAATTTCACAGATTTCCATCCTCCAGAACATAGAAGCTCCCAACCCTGGACCATAATGTACCTCATTCTCCGAGCACCTGCACTCTCTTCTGATTTTTTGCCTCTTTGAGTCTGCTTACTAAATTTACCTGAGCCTTTCACAAGGATACACAGCAACTCTCCTCCATGACAAGACAGGAACCTCTGCACCAGGCCCAGGATGAGTGGAGGTCCCCATCTCCTCTTTGTGGAAACTCCTCAGACCCTGTCAGGTGACCAGAGGATCCTGACTAGGATTTGGGCAAAGAGAGAATAGTTGTCAGACACAAATGCAAGTGACACATGCCACTACCCACTAAAAGCCTTAAGAGTCAGTACTGTCAAAGAAAATAAGATGAAATCAGGAAAGCTAAGACTTTGTGAAGTATGTCAGGAAATGCCTGCAGGAGAGTCCGCTAACCTGCTGAATGTTAAACTGCAGAATGTTCCTAGACTTAGAGAACAACTGAAGATTTCACCTCCTCCTCCAACAGCTCTCACCCAGGAAGATCCTTGTTAAGTAACAGTCAGATGCATGTGTGACTCAGGTGTCTGCCTGTCAGGGAGCTGTCTCTGAAAAAAGCTGGGAATCCCCTATAACAAACTTTACCACATCTGCCTTATGGGGCTGTCTTGAGGCAGTGCACCTGTATTGCAACACTGTTTCCCATGTACTATTTCTTTTGACTTCTGTTGTTTTGTAGTTAACACTGAATAATTAGTACATTTCTGTTTCCTCTGCTGTAACAAGAGCAGTGTCCCACTGAGGGGAAGGAAGTGCAGGTGATATGAGTCAGACATACTTTTGTCCCCTGAGGGAAGAACACAGGAGGAATGCTTTATGCTTTTATGTGTGATGGTTTGGATTGTAATTGTCCCCAACAGATCCTTGTGGTAGAGGCATGGTCATCAGCCTGTGGCACCACTTGGAGGCCAGCATGCAAGAAACATAATAACATATACAGAGGCTGTACAATAAAGACACAATTGTTCTCTCTGCTTGCTGTCTGCTGCTGCTATTGTTCTCATGTCTGCCTCCCTGCTGTCTCTAGGGACATCACAAGCAATTTACCCCTTAGGCCCCTCCACTCTTATAGATACAAAGGACAAAGGAGGACAGTTCCCAGCAGCAAGGAAGGGGTTCTGAGTAGGATACCCATGAGAGAGTCTTTGTCTAGAAATTTTAATGGGTTTAGAAAAGAGCTACCCTATGGAAGACTACCTACTTTTCAGGGTTCAATCTAGGAAATGTTGTGTGGAATCACTCCAACTGCTTCACAGTTCAGGGACATCTAAAGTCAGCTGAGGACATGACCATGCTTGTCTGCACAGGCACACAGTGGGGTATAGTTATGTAACCATGACTTAGCACAGGTGAATTCCCATGGGCTGGTTAGAGCACTACACAAGAATGTAAATATGAGATAACAACCTGTGTAAGAATTATATAACAAAAAAGTGGTCCTCTGCTCTGCTCCATACTGCCTACCACTGTTGCTGATGTCTTGAACATGTACATTCTCTAACCTTGGGGCCTCATCCAAGAAAATCTTCCTTGAGTCCCCAAAACAGGCCAAAAAGTGCTCACACAGTGCCCATGCACAGCCCAGGTACCCTTCAGGCAATGGCCTGCCTGGTCATGTTCTGGAAAGTTCCTGAACAGCTGAAGCACATTCAGCAGATGTTTTTTGTAAAGTCCCTGGAGGGGCACAACTCAGCAGGCTCCATTTTAGACATCCTGACTCCATTTGGCAGCTTCTGTCCTTAATGCCTGAAAGAATCCTAATTCCTATTTCACTGATTCCTGTTACAATGCTGTAAACCTAAATAAACCACACTGGAACCATGTCTGCAATAAATTGTTAACAGGAAAAGGGGGGCTAAAAATATACCAATAATAGTTACCTCTCTACATACAAAAAGAGCAAATATTTCTAATTTTTCCTCCTTTTTTGTTGGACCTTTTGAAATGTGTAAATATTATCATAATTACCAAAACAATGATTGAGGTGCAACAGAAAAAGAAAAATTAGAAGATGGGGAAAGGATTCAATGACAAAACTTTGAAGGTCCGTTTTCAAGGGGACCTTATTTAAGCCTCTGCTGCCTCCCACTGCAGGAGAAGCCATTGTCCTCCTCTTATCCTTAGGGAAACACAAGAGCCTTGTCCATTCTTGATGGCCAGAGATGCAAAGCTAAAGAACAGCTGCAAAACACTCTGGCCACCTCTGACTCATGAACACCATGGAAATGCTATTTCTCATCTGCATTCTCTACATAGCTGCTAAAATAAGTGATCACTTTTAAGTGTGAAAATAAGTGTGGAAAAGTAAGACGATCTGTTTAAGCTCATTTCTGCAATAGTAGAGTCAGCATGCAAACCCTGTTCCTGGAGTCAGACAGTCATCCCCCCACCCTCCCAACATCTGGAGTCAGGGAACCACTCTGGTACAATACATTGCTTGGGGGAAAATAAAAACACTTTTATCAAAGATAGAAAGATACTTAGCCTTGAACCTCTTGATTCATATTCCACATGCAAGAGTCTGAGCCTTGAATATGGCCATTGATATTTTTCCAGCAATCTAGGATCTCCTATATCTTGTGTTTGCCCCAAAGGGGCAAGGGATTATGTTGGGAGCAGGAGCCAGGGGTCCGGCAGTGAACAGGTGTGGGAAACCACACACTGAAGCTGGACCTCAATCAGTTCCTCATCCTACAGTGACCTCAGCCTTCTAGACAAAGCATCGCGCTGATATTAACCTGGGAAAAGCTTCATAACATAAACAATAGAAGTTTCTCATGGGCCCAAGAACATGTTTACCTCCTGGGCTGCACAACATAGAAGTTTCTCACGGGCCCAGGAGCATGTTTACCTTTGCTGTGTGCACAAAAAAGTGTCCTAAAGTGACTTGTACTGCTCTTTGTTTTAAAACATTATATAAACTCTGTAGTCTTTCAATAAATCGACTTTTGCCTCCTGAGCAACTGGTCTCCCTGTGTCTTCAGTCTCTCGCCTGACTCCTTCCCCGCGCTGGCCGCAGCACCTGGCAGGATTACTAAGCAAAGTCTGCATTAGTCTGAAACTGCCCACATGCTTTAAAATTTGTTCCATTTCCTTTCCATTAAAAAATGTAATTATTGACACATACTAGTTGTACAGAGTAAGAAGATTCATTATGATATTTTCATATATGCATATACTGTGCATTGATCAAGTTCGTCAACCCCTCTCCTACCTTCACCCTCTCTCCTAACTGTCCTCCCAGGCCTGTGGAGCCCCTTTTCTACTTTTTTTTCTATTTTCCACATATGAGAGAAAACATGCAATATTGGTCTGTGTCTGAATTATTTTGTTAAACATGATATCCTCCACTTCCCTGAACTTTTCTGCATATGACTAGATTTCATTCTTCTTTATGGTTGAACAGGATGTGTGTGTGTGTGTGTGTGTGTGTGTGTGTGTGTCTGTGTGTTTGTGTGTGTATGTCTGTGTGCACAAGTGCATGCCATGTTTGCTTTGCCCATTCTTCTGTAGACAGACACCTAGACTGATTGCTTGCCTTGGTTATTGTGAATAGTGCCTCTCTTGCTCCTTTCTTGCTCATTAGCCATTGTTGTATAACAAAGCATTCCCAAACTCAGTTCCTTATTGCAAAATTTTATAATTATTAACCAATCTTCTGTTTTGACTAGGCTCAGTTGAGTAGTTCTTGATTACAGTAGACTGTCCTATAACTTCAGTCAGCTTGTGACTAAAACTGCAGTTCCCTGGTAAGTCATTTGGGCTGGACATCCACCATAGCACATTCCCATGGTCTAAACTCCAGGAATAAGAAAGAATATATCTTGAAGTAGAGCACTTGCCTAGTATGAAGGAGGTCTTTAGTTCCATGCCCAGCATAACACTGTATAACAGCTTACAATTGATTTCTAAGACCATAGGGAGAATGAAAACTGGATAGAGGAGCATTATTTGCTACAATAAAGCAAAAGAAATCACAAGCTTAGTGCCCTCAGAGAAGAAAACTGATGAGACCACATCTCACTGCAGAACCTTGGAAGTAGTGACATTCCATGTGATACAAATCTATAATTGTGTGCTACTGCTTGTTCTCTTTCTGTCAACAAAAGTGCACCATTCTTGTGTCAGAAATTGAGTTGGGTACTGAGATACAGTGATTCCCAGTTGTGTTACTTACTTTTCACTGGTTATCGAGACAAAATACCTGGTGCCCAACATGAAAGAAGGAGAGGTTTATTTCTTACAGGTCAGAGGTTGGAGTCCACACTCAGTTGGCTCCAAAGCAAAATGAAATGGCTGAGGGGCAGCAGTTTATGATGGCTACAAAAAGCAAGCAAGAACAGCAAAAAGAAAGAAACACCTTCTTCTCTCAGGTACACTGTAGGCTAGCTCCACCCCACTGCACGTGTAGCACACATAACACCAATCTAAGCACTAGACAATGAACCAATCAGAAATACTGGATTTGGCCACATCCATGATTGCATGAGGCTTGGGAGGGGCACTGACATTTATGTTTATTTATGTTTACCATGACACTAGTAGAGGCAAAGAGCCTGCCCTCATTCTCTCACCATGAAGTTTTCAGTCTATTGAGGTGGGGAGGATATTCATCATATCACTATTCAAATACATGCTAAGCATTCCTAATCCAAAGTCTGAAGTCTGAATGCTACAAAGTCCAAAACTTGAGTACAGATGTTTTATGCCAAAAGTTGAAAATTTCACAGCAACAAATTTTGTTTCAGATACAAAATGTTTTTAATTAAGATTATTGGTACATGTTAGGTGTAAATAACAATCATGTTAATCATGGGAAATTTCCAGCACACATGTTATGAATTATTTATTCTCCATCCTCCTACTTTTGCTTCAACTCCCTTCCCCTCCTTATTTATGAAAGTTTTGTTTCCTTCTTTTCTCATCATTTTTTTCTTTTCCCTTCCTTCCTTTCTCCCTCCTCCATCCCTAATTCCCCAACTCATTAGATGTTCACAATATTTATTTTATTTTGCCTCTTATCTACATTTTCAGTTTCCCACACCAGAGAAACAACATAGTACACATGTTAACCACAAAATTATTAAAAATATATAAAATTACCTTCAGGCTATGAGTTTGAATTATATATGAACTATAAATAAATTTCATATTTAAACTTGGGTCCCATCCTCAAGACAACATATTATGTCCTATGCAAGTTCTTCAATCAAAAAAAAATTCAGGAATTCCTAACACTTCTGGTCCGAATCATTTTGTATAAGGGATAGCGAATATGCAGATGTTTAATTAACAGCCTCAAGGAAGAAGTACAAAGGCTGATCAAAATATACAGCTAATATTCAAACTTTTAAAATTTACTAAAATAAAAGATACATGCCCATTAATCCTCCTTAAAAAATACCTCCTTAAAAATAAATTGAAGAAAATACATCTCCTTGTTTCAAACACACTTCTACATTTGTTCTTGGTTTTCTGAAGCAGTTTGGAAGTCCTCCTTTGTGAGTGTCCTTACAAATTGAGATAAAAAATGTAGTGAATGCAATTGCTGAATGCCATTCAATGGAAAGGAAGGCTCATAAATACATTATGGTGCAGCCTCATCCACGGAATTCACCAGATCGCGACCCTTGTGACTTCACATTCTTCTCCAAAATTAAAATGACCATGAAAGGAAAATAGTTTGAACTGATTCAAGACTTTGAGGCAGCCACAACTGCAAAACTGAAAAATCCAAAGCGGAACTGCAGCGGTGCTGTGCTAAGTATCGGTTTGTTAAGAGAGATGCTGGTGCAAGGTCCACTGGGTTAAAATTCTGTCCCTTGCTTTGTCATTGGAAAAGGTATTTAATGTTGGTGTCTAGGCTCACACAGCTATGAAAACGAAGATAATTCCTAACTCCTACTCTTGTAAGAATTAACATATGTAAAGTGCCTCAAAGAGGCCCTGGCCTGATATGATATCCATAAGTGTTAAATATGCTTGTTAGTATGTTATATTCACATGTAAACATACTTATAAGTTATGAAGACATTCAACGACGGACACCTAAAGCACTCATTTCTCTGTAATAAAAGAAGGGCAACAATGCAAATAGCAATGATACCTGAGCACTTGCTGTATGGTAGGAACCATGGGAAGAGCTCTGCAGGGTTTTCATCAGATCTTCACAGCAGTGCCCAGAGATGAGTATTACCATTCCTCAGGTTTGTTTTTTTTTTAACGGAAAACACCCTCAATATTTCAAAGCAAAATAACAGCAGAGTAACAATAGTGGAAATTGAGGCTCCCAGAAGAGAAGCAGTGTGCCTAAGGTGTCAGGCCCGGGAAGATTTGAGTCCAGAAATCTATAAATTCCAAGCCTCAGTCCACTCCTCTGCTTCCTCTCATAATGGGCCTGGGGTTGGGTCTCCCAGAAGCCTCATCAGAGACCTCCACCTGCAGCCAAAACCTGCCTCAGGGGGACCCTAAAACCCAATGCAATGCCCACTGCGTCATTGTTGCCTCACAGGAGGACTATGCACTTATTGTGTCCCAGCTTCTGGCCCCGCCCCTTGTCAGCCCCTCACACCGCTTGACCCCACCCCCTGGCCTCAAAGGAAGATTAAACTCCACCAGGCCCAACCTGGGCAGGCCGCGCCCATGGACCACCCTGAGCCGCGCGCCTGCACATCCCAGCTCAGTCCCGCCCCGCCCCGGCCTTGCTTTGCAGTGGATGCTGGTCTTGTGCGTGGAGTCGCTATTTTGCAGCTAGCAACGCCATCTGGAGACTGGAGCTCTCTTCCTTAGGCGGCCTAAACTGTGGCGGGGCCAGGGCTGGGGTCTGGGGAAGGTAGAAGGGCAGAGCCCACGGTGAGTGGCGGCTTGGCCCGGTGGCCCTGATGTTAGCGGCGCAAGTGCCTAGGGTGGGATGTCTGGGGTCGGGGGCCCAGGGAGGCAGCGGGCGCGGAGTTCGGGCGACCTGGCCTGAGGTCTGCAGGGCCCCTCTCTCTTCTCCGTAGGGGATCAGCATGGCCAGGCCTGACTCGTCGCCCAGGATCCCCGGCCCCCCTGACAGGCACTGCTGGGAGCCCAGCCCTGGTGTGGGACCTGTGGTGCAGCGGCTTGGGGTTTCACATGGCCTCTGCTGTCAGTGAGCTTGGCCATACTGAGCCGCGGACATTTACCCCAAAAGGACGATTGGATTCTACTCAGAACTTCTCCCTGCAGAGACTGAGAGAGGACCTAGGTGTAACAGTAAGATAGCAGTTATTATTCTACCTGCACATGCTTTGGCTCCAGTCCTTTCCATTGATAAGGGGGTTTCTGCTTCTTTTAATATTGGCGGCACTTGGGTGTTTAGGTTTTGTAAGGAGAATGAATGCGGACCGGGGCTTTGAGGCATGAGGAAGTGTGATCAGTAGTGTTTAAAAACTTAAATCCACAAATGAAAATAATTCACCCACATTGTTAAACCCTGTTGCAGAATACCCATCTTCTCCATATTCGGCTGTCTCTAACGATTACTACCCAGTTCTGCTCACATCATTTATATATTTGCATAATGTTGAATGTTTATATTACATGCATAGGTAGACTTGTACTTAGTTATCCTGTTACTGACTGTGTACACAAGTCTAGTTTCTCTTAGAAAAACTGCGTTGAGCATATATCTTTTTTTTCTTGGGATAAATTCCAGAAATTAGAAATACTAAATCAAACTTCTGTGTTCTTTCCCTGGCACTTGATACGAATTGGTCCTTAAACAAAGCACGTTTAAGACATCTTTCAAAATCTAGGTATTTGCCCAACTATCTGGACAAATTTGGAGTTCAGCAAGGTGTTGAGTCATTTTCTGTGCAGGCTGAGAGATAGGCCAGACAACCTACTGTTGGATTTTTTTTTTAAGTCATGTGCCAGGTTCATCTTTTTTTTTTTTTGATTGAGTCTATTCTGTTTTGTTTCATTTGGTTTTATCCTCTTTAAAATAAAAAGATTAAAAAAAAAAAAAAAAAACCACTTTCCTGCAAGGCATGGTGGTGCATGCCTGTAATCCCAGCACTCAGGTGGGTTAGACACGAGGATCACAGGGAGTTCGAGGCTAGCCTGAAATACTTGGTGAGTCAAGGTCAGCCTACAGTACATAGCAAGACTTTGTCTCAGAACAAAACAAACAACCCCTTTTTCGTCTTTTCTTATTTTAATGTAGCACAAGTAGATATTAATAGAGAAAATATGAAAACACTTATAAGTAAAGTTTTCATCCTATGCAGTTTATATATATGAAACTATAGTATACTTTATATGCTATGTAACTTTATATACTATGAAACTGCATAGTTTTATACTATGCAGTTTGTATACTATATTCAGTGATCCTGGGAATTTCTGCATGAGCTATATATGTGTGTACTTTTAAAATTTGTTTTTGTTTTTGTTTCAATTTTTTTTTTTAATTTTTAGGACAGGGTCGAAATAATTTACTAAATTCCCCAGGTTTGGTTTAAACTTGTGCTCCTCTTTCCTTAACCTCCCAGAGTGCTGGGAGTACAGGTACAGGCTATCCATTCTTAGAAATTCACAATGATTATGTATGTTTATGGGATAAAATGTGCTTTTGACCTATGGCTCCTTTTTAGAAAGAATCAGTCTAGATAAAGTATATAGCACCTTCTTAACCTACAAATTCTTTCAGAGTTATTGGGACTATAATCCCATTGTTTAGCAGTTTTGAAAGCTATCCTTTTTATTAACTGTGGTCACCATGCAGTTTAGGAGAGAATTGAGAATTTCTTCTCCAGTGTCACTACGATTTTGCATTCTTGGGTGAACATCCTCCTTTCTCCATCCCTCATGGAATTGATCTTTTTTAAAATCAAAGTGCCCAAGAAAGGTGTGGAGGTTCAAGCTACTTGGGGCACACAGCTCTTCAGAAAGACCAGGCAATGGTACTCTGAAGACCCTCATGTTGCTCCCAGTTTTTTGTTTTTTGTTTTTTGTTTGTTTGTTTTTTCCTTAACAGAATTCTGGGAATTGAATGCAGGGATGTCTTTGTTACTTTTTATGGGCTGCTGAGAAAAAATACCTGATACCAAAAGTTGGGAAAGGAAAGGTTTACTTCTTACAGATTTGGAGTTTTCAGTCCATACTCAGTTGGCTCCAAGGCAGGCTGGCCTGGCGGGGCCACAGTTCATGGTGGTTGCAAACAGCAAGGAGGAAACAGGCAAAAGAGCAAGACAGGCCTATTTCCTGCAATTATATCACATTCTGTCTCCACGCCTAGGCCTGTGTAGTACTCACACCCCTAATCCAAATGCTAAACAATGAACCAGTCACAGATGCATAATGTAAAGGCATGAGGCCTGGGGGCCACAGACATAAACTATGACAAGGGCCTTACACTGAACAACGCTAAATTCTGTTTTTAAAATTATTTTATTTTGAGCCAGTGTCATCATAAGTAACTACACTGCTGAGACATCGTTCTTGGATGTAGATTCTTACATGTCTATTTGTAGATGCACATTGATATCAGAGACATTTCACTTTCAAAACCGAGTCTTTGTTCTCACATCCATGTATTATTTCATGATCAGATTCCTTAGCTTCTTTCCCTGGTTCTTGTGGCCCACACTGATGCCCCACACCCTTTATGTGGAAGATAGGGATGGTCCCAATTCCTTCCTGCTTCAAACAGCTGTGAATCAAACTCTTGAAAAGAAATCTTTCAAAGTTGTGCAGCTCTCTGTGAGAGAGAAACCTCTATTGTTAATCCCGCCAGATCCAGGGACACTTGTGTAGTGCTCTGATGGGAGCTGCAAGACAGGGCTCTGCTCCACCCCCATATTCTCCCCAGTGCTGTTCAACACCTGCCTTAAAACTTGCCATCACATGGAGACACAGCACATCTCAGGGATGTGTGCCTGCATGAATCAGTTCTGGGAGGCTTAGTGTTATCTGCATTTGTTGGCCACATGTGGTGATTCTCTTTTGAATTACAAGAATTTTTCATCTCTCACAGAATGGACTCATGAAACCTCTTTCACACCTGTATCACAAACTATCTGTCTGAATATGGCTTGTAAGGAAAGTTTTCTTGTTGTGGTTTCTATATTATTCTTGTTTCTGCTTTTTCAAATGCAATGAATCAGACCTTTCTAGCTCCCCTCTATCACTGAAATCATGGGAAAGCTTTTCCAACATGAAAATATGAGTAGACACACAATGATCTCTATATTTTCCTGATAGATTTTGACTATCTGGGGTTTTCTCTTCTATCATAGAGCAATAGCAGTCAGTGTCATCCAATAAAATTTGACTGAACAGACTCTAATACATGATTATTAAAGACCCAGAGTACTAAATCACAGTGAAAAAAGGTCAGAGATGGGTGGGTTATAGCAGGAGTGGACAGGGGTATGGATAGTTCCAAAACTGAGCAGAAAGCTGGATCTCAAGAGATGTGGAAATTGTACAAATTGATGATGTGCTTATATGTTACTGAATTGAACATGATGAAACGAATGTATCTTAACTTTTATTTTAAATTGTCCTAGAACTTAATGTTTAAAACAATTACAGACTTAGGAGTTGAAATGAAAACTGAAAATAAAACAAGGGGTGCAAGGAAAGAGGAAAGGAAAGGCAGATCCTTTGCAGCACTTGGCCCTAAGTGGAGCTCAGGATGCTTGCTGTGGAGCCAGTAAAAGCCTCAGCTCAAGAATTCCTCAAGACAGAGTACCTGGCCTTAGTTTTCACTTTGATCCCAAAGTTTGTGAGGTCACTGGAGGTGGATCTAGTGTAAATTCTGTATGTTGGACTTGAGCTCAGTTAGGTACTACCCTGTGTCAGCAGAAAGAGAAAAATCACCAACTGTCCTTGTTCCTTGCAGGCCCTAGAACTTCCCAGTGCCTGCCACAAACAGTTCTGTGCACAAATCCACCCCAGGAAAGCTTCCCATTCTTCTTCAACCCACTCACTTGTGCATGCCTCAGTGTTGCCAGAAGTCTCAAGTCTTGGAGTCTTTGTCTGTGTAAAGTGTCCCATGCACTCCCTAGAAGGCAACAGGCTCAGGCCAAACCCTCCTGACTTCAGTTCTCATTTTCAGTGAGCTCAGGTTGGTCCAAGTCAACTGGGCATCTTATAGAGTTGGACATCAACCTCCTGCTGCAGTGGCAGAGAGCCCTGCCCCAGCCTTTTCTTGGCCTTGAATGGGTCAGTGCTGGCCCAGGTGGTCCTCATGTCCTGATAGAAGTCCCTAATAGTGCTGTGACCACCTTTCCTCCATTCTTTAGTGAAGCCTCCCTTTCCAACCCTTGTGGCCTTTCATTTCTGTGATCCAGGGTGGTATCTGCAGTGTTCCTCTAGTCATGGTCACTCTACAGGGGTGCTGTGCTATAAATATCTGCAAAGTGAGTGGGCAGAAAGTGTGGGTTCCACCTGCCTTTCCTCCATCTTCAGTTTATATAATGATGCATCACCCCATTCATTATGCCTTAGAGGAACTCCTCTTACCCTGTTAGGCTTTCACATGTACAGAGGCCAGGAAGTTAGGCACATTCACAGTAGTGTGGGTATTTCTTGTTCTGCTCTCCAGGGTGACTGTGTGGCCTGCACAATGTTGAAGCAAAAGAGAGCAGTGTGTATATTGAATCTGTTCATTACATCTGTCAGAGCCTAGTAAATTGATGATTAAAGGCACACATCAACTCTCTCCATGATTTCTCTGTGAACCTGCTTCCATGATAGCTCAGAGAGATTCCTACTCTGGATAACATGGAAGCCCATAGAATGACTCCCCATGGCCCCTCACAATAAACAACAGCTTCTTCAACCAAGTGATGGATCCTTGGTAGGATGCAAATGTTTCTGAGGGCTGAGAAAAAATAGCAGTGCAGGCAGGGTCTCGCTTTGAGGCAAAAGATAGAGGTTTAGATTGAACTTGTCCTTCTGACTTCCTGTGTAATCCTAGACAAGACACCATGCCTCTCAGGACCTTCCAAATGTGTTCCTCTGCTCTATGGATGTCATCCGGGCATCTACTACCGGGGGATATTATCAGTGGTGTGTGATGACATTTGTAAAATCTGTGGGCTGGTGTCACATGTAGAGCACACAATTAGAAGTGAAATCCAGCAAAGGGTAGGATAGAGGGAGAATACAGTGCACACAGTTCCTGGCTCCTGCTGTGTGGGGGTAGAAATGAGACTTACCTCCTGCACATGTTTCCCTGGGACCTTCATGAGGGGGTGAAAGTGCCTTGATTCAGCCATTCTTATTTTCCCCAAGCATCTCAGTTTCTTCTATGTATTGGTGCTGGGGCCTCAAATCAGTACCTCACACACAGGCTAAGCAAGCATTATGGATGTAGCTACACCCCCAAATCGATGTCCATAGCTCCTGTATTCACACCTGTGCGAGCCACCAGGCCTATGGCCTAGGTTCCTGCTCAATTGCTGAGAGCTCATCTTCTGGTGCCCATTTCCTGAAAGGCCTTTTCCCTATATTACAGGCCTAACTTACTAGCTTATTATTATTTAGTGTTATTATTTTGCATTAGCAGTGCTGAAATTGAGCCCAGAGCCTCATGCATGGTAAGCAAGTGTATCCTGAGCTCTCTCTCCACTTTCTGACTCACTCTTAAATAACTGAATATGGCCGAGGTTATGTGATAGTCTACTAAGGTTCACACAAATAACTTTGACCAACCTCTCCTGATGTTTCCCTGTGTTCTATTTAGTATCCTAGGTTGTCTTTTTGATTTTTTTTGATCCTTCTCTGGATCTCTGGCTCTGAAGAAGTCAGAGCTATCTCTGCAGTTTCACTGAGGAGAGGCTGGTGAACCTTGAGCAAGAAAAGGGGAAACAGACAGAGGAGACATCAGGATTTTGTCCTGAGTCTTGCCTTTAGGCAAGGGATCGAGCCTGAGATTATATTCTGCCCTAGTAGCATATTCACTGAGTGTGTAGCCATACACACCAAGCTACTATGGTAGCAGCCCCAGCAAAGCCTCCTGGATTCCTGATACACCACAACTCTTGATAGAACAGAGTATTATTTCTTGTATCAGATAAGCACAGACTGACCTGCCTTCTATCATGCATGTGTCTTGTCATATTTTGAAAATATATGTAATGACTGGACAAAATTTGACCTCTCTGCCTTCTTTCACCAATCAGTCATTCTGAGGTTATTATATAGTGTTTTTCTATGTTTTTATTTTTTAGCAAACTTTCAATGCATAGCTTGCTGTGGTGTGTTTATTCATTCAGGCATTATTGGGTAGTCACATGATAGTTTTTAGTTAATGAAAACAAAGTTGATTAGAATATCTTCTAAAATTCTCTTCATGACATAGAGAGGATTAGATGCACAGAATGTTAAGGTAGTCAGATGTGTTACTCTTAAACATACTACCAAAATGATTTCTGAAGTGAATGTATGATTAGTAAGGTAGAAGGAGTCTCCTTCCTGCACTTCCTCACAAACACCAGTGTACTTTGACCTAAAAATCAAAGTGTGCTCATAGTGCTCTCAAAACATAAGCAGGGTTTCTCCTTGTGTGATGAATATTCACTTACCTGATTACTGATAATGATAAGAGACATGTACAGACTGGGAAGGGTCTATCTGACCCAAGGGCAAGTTGAAGGCTTTAAAAGTGGTAGAAACATGGATCCCATGTTGGCCTTGGAATCACTGCTGGTTCCTGCTGAAGTCATACTGCATGACCCAGGGAGCACCACCTCCTTCTGTCCCATGACCAGGACAGTCTCTGTGAGCATTCCCGGGCACTGCATGACAGACCTGCTACTTGACTGAAGGTGGGGGAGGTGGAGCTCTTAGCCTGAAGATGGGGACTTGAGGGACTGCTCCTCTCTACCCATAATACATGTATACAATCTATTTAGCCCTGGAATAGGGGAGCTGGCAAAGCATTTGAATTAAAATGTGAGTGAAACTGTCCCAACATAGGTGGTATAGCTATGAGGAAGTGGAGCTGATAACCCAAAGTTGAGCCCACAGGAGGTGTCCCAAATTTATTCCAGCTAGTACTCCCTCTATGTGGCCAGTTCAACAGAATGTGCAAGGGACAGCCTGTGAGCAGTTGGCAGAATTTGATAAACTTGTTGATAGCAGCACCCTGGGATCAGAGATGACAGGGCAGCAAGGTGCTGATTTGGAGAACATGACCACATTACAGGGACTGGGCCCTGTTATGTACAGTGTCTGGCGTTGGATTAAAAGAAACTAAGAAGCATAACTGGGTGGAGCCCCACTTTGTATTCAACAGGTAAATGCAGCATTGAGAAACCCCATTATGGAGTGGATACCATTTGACTTGTGTAACTGTGTATCACTGACAAATGTTACAAACATTTGGGGTGGCAAACAAGCTCCCCAGTGTGGTACCTACCAATTGGCTTACTGTGGAAGCCTCATAGGTCTATGTCAGAATGTGCTGACAATAACTATCCACACAATGACCAGGACACTGCACTTGGGGATTCCCATATATCCAGGGAACCACCAAACCCATCATTATGGACACACCACAATATTCTGAAACAGTTCTATAGGTGCCACAATACTCAGCAGGTGCCACCATATTGTACAGGTAGCTGGGTGGTTTTGTCTGGTGGATTTGTTGCTACCAAAGGCAGGAATCATGGGCCTAACCCTCCAGATTGAAACTATTGTCAATGAAGGACCCAAGCTGTGAGCCTCATTGCTAGCCTTCATGTTGCTCATGGATGAAACTTCTCAAATGCAACAGGTGGTTTTGCAAAACCACATGAGCCCTTTATTTATGAACCAGAGCACAAGGAGGTCCTTGCAGCCTCTTGCATGTAGAATGTGGCATTTATATCCGTGACAGGCAGAGATAGAAACAAGAGGCCTTGCAACAAATGGATGTACATCTGAGAAGCCCAAACTGCCACCATATGCCCACCCACCGGCAACCTAGGAAACCCTGGACCACCACTCAGGCCCACTCCTTGAAGAACTCCCCTACCTCCTGGACCCAGTATTGCAGTTGCTCTTTGGGAACAACCCTTTCTTCCAAAACCTTGGACTATAGGGGATTACCATGCTGGGTCAATGAGAGATTCAGGAACCCATCATGCAAACAGAAACCATCATCAGACTGCAGTCAGTTTGGTGAGTTTATCCCTAAAATAGAGATCTGCAGTGGGTAGTAGGAGCAGAAATGATGCTCCCTCCAACTGTAAGCCCTTGGGAAACCTGGCAAGAGATTGAGTAACACTCCACACAGAGAACAGCAGGCAAATTGAGTAGTGTGCCAATAAGGCCTCCTCCAACTTAGAGAAAATTTAAAAAGCTCATAAAACACCCAATGACACAGTAGGGCCTCAGCTGACACAAACACTGTGGACAAGGAGATCTGGTGACCTGCAACAACCTGAAGACATAGGAATAGCAGGAACTGAGAATGGACCTACATCAATACTTCTAGGCTACTTAGCCCAAGAAGAATATAGGACTCACAAAACAGGCCCTGCTGGAGGAATACAGGTGACTGGCTCTCCTCTTCATTTTGGTACCCAGCAACTGCATAAATGTCAACCAAACAGTAAGACCCTAAAATTCACACTATGTTGGAACTGAAAGACCTAATATTTACCCAAAGAGTGAAAATGACCAAACAAATTGGCAAAATGCAATCTCAAACACCTAGTCCATTAGGAGCAACACTGAAATAGAGGATCTTAAAATCATACACCAGGAATCTCTGAAAAGATAGCAACTAAAGTAAAGAAGCAAAGCCATGAGGCTATAGCAGAAATCAAATTAGAAAGAATCACCCATGTAAAGACAGAAATACCAACCTTATTAAACTAGTTTCTCAGCATAGCTAGAGAAGAAAGATAAAACAAATAAGAGCATAGGAAATTGATTAAAATTTTGAATGAACAATGTAGAAAACAAGCAGAATCCATGAAAGAAATTCAAAGAAATATCCAAAAAAAAAAAAAAATTCTATTGAAAGCTCACAAAACCATTTAAATGAAGCTGAGGATAGAGTCGCACATAGTGATTATGAAAGTTTAGAATTTATAAAAATAACAAAGTAACATAAAATGACAATTCAGTAGCTTCAAGAGGATGCCAAGAGAAATGTTATAAGAGTCATAGACACCCATGAAGATGCAGGAGTCAATACTAATGCCATCAGTAAACTATTAAAGAAGTAATAGCAGAAAATTTCCCAAAGGCAGGAAAAGTCTGATATACAAATATGTGAGACATACAGAATGCCAAACAATCACAACCAACATAAATCTGCACCCAGATATATAAAATTAAGATCTGATATATACAGCATAAAAACAGAATACTGAAAGCTTTTAGAGAAAGGACACAACTCACACATCAAGAGAAGTCTATTAGAATCTCAGCAGAATTTTCAGCACAAATCTTCAGGCTATGACACACTTGGAGTGAAGTATTTCAAGCCCTAAAAGAAAACAACTGTCAACCCAGACTGGTTTACCCAGTAAAATTTTACTTCAAATTTAATGGAGAAACAAGATATTTCCATGACAAAGAACAACTGAAGCAATTCATGTCCACCAAACCAATCATAGAAAAAGTACTGAAAGACATGCTAGATAGAGATGAAAATGACCACAATCTCCAGAACAGAAAGAAACCACAAGAAATTAAACAAGGGAGCAAAGCAGGAAACCAACAACAGAAACACAACATGGCAAAATCAAGCCAGTAAATATCAGTGATATCCATAAATGTAAATGTGCTCAACTCACCTATCAAAAGAAACAGGTTAACAGAATGGATCAAGAAATAGGATCCCACAGTATGCCGTATACAAGAAACACATCTGACTCAAAAAGAAATTCAGATTAAAAGTCAAAGCATGGAAAACAGTTTCCACACAACAGGAACCCAGAAAAGAGCAGAGCTAGATATACTGTTTTCAGACAAAGTGAACTTCAAACCTAAAATGATTAAAAGAGATAATGAAGGCCACTACAAACTTATACATGGAAAACTACAAAAGGAAGCACTAACAATTATAAATATATATGCACCAAATACAGGGGCACCCATCTGTGTAAGACAAATAATAATGAACATGAACACAATTGTAATAGGACACCTGAACACCCCACTGTCACAAAGAGATATGTCACCTGGGACAAAAAGTCAGCAAACAAATAACAGAACTGAATAATACCTGTGAGTGAATGGACTTAGTGGATGTTTACATAGTATTCCATCCAACCACATCAGAACATACAGTCTTCCCAGCTGCAAATGGGACATTCTACAAAACAGACCATATATTATCCTATAAAACATTCTTAAGTAAATGCAAATGGAGCAAAATTATTCCATGCATATTATGTGACCATAGTGTACTAAAATTGGAAATCAATGGCAAAAAACTGCAAAACCTGCATAAATGCATGGAAATTAAATAATCTTCTGAACAACTAGTGGGCTTCAGAAGAAATTAAAGAAGAAATAAATCAATTCATACAATAAAATGAAAATGCAGAAACAACATATCACAACCTATGGGACACAATGAAAGCAGTCCTAAGTGGGAAATACATAGTAATAAGTAGTCACATCAAGAAAATTGAATGAGCACAAGTAAATAATGTAATGGTACATCTCAAGCTTCTAGAAAAGGAAGAATAAGTCAAACCTAAAGTTCCTAGAAAAGTGGAAATTCTAAAGATTAGAGCAGAAATAAAATCAATTGGAAGTATAAATACAATAGAAGGAATTAATGATCAAAGGGCTGGATTTTGAGAGAATAAAGCTGATAAACCTCTAGCCAAGCTTATAAAGAAAAAAACCTAAATAATAAGGACTGAAAAGACAGCAAATGCTGTAGATCCCATGGAAATTCAAAACATCATGAGCACCTATTTTGAAAATCTCTACTCACATAGGATGGAACACAGAGGAAATAGATTTCTAGAAACACATGAACTATCCGCACTCAAAGAAGAAGATATTCCAATTTTGAATAACACAATATCAGCTATTTTAATCAAAAATGTGATTCAAAACTTACCAACAAATAAAGGTGAGATCCTGCTGAATTCAGAGCTGAATTCCATAAGAAATTCGGAGAAGATCTGACTCCAATACTCCTTAAACAATGAAATTGAAAGAGAAGCAGTCCTCCCTATTTCATTCTTAGAAACAAGTGTCACTCTGATACCAAAACAAGAAAAAGATCCAACCAAAAAGCAGAACTACGCAAAGAATCTCATTAAAATACAGGCAAGTAGAGTGCAGCAAATCATCAAGAAGATTATACAACATAACCAAGTTGGATTTATTACAGGAATGTAGGCGTGGTTCAACATATACAAATCAATAAATGTAATGCACTACATCAACAGAGCCAAAAATAAAAATCACACAATCATCTCAATACATGCAAAAAAGCTTTTGATAACGTACAGAACCTGTTCATGATAAAAACCCTACAGTAACTCAGAATAGATGCTATGTACCTCATTATCATAAAGACCATTTATGACAAACTTACAGCCAATGTTATACTAAATACTAAATGGACAAAAACTGAAAACCTTCACACTAAAATTAGGAACAAGACAATGACGTCCACTATCACCATTCCTATTAGATATAGTTCTGCAAATGTTGGCCAGAGCAATTAGATAAGAGGGAGAAATTAAAGAAATAAAAATAAGAAAAGAAGAAGTTTAATTATGATTATTTGCAGACAACATGATACTCTGCATACAAGATGACAAAAACCCCATTAAAAGACTAGGAGTGGTAATAAACAAATTCAGCAGCATAACTGCATATAAAGTCAACACTCAATCAATAGCAATCCTGTACACAAACAAAAACTCACTGAGAAGGAAATTATGGAAATGTAGCCTTTCACACTAGCATCTAAAAATGAAATACTTAGGAATCAACTTAAGAATGTAAAAGACCTATATGCTGAAAATTATACTACTCAGAAAATGGAGATTCAGGAGGATATTAGAAAATGGAGAGACATTTCTTGCTCTTGGTTAGGAAGAGCCAACATTGTGGAAATGGCCATACTCCCAAATCTATTGCAGAGATTCAGTGCAATCCCAATCAAAATATCATTGACATACATTCATATCTAGAGCAAATATTCCTACAATTCATCTGGTAACAGAAGAAATCTAGAATAACAAAGGTGATTCTGGACAACAAACGCAAGACAGGAGACATCTCAATTCCTGACTTGAAACTATACTACAAAGCCAAAATAATAAAATCAGCATGATACTGGCAGAGAAATAGACCTAAGGATCAATAGAACAGATTAGAAGATGCAAACATTACTACAAATATAGCCATCTTATATTTGTCAAAGGGGCTAAACATGATCACTGGAAAAAGATAGCCTCTTTAATAAATGGTGTCGGAAAAATTGACTTTACATGCTGACGACTGAAACTAGACACATGCCTATCATCGCACACTAAACTAAAGTCAAAGTGGATCATAGATCTACATATTGAAAAAGGAACAAAAATCCACTGGAGGACATGTTAGGTAGAAATCTTAGAGACATAAGGGTTGGCAGAGAATTCATGAATAAAATGCAAACTACACGTGAAATACTACACAGAATCAACAACTGGGGTCTCATATTACTAAAAAGTTTTTGCACTTCAAAAGAAATCAAACAAAGTGAAAAAAAAAAAAAAACCCTACAGAGTGAGAAAGAATCTGGATATAAGGCCAAGAACTTATATCCAGAACATATAAAGAATTGAAAAACATCTAGCCCCAAATTCAAAGACCCTTTCCAAAAATGGGTGTCAAAGATGAGCACACAGTTCTCAGAGAAGATATGCAAATGGCAAATAAATACATGAAGAAATGTTTACCATCACTGGACATTTGATAAATGCAAATTAAGACAGCACTGAGATTTCATCTTACTCCTGAAAGAACAGCTGTGTTCAACTAATCAACTGAAACAAATGTTGGCAAGCATGAAGGGGAAAAGGAACACTTGTCCACTGTTGGTGGGAATGCAGACTGGTGAAAGCACTGTGGAACTCAGTGTGGAAATTCCTCACAAAACTAGAACTGAAAGATTCATTCAATCCGGCTATTCCCCTCCTGGGTATTTTCCAAGAAAAATTGAAAATATCATGTTACAGTGATATATGTGCACCACAATTGAGATAGCTGAATCTTGGAAACATCCAAACTGCCCATCAACCGCAAGGGGATGAAAAATTGTGTTTTTACACAATGGAATACTGCTCAGGTATAGTAAAGGATGATCTTGAGGCCTTTATAGTTAAATGAATGTAACTTGAGGATATCCTCATTAGTAAAATATGTAAGACTCACATTAGAAAATATCACATTGTCTCTCTAGTGTAAAAAATAATAAAAACTGACATAGTAATGGGATCCAAAAAAGTATAGTAGATACTGTAAAAGAAAAAGGGAAGAAAAGTGGTCTAAAGGATACAACAGTATATATAGTGTGTAAGATAGATGGCCATATTACTAAATTTCTCTTAGATCATTGAATGGAAGGGTTTGCACGTCAATGTTTCAGTGTTCAACCATTTTTATGCTTTGTTTTTGTAAGGTTAACAGCTAGTTTTAAGATGACAATAGTAATGTATCAACTAGTCATTTTATGATGTTAATTTTTTGAGTTCTGTATTCTATACCTTTTTGCTTTTTTGTATTTTGTTTCTTTTAATTTTTCTTTCTTTCTTTAACTAAAAAATTAAAAAAATAAATGGATGTGGAATTTTGTGCCCTTAATGCCTTGCACCAGGACCTGCTCATGCAGTGGTGGGAATCCTTGGCATCCACCTCACTCTGGGTAGCCATAAGCTGCACTGCGGTGGGATTGGTGGTAGTATGCTTTACATTTATTGTTGTTGTCTTTATGTGCATGAATCCACTCTATGGTCACTTACAATAAGCACATTTTCCCTGATCTTTGTTGGGGTGGAATGTGAGAAACCACTGCACACTGCTTCAACACCAAAGGTTGTGAGGACCTGTAGGACCTGACACAACTGATTAGCCTGTGCACACCAAGGACATAGTTATATAAGCATGAGTTAACATGGACAGCTGTGGATGTGCTCAGGCTTGTGTCACTATGCAAAAATGTAATGGCTGATGATGGCTGGTATATGCAGGTTGGATAATAAAGACCCTTGCTTACTACTGTTGCTAATGTTGGCTCAGAGTGATTTCTTCTCACTTGGGATCTTATCCACTAAAATACCCACTCACCTCCCTAACTCTGAGAAAATCTCATACCACAGACAAAGGGCACTTTAATGCCCCACAAAACTAAAGTCCCTCTGCCCTATTCCAAGCCATGAGTCACATCCTAAAGCCCAAATCTATGTTGGGGTACAGCTTTAGAAAGGAAACCGAGTTTTACACCTGTACTTTGGTGATCACTTCCTAGGCCCTGTGATGGACATTTGCCCCACTTCCATCCCTCCTCTGTACCCCATAGGGCATTAAAGTTCTCAGATGTTTGGACCTGGACCTGGAACACAGCTCCCCAAGCAGCAGACATGCAGTCCTCAAGCAGACTGATTAGACCATGGTCTGAGGTGAGTCAGTCCCAGGCTGTAGGCCAAGGACTATAGTGTCTGTTGGCCCCACTCTCACACAGTGGAGCTTCTTACCAGAATATCTCAACCTCCCTTGATCTCTGCACCCATGGGGACTCACTTTTCCTGTGTGTCATAGTGTGTTAAAACCAGGCACAGCATTAATGTGTGGTAGGGAGAACCCATGCCCAGCACAATCCCTCCTGAAGGTGGCTCCCCATGTACTTTGCAAGCCATCGTTCTTAACATGTGGCACCATGTTGGAACTGATTTCCATGAGGAAGAGTGCAGAACAAGGGCAGGAGCAGGTGCTGTGGAACCCACAGAGGTGGTCAGGCCTTCTTGGATGAGTGTGGACCCCCATGCCTGTCAAGATATCAAGATTGCCCTCTTAATTTGAGCTAGGGTGATCTCTGGCTGGTGAGTTTTGGTCAGGGTGGTTTTGGGTAAGTGGACACTGGCTGTGTCTGGCAGCCACGTTGGGCAACAGAGAGTGTGTACCACTGCCACATGTCCAGGACATCCCCCCAAACTCTCATTGTTTTGTTGTTCCCCTACCAGATTTGTCTACCCAGGGCTCTCCTTGTCCACTCCAATCTACCCTGGACCTTTGAATAGAATCACAGCAGGAGGCACTGCACGTGTAGCTGCCCAAAGTCCAGTGTAACTGTTGTCTGGTGTCACCCAAAAAGTATGGGGGGTAACAAAATCAGGTGTTCTTCATTGAGTAACTTGGGGCCTTTTTGTACTCTTCTTCCATCTTCCATTCCCTCCTTCCTCAGGCATCTCTCCCTCCTCCCGCTATACTCTGTTCTCCTAAGAGCACACAGCTGGGCTTGTGCTAGCCTTGGCTGGCCTGGGGGCTTCTCTGTGCCCCTCCCATCCCTTTCTGTCCCAGAGAGAATCCTTTCCCACAGGTATGGTTGATTGGATATCACCTAGAAAAAACTTCATCCAACCTGTGTTGCGTTTAGGCCAGGGCCTGGGATTGAGGTTACTAGGATTCCCTAATTTTAGCTCCCAGCTCTAGAAGTTCCCCTCAGAACATGGTGCTTAGAAGTGAGGTCTCAAGGTCAGTCTGGAAACCCCTATCAGTGGAGCATCTAAAGGAGCTGCTCTAAGCTGTGGGTTACCATGTGATGCATGTGTATCTGGATATGTGGGGAGACAAATTCAGATGCTTCTTTCTGGCACAATCCAAGTAGAAACAGTAACTTTGAAATGGCTTCCGTGGGATGGTCCGAATTGGACCTGGTGAGGGAACAAAGGCTATGTGCACTGGACTTTGAAGGAGGCCCCTGAGATCTGGACCACACATTGGAAGAAACGGAAATAACAGTGCCCCTGGCCAACTGTGTCTGGGGACAAATTCTTCCCAACTGTTACTATGCACCTCTGCTCTTTCCCAAGACCAACTGACTGTGTTATATGGCCTGAAAGTGTCATCACCCTGCTATTCATATGTCTCTGGGCCCCTCAGGGGTGGACAGCACCTGGAAAGGAGATGAACCAAGGCTCAGCTGTGCATAATGTGCCACTGTCTCAGTGACCAACCCTCAGGTAAGGTCTTCATGGCCACTGTCATTTCCTTTTTAAGTCTGGCCGGCTAATTGCCAGGTGCCTCTGTGTTCTCACTTTCCTGCCCATTGTCTCCAGAGGCAAATACGTAGTGTTCGGGTCCTGGTGTCAGTGAGGCTTTAGCCTAATGTGATGGGGTGAGGCAAGAGTCCTTGTGATCAGCAATGGGCCAGCAGTGTTTTGAGTGGCTATGGAGTGGGGCAAGAATCCCATAAATTTCCTTCCCCACCACATTGATGTTGGCATCTTGATGTATAGAGGAGGGTTCCTTCCACTTAGCTGTCACTTTTTACTACATGTTTCTGTCTCATGACCATTTTCTGGAAAGCTGTCAGAATATCACATACAAAAGTATGTTGAAGGCCCTGCTGAGCTTCTTCACTGAGACCATGGGACAGCAGCTCAGCATTTGAAACTTAGTGGGAGAGGCAGGGGAGGAAAGTGGAGGAAGACAAAGGCTTTCTCCTCAAAGACAGCAGTTACAGAGGAGCAAAGAGCATGTCCAGCTGTCACTGTCAGACCCACTTCTGAGTCTGTATCCAGAAGCCAGACTGGGGACAGCACTTTTGATCACTTTGCTAGAAATCAGGGGTCTGAGCAGAACTACAAAGGCAAAGCGTGGGAGCCAGACTGAGGGCACCTCCAGAAGATTTTCTTGTGTCTCTGTTAGGATTGGGTAGAGCAAAGTATAAAAGTGATGCTCCTCTGATAGAAAAACTGGCCCTAGAAATTCCATTAGAGAGGCCTTAGATTGAAGACAGCTGATGCTTTGCTCTTCATGTTTGTGTCTGCATGAAGGACCCACTGCTGGCCAGGTAGAGAGTGTCCTTCCTGTGTGAGTTTTTAATCATTTGCTCTTTTTCTCCCCACATGTTAGAATTAGATTTTTTTCTTTGTGTTTTGTTGACAGATTATTGTATGTTTTATATTAGTAGCTATTTACTACTTATTAATAGCTGTATATTGATTATGTTGGTGATATGTCCATGGCACATGTGAGGCATAGAATGGAAATTGGGCCCTATCTCATGCACAATGATGCAATCCAACAACCAGTGACTGTTCTCAAAGTTTTCTGGATTGAGCACACAGATCAGAGCCAAGACATTGAAAGCACAAGGGGCTGCATTGTCTTGATTGTCCTTTCTTTATGACCAATACAGTGGATAATGATGCAATATTTGGGAGCTTAGCCCAACCCTAACCCTATCACTAACATGAACCCTAAACCTAACTCTAATCTTAAAAGTCACTACCGACATTCTCTGGCCAAAGAAAACTGTATGGCATTGAGGTGGAAAATGTAACATAGGTTACTTATGAGAACATGCAATCAGTGGTTGCTGGGATGGAGCAAGAGAGGAAAGAAAAGAAAACACTGTTGTGTAAAAATGTGAGGAGTATATTCTTGAAGTGGACTTGGGGAAATTTGCTCAATATTAAGAATGCACTGAATGCCAGCAAGCTGATTATTTTAAACAACACTAAAATCTTAAATTTTATCTATATTTGTTCTATCACTAACATATCTCTGGTAAGTAAGTGTAGCAGTCAATACAATAATAAGTAAATCTGGAAGAGAGGGGAATGGCAGGTGTGGGTCAAGAGCTGCCTGCAGGTAGAGCTCAAGAGTTGACTCCTGAGTGGAGACACCAGGAGGCGTTGATCTCCAGCTGCTGGACAAAGGAATCCAGGTGCTGGCTCTTGCTCTGAGATCATAGATGGTGAGGGAGATGCAGGTGGAGCCGGCACAAGGTCTGCAGGTACAACTTCTGCATGGGCTGAGCCTGGCCCTGCAGTTGTAGGAAGTGAAAAGATAGCCAACTGTCCATGGGCTTCCGGGGCAGAACCTTCCCACTGCCTGTCAGAGGCAGCCATGTGCACTGATACAGCTCCAGAAGACCCTCCCAGAGTGTATCCCTGCACTAACTGCTGAGGGTCTCATGCTCCTGGGTCACCCAGCATCTGGGCACGTTGCTGAATACCAAGTCAATCACCTCCCCACAAGACCACATCCCATACTCCTGGGATACTTACCCTGGAGCTCAGTCTCTGGGGCTCCAGCTGGTCTAGGAGAAGCTCATCCTGGGGATCCACATGGGCATACATTCCCAATGTGGTGCCAAGCACTGAAGACCTGGGGTAGAAAGGGAGACAGAAGAGTGAGGAACTGGCCTCCCACAATGCCTTCACTGTTCACTTGTAGAGAGGGGTTCCTGGACCTCCTTCCTACTCTGTACAATGTCCAGGGCCAACCTCACCCACCACAATTGGGCAGTGAGGGCCCAAGGAGCCCTTATAGGCAAAAAGAAGTCTTGGTGGGAGTGAGACCTTGCTTAGTTGTATCACACCTGCCTTCTTCAGGGAATCCTGACACAGTATCTCCCTGCCCCTCCCCAGTGCAAGTCAGCTTGGAGAAGGCAGAGACTGGAATCTGCCCTGTCTTTGCACTCAAGGGCCCAGGCCTGCCACTCCATGAATATCTGAGAAGTGAGGGATCAATCAGTGTCTGTCCTGTGTCTGTGCAGTCCCTAACTCAGGCAATGATGCAATGCACAGTCCTCTTTGCCTCTGCATAACTCCTTGTGCATGGTCTGTCCCCACATCTAGGGAGGGATTGGGCCTTGAGGTGAGCTATATTTTTTTCTTCTGCCAAGGGTGGCACTGTTGCCTCCAAAGAACATTGAAACTCAAAAGGGCAGTGGTTGCACTGGCTCTGCTTACAGGATCATGGTCAATACCCAGTAAAGTATTTGCACACAGTGTGTCTTCATGTATGTTTGTGGGTTTATGACATCTATCTGCTCTTCCATGACATCTGACAGCCATGGACGATTTGCTATTCTGAAGATTTTCTGTGTTGAACAAACCCTGAAGTCCACAGAGTGACTCTCCGATCTCCTTTCCAATGAACAGAACTGCTTTCACCAAGTGTTAATCATGAACAAACCCTATTAGTCCTAAGACGGCCCCCCATTTTAGAGATGAGAAAAGGAGGCTCATTTTGGATGCCCAGGCCCATTAATGAGGCACCGCAGAATGTTCCCAGGCTTCTGATGAAAAGTCCTTGGGAGGAATTAAGTTCCTCTTCCATAGCCATGGAAGGCTGAGCCGCTGTGTTCATTGCTCTCTTCTTGTGCGCAGCTACCCCAGAGGCTCCTGCAATAGGAACTGCAGTACCTGAAAAACTCCTGTGAGACAAGTGCCAGAGAAATGGACAGAGTGGGCTGACATTTGAAGTGAGCACATCTCTGGTGAGGTGATGCTGTGTAGGAGCTGGGGACAGTGGAGGAAGACAGCTTGCTAATGGTCTTAGACACAAGGCCCAGTGCTGACAATGAGGTACAATGGAGGATTTAAATCATGACAAGAAATGAAATGACTTTGTGTCTGTTCCCTTTCCCCTTCTCCCACCGATATGTGTACAGTGACCTCACCTATGACAAGGTAGAGGCTTAGTAGAGAGAATATGGTAGTTTAGCACTTGCAGTCCAGATTCCTTTGGAGCAAGACCATGGGCCCAGTGTCTGACAAGCCCTGGAGGGAGGTATTGGAAGGGATAATCAGACCCAAAGTTCCTCTCAGTCATGTGTGGGCCTCCATACAGTCCCTTCTGCTGACACACCCTGCAACAGAGCCAATACCTATTGTTATTGAAGGTCCATTCTCTGGAGCAAGGATGTGGTACACAGGGCCCAGCATCCACCTCCACACCAATGTCCTGTGTGCAGCATGGTTGGGGCAGTGCCCAGCAGCCAACAGGAAGCCTGAGACTCTGAGACACCACAGGTTTCACTTTGTGAACCCAGATAACCTTATGTTCCTCAAAGACTAACAGCTCTGTCCCAGACTTCTACCCAGGAGGACAGGCGATGATTCTGGAGGCTTTGGATACACCTGAGCACTGCCCTTCTCCTCCTCCCAGCCCTGTACTCGGTGGGAACATGACAGGAGCACAGGCTCACCCTTCTCAGCACCTGCCCCTGCCCCAGAGCATCTGCCCTCATTGCCTGTCCTCAGAGCCCTTACACTGATGATTTAGGATGGGATATGTTTAGGAGAACTTACAGAGGTGGCCAGGCCTTAATGTACTATCCTCTAGTTGGTGTCTCTGAGTGGCTGGTGGCTGAGCATAGGGACACCTGTCCTGGGCTTCCTCTTGTTTCTGGTCTCTTGGGGATTGGGGCTCATGAGCCCTGCCCTGTGCTGCCCTTGACTTTAAGTGGTTCCTTGTGAGCATCCTGAAGCATCTTGGCCCAGTGAATATTCCTTTCAATGATTCCCACGTGGTTTTCCCATACAGGATCTTGAGGCGGGGGCTTCAAGGCCTCGGAAAGCAGCACAGCATATTCACTGCTCACTCTCATGAGCCAAGTGCCTGTGAAGGTCAACTGTTACCAGACAAAGGTGCCTGGTGACCAGAAACTTCATCAAAGTTCTGTTTAGACCTGTTGCCAAGGAAGTTGTGTCATGTGCTGGGGTGCATAGCTGGGCTGCCCCCTCCGATGCCCCCTTTTTCTGTGGAACAAATTTGTATTCCTAAGAAATGTCAAGAGGGGGGCTGGGGATTTAGCTCAGCGGCATAAGCACCTGCCTTGCAAGCAGGTGGTCATGAGTTCAATACCTGGTAGCAATAAAAATGTAAAAGACACACACACACATACACACAAAAAATAAATGGCAAGTGAAAAACTAGAAAATGGAGTGTGTTTTTACACTTTTTTTCACTTTGAAATTTTTCATACAACAAACATGTAGATGCTTAAGAAGTGGCAGGCTGGTTGTCAAGTGCACATTTCCATCCAAAAAGTTCTTTTCAATGAGAATTAGGCTTTACTTAGAGATGTGTCAAATCTTAGGATGAGTTTCTTTCCTGGTCTTATAGTAGTTTCCTTTCAATTCCATTAGGAATTATGGGGATGTTCCCAGAATACCCATAATAATTTTCCTTGAAGGATGTGAATGTTTCATGTTATAACCTCCTCATGTCCTGGGAATGAGGATTCCTAACAAGTTGTACTCACATGGGCCTATGAGTGATTACTTATCCATCCTTAGATGTTTAACTCAGCCACATACTGTTGCTCCATACTCTGACATCCTGTGGAGGGGAGAGCAGGTGGTGATTGCAAGGGGAGGCTTTCCAAGGCCATGGACATCATCACCCCATGCGGAGGAAGGACACATGCATGTCACTCCTGGGGAACTTTTCTCATAGCCATTGCTATCACTTCCTGTCCTCCCATCCCATATAGACATGGGCTTTGTGTCCCTGCTGGGTAGGTTGCCTTTCCTAGAGGTGATGGCCCTGAGGCTGATCAGGCACAATGCTCTTTGGTTTGTCTCCTTCAAGCAGTGTCTCCATGCTGGGCTCCCAGTGTGCTGCCACCACATGCCATTGGGGGCCTGAATGAAATCAACTGTGACTTGTTCATGCACCCCTCACACATCTGCTGATGGCCATTTCTTCTGTTTCTGGGTCAAACCTTGAAAGCAAGCTGCCACAGCCATTCTTATACATGGGCTTGAGTGGATGCAGACTTTCATTTTAAAGAAAAACTACTTAAATGTGAAATTACTGGATCATATTACTGGTTTATGGATAACTTAGAAATTCTTAAAGTATCTTTGGAAGCAGTTGTTTAAAGCAGAGTAAGGTGGTTGCTTTTTGTTTTGTTTTATTATGGTATACTGTGCTATGCTATGTTATGTTACATTGTGTTATATGTTGGTGAGAATTTTGAAACTGTATTTTCTGTGGTTTCTGATTTGATTTTGTATATTCAACCTGAGAAAATATAAGAATATGACATAATGCTGAGTAAGTTTTTTTTGGAGAAAATTTAAAAAGAAAAACACAGTCAGTGATGTTGCTACATACCTGTCATTTCAGTACTCAGAGGTTGAGGCAGGGGATTGTTGTAAGTCTGAGGTCATCCTGGGCTGCAAGGGAAGATCAAGGCCAGCCTCAATTGCATAGCAGAACCCAATCTCAAGAAAAAAAGAATGAAAGAAAGAGAGAATGAAAAGAAGAGAAAAAGAAAAAAGATTAAAAATACAAAATCAAATATCATCTGTGAATTCAGAATAAAAACATATGTGAGTTTTTCTTGCAAGTGTACTTTAGTCAGCACACCTAGCATAAGGTTTACCATCATGTAGACATTGATGTGCTGCCAGGTTTGCATTGTTTCATTTTTTTCAAATGTTTTACCGAGATGACTGCAGATATGCTACTGAATATACCTTCTTAGGATTTGGGTGGTTCAGTATGAAAAGAATGTGATCATTGTTTTTTTTTTAAACCTCTCCTATATTTATATTTAGTGTTGATCAAGAGATTAGTACTATTCTAAAAATAATTATAAGGACCATATATAAAGATACTGTTTTTAAGTCTATGGAAAAATAAAAATAATTGTAGAATAGCAGTGGTTAATGTACCTTGCACAGTGATTTCTAAGATTTCTTAATGATCAATAAATTCATACATTTGTAATTTTTTAAACGATTTTAAGACATGGTCTCAACAATTTTGTCCATTTCCCGTGGTAGGCATAAATCCTTCATCTTCCTTATTCACCCTCTCAGAGGGCTGGGATTACAGGTGTACATATTATCCTGAGTCAGCAATTGGCAGTAATTTTGTGTATTCATGGAATAAAATATTTCAATTTGATCTTTAAACTCTGTGTAGAAAGAATCCATCTAGTTAAGCTATCTACCACCTTCCTAATCTGCAGTTTCTTTTACAATGAGTAGGACTGAAAATCCTATTAACAATATTGGTAGAGTCACTGCTTTTTAACTGTAACTGCGGTCACCATTGCTTTAGAAGATCGCTCCAAATGCCTTCTTCTGGGGGACTGAGGCTTGGTATCCCCGAAGCACTTTCTCTTTTTCTCTGATCACTCATGGAAATTGATGATTGGTGTCAAATACCAAGAAAGATGTGAAGGTTAAAGCAACTTGGGGCGCACTGCCCTCCAGAAGGCCAGGCCAGGATAAAGCATTGTTGCCTTCCCTTCTACTTTCCAAGGTTTTGTTTTGGGTATGGTTTAGGTTTTCCATTCAGTTTCTAGAGACTGAATACAGAGCTTTTGCATTTAGCTCCATTACATTCCACTTTTAAAAGTCTTTCTTTTGGTGTTTTTTGTTTTTATCGGTAACAGGGATCAAACTCATGACGGCCTGCTTGCAAGGCAAGTGCTTATGCCACTGAGTTAAATCCCCAGCCCCAAAAGTCTTCCTTTTTTGAGGAGTTTCTCAATGAGTTGCTAAGTTGGTGATTCTATCCTTGAATTTATGATGTTCCTCCCTCAGCCTTCCAGCGTGATAAGATTACAAGACACACCACCAGACGTGTTTTCATTATGGTGTTATTAAAAACTCATTGGCTGAGCAAGGAATGGTGAAAATACATGCAATGTTAGCATTCAGGATGCTGATGCAGCAGGATTACTGGGAGTTCCAGACAAGCCTGCAACACACTCTGATTTAAGCTCAGGGCAAATCGACAGAGGGAGAACCTGAAAAGAAAAAGAAAAGGAAAATATAGGAAAGGACAGGAATGGAATGAAGAAACAAATCCAAATTCCTGGTGACTCTATGAGTTGGTTTGTCTCTGGGCTAGTCATTTTAATCTGCGGTCCTATTCTTTCAGTATAAGACCCTTTTGACTGCTGTCACTTTATAATATATTTGGAAACCAGGTATTTTGTGCTTCTATGTTTAATGTTCTTTACATGGCTAGAGGATGACACTTTGTACTTCCTTGTGAATTTTCATAGTGTGTTTTCGATTTCTAGGAAAATATCCATGGTATTTTGACAGGAATGCTTTGAAAGGGCTGGTTGATCTGGGTAGCATGTACATTATAACAACATGAATTCTTCCCATCCACCATCATGGTATGCATTTTATGCTGTTAGTGCTATTGTACTGCTTGCATCAATTTCTACAAATTTTAAAGAACATGTGAGTTTGGTTAAATTCTTCCTAAGAATTAATTCTTTTTGATGAATTGTGAAATGAATTGTATTCTTTGTATTTGAAGCTGCAGTTTGTTTGAAGCACATAGATATGAATTGTTTAAGACATGTGGATCGTGTACCCTGCACCTTATATGATTTTTGAATTTGTTCTAAAAGGTTTTCAGTGGAGATGTAAGTTTCTTATATGAAAGGTTGTGTCCTCAGGAAACAGAAACAGTGCTTAATTCTCCCTTTCTGGTTTGGAAGCCTTTCATGTCTTATTCTTGAGTAAATTCTAGGGCCAAAACTTGGAGTACTGTGTTGAAAGTTGCTGCAAGCCTTGTCTGGTTCCTGATCTGAAAAGAAAATCTTGCAGCTTGTCAGCCTCTGAGCACGATGTCAGGGATGGGCTTCTCATGTATGATCTGTGCTGTGTTGATGTCCATTCTTCCTATACATGGTGTGTGAGAAGTTCTTACCATGACAAAATGTTGAACTTTGGAATTTCTCAAAACTATTTTTCCCAATCTATTGAAGAGTTAGCTCTGTCTCATTCTGTGAAAGTGGCAAGTGATGCTCAATGGTTTTTATAGTGGGATGGTAATTGCATCACTGAGATTGAGCCAAGTGTTGATCATGGTGCTTAAATTTTTCATGTGCTTGCAAATTTAGCTGACAAGCATTTAGCTGACTAATCTTGCTTATGTTCATTTGGAATATTGGTCAGTAGGGTGTTTTCAATTGTTTTTTATTTTATTTTTCAATACATTATTGTCTGGCTTCATTCTCAGGGTGACTTTGTCATCTAAAAGAAGTTGGTGTTGGTTCTTTCCCTTCAATTTCTAGGAAGAATCCAAAAGTGATTACTATTTATTCTTTATTATACACTTGAAAAAATTCACTGAGTCATTTATCTTATCATGGTTTTTGTTGTTGTTATTAATGAGTTTTGATTGTTGACCCATTGCTTATAATTCATTTTTGCTCTGTTCATCAGTGTGTTTGTTCCTTATGCATGTGGGTCAGTGACACCAAAGGAGACCACATTCCCATTAAGGGTAACATCTCTGTTTTTCTTTTGGAAGCAACATCTTGCTATGAAGTTCAGGTTGGCTTTAAGATCACTTTATAACCCAGATTGGTCTCAAACAAGTCACCTGCCTCAGCCTCTCAAGTACGTGGCTTACACACACATGCTATCAGGCCCAGTTTAGATTAGGTATGTTAAATGCATATTCAGTATTTTTTTCAACTGTTTTGGTTGTTAAGGTATTTCCACTTTTTAACTCCAGCATCTATAACAACTGTGACCTTATTGAGGTGGTGATGTGCATACGACCAGCCTCATGACATTCTCTCCTGGGTTCAGTGCTTTCAGTGTACTGCAGTGAGACTTATGTGTACAAATGTATATAACTGTATGTTTTTCTACTTTCCTTCAAAAAGATTTTAAAATTGCTTTGTACAATCAATAACCTTGTCTACAGTTTGATGCAAATTCCCACAGTTAAGCAGAGTGTAGCACACACACACACACACACACACACACATACACACACACACACACACACAGGAAAGAGACCACATATTTCCCATGAGAGGCTTGTCAAGGCAAATGAGGGGACAACTCTCTGGAGGTATGTGTTCCTGATTATTACATTTGAGTGATCCTCAGGTTTTCTCAATGTTATTTATGTGAGGTAGACCAGATGACTACTTTAAGATATGGAGTTATATAATGTCCTTTTTTTTGGACAGAGGATCAAACTCATGACCTCGTCCTTGCTAAGTAGATGCTTATGCCACTGAGATCAATCCTCAGCACCCTATAAAGTCTGTTTTGAAATTTAAGTACCTAAAGATCTGCTTTGGTGATGTGGCCCACTTAGTAATGTCAACTTGGATCACCCAGTGAACTGTGGCACCATGGTTTTGGACATAGAGCAGCCATTGAAAGGTTTTGCAAACACCTTCAAAGGAGAAATGGAGGGGAATGTGCTGGGCTGTTGATTCTCATGGAGAAGCTGGTATCACAGTTTTCCAGATATGAACACAGACATCATCATCATCAGAGGAGGAGTAGGATCTCAGGACATCATTAATACTGTGCATCGCTACTGTTTTCTTTTGCAAATCTCTGGCCCTCAACTTGAGCTTTTTGTCTTGGCTCCAGTACTTATCATTCAGCCTGATGGCACACATGCTGTACCCAAGTGCACAGACTTTGTAGCTTCCAACACTGAACTTTGACTCTTCCTAGTACACAACCTTGATAGAGATTTGCATGACACACTGGCAGTTCCTCTAGGTCTCCAGGTAAACTTGTTGTGGCCCTTGCCATGGGCTCTAGGTGTTCAGCAAGACTTTAAAAGTATATTTTCATAGGATTCAGATTGTCAGCTGGATTCTTTAGGTATCTAGTATGTGGACAGATCTACACGTCTCTAAATTTGACTTTTTGGGAGTAAATATTTTAATATAATCTTATCAATTGTAAGTTGCATATTAAATCTCTTTCCTTGCAAACCCTGACTACAACAGATGGGAAAGGGTAAGAGGTGACATTTTTCAGACATGACAAAATTCTTTAGTTAGCTAATGTGCCATGCGACTTTTCTCATGTGGAGATGCCCAGCTATATCAATAGCTTGGTTTTGAGACTGTTGAGAGATTTTCTATGGATATTAAGCCATTACATTCTGTGTTGCATGATCAAGAAGCACATGGGTTAGGAACCTACATGGTGCTTCTTGTCACCTGAACCTAGCATTTTAGCCCATGCTGTCTGGCCTCTTGTACCTTAATTGCCAAAAAGGATCCACTCACAGATGCAGTCATTTTATATTGACAATTCACTTGCAAGTCTATTGACATGTTATATCCTGCTGTTGCATCTTTAACTTTCTTGACAAAGAACATCTAAAGAAATTTATGACCACCAAGCCAACCCTGCAAAGAATACTGAAAGACAGTTTAGATACTCATAGAATTAAACTACTAAGCAAATCAGACAATTAACCAGTATGGAAAGATAACATGTCAACAGTAAAACAATATATAACAGTTATAAACATTAATGTGAGTGGGCTCAATTCACCAATTAAAAGAAACAGACTGGTACAATGGATCAAGAAACAATGACCAATCACATGCTGTCTATAAGAAACCCATCTAACCCCAAATGAAACTCAGACAGAAAATCAAAGGATGGAAAACAATGCATCATGCAAAAGAAAGTGAAAAAAAACAAGGGTAGCTATTTTGTTTGGAGACAATGTGAATTTCAAATCAGGAATGATTCTAAGACATAAAGAAGACACTGCATACTGGTTTGGGGAAAAATTCAAAAGGAAGAGACAACTATCTTAAACATATATGCACCAAATTCCAGAACACAAAGTTATCCAAAGCAAGTATATATAGAAATGAAATATCAAATAAGTAATAATACAACTCTAACAGAAGAATGTAACACGCCATGGACACCAAGAGACAGATCAACCAGACATAAGTCAGCAAAGAAATGACAGAACTGAATCACATCTGTAAACTAATGGATCTGATGGACATATACAGAGTGTTCCTCACAACAATATAAGAATACATATTCTTCTCAGCATTATATGGGATATTCGCTAAAATAGATCATATACTAAGCCACAGAACATTTTTAAATAAACACAAAATGTTGAAATTATCTCATGCATATTATAAGATCATAGTGCCATAAATCTAATAACTGATGATAAAAGAAACTGCAAAAATCACACAAACACATGGAAATTGAATAACACACTCTTGAGCAATCCGTGTGTCACAGTGGAAATTAAAGAACAAATTAAACAATACCTAAAAACAAACAAAAATACAGATACAACTTACTGGAATGTGTGGGATGCAATAAAGCAGTCCTCAGAAGAAAATATATTGCACTGACTTCCCACAACGTAATGAAAACAAATAAACAACCTGATGGTACACCTCAAATATCTAGAAAGACAAGAGCAAGTGAAGCCCAAAGTTGAAAGAAGGGAGGAAATTATACAAATCAGAGCAGAAATTAATGCCATACAGACTAAGACCACAGTCCAAAGAATCAATGAATAAAATAGTTGGTTCTGTGAAAGAATGAATAAAATTGATAAGCACCTAACCTACCCTATTAAAAAAAGGAAAGAAAAAGCTCAAATTCATGAAATAAGGAATGCAAATGACAAAATCACAACAGACTCTTGTGAAACACAGAAGATCATCAATACCTATTTTTAAATTGTCTATTTTTATTGGTTTAATAACACAGAAGCAATGGACAGATTGCTAGAAACATATGAAGTACCAAAGCTTGATCAAAAAGATGTAAAACTACTGAATAACTCAATCTCTGTTAATGAAATTGAAAATAAAATAATTCTCCTTAGGTACAAAGAAGAGCCAAGGTTCAGCTGGATTCACTGTGGAATTCTATAAAAATACAAAAAGTTCAATGCCAGCACTCCTCAAACACTTCAATGAAATCGAAAGGAAAGCAATTCTTCCTTAAACATTCCTTGAAGCAAATATTATTCTAGTTGCAAAACCTAAGATCCAACAAAAAAAGAGAACTACAGGCCAACTTCCCTAATGAACACAGATGCAAAAATCCTCAATAAAATATTGGCAAACAGGATGCAGCAAATCATCAAGATGATACACCACAACCAAGTGTGATTCATCACGGCATGCTGGGATGTTTCACCATATGTAGATCAATCAATGTAATGCACCATATCAATAAAACCAAAGGTAAGAATCACATGAGCATTTCTATTGATACAGAAGAAGCTTTTCATAAGGTGCAACGTCCATTCATGAAAAGAACCTTACAGAAAATTGGAATAGATGATCTTTATCTCAATATGATAAAGGTCATCTATGACAAACCAACAGCCAGCATCATATTAAATGGTCAAAAGCTGAAGGCCTTTACCTTAAAATAAGACACAAGACAAGGATGGCCCTCATTACTGATCCTATTCAAAATAGTACTGGAAATCCGAGCCAGAGCAGTGAGATAATAGACAGAAATTAAAGGGGTCAAGACAGGAAAAGAGGAAGATAAATTATTATTGTTTGCAGATGACATGATACTCTACATAGAAGACCCTCAAAATTCCATTGGAAGTCTCCTAGATACAATAAATTCAGCGAAGTAGCTGGATACCAGTCAATACTCAAAAATCAATAGCATTCCTATACACTAACAAGAAAATTATTGAGAGAGAAATAGGAGAAGCCACACCCTTCACACTACCACTCCAAAAAATGAAATACTTTGGAATTAATCTCACAAAAGAAGTAAAAAAAAAAATCTATATAAGGAAAATTAATATCCTGAAAAATACATCGAAGAGAACCTCGGAAAATGGAAAGACATTTCTTGTTCAATGCATGTTAAGAATATATATTTTGAAAATGGCCTTTCTCTCAAAACTGTTATAGAGATTCACTGCAATCCCAAAGAACATAGCATCAACATACCTGACAGATCTAGAGAAATCAATCTTAAAATTATTCTGGAACCACAAGAAACCTAGAATAGCAAAGATAATTCTAAACAGCAAAGTAAAGGCAGGAGGCATCACAATCCCTGAGTAGAACTTATGCTGCTAAGCAATTATAATAAAATCAACATGGTATTGGAATAAAAACAGTTCTGAAGATCAATGGAAAAAATTAGAAAATACGACCACAACTACAAACAAACTCAACCATCTTATATTTGATAAAGGGGCCAAACATGTTCACTGGAAGAACCACATCCTCTTTATTTTTTTTTTATTTAAAGAAAAGGAAACAAAAAAAATACATGGAGATAAAAAAAAGGGTAGAAATAATACAAAATTACAGACAAACAAAAGGTAAGAAATTGCCGGTTGATAAGTTACACATTGTCATCTTCGAAATAGCTGTTCAGGTTATAGAATTAAAGTATTTAGAATGACATTCAAAAAGTGACCCTACAAACCATTCTGCTCTATGATCGAACAAAAGCTCAGTAATATGATTATCAGTCCTACACATTTGTTTTACATCTCAAAAAGGGTAAGATTAACCATATCAAAACAGAACAGAACATTAAAAAAAATAAAAAAACAATTTAAAGCAATACAGATTTCAAAGCAAGTCCACAGGAGATCTTCATTATCTAACTGTCTCTAGCTTCTTACAAATAGTTGTCCCTATCTTCACCCACTTTATATACTTATTGCATATTATAGAACTAATCAAATCATTACAGGATGATGAAGCCTTTTTAGGTCCTCAAGTTCCAAATTAGGGAAGACAATAGCAACTACCATCGCATCTCTCATTCTCTTTGTGATAGCCGTCCCCATCTCTGCATATGCTGAAGTTGAACTGAAGAAACCAGACTAATGTCATTCTAATCAGCAAACAATAGATTGCTAGAATTTATATTATAATGCTACAAAATAAGCCTCGGGTTTCTCAGCATCTCTTCCTCAGAGTATCTGTTCCTTACATCTTGCATTATATAATCTGTTCCCATAAATAATTTAAGAAAAAAAAAACCCATGTGTGAATTTCTACCTATATATCTATCCTCTCTGTATTATAGGGAAAACCAAGTCATAGCAAGACAGCAAAACAATTTCCTAGAAAAACATGCAATGGATAAGACATATAAAACTACAATATAAATGATCTTCCATAGCTACTATGTTTTCTCTTGTTATTTTCAATAGATTTTTCCACAACACTGGCTTATTATAGTTAAACATACTATCACCTATTTTTATAAAAAGTTAACTTTGACTGCATTGTAGGATTTGAGAGCTGTTACTGATTCATACCAGTATGGATATCCTTTACATTTTGTCATGCTCAGAGTGGTTTCCTCTACTTTTAGGGTTGATTCTAACAAGCATACCAATTTCAAATAGAATCAGTCAAGGCCAACCAATAGTCTTATGATTCAGATACAATTAAGATCAGTCATAGTAAGACAATGTAAGTAATACAGGATTTCAGCCTAAGTCAATAGGAAAGTAAGGATAGTTACCATGGTATAACCTGCTATTTTTGGTTCTAGAGGTCTGTGTCCTCAAATCTGACATGAGTGGACAGACCAGAACAAATTAAATTCAATCTAAATATGGCACTAGGACTACTGTGTCTTTTAAATCGTTATATACCATTATCAATGACTTCTGCTTTTTTTAAAATATAGTTTCAGAGCTGTCTATACTAAAGACTAGCTTACCGTCTCTGCCTCATGTCTGCTACTCCACTTTTCTGCTATAATTTGTCCACCTTATTCCTTCATTCCATTGTCTGCCCCATTCACTGAGGCCTCTCTGCCACTGTTGCTGGAATCCTGATATCTCTTCCTCTCTTTCTCTGTAATGTCCTTCAGCGCTCTCTGTAGGGTTGGATTGGTGGCTATGAACTCCCACAGTTCCTCCTTGTCTTGAAAGTATCTTATTTCTTCATTAATTTTTAGAGAGAGTTTTGATGGATATATGAACTTTGGTTGCATATTTTTTTTTCTTTCAGGACTTGGAATATTTCTCCCCACTCCCTTCTTGACTTAAGAGTTTGTGTTGATAAGTCTGCTGTTATTTTGATAGATTTCCCATTATAGGTAACCTGCATCTTTTCTCTGGCTGCTTTTAATATTCTGGTTTTTTGGTGGATTTCTGGGATCTCGATTATTATATGTCTAGGCGTAGATCTGTTTTGGTTGTAGGTAACTGGTGTTCTGTATGCTTCTTTTATCTGGATATCATTTCTTTTTGCTATACATGGGAAATTTTGCTTTAATATATCTGTGAATATTTTTTGTATTTCATTTTTGGATGTTCCTGCTTCCTCACTCACATTCTTTATTCTTAGATTATGTATGTTTTTGTCATCTTCCAGTTTTAGAATTGCTTCTTTCTGGTTCCTTGTTATTTTTAAGAGGCTTTTTCTTTCACGTTCATATGCCCTAAATCTCTCTTCAAGTTTCAGAAGGCTGTCTTTAGTTTCTGTCAAGGCATTTTGCCAATGTTCAATGGAGTTTTTAGTTTCCTGATATTCTCTTTGGATCTGTTTCATGTATTCTAAGTTATGCTTAAATTCTTCTTCAGATGCTTCTCTTTCTTTTCTGATTTCCTCAGTTATTCCATCTGTGTTCTCTTGGGCGGAGCTTGTCATTTCTTTAATTAATCTCTTTATATCTTGCCTCACTTGGATCAGGAGTACAGCTTTAAATTCCTCTATGAGATCATGTAGGTACTTTTTAATTTCGGCTGATGCTGTGTTGAGTAGTGGATGGTTACTGTGCTTGTTCTCTTCAGTGTTTAGTTCTCCTGGGCTTCTTTTCTCCTGTTGGGCAGCTGGAGATTTTTTTTTTAATTTTTATCTCTTGTCATGTTTCTGGTTTCTTTCAGACTGTCCTGGAGTTCTCTGGCCCTCTCCGAATTGCTTAGGGCCTTTCAGAAGCATGCTGGCTTGAGTTTTTGCTGTCCTCCCCAATTTACTGTTATCTGGGGTAGGCTGGGATGCAGGGGCGGTACAGGCTAGTCTCTAGCCTCTGTGCCAGTTAATTCATAAATTAGGCTGTACTTTCTGGTTGTCACTGAGTTGTGACTATTTTGTATCCACTTATTGGGCCCCAAGCAGAGGCTTGGTTTAGCCCCAGTAGCTCCTGCCAGTTCTCTTTGTACCAGAAGCAGCTGAGTAATGTCACTATGGCACAGGGTTCTGCCCAAGTCCCAGCCGTTCTCTTCCAAACCTCTCTGTGACAGGAGCACCAGAATAGCAGATCTGCCCAAAACCAAGATGTCTCCCACGAAGTTCTCTGTGTGGAGCTGAAGCCAGCAAGTAATCAGGCTCTGCCAGGATTCAAGATGTCTTCCACCAGCCCTCCCTACACGGGGGCCTGGTGATGTCACCACGCTGCAGTTTCTGCCACCAGGCTAAAATGTCCGCACCAGATTCTGTGTTATTGATTTCCCTGTGGTGGCGGGCCAGCTGTTCTCTGGCCAACCCCAGCAGCCGCGGGGTTCCCAGTACTCACCAGAGTCTGGTGCAGGTCCTCATTCCAGGACCACCACACACCAAGCTGCCCACCTTTCCCGCACTCCCAGCACAGTGCAGAACTGTGCACAGCGTGCATTCCGGCACAGTGCTGAACGGTCAGATATCTGTGCACTGTTTAGATTTGAAATGCCAGAGCTTTGTACATCCCCTCTGGTGCAGGAGTGCAGTCCTTGCTGCTACTCAGAGTCCCAGCCCAGGTCTCAGTTTCCCACAGTCCCCAAAAGCAACTCAGCTTTTCCTGCTGGGTCCACGTGTCAGTTTGTTGATTTAAAGGCGTGGGATTTGCAGCCTCCCGTTATCAGCATTCACGGTATCAGCACGACTTTAAATCCTCCAGTTGTACTGTCTTGGTTAATAAGAATCGCTATCGATTTGTCTGGCCCTCTCCATGTTGTCATTTTTTAGCTTCTAGTATGAATTCTCCGGAGAGACTCTTCGCTCGACCCCCTACCAAGTCGCTATTTTGACCCAGATCTGAACCACAGCCTCTTTAATCAACTGTGCTTGAATAACTGGCTTACCATAGGCCAAAAACTAAAAATAGACCCATGCCTATCACCATCTACTACACTAAAATGTAAGTGGATCCAAGATATGAATAGTATAACAGAAACACTAAATCTGTTGGAAGATAAATAGGGTACAATTTTTGAAGACATAGGAGTAGGTAGAGAATTCATGAACAGGAATCAAACCACATGGGAAATGCTTCCCAGAATCAATAACTGGAATCACATCTTATTAAAAAGTTTGTGCATGTCAAAAGAAATCTCCAGCATAGTGAAAAAAAGACAGAAACTGGGAAAAAAATTTTAGTGAACCATCCCTAAGACAAAGGATTTCTGTCTAAAACATATAAAAATTAAAAAAATATCGGACCCCCAAAATTCAAAGATCTAATCCAAAAATAGCATTTGAGATGAATGCATAATTCCCAGATGAAGAAATACAAATGGCAAATAAGTACATGAAAAAAATCTTCCTCAACATTACTCATTACACAAATTCAAATTAAAACCACACTGAGATTCCATTTCACTCCAAAAAGAATGGCCAGGATCCAGAAAACTACCAACAACAAATGCTGGAGAGGTTGTGGGGAAAATGGAACTCTCCTGCACTGTTCTTGGGAGTTTAGACTGGTGAAACCATTATGAAAGTCAGTATGGAGATTTCTCAAACAGATGGGATAGGAAGTCCCACTTGATCCAGCTATTCCACTTCTAGGTATATTCCCAAAAGAAATGAAAAAATCATACCTCAGTGACACATGTACATCCATTTTTATAGCAGCACAATTTGTAATAGCTGGATCTTGGAAACAGCCTAAGTGTCTGTAAATTGAGGAATGGATAAAAAACTGTGGTATTTTAATTCAATGGAGTACTACTCAGCTATAAAAAATGATCACATTGAGATATTTATAAATAAATGGATGCAACTTGAAACCTTATTCATATGTGAAATAAATCAAACTCACATGTTTAAATACTGTATACTCTCCCTAGTGTAAGAGCCAGTTAAGAGTACCTAAGAGTTTATGGTAATCATGATTCCCCATTACATTGCTTTGCAGACTTATAATGTTCCCATTCATTAGTTGGAATGGTTTTATCCTGGGTTGTTTGATTTTATTATCTGTGATGGTATGAGCAGCTATTTTTAAAAAAATAAAATGTAATAGCCACTGCTAATTTAATATCATCTTGCTTTGAAGTGCTGCCATGCTATTGTTCTTCTGTTTCCATTGGTTACATCATGTTTTATCTAATTGGATTTTATTATGTGTGATAGTATAAACAAATCTTTTATGAATAATGAGATAATATGATAACAATTTTCCATTTTCTGTTATTTGGTTTTGAATTTCCTGTAATTATTTCATTCTCTCTAATGGTTTTATACTATTTTATTATGTTTGATACTATGCATATGAAAGTATACTCAACTATTTCAAGGAAAGAAATTATCGTAGCTACTGATACATCAGGTTGTCTTGTGGTGAAATACTGTGTTGCTTAAAATTGCTCTGTTCTGAAAAAATATAATTTGCAAGTCTCCCAATCTTTTACTGATTTTGCTGATGTGAAAAAAATGTAGGATGCACAATCCAGTTCCCAATAATGAATTATTACAACTCTCTAACCTATCTGAACTCATGGTAATTCAACTATAGGCTCCTCCTATTGCATCTAGAATTGGCCTTGAACCTAAGTGGTTCTGCAACATTTTACTAGAATTCTACAAACACAAGAGGGATAAGCTTCTCAGAGCCTCCCTTCTCCTTTTTAGTTTACATTTACACAGTGTGTAACAATTCCATGTCTCTATGGTCAGCAGACTCTCATATCTTTGCTTCAAACTACTGTTTCTGCCATCAATACTATATTAACATTGTCTCATTAACCTATTTGTGTTATTCAAACAACTCTAGGTGAAATGCAATTTTATTCTTCAGTTGAGCTAATGAGTTTACACTGCCTTTTCTCATTTTCTTACAGCATCTTACACTTTTAATTTTTCCTTATTATCACCACTATGAGTTTCTTTTTTTTTTTTTAAATTTTGTCTTTAATTATTTAAATTTTTTATTTTAAAGATAGTAAAATACAACAAAGCAATACAGGATAAAGCCAAGCAAGACAATGTAGTAAAATTGGTACAGAACTAGAAAATAATAATAGTTACCATAGTATATCCTGTTACCTTCACAGTAGTTGTCCATTCTTTTTTTTTTTTTTAATTTTATTTAAGGAGAAAAGAAAAAAAAAAGCAGGGAAAGGGTACAAGTTATACAGATTTACAGAAAAAAAATGAACAGTAGGAAATCATTAGTTAATGGATTACATATTGTCATCTTAGAAATAATTGTTCAAGTCACAAAATTAAAGCTTGTAAAGTGGATATTCCATCAATGATACTGCAAACAGTTCTGTTCATTGATCCAATAAAACTCTGTGATATCATTTTCTATCTTATACACTTAAATATACATGCAGTTATATAGTTTGGAGCACTTTCTTTTCCTCTCTTTTGTACCATGACTATTACACATTTTGGGTTTCATTGCTCCCACGGTTCTTATTGCTTTTTTCGAAGAGAGTAAAACCAAATGTGACATAACAGAACAGAATCGGTCAATCAAAAGGGTGTACATAATAGATAATGTAAAAACATAATACAAGGTGATCAACAATGGTTACCATAATGCCTCCCGCTATCTCTAGTAGAATTGCCTATATCATTAGTTATAATACAATTGAACAAAACAGTAAGGAACAAAACTGACAAAACCAAAACATTGGAGACATTGTAGGTCTTCAAAAGTAGATAAAAGTCAATGAGAATGGACGTTATAATGAATCTCATTATCTTCACAGCTGATGCCTAAACTTTCAAACCTGATACTATCCAGCAAAACAGAATAGGGGAACATCAGTTAAAAACCAGATGGTGAGAGTAACACAGGGCTTTAAATCAAGGTAATGAAAAGTCATAGTGGGTTACTATAATATATCCTGCTATTTTTTCCCTTAATTAAAAGGATAAAGATAAAAAAGTAAATGATGGAGTGGAGATTGAGATAAAAGAGGGCATAACAACGAAACAGCGCAGATCAAAACATAACCATTTAAGCAGAATAGTGTTTCACCACCAGATAATCCTAACCTAAAAGTAGTTACCATATTGTCTCTTTCTTTGAAATCCTTGAGTACAACTTCGTATACTATAGCATTAAGTATATCAAAACAATGTAAAACCATTTAAGAGAATGACAGCATTACAGAGTATTTAGAATCGACTAACAGAAAATGAACAATGGTTTCTGTATAATCTCCTTGTCTTTAAAAGGTTTTTGCTTATACTATCGTACATAATAAAATCCAATAAGATACAGCCTATTTAGACCATTGGAGACAGAAGGACAAAAGCTAGATGAGACTTCAAAACAAGATGATACTAAATCAGTATTACCTATTAAGATGTCATTTTTTCCAAAATAGCTGTTCCTATCATCCAATCTTCTCTGCCTCATTTCTGTTGAGCTCTTTTTCTGTCAGTAGCTGTCAGTTTGTCTTCTTCATTTTGTTCTCTGCTCCATTCGTTGTGGCCTCTCTGCCATTATTTCTGGATTCTTTGTATTTTTCTTTTTTTAGAATATCCTGCAATACTCTCTGTAGAGTTGAATTGGTGGTTGCAAATTCCCCCAGTTCCTCTTTATCCTGGAAGCACCTTGTTTTTCCATAAATTTCCAGGGACAGTTGTGCAGGATATCTCAATCTTGGCTGGAGATTATTATCTTTCAAAGCTTGAATTATTTCCCCCCACGCTCTTCGTGATTTGATGGTTTGTGCAGAGAAATCTGCTGTAATTCTGATGGGTGTTCCCTTGTAAGTGGTCTGTTTCTTGTCTCTTACAGCTTTTATTATTCTGTTCTTGTATTGAATTTCTGGAATTTTTATTATTATATGCCTGGGTGTTGCTCTGTTTGGGTTGTAGGTAGCTGAGGTCCTGTATGCCTCATACATCTGAGTATCTTTACCTTTTGCTAAATTAGGAAAATTCTCCTGGATTATTTCTGTGAGTAGCTTTTGTAGTTCACTTGTTTGTGTCCCTACTTCTTCTTTTATGTTCTTAATCCTTAAGTTATGGATCCTCTTATCATCTTCTTGTCTTTGTATTATTGCTGTTTGTTTCTTTGTTATTTTTAAGAAGTTTTTCATTTCATTCTCCCATATTACAAGTCTGCCCTCCAGTTCAGATAGTCTGTCCTTAGTTTCTTTCAAGCTGTTATGCCAGTCTTCTATAGACTTCTTAGTATCTTGGTAGTCCCTTTGAACCTGCTTCACGTATTCTATGCTTTCTCTGTTTTCTCCATCAAACAATTCTCCCCTTTTTTTCTGTTCTTCCATTCCACCACCTGTTTTTCCTTGGGTGGTACTTAGCATTTCTCTAACTATTCTGCCTACTTCTAGCTTCAGGTCGTTGATAACTTCATTCCTGAATTGGTCTATGAGGCTCTCTATATGGTGCCTTATGTATATTGGTGTGGTGTCTGCTATTGCCTGTTTCTCAGAATTGGGGGCCGAGGAGCCTTTCTTGTTGCTGCCTCTTCCCATGCTGCCTCTTCTTGTCTGTTCCTTATATATGCAAGCTTATATAAGAGGCCCAGCTTCTCTCCCAGTCAGCCACAGCCTGATCGAATTGCGCCAGTTAGGTGTTCCCGTTCACCGCTGCGCACCAGGGAGTTGCGGACCAGGCAGCCTACGCGTCTCCCCTCCCGGCCACCGTCAGGCTCTGGGATCCGGGTTGGGACAGCCTACCAGGTCCTCCGGCAGCGTCACGCAGGCCAGGCACTTTTTACCAATCCCGCCCGAGAGGGGGATGTGTGGCTGGAGTCCCTACCACGCCCTGCTCCCGCAGGATTGCTTGGGCCATGAAAGTCCTCCGCTGGAGTCAAACTGTGGTAGAATGTCAGCTTCTCTCACTCACCTCACCACAAGTCAGTGCACGCCTCCCTGCCGTTCGCAGATTGCCGTTCTCAGAGCTTCTGCGCGTCTCTCTCCTTGCCGAGCCAGTGTAGAGGCAGCCAGCCGCCGCGCGGCGGGAAACCCAAATCCTGGCTTACAATGGCGTGGAGTCCAGCCTCCACACCGAGGCTTTTCTGTTCCTGTTTTAGCACCAGGAATGCATTCCAAGTTGGTTTCTCTCAGCCCAGTTTGTTCCTGAGTCAGCAGAGCATATCTCCTCCTGCTTATGTTTCCTTAATCTGCACCATTCCTGGCTTCTGAGCCGAGTCTTTCAGAGAGCCTCCGGTAGTTGTTGTTATCTGTCCGCCATGTTCTCCCGGAAGTCACCACTATGAGTTTCATACTCACTTGGTCTAAAAATATTATGCATGCTGAGAAACAGTATTGATGAAAAAAAAGTGTCACTCTGTCCTCAGCATTTCATGGCTCAGACTGACAAATTCTCTTCTGATGAGCATGGTGACTAAGCATAAATGTGATGAGATAGGGCAAATGTCTATCAGTATTCAGTAAAATTGAAAGGCCATGTCTGGCAGTGAGAGAAAGTGTCAGTGATGAATGAGACCTAAGTGATGTGCATTTGTGATTGATGTAATTATATGCAAAAATGTTGGAGCCATTGAAGCTGAATACACATGCAAGCCTGTGGCATGGCCTGGGCATGATTGAACTGAGAATGAGGAGACAACACAGGGGGAAATATAGGGCAAAATAGATTTCCTAAATTAGAATCATTTGTTGCTCTGAGGGATCCTTGAACCCCTACCAATATCCTGTTCAGGTTTTCTCCATTGTCCAGGAAACTCTTTTCTGGTTCTGATTAAATACTTGCTACCCAGCATCATTCAGCCAAGTGGCTAGCAGACTCATGAGCTCTGCCAAGGCTTTTACTTCTCCTGCATTCCTAAAGATTGTGTCACTTGTTTCCTTGTTTTGGGTTTTCCCATGAACCTGTTTGAGGGGCTGTGGATCCAGGAATGGAACCCAAAATCTTGATGCCTGAACATGACTCTACAGTGGAGATGTCTGATGTAGAGTGTAACTTACATTTGCTGAGTTTCTGGGGTGGAATGTAGCCCACAAAGCATGTCTATTTCACTTTTTTTGGAAAATCCTTTCACTTTCTTTGAAAACAATCCCTTGACCCATTAAATCATGGAGAATTCTGTGTCTGAAGTGCAACAGAGATATAATGCAAAGTGCATTTCCTTAGGAAGGTGGGCCATGTTACTGCCAAGGATAGTTTGGTGCACCTCATGTGGGAAATTCATGATCATTCTCCTTGTTATTCTGAGTTTGGTGTGGTCATTGTGGTAGATTGGGAAAAACATATGTAAACTGCAGCTTTGAAGAGCCTTGAGCTCTGATCTCTGTCTTGTACACTTTGTATCTTTGTGTGGATGCTGTGACATTTGGCAGGCAGGCACATGGAACAACACACGGTTGGCTTCCCAGTTTTCCTGGATGTGCTGCTTCTCACCTCCTCTTGCTGCTGCCTCCAAAATATGCAAACCCTGTAAAACCTCTGGGCAACTCTTCACCTCTTGGACCTCCCAAGCAAAAGATGGCACAAGAAGGTAAACAACATGGCAAATTAATTGCTTGACCTGTTTTGTATCAACAGGAAAAGAGCCCCACTTTGAAAGTTTGCAGTACTCTATTTAAAGAGTTAAAAGGTGCAGGGGGTAATCTCAGTGGCCTAAGTGGCTGCCTGACACCCACAAGTTTGTGAGTTCAATCCCATGTTCCAAACAAAAAAAAAAAAAAAAAAACAAGAAAGATAAAGTGTTTAAAATGGCTGTCAAGGAATATGGATTTAAAAGTACTTTTGTAATTGGCATTATTGAGGGTATCCTTCATGATTGTGAAATGATCCTTTTGGAGTGGAAAGTCTCAGTGTACTATTATCACTCCAGCCCAACATCAGGTGTGGCTTAAAAATGTACTGGTGCTGAGGACATGCAAGCTATAATATTGATTGTTATATTCCTATAGGAGCTGCTGAATTATGAGGGGAGAGAGATTTTTCAGATAATTTTCAACATGTTCATTGCCACTCTAAGGCTATTATCCTCAAATTGCTTTAAAAGCTTGAAAAAGAATCCCTGAAGCAGTGGACACCCAAGGTTTTTTAGTATATTAAACAGGAGGATACTAAATCTTGCCTTGCTTTTATAGAAGATTAAATAAAGCTATTGAATGCCAGGTGGACAAAAAGACAGAAGCCTCTATCTTGTTAAAGCAATTAACGTACAAAAATGCAAACCAAGGCTACAAAAATGCATTAAAAGATGTTTCTATGAAACCTGACACGAGCTTGGAATTCCCTGGTATGTTTTAGAAGGTTCCTACTACTTTTCATGATCCTTTACCTCCTGGGACAGTTGGCCAGTTCTTTCCTGTTCACCTGCATAAAAAAAGAAGCACTTTTGTTATCCTTGGCATCATTGATGTGGGTTATACGGGCATATTGTTGCTTCAGTTGTGATCTCTCTTAGCCATTCAACTATTTTTTTTTAATCTGTAGCCCAACTAATTGTCTTGCCTTGTCTCCCCTAAAACTTGTGATGTTAGTCATGGAAATCAAGCATTTGGCTCTACTGTGGTGGCTACTGCTTTTCCCCTGGGAGATGAATGCTGAAGCCTCTCTGTAACTATTGACAACCTTTCCTTTTCAGGTTTGCTGCACACTGGAGATGATGGTTTTGTTTTACTCCACTCACCTGGAAATATTTTATTTCCCATTGTCACTGCTATTCCCTCTCATCTCTTGAGGATGTACTGGAATGACTATAGTCCTTGGAATTGACTTAATCAACACTGTCTTACCACTTACCAAAGCTGACTTTTCCTTTTTGCTCTCCTCTGCTGTTCCCTCTGCAAGACTCAGGTCTGGGAATTTAGCTCAGTGGTATGAGCGCCTGCCTTACAAGTGCACAGTTATGAGATTGATCCCTGGGAACAAAAAGAAAAATCAAGGCCTCTGCAAGTGGCTTTGGCTGTCTATGTTAGTTCCATTTCTTTTGATATGCTCCATGATCATTGTTTGTCTCTATTTACCCTACTTCCCTTTTCTCTTCAAACTTATTTGGTTAGTAGTACTTTAAATAGTGCCCTCATTGTCTTCACTGATGGAACCACCCTCATGAAGCTGTAACATATGTTTTTATAATATTTGGAAACACCTGTATTCACCACCACAAACCTCTTGTCAATGCAGAGAGCTCTCTGTGTTATCCTTGTTTTGCAAAGTTTTTTCATCCCAAGTCCTTAACTTAGTTACTCTCTCTTTATCTGTACATAATGCTATCCCACACTTATCTTCTCTTGTTATCTCTCCTTTAGCAATAGGCTCACACTTAATGTCCCTTTTTTGCATCTACAGGCTCCTCTTTGACTTCACCATGCCCCTCTTTTTCTTTTACATACAGGTAGTCATTAAGCCCTACCTGTTGTTTGATATGATAATTACTGATCAAGCACTGAATATTCTGTTCCCTCTTTTTGGGGGCAGGGTCTTTTCAACACAGTGTTTCTATATGCAGTTCAGGCTGCTCTTGAGATTAATTTGTAGTCTACCCTCATTTGATAACACTAAAGAAAGCCCCACCTTTATTTCAACAATCAGCGTGTTCCTTGCACAAATTGTTTCACATTCCAACTGCTGCAGCTAGAGCTTTCACTTGCACTGATTTCCATTGCACTTTTCCCTGTGATGCTGTCAACTCTCATGGCCTCTGTTCCGATGAACCTTGGTAAACATGCCACACACTGTTCCTTGATTTTTTTTTTCATTTCTTCATGTTTCTGTTGATACATTTTCTACTTTTATTTGTGCTTCACCACTGCATGCTGAATCTGCCCGACATGTAATTCAACAACTCTTGGCTGCATTTGCACTCATGGGTGTATCTTCCTTCCTTAAAACTCACAATGGTCCATCCTATACCTCAAAGGCTTTTGCTTCCTTTTGTTCCACATGGAACATTTCTCATGTAACTTGTATCCCCTATAATGCCACTGGCCAAGCAATCATTGAACAAGCTCATTATACCCTCAAATCTCTTCTCTTGAAACAATTAAAGAAGAATAATGCACTTCCTGCTCAGGTTCTTACTATTCTGTCGATGGTGCTATTTACTTTAAGTCACTTCACTTTCCCAACAAAACCTTCATGTTCCCTAATTCAAATATGTTTTTACCAGAATATACCTCTGACAAAGCCTTTTGTATTATACAAAACACACCCAGACACTTGTGGGCAGAGGCTCTTGCCCCTGCTGATCTGGGGAAGAGGGGATGTTTCTGTGTTATTGCCAAGGTGTTGTGTGGATTTCTGCTTATTGTGTTTGCCCTGCATGAATGCATTGGCACCACAGGCTCCATGTCGTAATTCCACCATTTCAGCTCTCCCTGATTCAAGCCTCAGTTCCATTTATACAGGATTTCAACTAGTTAGAATATAAAAAATTCAACTGACTGGTCAAGAAATTGGTCATTAATACATCAGTCAGTTGAATTCAAGTTGTAGACTCTAACTTTGTAAGAAGTTAATGTAATTTGGTTTCAGGATATGCTCAAGTTCACTCTATTATAAGATGTTTGTCAGTCTGTCCATACATCAGTTGTCTGTTTGTTCAGTCAGTTTGTACGCAGTTTCTGGGAGTTGCTGAGCTAGTGACTGTTCAAACCTGTAAAGCAGAAATCAATTATGCCCATACAGGAGCATTCAAGTGTCCCAGAACATCTGGGAACACCCTGAGTGCTGGAGGTGTACAGGTTTTCCAAAACTGGGAGCATGGAGTGTAAGAGATGAGCTAGTTTAACAAAGGGGCATGGTACAAGTACACAAATGGCCTCTGAGGAACTTAAAGGGTTCTCACGCACCCCCACAAGCGCTGTGCTTATTTCTGTGTTTGTTTGAATCCGCACAGATTGTCTGTCTACGTTTATCCACTTGTCCACTGTGTGAATAGTTGTTCCTTTCATTTTGAGCTCAGTAATCTTTCTCTTTTTCCATATCTGGATCACATAATCAAAGATTACTTTTGGCAGTGAATTTATAAAGTATGCTTTTATCTTGGTTGCCAGGTGTTCCGAATGTCACAAAGACAGGGTATATGAATGGAATGTGTTGTTATTTATCATTGGCTTGATAGTCTCATTATTTAATAATGATATTGTTAGGATGAAAAAACAAAGTCCCTTAGGACTGAGATGGCTAGTCAAGGCTCTGATTGATAAATCATAAACTAGCTGCTGGGTAACACTTTTAACCAGTGCTTGTTTATTGATCAAAGACCTCAATGATCTCCATAGTCTTATAGGAGACACCTTAACTAAAGTTATGAAATGTACTCCAAAATGTTCACATTGGTCACTATCAAAAGAACTAATACATTTTTTCCATTGATGATGCCTATGTAAAGGTTTCACATGGTTATGACAGTTTATTGTTGTCAAATTGATGATGAACTTGATATATTCATATTTCTGGAGGCATAGGCCTCCAAGATTGTAAAATGGGCATTGTTTATGGTAGCAGACATTTTTCCATGTTCATACCTCTCCTAATACCAAAGAATTGTGAGATTCACATTCCACTAAAGGTCAATAAATTAGTCAATGATACATAAGTGACTTCTTGGGTATTTGATAAGGGTGCTTGACTAAAATGGATATTTTATGTCAAAAGAGAAATTCAGATTATTGCAAGGATGTCAGAATACAATAATATGTGTGGTTCTGATTTCTGATTTACTATGTAAAATATGTCACTGTTAACACTGTAGGTATTCAAATCTTAAAATATCCATGGATAGTAGAAAATACATTTCACTTAATGTTCTAAGATGTTTCATGTTTAGATAAAATAGTAATGTTAAGCTTACTGCCTCTAATGTATTGTATTGTGATCAATCTTTTCTTCTGGATGTCCAACAGCTAAGGTTTAGGACCAAAAATGAGAGACACAGATGGGCTAAATGGATAGCCAATATTTTGTCCACAGCACTTCAAGCTTGGAGGAGACTCAGGATGTAAAAGAAATCCTGCTTTCATCATCAGAAGATAACCAGTGAGTACCTAGTATTCTGATCAGGAAGATGATGATACCACAGAGGAAAGTGACCTTTGATGCAAGAAGAGTGACCTTTGGCCTAAGGAGAGTCATGAATCACCAGAAAAATCTCCTAAGCTTTCAGAGAAATCAACATGGTCAAGCAATGGCCATGACTCTTCCAGGTGGCAGACACTGACAGAAGAGATATGAGGAGCTATGCATGGTTATAAGAACTGGCCTTGATAAGAAGTAATGAACCAATTGCCCTTAGTGTATTCCTTATGTTAGCTTGATCTTGAACCTTCTGCAGAAAAGTCTGGACTCGGGAGGTACAGTGCAATTCTAAAATATTTTCTGTGGGTGAATCTCCTATCACCAACATCATTTGACAATTGCTATCTATGCTGGTAGCTGACTATCATTATGGATGGATGGACTGTGCAGTGGTGGGAGCTCTAACACACCTTCTACATCTTCAGCTGGTCACCCATGTGTGTATCATCCAAACAAAAGGAGAAATATCTTGAAGTCATTAAAGCTGAATACTCATGCATGGCTGTGATGTGGCACAGGCATGATTGAACTGAGAATCAAGAGATGCCTCAAGTGGTCATATAGGCCACAGCTGAGGCCTCCTAGACACTTTCTGTGGCATAGTTCTCTGCACTTAGCATCGTCTGTTGCTTGGAGTGGGTCTTGAACCTCTCGCAAGATCCTGTTCACGTTTCCTCCATGTCCACTCAACTCCTGCCTGCATGAGGTTGGCCAGCTGGCTAGCAGAGTGATGAGCTCTGCCAAGGATCTCTCTCCTCCTGCAGCCCTGAAGACCATGCTGTGTTTCTCATTTCTTAGAGCCTTTTTGGTACACCTTTTTGGCATCTTGGTTTCTAGGAAAAGACCCCAACATGAAACATAAAATGTATCTGTTTTAAAGACTCAGCACTGAAATCTGGTATTGTTGGATAATGAAAGGAACAAGTATCAAACCTGTTTAAGATAATTCGCGTATACAAAAGCTATTATATTCCACTGTATTTTTTTGGTTCACCAATGCCACATCCTCTTACATGACACAACTTTCCTCAAGACAATTATTTCCACTCCAATCAATGACCTACATATGAATTATTTTCTGTAGGACACACACACAGATATGCAGGTTTTATGATATGTCTCCACCAAGTCATCCTGAAGAAAAAATTAACAATCCAGAGCCATCCCAGGCCTGAGAAGAGAAATAGAATCCTAATATGCCCTTGCTGTGACCTGGTGGACATCATGTGGGGAATGGTAGGGGAAACTAGCCAATGTGCCCATGTTGTGATTCTGTGGAAGCTATTCTGGTTCTCTTAAGAAAAGCAAGACAGTAACTTACACTTCCTGTGAGCTAGCCATTGCATTGGCTGGGAGATGAGCACCACAGTCACCTCCTCCCACCACCAACAGTCTGACTGGTTTAGAGCACATGCTGAGTTGATAGCAATAGACATATAAAAAAACTTAATCCTTGTATTACTTGATTGGCTTTGCAGCCTAAGGCTAGTATTCTTAAGCATGTATTTAAATTGGGAAATAATGGTAAAAGAAGTTGCAAAAACTGCGTTACTATATGGAAATTAAATAACACTTTTCTAGACAACCAACAGGTGGCAGATTAAATAAAGGAAGAAACTTAAAAATACCTACAACCTAACAAGAACATAGATGCAAAATCCTGTATCTTATGGGATTCAATGAAAGAAATCCAAATAGTTAAATTTATAGTAGTCAAATCTCACATCAGGAAATAGAAAGAACACAAACAAATAATGCAATGTTGCATCTCATTCTTCCAGAAGAAGAATGGCAAGACAAACACAAATCCCATACAAGGGAGGAAATTATAAGACCAGACAAGAAATTCATGCAATGCAGAACAAGAAAACAATACAAATAATTAATAAATCAAAGAGGTGGTTCACTGAAAAAATAACAAAATTGATAAACCCTTGGACAAAGGGTTTATCATAAAAGAAAAAACTAAAGACTGAAAACCATGCACTAAAGAGTCAGAAGAATAAAATAATTACAAATCCTGTGAAAATTCAGAAGATCATCAGTATCTATTTGAAAAGCTTATACTTTCATAGGTTAGAAAATATAGAAATGCACTGATTCCTAGAAACGTATCAAATGCCAAATCTGATCCAAGAAGATATAAAAATTCTAGAAAATATAGTATCAGTAAATGATAATGAAGATCTAATTAAAAATTTATCAGCTGCTGGGCATGGTGGTACATTCCTGTAATCCCAGAACTTGGGAGGCTGAGGTACAAGGGTTGTTGTGAGTTCAACAATAAACAATGCTACTAAGTGAGCTCAAGGCCAACCTGAACTGAATAATGAGAGCCTGTCTCATGAGCACATTAAAAAAAAGAAAAACAATGACAACAGAAAAGCAAATGACCAACATAAAATGTCTAGGTCCTGATGGATTTACTGCTTAATTCTACAATAAATGTAGAAAAAAATTTAAGGCCACTGCTATTTCTTTTTTTTTTTTTATTTTCATCGGTACCAGGGATCAAACTCACAATTGCCTGCTTGCAAGGCAGGTGCTTATGCCGCTGAGCTAAATCCCCAGCCCCTGGCCACTGCTGTTTAATGACATTGAAAGAGAAGTTGTTCACCCTAACTCACTCCTGCAGGCAAGTATTACCCTGATACTAACACCAGAGAAAGACCCAACCAGAAAAAATAAACTGTCCTAATGAACAAGACGCAAAAATCCTTAACAATATACTAGCAAAGTGAATGTAGCTAATCATCAAGAAGATTTTAAAACCTGATCAACTTGAATTCATCCTAGGAAGTCAGGGATATTTCAGTACATGCAAATCAACAAATTTAAATGTCATATCAACACAGTCAAAAACAAAAGTCACAAGGTGATCATCACAATAAATGCACAATAAGCTTCTTATAAAATCAAGCACTGATTTGTGATAAAAACCCTACAGTAAATAATGACAGATGACCTTTACCACAAGCTGATAAAATCAAACAATGACATGGCTGGGGATTTAGCTCAGTGGCATAAGCATCTGCCTTGCAATTGTGTGGTCATGAGTTTGATCACTAGTACTGATAAAAAAAGACAAAAAGAATCAAACAATGAGAAAAAAATTCCAGCATCATACTAAATAGAGAATAACTGAAAACTTTCATTTTACAGTTATGAAAAGGGCATGGATCACTACTATGACCACTCCCATTCAATATAGCTCTGGAAAAATTAGGCAGACCAATTAGACAAAAGAGAGAAATAAGAATAAATATATAATAGAAAGTAATTAAGCTATCATTATTCACAGATGATATGATATTCAAAATAGAAGATACCAAAGACTCCACCAAAACAGCCCTACAATTAATAACCAAATTCAATAATGTAGCAGGAGACATAGTTGACAATCAAAAATCAAAAGCATTCCTGTACACAATCAACAAACTCACCAAGAGAGAAGTTACAGAAACCACAACCTTTACAATAGCCTCCCAGAAAACAAAATACTTGGAAAGAACCTAATGAAGAAAGTAAAGGACTTACATATTAAAAATTATAGTACTTTGGAAAAGGATATTGAAGAGATTATCATAAATAGAAAGATATTCCTTGCCTATTCTGTGCATTGTCTTTTCACTCTGTTAGTGATTTCTTTTGATGTAGAAATATTTTTAATAAGATGGGGTCCCAGTGGTTGATTCTTTAAAATTTTTATTTTGTTCATGAAGCCTCATTAGTGTTTCTGTTTTAATATTTAGATCTTTAATCTAGTTTGACTTTTGTTTGTTTCATAGTGATAGACATGTCTCCAGTTTAAGTCTTCAGTATGAGAAAAGTCATTTTCTTCAGCACCATTTATTGAAGAGGCTATCTCTCTTCCAGTGAACATGTTAGGCTCCTTTGTCAAACACAAAGTAGCAGAGTGTGTTTGTAGTTCTATTTGCATCTTCTAGTCTTTTTGGTTGATTCTCAGGTCTGTTTTTGTGCCAGAATTATGCTGATTTTCTAATAGTAGTTTTCTAGTATAATAGCAAGTCAGGAATTGTGATGCTCTCTGACTTGCCTTTGTTTCCCAGCAATGTCTTTGGTGATTGTTATAACTTGGGCCCCAGTATAAAATCCAAGGAAACAAGAGACCGAAAATTTAGGTAGAAAATGCTTTATTTCCAGGCCTGGCAACGAGTCTCCGGGAGCCAATTTGGAGACTGTGTCCCAGAGACTTAAGGGAGGACTTTAAAAAGAGGCTGGAGGAAAAGGGGGAGGGGAAAGAAACCTGCAGAGCCATCAAACTTGTTGACCCAAGTCTGGAAACTGTATTGCTGTCCACTTAGCTCTGACAATCTTGGGAGTTCCTGGTGTTTCTCAAATTACTCCCATCCTACAGACTGACATTATCTCGGAGTGGCACATCTGCAGCAATATTTGGAGAAGAAAGTGGACAGGTAATTATTCCAGGACAGCTTGTTTTTGCTAGTGGGGGTGAAGGGGTCGAGAGTTACAAGAAGCTGAAACTTAAGTTTTACAAAGATCTGATATCTAACTCATTTGATGCATACAGAACAAAAGGAAAGCACTGATTGGGGTTTGGGCCATATTTCCCGATAATTTCTTTGAAGCTAAACAGTTCTTAAAATTGGGGTAGACTCATTTTAAGACAGATCATCACTGGGTCAGGAAGAGGTCACCAGAAACCCAAATTCTTTATGGCCTTGGTAGATATAGGTGAGGGGAGAGGGAGGCAATAAGGTGCCATACAGAACAGAAAAGGGCAGTTATGTGTCAAGGTCAGGTAAAGGGTTAAACTCATATGCAAATCTCTCTGCACACAAGCAATTTACTTCCAAGAAGTGTAAATTAGTGGGCCATCCTAGTTTTCTTTAGCTCTTTAGTGGAGAATAGAGGCGCCTAACAGTGATTAACAACCCTTGTTAGCTTGTTTTAGCACAACTTCTGTAGTTTGTAGAGGGCAACAACAGTTAACATATCAATTAGGTGAGATTCTTGCAATTCTTTACAGAGGAGAGTATTGCTCAACATATCAATTAGGTCACTTAACATATTAGTTAGGGAAAAAGGATAAAAAAACCCACACATTTAGTAAGCCACATTGCAGGTTTGCTATAATACACAAAATAATGAAGATATTTTCTTAGAGTACAACAGTGATCTAGAGCATTTCTGTTTACAGATGAATTTTAGAAATGTTTTCTCTACATTTGTGAGCTATCCTAATGGTATTTTGTTGGGCAATGCATTACACCTATATGAGAGTTTGCAATAAGATTTTCTGAGTTTTCTCCATATCCTTGAAGGTAGTTTTACTGGTCTCTTATACTCACCAGATGAAACATAATAGATATGATCTTAAGAATTTCAAACTTTTGAGTTCTTCTTCCCAAGGATGTCCACAATAATGGGATATTTTTTCTGTTTCTTTGAGACATGATTTCCCCATGCAGTTCAGGCTGACTGTGGACTCATGTCTTAGTCCAATCAATTCACACTGATTATCCTATTTCAGCCTCCCAAGTTCTGGGATTACAGGTGTGCACATAAAACTTGAAAGAATTCCTGGTGTTATTTGAAACCTGAAGAAACGGTCATGAGATACACATGTATTAATTAACTGCCAATCCCTTAAAGGAAAGTGTCCAATATAACACATAACATCATTGGAGTGTAGGGAATCAGAACATGTGTTTCTATCTCTTATGAGCCCGAGATGCCAGGATAGACTACTGCAGAAACAGGAGATATCACAGTTAGGAATATGAATCAAATGTGAGCATTAGTAGTAAGAATTCAGAGAGTATTGTATTTAAGGATGATGAGAAAAAGACCAGTGGAAAGCAATGAGAGTCCTGGTGAGCTTCGCTTGTCCTGACTATAGATCATGCTTTACTATAAGGATGAACATCATAAACAGTGAAATATTCAAACATTATGTGCTTTTGACCCTACAAAATATTGAGGCTTGGCACTGTAGCTCAGCTGTATTGTAGCTTGGCATAACAGATGCCATCTTGCACCTTGCATTTATCTAGTGCCCTGTATTTGACCCAGGAAAATGAAAACTCACTCAGGGTATAAGTTCCACAAGAAAAGCAAAAGGAGCTGTACCCAAGTAAAAAAGTAACCTGCTAAAAAAAAGAATCAGGATACAGGTGTCAACCAAAAATTAATTTAAGATTCTAGCTAAATTATTTCCAAAGGGATGTCTTCTGTGATTCTCTCTTTTAAAAATGCCTAACAATCCAGTTCAGAGCCATTGTTTAGATTCTGAAATGGGGAAGGAGGTCTGCATAAAAGTGGTTTTGAGCTCAAATATTTAAATTCCAATTTTATCCTCTGGATGCTTAGATTCCTATACTGTTGTTCACAAACTCACCTCAAGAAGCAGAAAGATTTACTGACAGAAGCAAACCTCTGGATTAAATGTCAGTGCCCCTGAAATGAAAGAATAATGCTGAAAAGGAGGGAAGAAAATGACCAACACCATGTGTTATGATGCCCACCTCTTTTCCACAGCATTAAAGAGTCTGAAACAGGAGAATGGCCATGTATTCAAGAACAGTCTAACCTATGCAGTGAGTGAAAGGCCAGCCAGAACAACAAAGTGAGACTACATGTTTAAAAACAAAAAAATAAAAATGAAAACAGTAAAAAACCAAGGGAGAGAGAAAGACTACTAAAGGAAAACCAAAATAATAAAGCTGAATTAAAGCTGACCTAAATTGGCACTTATGGAATGATGTCGCAGTGGACAGCTGGCCATGTAGTGGCATCCTGGAAGCTGTGACAAATACAGAGTTAGGAATGGTACCTATTGTGCTATAGCACAACAGTGACCTCCTTCCTCCAATAAATCTGCAATTTGCTAGAATGAAGAGGTCCAAAAACTCATCAAAATCTTAAACTCAGAGCAAGCACGCAGCTTCATTCAAAGGCTTTCAAACATTGCTTTGACCATTAAGCTCAAAACCCAGCCCAACATCTTCAGATTCTATATATGACTATCACCAATGTTTAATTTACCAGTGACATATTTAATTAAAACTCTTGTTGATCTACATCTTCACAAATGAAGCTATTTTCTTTCTCTGCAGTTTAAAACACTGTTTTTTTTTGTGTTTTTTTGTTTTTTTGTTTTTTTTTTTTTTAGGTACAGGGATCATAATGACAACTTAGCACTTCCCAGGCAGGTGCTTCTGCCTGCTGAGCTAAACCCTGGCCTCTATTGAATAATATTTTATTAAATGTATAAGCATCATGTTATCCAGTCAAATGGTATTGTGATTTTACTACAGGAGGTCAAAGTAGAGAAAAATTGATATACAGTCAGAGAGGAATTGGAATCTCAAAGGAGTCAATATAAAAAACTAAACACAACAATCCCTCTACAGGCTCAGCTGAAGAAAGCCAGACATAAAGGTGAAGATGCAGTGACCATGTCTACATGCCTCCTGAAAAGAAAACAATAGCTTGAAATGTACTACAGTTACCTCTACATCCTCCAGGAAGTCCAGATAGGCATCAATTACCATACTCAATGACCAGAACAGTTGGACTATTGTTCCCACAAAATGCCTTTGCTCTTTCAACATACTTTTTCTGGGTGAATTCTTCCCAGGTTAAATAATATTAGTTAAGCCACTCACTACAAGTTTATAGGTTGATTGTTTGGGACTCACACTGTAGCCACATTGTGACTTTGCTGCATAAATGATCCCTGACAATAGGTCTGGGACTTAAAACCTGAAGAGCACTCCTGAAATCCAGGGCTATTCTTCTCTCTTTTTTCCCAGAAAACTTTTTGAACTTCTTTTGGTTTGTGACTTCATTCCTTAATGTTGTGAACCAACAAACTTGGTGCATTTGACATCAAACAGGGCAAGATTATATTTGTCCTATTTCCATTTGAATATCAAACATTTGTTAAATGTTCCAAAACCTTTGTAAGAAGCTACTTGCTTGATCTGCATTTTTAAAGACATATTTTGTCTTGAGGCCTGGCCCATAACAAAGAGGTATCTGTCTCCCCCATAGCTGCAAGGTTTTCTGGGCTTCTGCACTGGCCACTTCTAGAACCTGATCCTGTCTCCCTGTCTATATATTTCTAACTAACTCAGCTACCTGTAACAACAGGGCTGGGCCCTCAATGGAGCCAGAAAATAAGTTCAGATTTCTTGTAGCATTGGAAGAGACGATCACCTCCTGCTGTGGGCCAAATCTCAAAACAAAGGCAAGGAAATACAGCCAAGTTCTAAGAACCAACAGTCCAAATAGTTCTCTGATCACCCTGAGGAACTTAAGAGTCATTTTCCCAAACCCCTACAGGAAGTGTCTCTGCTTTTAAACAGGCCCACTTATTATGTGACTTGCTCTCCCATTTGCTCCCAATTTAATCAACTTTACCTGAGCAATTAACCTTATTGGTTGACCACAGTCTTATCCCGCCTTATGCTAATCTTGAAAATTCCTACTTTCCCCCTCCTGTGACCCATCTGACCTCATGGTTTAACTCTGTACAAGCTCCTCAAAAAGACAGAGTCTTTGGCAACCCACTCAGGACCCCTTCTGTCTCTCAGAAGCTTTCCTTCTCCCAATAAATATGTTCCATTCTTAAACTCCATCATTCCTAAAATTCATTCTTTAAATTTAGAGAACACAAACTCATACCAGACATATAGTAGGTAAGGAGTTTCATTATCCTATACCATTAACATGACCCAAATTAACATAACTATACTATGTAAGGTCTGAAATTTGCTCCTTCTCTTGCAGTTTTAAGTGAGTAATACAAATCACAGTGATTGTAGTCCTGGCAATATCTAAAATTGTATACATCAGTCATTATAAATGTTAAATAATTGGTTTGAGTGTATTATTTACCAAGAACTAGACATTGCCATTGCAGTAGGTTATATCTTATTAAAGAGAATATTCACCTATAGTTGTTCAGAAAATTTCTACATTATTGGCTGCTTGAACATTTTTTTATTAGAAAAATTGTGTATTTTTGTCAGTTTCTAGAAGGCTTGTATTATATTACTGAAAGCTGTCTGTAGGTCTCTAGGACCTTGGCTGTATTTTGATGCATATTTGTGTTTTGAAATTTATATGAAGATTTATTTTTGTTTTAGGATTAAACTTACTGCATTGACACTGATAGAGTGAAGCAACAGCCCACTGCATTAATTTCCATTGGGTCCTCGTGGCATTTAACATGAGAATTCCTGAAGAGCTAAATTTGCTTCATACATACACAAGAATCAGTACTGTTACTGAGTTCTGGCCAAGACAGGACACTGTAGCCAGTGAGGCAGAACCAAGGAGCTCCTTTCTCCTCCACCCCTAGGAATTTACCTGTGACTCCAACTTCCCTGCACCTAGGAATTTACCTATGGTGCCAGACAAAGACCAATGGACTACTTGTGCATCCCTAGTGCCCCCTCAGGTTCCACTCCAAACCTAGGTTGCTTATATGCCCCCACACCATGAGTCCATGAGAGAGAAAGCCAGACTCCAGTGGTCAGGGGGTTTTTGTTTTCTCTCTTCGCATTCTCAGAATAAAGGTCTCTTTTGTTTTATACTTCTCATCTTTTGGATGTATTATAATCTTATCAGTTAGGATTTTGTGGCCCAATAGAGAAGCACAATATAAGAAACAGTAAAAGTGTCATTTCTATTTAAGAATGTGGAGAGTAGCCTACAGCCACCAAGGGTTTGCCTTTTTTTTTTTCTTGACTGATTAGGGGATTATGGGGTATATGTGAAATTTTGCTCTATGTGGTGCTTGGCACTGACATTGATATCATGCAAGGAGCTGATAGGAATTTTCTTTGGGACCCTGGGAAAGGAATGAGGAAGTTGCATTCAGGGAAAAAAAGAGGAAGTAGCCATATCGGTAATCATGGCTGATATGAACTTTAACCCTGATGAACTTCCACCATGATGTCCTATAATTTATTCTAGGCCAAACTCTTTCAAGTACATCCTTAAGTTTGAATTACAAAATGAAAATAAAGAATTTTTACTATGTGTCTTTTCCACAGTTAGTGGTATACAATTCACAAGAAAAGTTTTTAGTCATTTCCTTAATGCATTGTACAAGTAAACAAAACTACAGATCAGTTCACTTTCAGAAAACAGAAGCAGCACTTAAAAGCAAGGATAAAACCCTTCAGTGCAAGTGTCCCTTAAGAGGTGAGATCAACATTTAAGAATACAATCATTGACTGATTTCGCTGACTTCAAGAAAAAGAAAAATTTATAGTGGTATTGCGATAGGGGAATGAAACTCCTGGTCTACTATGCTGGTATGAGTTTGTGTTCTCTGAAGTGAAAAAATGAATTTTAGCTACAACAAAAGTCAAGATAATATACTTATTTAGAGAATGACAGCTGTGGGAGAGAGCAAATTCATCCTGAGTGGGTTGGCAAAGACTGTCTTTTCCAAGGACATTTATAGAGTAAAATCATGTGGTTAGATGGGTTTAAGTTGGAGAGAACTGGGAACTCAAAATGCAGATGTGCAAAGGAGGAACAGATCTATGGTTGTCAATAAGATAAATAGTCCAGGTAAAGTTAATTAAATTGGGAACAAATGGGGAAGGGGTTCACATAGAAAGCAGGCATTCTTAGGCAGCAGTGAATCTTCCCTTAGGAGGTTGGGAGGGTGACTGTTGATAGGAACTAATTACAATATCAGTCTTTAGGATATGGAGACATTTATTTGAATGATGACTCCTGACTTCCTAAGAGTGCTAGGGAACTATTTACAATATCAGTCCTTAGAGTATGGATGCATTTAATGATTTTTTGTCTTGAGGCTTGGCCTATAGCAGGAGCTGTCAATTATTGTAACCTAGTTCTAACCAATGCACCCCCTTTCTGTTCTGTATGCACCATTTCAATAGAAATTAAAATTCCATCTCCACTAAAGACTTAAATTTCAGCTCCTTGTAAATCCCCCTCCCCTCCCTATTCTTTTTAGATTAAGTAAACTTTAAGTTTCAGTTTCTTGTAATCCCCCCAACCCCCTTCTGCCTATCTGCAATACAATGTGCTGTCTTTTAGAAAAGTTTAACTACAAGGAAGTTATCAAACAGGGTCCAAGTTTGCAACATTCCTGTGGTTTTTGGCTTTAAAACCCAACATTTTTAGCTGTAAGGCTGGCAGTCTCCAAATTGGCTCCTGGAGATTGCATTGCCAGGCCTGGCCTAAAATAAAGCCTTTGCTCCCAAAATTTTAATTTCTTGCTTGCTTGGGTTTTATTCTGGAGTCCAAACTATCACATCCATCCTACACATAGGGGCAAACTATCTGGGTTTCTGCATGGGCTCCTTGGAGGACCTAGACCTGTCTCACTGCCAAAAGTATTTAACTAACTCAGCTTCCCATAACAGTATTTTTCTGAAAATTGAATACAGATGTCTTGTGCTCTGGGTGAATGATCTGGGGATGACAGTGTGCAATGTATATACCAGTGTTTCCCCCTGATTCACATGTTCTGAAATTTAGTTTTAGTTTATTTTTTCTTTTTATCCTTGAAATAAAATGGATTTGGAAATGAAAAGCCTGAGGTAAGACACTTTGGTACACATATTCCTCTGTGTAGCTGATTTCAACACTGTTGAAGACAACCAGCTCCAGAAGTCTCTAACTACAGTCTATCATTTGGGATCTTCTCTTGCTGGAAGGAGTTCCTTTCCTTGTTTATTTTTGACTCAGAAGGAGGGCAGTAGAGCAGCAGTCAATCAGTGATGAAGAGGCAGGCTATATGAAATGTCCAATTAAGCGCGCCATGACAGGTGGTCTCTTGGTCTCTTCCATTGTCTAGGCATTATTTACATGTTTGGAGCACAAAATTGGGAGCAGAATACTTGCTGCATCGCATTTCCTGGTTTCGAAGTCCTGTTGCCTGATTAGCAAAGAACCTGGGACACCCTGTAGCCACAGAATGGTGAGGCTTTGGATGGGAGGCCAGGAATAAGTGAAGAGACCAAGAAAGCTCGTTCCATCTGCTACTTCCCCTCCCCTTCTCCCTGCAGATCTAACTAGGTTAAGTTTTGACTTCCTAAAGGCCATAAAACAAAGGCCTGAGGTAATAGCTCCTGACATCCTGGGTCTTCCCTATCTGGTAGCCCCATCGCAAATTGTGTTAATTGCATCAGATTGTATTAGATTGTACATTGTTCACAAAAATAGCTTCGTTTATATCATAGTAATATCTGTAACTTGCTATTATGTCACAGTAATACCTGTAACTGTAAATGTGTGTCTTCCTTTTCCTCTGGGTAAAAGATTGATATGTTAATCAATGCTCTGGTCTGTGAAGAATTGTAAAATCTTACCTAATTGATATGCTAACCATTGTTGCCCTCTACAAATAGAAGGGTTGTGGTGCGGGTTTCGAAACTATGCAGCTCCACCCCCACAGGAACCAGTGTTCTTAAACGGTTAAGACAAACAGCCTTAACCTAAGGCAGATCTCTCAATCATGAGACAAACACCCATTCCTAAGGAATGCCACCCCTTCTTGGGAGACACTCCCTTACCCCACTAAGAAACCCAATCCCTTAAGGACAATAACCATCAGCCCTGCTCTAATCGCTATGATTGGCTTCTGTAACAATGCTTGCTTTGCGGTTTTCACCATTAAAAACACCCTTAAAACTCGTTCTCCAAACAGGTTCTCCGTTCCCACCTGTTTGGAGAACCCCATGAGCATGGAAAACAAAACCCCTTGTTTTTACATGAGAGCTGAGTCCTTGGGATCTTCTTCGCGACACCGTTCTTACATAGGGTGGAAACAAGTCACAAGTGTTTAGAAGCAGTTCTGGTGTCTGTAGACACAGGTATTTAGACAGCTTCAGCTCCTTATGTATTCTAGCATTGGCTTTGGGTCATCCACTGTCCCTTTTTACTCCTGCTGGGAGTAAGCATGATTTTGTGTCCCCAGAAACCTGACCTAACTATGATAGCAACAGACTGGACTATCATCTTTGAAATTCTCTACTACCCTGGCACCTCCATTATAGGGGGCAGAGGAAGGAGCTTGGGGAGACCCTGACTCTGATGCATTTTGTAGCGGGAGCAGCAGTACTGAGCTTGGTCTCTGTTCTCATTCCAGTTAGTAGCAATCTTTAGGTTCTAAAGTTTATAAATATCTGTAATGCAGGGCCTCATATCCACAATGGCTCTCCTTAAACTTGTGTTTTTTTTTTTTTTGTATTTATACGGATCGCCTAAATTTATGGTATATTCTCGCATTTCCATCCTCATGACAGGTGCTAGCAAAAGTCCTAATAATTCAGAGATGGGTAGTGATGTGGCTCAGTGGAGGAAGGCTTCCCAAACACCTGGGGAACTCCTGTGAATTACACAGAACAATGCAAAGAATTTCTGAACATACTTTTTGTTACCCATCTGCTCATAGACTATGTTTGTGAGAACAGCGATAGAAGTTTGAATTCTGCCAAAAATGAAACCGATTTGAAAGTGTTATCAAGGGCAGAGTAAAGTGTGCTTGCTTAGGACAAATTCCAGAAAGGGCTGCCTGTTAGATCCTCATTGAAAAATTCCTAAATTTAGTCATTTGCGCGAAAATATACAGGTGATATCATTCTGAATGGAAAGGAATATGGGTGTCATCTCTGAATTAACAGCTGATTTAATAGCTTGGTTGATCATAGACATTGTTTAAATATGGAAATGCTCTGCAATGGTCTTTACTAAGTCATGTGAAGAAGATGTCCTAAATTGAAATTGTGCAGGAATATGAATAGTTTAGGCATGAAGGGTTTTCTGCTTAGGGTGGATCAGAAGAGCATGGAAAGGATATGGAAGTGACTGGCAGGAAACAATGTGCCAATAGCAGGACATACAACAGAGGGTGTCCTCACTAAAAGTCAGGTATTCTTAGGGCAAGCATGAAGTTAAAGGTGGCTTATTGTTTCTTCCTTGAGGTGACATGGTATGAATCATTATTCCACATCTTTGTAAACCCATGGATTCTGTGTTCTTCACTTGAGATCCAATTTTGATTATCTCTAATTATGACCCAGTGTCATGAAAGTGAAAGTTGAATTTTTTTTTGTACCAAGAATCGAACTCATAATCTCAAGCTTTCCAGTTAGGTTTTCATGCTACTGAGCTAAATACCGAGCTCTGAAAGTGTTTTCTCTATATTATGAATGATATCAACATTATTCCTCAGAAAATGTTGAATATTGTGGAATTTTTGTATATTGCCTGACTATAATTTTTTTAAAGCAAACCAAATATGTCTTATGCAGTCACTTTTCAAGTTTCACATTGTCTGCGAGGTATCTCAGTCAGGGTTTCTTTTTGAGACAGCTCTGTAACTTAGGCTACCCCAAACTCAAGGCAGTTCTCCTGCATCAGCCTCCCAAGATATATTTATTATATCTGAATGTAAAGTGATCACTTGGTTACACTGAGCTATACTTTGAAGCTTGTGCCTGGTTTCATTGTTTATACATTTTTTACATGCAGCAGTTTTCCATGAAAATTTGTTATTATTTATGTACCATTTTTGATGTTAGTTATGTTTTGTTCTATGAAACCAAATTCAAATATCAAAATGCTGCTTAAGTATATTAAGAACAAAGGACTCAGTGTCCTAAATGAGATTTCAAGAGATATCATTGGTAGTACATCAAAGTGATTGATGAGATATTTGTCTGTCTCTGTGCTTTATGGATGTTGATCCTGCAGGCTCCCACTATAAGCTCTGCTTTAGAGACAGTGAATAAGGACTTGTGCACTGACTCAGCACAAGAATCAGTGCTCCTATTTGGCTGTAGCATTAGCAGTGAGTTCCAATCTAGTATTAAATTTGCTGTCTCAAAAAATGTGTATATAAAAAAAAATTAATGCCTGAGACATGGAATTAAGATTTGAAGGAATGAGTCTCCATTCAGCTGTTTTGTTTGAATTTATTTATTTAGTTTAGTTTTGTTTTATTGAGACAAGTTTTCTCTATGTATATCAGCTAGATTTGAACCCCTTACAGAGCTCAGAATTGCCCTAACCTCAAAGCAGCACTCCTGTTTCAGCCTCTTAAGTGTGGGGATTATAGATACATAATATTTACCCCAGAAAATATTGAGGCTTGTAACTTAGCTATGTTGTAGCTTGGCATAATAGATGCCATTTGGAGCTTTGCATTCAATTGATGCCCTGTATTTCACCCAGCAAAATGGAAAATCACTCAGAGTAGAAGTCCCAGGAGAAAAGCAAAATGAGCTGTATCCAATGAAAAAAAATTAACCTGCTCAACAAAAGAAGCAGAATACAGTTGTCATCCAAAAATTATTATAAGATTCTAGCTCAGTGATTTCCAATAGGATATTTTGTGATTCTATCTTTTAAAACATCTATAATTTTCCAGTTCAGAGCCTCTTGTTTAGATCCTGAAATGGGGGTGGGGGTTCTGTATACAAGTGGTCCTGAGACCAGCTAATGAAATTCCACATTTCTCAGTTGGGTTGCTTGGCTTCGTATAACTCAACTCAAGCTGCAGAAACCTTTACTGGCACAAGCAATCACCACAATTACAAGGCAGTGTCACTGAAATGAAAGAATAATAGTGAAAAGGAGAGGAGAAAAAAGACAAACGCCATGTGTTATAATTCCCACCTCTTTTCCACAGCAGTGAAGAGCTGAAACAAGAGAATGGCCATATACTCAAGGACAGCCTAACCTACAAGTGAGTGCAAGGCTGGCCAGAACTCCAAAGTGAGACTATGTCTTTAAATCAAAAAACTAAAATGAAAAAAATAAACAACCAAGGAGAGAGAAAGACTATTCAAAAAGAAAAAAAAACAAAACAAACCAATAATAGAGCTGTGTGAAAGTTGACTTCTCTAAAATGGAAATTATTGAATGATGCTGCAGAGGAAAGAAATCCATGTAGTGGCATCCAGGAGTCTGTGACCAACACAGACTTAGGAATGGCACCTATTGTGCTACAGTACAACAGTGATTCCTTCCTGCAATACATCTGCAATTCACTAGACTGAGGACTTCTAAAAGCTCATGGAAATGTTAAACCCACGGCAAACAAGCAGCTTGAAATCCAGGCTTTGCAACATGGCCTTTAGCAGACATTTCATATTCAAATTGAAATAAGAGAAATATAATCCTGCCCTGTTTGATGTCAAATGCACCAAGTTTAATGGCTCACAACATTGAGAAAGGAAGTCACAAACCAAAAGAATTTAAAAATTTTTCATAGAAAAAAAGAGAATTATAGCCCTGGATTTTCAGGAGTGGTCTTCAGTGTTTGGCCACAGACCTATTGTCAGGGGTCATTTGTACATTAAAGTCACAATGTGGGTACAGTGTGGGTCTCAAATTACAATCAAAATATAAGCTTAAAGCTGCTTAACTAACATTATTCAGCATGGGAACAATTCAGCCAGAAAATGTATGTGGAAAGTGCCAAGGCATTTTGTGGGAACAATAGTCCAGTTGTTCTGGTTAGTGAGTATGGTAATTGATGCCTATCAGGACTTCCTGGAGGAGGTGATGGTAACTGTGGTACATTTCAAGCTGTTGTTTTTCTCTTCAGGACCAGGTAGACATGGTCACTGCATCTTCTCCTTCAGGTCTGGCTTTCTTCAGCTGTGCCTGTAGCAGTGATTGTTGTATTTAGATTTTTGCATTGACTCTTTGAGGTTGCATTTCCTCTCTGATTGTACATCCATTTCTGTCTACATTGACATCCTTTGCTAAAATCACAATACTATGTGAATGAATAAAGTGATATTTATACATTTAAAAATATTCATTAATACAGGCCATGGATTTAGCTCAGCAGGCAGAAACACTTGCCTGGAAAGTGCTAGGTTGTAACTTTGTTCCCTGGTACCTAAAAAAATGTAATTTAAACTGCAAGGAAAGAAAATTATTTCATTTGTGAAAATGTAGGTTTAAAATTTTATAACTGAATATGTAAATGGCAAATTAAGCATTGTTAATAGTCATATTTAGTATCTTAAGTAGTTGGGGCTGGGGATTGAGCTCAGTGATACAATGAGCTGCCTGGAGAGCACAAGGTCATGAGTTCAATCCTTCATAGAAAAAAACAATTCACAGTTGTCAACGATGCAGTGCTATGAGCACATTTATTGAGACAGATACTTGTTAATTAATAGGCTCAATGTTTCTTTTGTGGTCTATGAAATACCTGCAGAATACATGGCAATTACAGTGAATGATATACTGCCTCCTATAGGATTGCAATTTTCTGAGTTGTTTTTATTTTTTGTTTTCCCACACACTTGAAAGTTGAAAATGTTGGCTGGTGCTAGGTAGAAAAACTGTGATAATCATTTTTTTCAATTTAATGATATATTTCCCTATATTCATTAAGAACATTTTATTTGCTACAATTATTTCAAGTGAAATTGATAAACAATTCTTAAAGTTACAGGCAGCTGAGTTAGTTAGACACACAGGGAGCCACATCGTATTATAGTAGAATGAAATTCCTGACCTCCTATGTCTGGTATGAGTTTGTGTTCTCTAAAATGGAAGAATGAATTTTAGGAACAACCGAGGTGAAGAGCAGAATATATATATTGAGACTAAGAAGGTGAAAGAATTTTGCCCTAAATAGGATATTTTGGCAGTGGGATGAGGACCCAGGAAACTTTTATCTTGAGATCACTTTCCCCGCCCCTATGCAACTTACCTGTGTCCAGCAAAGGTCTCAACCAGGCACCAGGCACTGCATACACCAATGCCACCTTTAAGCACCACCCAAATCAAAAACTATTTGTGTGCCCCACACATTTCCAGAAGAAAAAGCCAGAACCCCAGTGATCATACGGTTCTTTCCCTGATTTTAGAATAAATGCCTTTTTGACTTTATATTCTCTCTTTACTCCACCAAAATCCTATTGGAAAACTTCTGTCTGAGAGAAAGAGGAGGGGTTCTGAGCAGGTAGCAAAGGGCTCTGTCTTTTCTAGAGACTTTATAGAATAAACTCATGTGGTGAGATAGGTATAAAGTGGGTTAGATTGCTGAGGTTACTGAGGAGGTAAATTAGCACAATAGAGAAGCAGAATATAAGAAATGGAAAAGTGACCTTTTATTTGAAGAATGTGGAGAGGTTCCCACAGCAACCAAGTGTTTGGCTTTTTTTTTCTGACTGACTATGGGGTTATGGGGTATATGTGACTTTTGACTGGATGTGGTACTTGAAGGGACACTGATGTCATGCAAGGAGCTGATGGAAATTTTCTTTAGGCCCCTGGGAAAGAAAGAGGAAGTTGTAATCAAGGAGAAAAGAGGAAGTGACCAAATGGGCAAGCATCCCTGATTTCACTTTCTTCCACCTTGGAGTACAACCATGAGGTCCTGTAATTGTTTCTAGGGAAAAATTCTTTCAAGTACATCCTTCGGTTTGAATGAAGAAATCAAAAAAAAATTTTTTTTCTATCTGTCTTCCTCCATGGCTGGTGTTAAGCCATTCATAAGAAATATTTTGAATCATTTCCTTAATGCATTGTTGATAAAATAATCAAAATTACAGATCAGTTCACTTTCAGAAAACAGAAGCAGCACTTGAGGCAGGGCTAAAGCCCTTCAATGCAAGTATCACTGGAATGGTGACATCAACATTGTAGAATACAAACTACTGCTGATTTCTCTGACTTAAAGAAAGAGAAATATTTATACTGATATTGCTATAGGGGAATGAATCTCCCGGTTTACTATGTCTGATATGAGTTTGTGTTTTCCCAGGTAAAAGAATGAATTTTTGAAACAAAAGAGATTAAGGGAAAAATGCACTTATTGAGAGAAATAAAGCTGCTTGAGAGAGAGAAGGGTTTCTGAGCAGGTTGCCAAACACTGTTCCTTCTACAGACTTTATAGAGCAAAATCATGTGGGGAAATGAGTTTAAGGTAGGGAAAACTAAGAACTCACAATGCAGATGGGCATAAGATGGGACAAAGCTGTGGTAGCCAATAAGATTATAAGTTCAGGTAAAGTTGATTAAATTGGGAACAAAGGGGGAAGGGTGTCACAAAGAAAGCAGGCATTCTTAGGCAGCTGTGACTCTTCCCTTAAGGGTTTGGGAGGGTGACTCCTGAGTTGATCAGGATGATAGGAACTATTTAGAATGTCAGCCTTTAAGATAAGGATACATTTCTTTGAATGGTGACTCCTGACTTCCTCAGAGGGCTATGGAACTATTTAGAATATCAGTCCTTAGGATAGGCATGAATTTGCTTATCATTTGTCTTGAAACCAAATTTATATTTCAAAATACTGCTTAATTATATTAAGAACAAGGTAGTCAAATGAGATTTGAAGAGACATCATCTGTAGTCTATCAAAGGAATTGATGAGATATTTTTATTTTTTTTTTAATTTTGAAAGTGGTAAAATACAACAGAACAAGACAGAATAGGGCCACCTAAGATTGTACAGTGAAATTGTACAGAACTTCACAGCACGTTAGTGGGATAATAATAATAGGTATCACAGTATATTTCATTATCTTTATAATAGTTGTTCTTTCAATCACATATATCCAAATGAGATGAAATACAGAGCATTATAGAACTTATCAAAACAAAATATTGAATAGAGCAGTACCATTAATCAGAATAGAGCAAAACAGTAATAAAAATATTTGCCTTCCATGAGATAGTAGAAGGAAGTCCCCCTTATTTGCTTTGGTCAGCTTCCAGGAGACGATCATTTTCCTGTTTCCCATTTGCTAACAGGAGGATGATAGGAGAAGAGGGTTAGGGAAGTGGGATATTTGATTCTAGGCTGTGAATCAGTAGGTCCACTATTGCTTAGCAGGGAGGCAGGCTGGTTGTTTGGTTTCACAGTGTCCTAAGTTCCAAAAGGGCGTGGATCTCAGGAGCTGCTGTTGGTTCTCCTCCTGAAGGGCCACAGTCTGCCAAACCACCACTGCTTACCATGGATGGCAGGTACTTGCTTGGCTTCCCAGTGTCCTAAGTTCCAATATGGCATGGATCTCAGGAGCTGCTGATAGTTCTCCCCCTGGAAGGGCTGCAGTCTGCCAGACTGCCACCACTTACAGGGAGGGGATGTGCTTGATTGGTTTCCCAGTTGATTGATGAGATATTTATCTGCCTCTGTACTTTGTGGATGCTGGTCCTTCAGGCTTCTCACTGTGAGCTTTGCTTTAGAGACAGTACACAGGGAATCTTACAGTGACTGAGCACAAGAATCAGTGCTCCTATTTGGCTCTTAAATTAGCAGTGAGTTTCAATCTAGCATCAAACTTGCTGTGTCCAAAAGTGTGTATATTCACACAATTAATGACCCAGACATGGAATTAAGATTTGAATGAATCAGTCTCCATTCAGCTGTTCTGTTTGGTATTATTTGTTTAGGTTAGTTTTGTTTTATAGAGGTAAGCATTCTGTATGTATATCAGCTGGATTTGTACCCTGTATGGAGCCTAGAATTCTCCTGACCTCACCAAAGCCCTCCTGTCTCAGCCTTGTGAGTGCTGGGATTATAGATATACACCACTACATTTTGCTTTTGATTCAGATTTGTAGGAGAGAATTTAAGATACTCCAAACCTGGAGTCTCAACCTTCTTTGAGGAATATATGTATGATTCTTTAGGAGGCGGTGTCCTTTGAGGATGTGGTTGTGAACTGCAGCAATGAGGAGTGGACTTTGCTGAGTCTATCCCAAAAGAACCTCTACAGAGATGTGATGGGCGAAATCTTTAGGAACTTGACTGCAATAGGCAAGCATGACATCTTTTTGTCACTCATGCTATTAGAATGTTTGTTGCACATCAGTGCTGTTCCATTAAAAGCAATGTGAAAATATTTTGAAAAATAGCTCAGACCTAGTCACATGACATCATAAATCTAAAAAAAATCTATTAATTTGTATTTATTACTCTAATGAATCCTGGAATTTCAATGTCTACAATTCAGGAGGACTTGGGGATATCCAGGAAGCTGAAAAAGAATGGAAAATTTACTGGAGATACTTAAGGTAATTCGCACTCACAAGGGGAAGGAATGTTCCTGAGTAATTAGTTTGTGAGCAGAAAAATGACAGCCAAAGAAATGAGGCACCATTCAATTTAATGTCAGTAATATTCTCCCAAGATGTATAAACCAGGGTATGTATAATGAGGGAATTAAATCATAAAAATGTATGACATTGCATATAGATGTGTACAAAAGGCATACACTTTGAGTTATGACATTCTGCCTCCAGTTTTTCTATCCATATATAGTTGCAAATACAACACTTTCATTATCTAACAATTGCTAAGATTGCAATAGAATTTGAAATAAAACTGAGTGCTCATGTTTCCAAGCCATGCTATAGAGAATCAGCCATTCTGATTACAATTCTAAGTAGGATGGTGGAATGTTAAGTGCATTCATTCTGAATATCATTATGCAGTTATCTCTAGAAGTTGATCCCATCATACTTGTCCTGGATATATTTTTAAAAACTCAAAATCCATATAAAATACAGATACATGCTTACTCATATACAAAGCAGATCAAGTTATAAGAGATCAGGCCTTGAAGCAGCTTAGTAATCTATAACTGGATTTGTGGAGAAGGAAAATGTTAATAGACTCTCTGTGACTGTGCATTCTTGTAAACCCAGCACCCTAGGAATCAGATTTTGCAGAATGGCAAATTCAAGTTCATACTTCACAGCTTAATAATCAGTGAAAACCTCTTAAAATAAATATAAAAGCTAGAGATTTTATGCTAATACTTGTTGTTCATTCCCAGCATGGAAAACAAAAACATGTTATATAATGTCAAAAAATAAATAATATAATGTCATTTGCGATAAGAAATGTGTGAGTCTTTCTCCCATCAATTCAGTGCAATAGCTCAGATATAAAGCCTAAAAGGTCACAGGGTTTCTTTTAGATGAGAAACCAAAATATTAATTGTGGAATGAAATGAAAGAGGGTTGATAGAGAAAATTAACACTGACAGTTTGGAAAAGGGAATTACAGGTTAAGGACAGAAGGGAGACTGTGATTGAGAAATGCATCAGAATGATTTGTCTGTGATACATATATATACCCATGCCCAAAGTGAATCTAAATAATCTGCATTTCAAAACGTACCAAATTTTAAGATTTCCAAATGTGAACTAATGTTTTGGGAATGGTTGTTTTCAACATATCTTACCAGGCCATTGTGTTGCTTCATTGTCAGAATATTTTAGCAGGCATTAAAAGCAGAACTTGATGTTAATGGAGTCATTAACACAGAGACCTATTGCACTGTGATTTTTTTAAAATTTTATGTAAGGAAAGACTAAACAAAACAAAATAAGTAGAAATAATGCTACTTTCAAAGTGAAAATAAATGGTAAGAAATAACTAGTTGATGATTTCATATAGTGCTCATAGAAATAGTTAATCAAGATACAAAAGTGAAACATATGAAGTGGGAATTCAAACAGCGAGATTGCACACAGTTTTGTTCAACTGTCCAACAAAACCATAGTAATATGTTTATCGATACTATATGTGATTTTTTTCTTTACAGAAATGACAAGCTAGGGAAATCCATCTTGGAATCAGTTTAAAGAAGTATTGCTTTGTACTGCAGAAGGTAATTGGAATGTGAAAGAAACAGAAACACACCACAATGTTCAGATCCATAAAAAATATTGCAGTGGAGGGAAACCCTATGTATGCAAGCAATGCAGGAAAGCTTTTACCTCACATGGAATTTGTAAGAAACATGGAAGAATTCACAGAGGAGAGAGACTCTACATATGTAAGGAGTGTGGGAAAGCTTTTATAACATGTACATATTGTTAAGTACATGAAAGTCTTCACTCCGCAGAAAAACGTTATAAACGTAAGCACTGTGAGAAAGCTTTCAGCACACATACTTATTGTGTAATCCATGAAAAATTTCACATTAGGCAGAAATTGTATATATGTAAGAAATGTGGGAAAGCTTTTAGCAGTAACATTCATTGTCAAATACATGAAAGAATTCACACTGGAGAGAACCCCTATGTATGTAAGCAATGTGAAAAAAGTTTCACCCAACCTGGAAATTGTAAGCAACATGATAGAATTCACACTGGAGAGAAACTTTACATATATAAGGACTGTGGGAAACCTTTTACCACACGTGGAGGGTATAAACAACATGAAAGAACTCACACTGGAGAGCAACCCTACATGGGTAAGCAATGTGGGAAAGATTTTACCCAACATGGACATTGTAAGCAACATGAAAGTTCACACTCAACATAAATCCAGTGTATATAAGCATCATGAGAATGGTTTGAGCACATGTACATATTGCATAATGCATGAATTCTTCACACTGGGCAAAAAAGTTATATATGTAAGGAATGTGGGAATGGTTTCAGCAGAAATGCTCATTGTCCGATACATGAAAAAATTTACACTGTTGAGAAACCCTGTGTATGTGAAGAATGTGGGAAACCTTTCAAAACACATGGATATTTTAAAAGACATCAATGACTTCACACTGGTGAGAAACCCTATGTATATAACAATGTGGCAAGCTTTTAATGCATACAGTCATTGCAAGACATGTGAAAGAATTCACACTGGGAAGAACCACTGGCTATGTAAGCAAGTGGAGACACTTTCAGCAGCCAGAGCCATGTATTTCACTTACCTGAAGAAACTCACACAAGAGATAAATCCTATGTGTTATGGGAATACTCTCAGCACACATGAACATTGTTACATAGCTGAAAGAGCTCACTGGGCTGAGATCCTATGTGGATTCACAATGTGCGACATATTAGCAATCCATATTTGTTGTTAAATACCTATTAAAAGCGTCACTGGCCAGACAATTTAGATCTAAGTTTACTTTAAAAATCCCTAGGAGACCTGAAGAAATAATCACAAATTTTCCAGAAAGGACAAATCTGAGGTGGAGCTCTCCTCAAGTGCACATGTTGTATGCTTTTCAGTTAATCACTTGTACCTCTCTAGATTTTTTAAAGTGTCTTTGTGCTTCAACATCGCATCTTGCAATTAAACACGTTAAACTGAAATGTGTTTTTCACTTTCAAGTATGGATAGTGACTGTTGTAGTCAGGGGTGTGCACAGAGAACAACTGGATCAAGACAAATGTTTATAATATTATTTTTATAATAGTCACCGGGAGTTAACACAGGAAACTGCAGGAAGTCTATCCGCAACACCAAAGACATAGATTATTTAGTCAAGAGCCTAAATCCCACAGCAATGTCCCACATGAGTCCAGATAAAAATCCAGAGCTCAGGATAATGCCTACTATTAGTCCAATGGGAGGTCCAGAGCACACAAGAAGAACTCATGGAGTCTCTTTTATGGATCCATGCTGGAAAGACTCAAGGGTCAGCGGTGGAAGCTAGAAAGTCTATGCCAGCTGGATGATGGAGCTGTGCTAGTGGGATGAGTGCTCTATGCTGAACCTGAGAAGTCACACTCACAACAAAGAACAGGTCTATCATGAAAGGTACCACAGCTGTCTGCAGTGACACAGAGGCCCGGAGTTCCTCTGATGAGAAGCACAGTCAAGTACATGCCCAGAAGCAGTGTGATGAGCTCATTCTGGAGACCAAGCAGCACATGTCTTCCAATCCAAGCCCTTCCCAGCCAAGAAGCGATGCTCAGTGTGAGGACCAAGGCTTCTTCAGGAGAACCAACAGCTCAGACAGCAACTCGTAGGACAACCCACAATGCTTCCTTAATGCCTCAACCCTCATCACCTCCCTTCTTCTCCACGTATTTATCCTGGCAACTTACCTCAGGTGGAACATCTTTGCTCAATGCCATGCTGATGTAATCCAGCTGACGTTAAGTTGACCACCAGTTCTTAATGCAAAACAGTATCTATGTATTTAATATTTTGTCTTTAAAACTTAATTTTCATATTTTTTGGTGAATTGTAATGTTTTTTATTTAAAGAGAAAAAATGGAAAAAAGGTAGAAATAACACAGAATTTCAAAAAAACAAACAGTAAGAAATCACTAGTTGATAAGTTACATCTTGTCATCTTAGAAATAGTTGTTCAAGTTAAAAAATTAAAGGGTACAAAGTGGGATTCAAATAATGACACTGTGAAAAGTGCTGCTCAATGATCCAATAAAAACTTGGTAATATGCTTATCTCTCCTACGTACTTATTTTTTAATCTTAAAGAGGGTAAGATTAAACATGACAAAACAGTACAGAACAGTTCAGAAGAAAACAAGTTAAAGAAACACAGATTTCAAAGCAAGCCCACTGGAGATGTTTACTGTTTATCTTACTGTCTCTAGTTTTCTTTTAAATAGTTCTCCCCATCTTCACATGCATTGAATATATACTGAACATTATACAACTAATCAAATAATTACAGGATGATGCAGGGCTTTTTGGTCTTCAATAACTGATTTTGGGGACGTTGATAACAATTACAATATGGTCTTTCATTCTCTTGGTAGTAGCTGTCTTTATTTTTATGTATGCTGAAATTCAACATATGAGACAAGACTATTGCCTTAGTTACATTTTACTCGTCGCTGAGACAACATACCTGAAGCCCAAAGTTGGGAAAGGAAAGGATTATTTCATACAGTTCTTTGAGGTTTCAGTCCTCTGTTAGTTGGCTCCAAGATATGTGGGCATGACTGAACCGCAGCTCATGGCAGCTGCCAACAGCAAGCTCAAACCAGCAAAGAAAAAGAGACACCTTCCTGCCATTACATCACATCCTGGGTCTACCCCTTTGTGGGTGGAACACTGACACCATCAATCCAAGCACTAGATACTGAACAAATAACAAATGCACAATTCAAATTTATGAGGCCTGGGGGACATAGACAGAAAACATGACAACTATTATCACTCTGAACAGTGAATAATAGTATCCTAAGAAGGACAAAGGTGTGGAATTGACTAAAAAAAGAAGGCACAGGAAATTGTTAAAAGTGTATCAGGATTTAAAAGCTACAGTAGTCTTATTGGTCTGTTTAGTGTGATTATATTTTGTTCTGGTCTGTCTACTCATATTAGATTTGAGGGCACAGACATAAAACCCAAAAATATCAGGTTGTACCATGGTAACTACCCTTAACTTCTTATTAACTTAAACTGAAACCCTATATTACTTACATTGTCTTACTATGACTGATCTTATTTGAAGCTGGTTTGTCTGCATGCTATTTGGCCTTGACTGATTTTATTCACATTTGGTATGCTTGATGGTATGAAGTCTAAGAGTAGAGGCAATTATTCTGAAGATGACAAGATGTAAAAGATATGCATTGGGGGGCTGGGGGTTTAGATCAGTGGCTTAAGCACCTGCCTGGCAAGTGTGAGATTGTGAGTTTGATCCCCAGTACCAAAAAAATAAATAAATAAAAGATATCCATTCCAGGTTTGATTATTAAGTACTTTCACATCCTACAATGTCTTCAAAGTTGCTATTATAAAAATAGCTATGCAATCTTATGCTTAACTATATAATGCTTGATAGTGTGGAAAATTCTATTGATAATAACAAGAGAAGCATAGTAAATACTGTACATCACCCAATATTGTGGTCTTATATATCTTTTTCATATCATGATTTTATATGAATTTGTTTTGTTGTCTTGTTTTGATCTGTATTTCCCAATAATACAGAAAGGATTGATATATACATAGAGATTCATACCTGGGAAGAATTTCTAACATATTTATGGGAACAAGTTATATAATACACGATGTAATGAACAGATACTCTGAAGAAGAGACACTAAGAAGCCCAATGTAAATTCTGTAGCACTGTGATATAAAATTGAGCAGTAGTATTGATTAGTCTAGTCACTTATTTTTTGGTGAACTGTAATTTTAACACTGCATTTGCTTTAATCTTTTGATGCACATGCTTCATTTTCTTTTTTATAAATGATGTTTCTGACGTGGATGCAATATTTGGCATAGATATACATTTATAAGGCTTGGAGCATGTGGTTTTGACAAAGTTGTATTCTTTTCACATAACTTGCACATTAATGAATGTTATGTTTTCCATGTTGTGATGAGACAAGATATCTGCTGATTCCCTAACATCACTGGACATCATACCATACACATTATGTTGCCTGATTTTCTTTCTCAGTGGTGCCAATATTTGTAATTTAACTAAACTGTTGTTTTTCTAACCATCAGAATTTTACCTGTTATGACATCACTGGACATCATACCATGTACATTATGTTGCCTGATTTTCTTTCTCAGTCATGCAAATATTTGTCATTTAACTAAACTGTTGTTTTTCTATCCATCAGAATTTTAGCTGTTATGTTTATATTGCATCTTTACTCTGCCAGTAATGTTTCTCCACATGTAACAAAGTAGACCATAGTACTGTGAATTTCTGATTGCCCCATACTGACATAACCATAACTTGTCTCTAGTGGCACATCACAAAATATATGAATATCTCCAGAAATTTTAAAATTTGGCATGATTTATGAGTAACCATACTTTGAAACCAATTTTTCTTAAATGTGAAGTTGTTTTGGGGGAAAACGTTGCTATTGGATGTATCATGCAAATGCCTTTATTTTAGTCATTGATGCTGTGAATGCATTATATATTTTGTAATTGTTACAGCTTTTTCCTAAAACACTGAAGTAATGGCATGAAGTGAAACCTAAATTTGAGCTGTCAACACAGTAAAAAGTAAATTTGCTAAATTAAGATTCAGATTGTGTTCTGTTTTACTGAATTGTGAATTTATACAATGACATATCTCTTTATTTATAAGGACCAGTGCCTGATGTTTGTGGTGTGTGGCGATTATCTTTAAACACATATACTGGGCCATGAGTTCCAGTTGGTTTCCTGTGGCCTGTGGTTTTCACTTCCATTTTAACACTCATGTAATTTGTCAAGTTTTTAATGCACTGTTGTTGAATTCAAAATCTGCTTAGGTTCTGATGGTATTATGTTTTGAAAAAATGTGGTGTCATGAAAACACAAGTCAGCATTTCATTAAATACCCCTAATCCAGTGAAGATCACTTGCCCAAGTCTCAATTATCCTTGGAAGAATACATTACTCATCTGTTGTGTAATCACCACTAAAACTATATCTATTTTGTACCTGAAGTACCTGACATGCTTCATAAACTAAAAGACACTGTAAACTACATTGTCAGCCTGTATTACTACAGCATGTGGCCAGATTCCCTGCAGCACATTTCTGTTTACCATCAAAGGGAAAATTTGGAGTTTGTGTTACAGCTAATAATAGAATACTGAATCTATAATACATATATCCTGAGTACATGCACTTTCTCATTTTATCATGAAAGTAAATCTTACTAGTCTTGTTGATGCATACTTGTAATCCAAGCACCTAACAGAGCTTAAATTAGTGGAAGAGGAATTTGAGTCTAACCTACACAATTAGTGTGGCCCTGTCTCAAAATGTATCTTCAAGTTCTGCAGGTGTAGCTTAATGCTTTAGATCCCCTCCCTTTTTTCCACAGCGTCAACATTTTTTAATACTCACAATTACACATCAATAGTTCTCCTTCTATCACTTGACCACCTAGCAGTTATCCCCAAGAGTCACTTGGGAAGCCCATCTGTTTATGCAGTGCCCATCATGAGTATCGTTGGGGCAGTTGTCAATTTAACTCGTTCATTCTTGTATTGAGTATAGTAGAAATGTCACTTTTATATTGCTTGTTATTTTATAAAAACTAAGAAAAAGTATTCAATTTTTGATCATTTTGTATTTAAATAATTGCATTGGTAAGGAGTTACCAATAAAGATTGGCTAATGGTGATTACTTTAGTCCCAGCATCAGGAGAGAATGAGATGCTATGATCATGGCTTTGAAGCTGACTTGGGTGACAACCACTAGATGATTTAGCTGAGTGTGAAGCAGTTGTTTTTATCCATGCATTTGAAGTTTAAGGAAACAAGTAAGTTGAGGTAAATAATAAAAATGTATGATAGAACAAAAGAATCACTACTGCAAATTGTGATTTTTCTTTCACTCAGGAAATGTACATTTTATCGTAATTTGTGCAGCACTATCAAATATGCTTCTATTAGAGTAAAACATAGTGAAACATGAAAGAGCCAGGCATTCCATGTTCTGAATGTAGAGGTATTAAAAACATTTTTTTCTTAATGCTATTGCTGCTGTTTTGTGTAGAAAATAAGATAGGGTTACAAAACAAGCAGAAAGGACTTTGTAAGGTTTTAATCCTCCTGCATAAACATAGAAGCCAAAAAAAAGTCAAACAAAATGACAAAATAAACTACAGAATGAGAGAAATTTTACCTGTTACTCCATGATAGCTAACATGTAACACCAATAGGAACGTGAAAGGAACGCAAATTTTTCAGAATATGTACAACTTGCCAAGAAATACCTGAAGAACTATTGAGCATTTTTGCATAATAGAGAAATTAAAATAGGGACATCATCTCATTGCAGAGAAAACAAATCACCACAAGATCTAAGGAACATACAGGAGACTGCAGGAGTAAAGAAACTATTTAACCTTGTTGGTGGAAATGTAGGTAAGTAGTTCAACTACTACTGAAGTCAGTTTTTAAAGTATTCAAAGACTAAAATTAGTAATTCTCATTAGTGCAGTGCTTCTTTTAGTGGGTCTCTTCCTCAAAGTGTTAAGGACATATTGCAGTGATGCATGCAGATGCCTGTTACTGCAGCAATAGTCATTTTTCTGTGGAGAGCAGCAGCAGCACTGCTCCATCACCACCAAATACCAATGATGAACAATAAATACTCAGCAGTGTACTCCATTTGGTAAATGGTGTGATATTTTATTGTGAAATGGACTGTATCTTAGGTTTTTCTAGTAGACTATAGGTCAGTATAAACATGATAGTCATGCTAATGTCACAAGGCAATCACTACTACACTATTATGTTCATTAGATTTGATATATTTATCTTTTTGAGTAAGCATGTTGCTATGAAGTCCAGGCTGGCTTTGAGATCACTTTATAAACCAGAGTGGTCTCAACAAGTCTCGTTCCTCAGTGTCTCAAGTAATGGGCTCCATGCACAACCCACCAGTCCTAGTTTAGATTTGGTATATTCAGTGTATTCAGTATATTTTACTTCAAATGTTTTTGTTGTTAAAGTATTTCTACTATTTTACCTCCAGCATCTGGAGAAACCTCGGCCTTATTGAGGTGGACATTTGCATACCACCAGCCTCATGACATTCTCTCCTGGGTTCAGTGCTGTCAGGGTACTGCAGTGAAACATAGGTGTACATAACTGTTTCTTTTTATACTTTAGTTAGAAAAGATTTTTAAAATTTCCATGGATAATCAGAGGGTCAATTACCCTGACTATGGTTTCATTCAAATGCCCACAGTTATGTAGTGTTTAGGACACACACATAGAAACATATCACATAGTTCCAGTGAGAGATTTGTCAAAGCAGATGTGAAGACTACTTTGTGAAGGTTTGTGTTCCTGATTATTTCATTAGAATGAGCCTCAGGTTTTCTCACTGTTGTTTATGTGAAGCAGACCAGATGATCACTTTAATATATTAAGTGATATAAAGCCTGTTTGGATTTTAAGTATCTAAAGAACTGCTCTGGTGCTGTGGCCTGCTTAGTAATGGTCAACTTGGGTTACCCAGTGAATGAAGTCATCATGGTTTTGGGACAGAATGTCCATTGATGGATTGTTTAAAAGACCATTAAAGGAGAAGTAGAGGGAAAGGAGCTGGGATGTTGATTCTCATAGAGAAGCTGGTAGCACTGGTTTTCCAGATATGAACTCAGCCATCATCATCATCATCAAAGAAGCTAAGGTCCTCGTTATTGCTGTGCATGGCTACTGTTCTCTTTTGCGGATCTCTGGCTCTTTTCTTGAGCCTCATGCCTTGGCTCCAGTAATGATCACTCAACTCTGTGGCATAGATTCTGTGAGCAAAGAAACAGAGTTTCTAGCTTCCAACACTGAACTTTGAGCCTTCCTAGTGTACAACCTTAACAGAGACTTTCATGAAACATTGTAAGTGCCTCTAAGTCTCCAGGTACACTTTTGATTGTCCTTGCCATGGGCTCGAATTCTTCAGCTGTACTTGTGCTGGATATTGTCATAGCATTCAAGTACTCAGTTGGATTTTTTGGTCTCTAGTGTCTGAAAAACTATACATCTCTCTAAATCTGACATTCTGGGATAAATATTTTTATATTATCTTATCAATTATGAGTTCCATGTTAAGTCTCTTTCCTCACAAACCCTGACTATAACAGATGTGAAAGGATAAGATGTGACTTTTTGAGACAGGAGAAATTTCTTTAATTACCTAATGTTATATATAATTTTTCTCTTGGAGAGAAACCCAGCTATATCAATAGCTTGATTTTTAGGACTGTTGATAGCTTCTCCAGCACTATCAAGCCATTACATTGTGTGTTGCATGGGCAAGAAGTAGGTGTGTTAGGAACCTGCATGGTGCTGCCAGTCACCTGAAAATGAGCCTTTGCTACCTATGCTGTCTGGCATCTGTGTACCTAAATTGTCACTAAAGAATTCACTCACAGAGGCAGTAATTTTTCATTGGAAAATCATTTGAAAGTCTCTCAAGTCTTTTACTGATGTTCTGATGTGAAGAAAAATGTAGGATGCACAACCTGAGTTCCCAAAAATATTTATGATAGCAGTATATACCTTTCTGAACTCAATTAACATTCAAAAATGCAAACCCAGACTACAAAAATGGTTTGAAAGACATTTCTATGAAACCTGACACTACTTTGGAAATCCTTGGTAAGTTTTATAAGGTCCCTACTACTTTTCATGATCCCCTACCTCCTGGGACAGCTGGTCTGGTTCTTTCCTGTTCACATGCATGAAAAATAGCCACTTTTGTGATTCCTGATGTCATTGATGCTGCTTATACAGGCATATTGTTGATTCATTTGTGATCTCTCTTACCCATTCAACTAAATGTTTCTGAATCTGTAGCTCAACTAACTTGTCTTATGTCTCCTCTAAAACTTGTCATGTTATTTGTGGAAATCAAGGATTTGACTGCAATTTGGTGTCTGCTGCTATTCCCATAGGAGATGCATGCCGAAGCCTCTCTTTAACTATTGACAACCTTTCCTTTTCATGTTTGCTCCTGGAACTGATGTTTCTCTTTTACTTCACTAACTTGGTGATATTTTATTTCCATGCTCAATGCTATTCCCTCTCATCTCTTGAGATGTACTGGAACACCTATAGTCCTTAGAATTGATTTAATCACTACTATCTTGCCACTTACCAAGGCTTACTTTTCCTTTTTGCTGTCCTCTGCTGTTCCCTCTGCAAACACAGGGCTGTAGAATTAGCTCAGTGGCATGAATGCCTGCCTTGCAAGTGCACAGTCATGATTTTGATCCTTTGCTCTTTGAATCCCCACTTTTTTAAAGAAATATTATTTAAAAGGAAAAAGAGAAAAAAACAAAACAAAGTGGTGTGAGGGTACAAGTAATATAGACTACAAAAAAAACCAGTAAGTAATCACCAGTTAATAGATTACACATTATCATCTTAGAGATAGTTGCTCAAGTCACAGTATCAAAGCATACAAAGTGGACATTCAAACAGTGAGACTGTAAACAGTTGTCTTCAATGATCCAACCAAAAACATTAATATGGTCATCTATTTAACACCCCTAAACACGCTTGCAGTTGTATCCTTTAGACCACTTTTTCCCTCTTTTTTTTACAACACAATTTACACATTTTGGGTTTTATTACTCCTTAGTTCTTACTACATTTTTTGGAAGAGAATAAAGTCAAATATGGCAAAACAAAGCTGTCAGTCAAAACAAAGGATAGACATAGCCCATGATGTAAAAACAGCATACAAGGTTATCAAAAATTGTTACCATAATGCCTCTTGCTTCCTTATAAAGAATTGTCTATCTCATTAAGTATTATAAAGTTGAACTAAACAGTAGAGAATAAGACCAATAGAACCTAAACATTGTAAAACATTACAGGACTTCCAAAGGAGATAATATTCAAGTCAAAATGGGCATCTAGTGAATCTTTTTGCCTTCTAAGTAGTTACCTATACCCTCAAACTTCATACTATCATACAGAATGGAACGGAGTCTAATCAGTCAAAACAAGATAGTGGGAGTATTATAGGACTTCAAATCAAGTTAATAGGAAATCAAAATGTTACTATAATATATCCTGCTAATTTCTTTTAATTTTCTCCTTAATTAAAAATCAGAAATAACTAAATAATTTTTTAATGAATAAGGGAGAGATTGAGATAAAAGAGGACATAACAACATAACAATACAGGTCAAAGCATGACAGTTTCAGCAACCTAGTGCTTCAGCACAAATAACCCGACTCAATAGTAGTTACCATAGTGTCTGTCTTTTAATTGAAATATTTGAATATAGCTTCATATACCATAGCTTCAAATATTTCCATATCAAGCATCACAGAATAAAGCCATTCCAATTTATAAGTGAAAACTTTGTAAGGCTTCAAGGCCACATAATAGGGAATCATGTGAATCCCAACTTTGTATAATCCACTCTTGTATCTTGAACACTTATTTGTAAGAGAACAATATGTAAACGACCAGTGATTTCTTATAGTTTAGTTTGTCTTTGAAAGCATATATCTTTTCTACCTGTTTTCTGTTTTGTTTAGTCTATTTTAAATAATAAATAAGAAAAGAATATCTCTTCTCTTTAAACAATTAAAAAGAAAAATGCACTTCCTGCACAGGTTTTACTATTTTCTTCATGGTGCTATTTACTTTAGGTCAGTTGTCTGTCCCAATGAGGCCGTTTTATTCCCTGAATCAAATACATTCTTGCCAGTATATACCTCTGACAAACCCTTTTGTATGATACAAAACTCCCCAAGACCCATGTGGGCTAAGGCTGATGCCTCTGTTGATCTGTGGAAGGGGCATCCTCTGTGTTTTTGCTAAGGTCTTGTGTGGATTTCTGCTAATTGTGTTTGCCCTGTATGGAATGAGTTGGCATCACAGGCTACAAAATGCAATTCCACCATTTCAACTCTCCCTGAATCAGGCCTTTGATCCTTTTTATAAGATCTCTGCTAGTTGGTCTAAAGCAAATCCAACTGGTTGATTCATAGTTGTAGTTTTGAAATTTGTAAGATGGTATTGTAATTTGGCTTGATTAAGGATATGCTTCAGTGCAATTTGGTTTTGTAAGATGTTTATCAATCTGTCCATATATCAGTTGCATGTTTGTCCAGTCCATTTTTAAGCAGTTGCTGCGATTTTCTGAGCTAGTGATGCTTCATACCTGTGAAGCAGAAAACAAAAATACCCATACAGGCATGCTCAAATGGCACAGAACATCTGGGAAACACGCTGAGGGCATGGAATGCTTGAGGGGAACAGGTGTTCCTACACTGGGAACATGGGGTTTAAAAGGGCAGCTAGTTTAACAAAGAGGCATGGTACAAGTACATAAATGGCCTTTTGGGAACTTAAATATTCTCACAGACCCCGACAAGTTGTGTGCTGATTTCTGTGTTTGTTTGAATCCACACTGATCATCTGTCTGTTTGTCCATTTGTCCACTCTGTGTACAGCTGTTCCTTTCATTTTAAGCTCAGTAACTTTTTTCTTTTTCCAAGTTTGCATTGTTTGATCAAAGATATGTTTGGGTTGCAAATTTATGATGCATGGTTTCACATTGGTTGCCAGCTGCTCAAAATATCACAAAGACTGGGTATATGAATGCAATATGTTGTTATTCATCACTGATTTATAGTCTCATTATTTAGAAATTATATTATTAGGATGAATAAACAAAGTCCTGGAGGAGAAAAGATGGTGGATAGGTAACAGCAGGCTACAGACACTCTCTGAGATGTCAACTTAGATTCAAAAAATAATACACTATAGTGAGACCTAGGCAGAGGGAGATAGACCCTCACAAGCCTGGAAAAAATTACGCTGAGAGAAACCATTTAAAAATATGGTCCCAGTGCTTCTACTGAAACAGCTACAGTCTCAGTGCTGCCACTTCTACACTTGATCTCATGCAGCCAAGCTTTATGGAACTACACTCATCAGTTTCATCTCACTGGAGATGCATTCGCACGGAGGATGGGAGTCGGTGATCTTAACAGACAAGCTGAGCTGGCAGGGAACCCTGCATCAACCTGTGGTGAGTGACGGGAATAAACCTCTTCCATAAAGCTGCAAGAGATGACATTCTGGGATGGGGCAAGTTGGCCAGAACAAGGGGCTGCAGTGACTTCAGTCAGCTTCTCCCTTCTCAAGTGGGATTGATGGGGAGCACCTGACCTGTGTCACGCCTCAGGCTGAGACCAATAGGATAGCCCATACCAGTGCTGATGCCTGTTAGTTCACCCTAATGCAGTGAAGCCTTCAGCAGACTGATTATTCCAGAGGGTCGGGCCCAGCATAGGCTTCCTTGGTCTGTATCTACAGAGTACATTGCACTGGGTGGGGACATACAATCAGCACTTCAGACAAACTGTAACCAACAAAGATAGAACCTGGACTTCCCTTATACGCCTGTATGGAAAGAAAAAAAATAATAATAAGAGGAAACAACAAGAAAGCGTTCCCATTCCCCAATAATGAGAACATGGATCCAGGAAAGGTAAATGCAAAGGAGAAGGAGGACAGCAAACATGCAATATCAGACATGGCGCCAGTAGACATAAAGCAGTATCTTCAGGAACGCATAGATAATTTGAAAGGTGAAGTATTTAACTGAGTAAAGCAAGATATAAATAGAATAAGTTAAGAAATGCTAAGCACCTTTCAAGAAAAAACACAGAAAAAGGGAAGAAAACAAAAAATGGGGAGAATTGTTTCATGAGGAAAATAGAGAAAAGATAGAAGAAAGGAAGCTGGTTCAAAGAGACAACCATGAATTTAAAAACTCCTTTGCAAGTTGGCAAAATTGATTGCAAGAAACTAAGGTAGATTATCTCAACTAGAGGACAGGTTTGCACTGTGGGATTATGAAAGGAAAAATTTCTTAAATATAACAAGGAAACAAGTAGTAACAATACAAAGGCTAGATGATGACAAAAGGATGTATAACTTAAGAATAACGAATGTGAATGAAGAAGCAAGAGTACAGACAAAGGAACTACAAAGTCTATTCACAAAAATAAGGAAAACATCCCAAGCATAGGAAAAGGAAAAGATACTCAAGTGTATGAGGCATACAGAACTCCAGCCACCTAAACCAAAACAGAACTACACATAGGCATATAATAATCAAGATCCCAGAAATCCAATATAAGAACAGAATATTAAAAGCTGTCAGAGACAAGAAACAGATCATTTATAAGGGAAAGTCCATCTGAATTACATCAGACTTCTTGGCACAAACCATCAAATCGAGAAGAATATGGAGTGAATCATTCCAAGTACTGAAAGAAAATAACCTACAGCCCAGATTGATGTTTGCTGAAAAATTTTCCTAGAAATTAATGGAGAAACAAGATAAAGAGGAACTGGGAGAATTCAAAACCACCAATCCAATCCTACAGAGAATACTATAGGACATTCTAAACGGAGAGAAAATCATCAGGATTTCAGGAACAGTGGTAGAGAGGCCACAATGAATGGAGCAAAAAGCAAAGTGAAGAAGACAAACAGACAACTGATGACAGAAAAATAGAACAACAGAAATGAGACAGAGAAGGCTGGATATAATTTCTAATGCAGATGTCCTATGTACACTAAATTAAGGAAAAATGAGAGAATCACAGGCAGAGTGTATCAAGAAATAGGGCCAACTGAGATGCTCTTTATAGGAAGTATAATTGACCTGAAGAAGGATATATGGACCAAAATTGAATATGTGAAAACAGAACTTGATGTGATAGGGAATGAGAGAGTAATAGGGGCAACACAGTATTTATGGGTAGGTTGGAAAGACAGACTTTAATAAGTAAAGAAATACAACTAGAGATCAAGTCCAGGAGTGAGAATGTTCAGAAACACTTAGATGAATAGCAGGTTGCCCCCCACAATATAAAACCAAGGATGTTGGGGAGACCCAAAAATACACAGTATATCCTGGGGGAATGAAAGAGGAAGAATAGTCTTTAAAAAGACAGAAGAAGATATTGATATAAATGTATCAGGAACTACAACCCATATTACTTGTACCACTCTGTTTTACTTATTCCATCCCAGGTTTTATACAAGCACTAGATCTGATGGCACAGACAGCTATCCCAAACATTTAAGGATATAGCATCGTAATCATCTTTAATTTCCTGTTAACTTAAACCGGATCCCTCTATAACTTATACTGTTATATCTTTACTGATTTTATTTAAATCTGATTTGTTTGATTGCTTCTTGTTATTGATTATTTTATTCAAAACTATTAGGCTGATAGTATCATCAGAGTGTAGACAACTATAATGAAAATAGCAATTATTCACTATAATACCCATTCTGATTTGATTAATATCTGTTTTTGTAGCTCCACACTATCTACAAAGTTCTATTTCTGTTAATACAGCTATGCACTGATATATTCAATTATAATTTATCTGATGATATAGCCATTTTTCTTGATGATAACAAGAGAAAACACAGTAACCAAGGTAGAACTCCTTGTACAGCAGTTTTATATGTCTTTTTAGTTTTATGTATCTCTAGGATTATGTTTTGCTCTGTCATGCTTTGCTCAGTTTCTCCCTCTAATACAGAAAGGATAGTAACACATGTTAAGATGCATGCTTTCATAAAACCTATCAACAATTTAAAAGAACTGATTTAATGACACATGATGAAATGAACAAATATTTTGAAGGAGAAAAAAGGGACTACAACACACAGTGCTGATTCCATAGTGTCATGATGTGAAATCAAGCAATGCTATTAATCTTCAATTAGAGTGATTTTAATCTGCTTTGGTTTGTTTAAACTCAACATAAATGAAGATATGGATAAATACATACATGTTTAAGTGTATAGGATTGATTGTCATATTACATAGTTTTTACTAGATAGTTGAACAGAACTATTTGCAGTCTCCCTGTTTGAATTCCCATTTATATGTTCCACTTTTGTATCTTGAACAATTATTTGTAAGAGGACAATATGTAAACACAAACTAGTGATTTATTACTGTTTATTCTTTTCTTTGAATGGAAGTACTATTTATGCCTGCTTTCTGTTTTGTTTTGTCTTTCTTTAAATAAAAATAAATTTAAAAAGATAAATAAGTAAACAAAGTCCCTTAGCAGTGAGATTGGTGGACCAAGCTCTGATTGATAAATAAGAAAGCAGCTGACTGGTAACATTTTTATCTAGTTTTTGTCCATTGAATAGAGACCTCAATGATCTCCAGAGCATTATAGGAGACACCTCAAATAAATTTATGAAATGTATTCCTAAATGTTCCCATTGGTCATTATCAAATGAAGTAATATATATTTTTGGTTTGATGATGCATGTATAAATGTTTCACATGGTTGTGACAGTTGATTGTAATCAACTATATGATGTATTGCATATATTGGTAATTCTGGATGCATAAGACTCCATGATTGTAAAATGGGGATTACTTATGGTAACAGATTTTTGTCTCATGTGCACACTTTTGCTGATAACAAAGACTTGTGAGATTCACATTCAGCTAAAGATCAATAAGTTATTCAATAATACACAAAAAACTTCTTGTGTATTAGATTAGGGTGATTGACTAAAAGGGATATTTTATGTCAAAACAAGAATTTAGATTATTACAAGAATCTCATGACTGTCATGATACAATGCTATGTATGGTTCTGATTCCTGATATATTATGTAAAATATGCAACTGTTAATACTATAGGTATTCAAATGCTAAAATGTCCTTTGGTAGAAGAAAATAGGATTCATTTAATGTTCTAAGTTGTTTCATGTTTAGATAAAATAGTACTGTTATACTTACTGCCTCTAATATACTCTATTATTACCAAAAACTTCTTTTGGATATTTGACAGCAAAGGTTTGGAAGCCGAAACTTAGAGAAACAGATGGGATAAATGGATATCCAATATATTGGCCCAGCCCTTCAAGGGTGTTGGAGACCCAGGATATAAAATAACTTCTGATTGCATCATCCTAAGATATTCACTGAGTCCCTGGTTGTCTCATCATAAAGATGATGATACCACAGTGGAAAGTCACCTTTAATGCAAGGTGTGCCTAAGAAGAGTCACCAGGAGAAAAATCTCCCAATCTTTCACAGAGAGCAATGTGGTCAAGCAATGATTGTGACTCTTCTAAGTGGCTGACACTGACAGAAGAGCCATGAGGAGTTATGCATGGTTCTAAGATAACTCCTGAGAAGACCTAAGTGACCGTAGTTGTCATGGTTTATGCATGTGTCCCGCAGGCCTCATACATTTGCATTGTGCATTTGTGATGGTTCATTGTCTAGTGCTTGGATTGATGGTGTCAGTGCTAAACCCACATTGGGGTGGAGCCAGGATGTAACTCAATGGCAGGAAGAAGGTGTGGCTTGCTTTTTGCTGGTTCCTGCTTGCTGTTTGCAGCCTCCATGAACTGTGGCCCAGCCATACCTGCCTGCCTTGGAGCCAACTGAGTGTGAACTGAAACCTGCAAAAACTGTAAGAAATAAACCTTTCCTTTCTCAAATTGGGCTTCAAGTATTTTGTCTCAGCAACAAGTAAAAAGTAATTAAGACAGAATTTGGTACCTAGGAGTGGGGTCATTTGCTGTGACTATACTTGACCATGTTTTTCGAGATGCTTTGGAAATGGCTTGTAAGCAGAGTTTGGAAAGGTTTGGACATGTCAACTGGATGCATAGAGCTGGAGCAGCTTAGGCTGTTCTGTAGAGGAGACTCTGGTCAGAGGTCAGGAGACCAGAAGTCTGATAGAGGGTCTGATGGTAAAGACCAGGCTTGGCAGGTTTCTGTTGGGAAGAAGGACTGCATTGGTTGTTGGACTCCACAATGTGTGTGTTATGGCTTGGCAGAAGGTTTTTCTGCATTTTGCTCCTGCCCAGCCTCACTGCAAAAGTGAAAGAATTTGCTCAGAGGGAATAGCTGCAGAGTGCCATGGTCCAGAATGGCGACAGAGGCCACTTGAGGTTCCATAATGGTGGCAACTTGGAGAAGCTTTTCCTCACAATCCGGTAAACAGAGCCCTGAAATCCAGGCAACTGACCCCTATAGCCAAAAGACACAAAAGCCTAGGTACTGCTGCAGTCAGCAGCAAACCTTGGTGGCATCCACAAGATGCTGATTTTAGGTGCAAGGAAAATGCACAAATTCTGAAGCAAAATGACATCCACCTCAACTGCAAAGCACCTGGGAGGCCAAAAAGTGTGCCCCTGAGAGGGCAATTTGTGAAGATGTAAGGGTGAAGCCAAAGGTGCGGTGGAGACTGCAGAAGTTTGGAAAAAGCAGGAATGTGGATGATTCAAGGGAAGCTGCAAAAAGAGAGCAGAGAAGATTTAAGAGAAAAGCTTTGGGAGTTAAAATCAATGGAAGTGCCATGGGGTTGGATTTACCCAAGCCTTTTGGAGTTTGCAACAGGATTGCTTCTGATGCTGAACATGGAATTCTAGGACTTAATGTTCACCCTGCTGGACTTCTTTTGTTCCCAATGCTTTATTTTCCCCTTCTTGTAGCTTTTGGAATGGTAATGTTTATCTTGTGCCTTTGCATTTGAGAAATGTTTAACCTTGTTTCATTTGTACAGGGGTTACAGTTAAGGGTTTGCCTTAGATCTTGGAGGAGACTTGGGAATTGGACTGTTCAGCAATGCTGAAACATAAGACGTTGGCAACTCTTGGAATTGGATTAAGTGTCTTTTGTATAATGGATGTACATGAGTCTTGGGGGTCAGGGGTGGAATGTCATGGTTTATGCCTGTGTCCCCCAGGCTTCATGAGTTTGCATTGTGCATTTGTGATGGCTCATTGTGTAGTACGTAAATTGATGGTGTTGGTGCTACACCCACATAGGCGTGGAGCCAGGATGTAATATAATGGCAGGAAGAAAGTGTGTCTTGCTTTTTGCTTGTTCCTGCTTGCTGTTTGCAGCTGCCATGAACTGCGGCCCAGCCATGCCCATCTGCCTTGGAGCCAACTGAGTGTGGACTGAAACCTCCAAAAACTGAAGAAATAAACCTTTCCTTTCTCAACTTGGGCTTCAGGTATTTTGTCTCAGAAACAAGTAAAAAATAACTAAGACAGTAGTTAATGCAGGTCTCATGTTAGCTTGGCCTTGGATGGCCTCTGAAGATATGGTGTAATGTAAAATCTTGGCTGTGGGGGAAGCTAGGATCACTAACATCCTCTGACAATTGCTGGCTGTTATGAACTGATGGACTATGATGAGTTTAAATTGGAGTGCTCCTCAATGCTTCCCCACCTTAAGCTGGCTACCCATCCTGGGAGTCAACAAAACAACAAAAAAAAAGAGAGATGTTGGATAGGGTTGAAGATGAATACATGTGCATGGCTGTGGTGTGGCCTGGGCATGACTGAATTGAGAATGAGGAGACCCCACAAGGAACAAGATATGCCACAGCTGAGGCCACCTGGAGACTTCCTGGATAGTTTTTCTTAATTAGAATCATCTGTTGATCTGTGGGTTCCTTGAACCTCTCCCAGTGGCCTGCTCAGGTTTTTACCATTGTCCACTCACTTCCTTGCTTGTTCTGATTAAATATGGTGTGCCTAGTGACAGGTGGCTGGCTGGTTAGCAGAGTTATGAGTTCTGAAGAAGATTTCACTCTTCCTGTTGCCCTTAAGACAATGCCACTTCTCTTTTGGTCCTTTGCTGTGCACTTTTTTGGGGGCTAGATATTTAGGCATAGGCCCCAACAGAAAATTAACTTCGAGATAGGATAACTGTAAATTTCCTGAAAATTTTGTTGCGTGTTAATTTGTTTTACCTGTAGACAAAAGTGTTATCAACAAATATATTGCTAACTTATCAACATATGCTACCTTATTAACATATTGTGGGGTATTATAGTGATTTCTCAAAAGGCACAGTTATACACCTCTTTACATCATTGTGAGTATTCTGCATAACTTTTCTAAGTCAGTACTTATAAATGAAATTGTTAGATAATAAAGGAGACCTCCACCAACTTGCTAAGTACTATGTAACATGAGTCTCGGTGTTTCTAGCAGTTCATTTGTTTCAACCATGAATTCCTCACCAGATGCCAGTTATGCCTGCTTGGCAGAGAATGGATTGTACAGGAAATTAAGTGGTTTTGATCTCCAAAGAATTGCTGGAGTCAAACTGAAACAGGTAAACACTAAAAAACTGTTAGGGTTTTCATAGATTAAAAACTCATTTACATAATTAGTTGAAGAATGAATTGATGCATTTGGAAGATTATTCAGAACATACAGCTAGCTGAATTATATTAGATATTTATTTCTTTACTTTTATACAGGTACAAAATACCTGACTTACAGAATTTAATATAAATATATTCTTTATCTCATTGTTTCCATGAGGGAAGCTTTTGGCTGTTTCCAAAGCACAAATATCTTGGAAAAAAAGTGAAAAGCAAAAGGTAACTTTTGTATGAGGTCAAGGAGCCAGAGAACAGTTTCATAACTTGAGAGGAAGGATCCAGGGACCAGATTTGGTTCATGGGTTCCAACACACATGGCTGCAGTTTATACATATAGAAGCAATCATAGTAATATCCTACACATTTCTGAAGCCAAAAAGGTGTTAACAAATGGATCAACAGGCTTTAGGGAATATATGACTTCTAGGAATATTAAAATCCTGAAGAGTATTATACTAAGATGCTAAAAATTAAAATAATTAATTAAAAGATAGTTACTAAAAATAGTTACTTAAAAAAGTAGTTATTAGTAATATTGTCATTCTACGGACCTCATTACCCTAATAACCAAGCACCACCCACATGGTTATAAATTAACTGAACATGTCGTTCTGCTGTTCTGTAATGCATCATTGCCCCCACCTTAGTGACCTGTGTGCTATGTGAACTTTTGTTCCCCTTGTAAGAGACAAATGATGCTATGTCAACCACTGTTCCCTTTATGAGAGACAAATGTTCCTGGAATTGGCAGACCAAGGGCTATGAATTGGCAAACCACCCACTGTGAAATGCCTCTGACCTCAAGGAAAGGGGAACAAAGGCCCACCTTATTTCTGTTTCTCGTCACTATGTACTTAATGATCGATGAGCTAACCATAAATGAACTATAAAAATCAGCCAAAACTCTAACTCAGTTGCACAGCTTGGCAAATTCCATGTGCACTGTGTTGCTGGGCCAGCTAAAATAAAAGCGCTTCTTTTAAAAAAGATGTCTTGCCCCATTTGTCATCTTGGGGTTTTGCCCTGTTTTTTCATCATGGGGCCCTGTTTTTTGAGTAGAGTACAACATTTGGGGGCGCTCCAGGATTACATGGGGATCCCTGCCTACAGTTTTTCACCAATCAATTGGCTTAAAACATATGTAAGTATTTGGATCTTTTGTTTTTTGTAATTTGAATATGCACCTTTGAAGTTGCAGAGAAGCTTGGCTGGCTCCTTCTGCACCAGAGCGGGATGCCCTCCGGGACGGGGCTTCTAGCCCATTTGTGATTTGGTATTTTTTGCCCATTTGGTTTTGTGCTTGGTATATTTTTACAGTGCAGCCATTTGTTCATTTGAATCTGTTACCTCATTACTAACATTTAGATTTCTTTTTTCTCTTAAACTACTGTTGCAGGTTCCATGCGGCTTATTGGACTTAAGGGCATTAATAAAAATTTATTTCCCTTTAGGTCGCTGAACCATGGACAGAAAATCCTTTGTTTGTGTCTTTAATGTTAGTCTTGTCTTTTGTGGTGCCTTGTTTAATGTTTTAGTCCTCAACTGATTATGTACAATATTGGCATGCCTTTAAAAGCGTTTTCTTGGTTAAAATGTAAATATATAACAATACATATATATGTTTATGGTTTTAAATATCCTATTGGCTTTACCAAATAAAGCCAGGTCCTACTGTTATTGAGACAGTTTAAAAAGTTACAGTTTTTAAAGTGTAACATTTTAAGGTGGTAAAAAGACATAAAATGATTTAATATATTTCAGACTACTAAGAAAGTCATTTCAAGGATTTTGTTAAAAGTTTTAATGCTGTCTAAAAAGCTAGAAAAAAGGTAATTGATGGGTAATAAACAGAAACAGAAAAAGACAAAATCAAATGTGTTCAGAATTTGACAGTATTGGATCAGTAAACTTTTACTACAAAATGTTTCCATTAAAATGAGATTATATTCTAAAAAGGGGATGATAAACTGGAGCCCTATGTCATTCCAAGTTTATATAATGGTAAAAAGTCAGTGTTGACCATATATAAAATATATTTGCCTATGAAAATAAAAATTAAAAAGGACTGTAATTCTCAGTCCCATCTGGATTAAAAGCCATCAGCGTTCAGAATTGCTGGACTCCTCTTACTCACCCCCCTTTTTTCTAAGGACCCTCAGGGCCTTATTTCTCTTTTGGAATTTGTCTTCTCCATTCATCACCCCACTTGGGATGACTGCCAGCAGATTTTGCAGGTTTTGTTTACAGTAAAAGATAGAGGAAAAAAAACCATTCATGTTGTGGGATAAAATGCAGTGTGCATTCCAAATAAAAACCTGTCCTCTGATCCCGAATGCCAGAACCGTGATTTCCCTTTGTCCAACCCCCATCAGACAACCAGAGGTAAGAAGGCTCTCGTTCAGTATCACCAGTTGTTCTCAGAAGCCTTTAAGGGCTGCCAGAAAACCCACCAATTTGTCCAAGTAGCAGAGGTGAGACAATTAAATGATGAGTCTCCCTCAGGGTTTCTGGACAGATTGCTATAGGCCTATTACATTTGTACACCTATAGATCTGGTAGCACCTAAAAAAGGCAAGGGCCATTAATAATACCTTTGTAACTGTTGGTACCTGATATTAAGCAAAAGTTGCAAAGACTTGAGAGATTTTTAAAAATGCCCCTCAGTTAGTTATTAGAGTTTGCTTAGAACTGACTCTTTCCTCCAAGCTGATGCAAGCCATTCAACAGATTCCAGTTCCTGTGACTAAAAAGCAAATATGAGAATTTCTAGGGGCCATAGGATATTGCCTGCTTCAGATTACAGATTCATGAGACCAGGCTTTTCAGCAATTAAAATCAGCCTTAACAGAAGCTCCAGTTCTGGCTCTGTCAAAGTTGCCAAAACCTCTTTCCCTATATGTTGATAAAAAACAAGGGATAGCAAAGGAGTACTGACCCAGAGTTTAGGACCATGGCAAAGGCCTGTTGCCTATCTTTCCAAGAGACTTGATAATGTGGCAACTGGATGGCTGCCTTGCCTGGGGGTGATTGCCTCAGTGGCCCTCTTAGTAAAAGAGGCCCAAAAGTTGACATTTGGATAAAAACTTTTGATTATTTCTTCTCATTCATTGGAAACACTTCTTAAGGCTCCACCAGATCGATGGCTGTCTAACTCCTGAATTATGCACTATCATGCGCTGCTCCTGGATCCAACTACTATCAGCTTCAAGGAAACAGCAGCCTTAAATCCTGCTACCCTGCTGCCTGATGTTGACCTCTCGTTGCCTCTCCACAATTGTATTGAGGTCATTGATCACCTCACAGGACTTCCACCAGATTTGACGGATGAGCCACTACCCGGAGTTCCATCCTACTTCTCCGATGGAAGCAGTTACATCTATCAAGGTAAGAGGGTTACAGGAGCTGCCATCACTATGGACTCTCAGATTCTATGGGAACAAACCTTAGAGTCAAGAACATCAGCTCAACAAGCTAAACTCAGCTCTTACTGAGGCCCTCAAGTTATCAGAAGGAACAGACATAAACATTTATACTGACAACAGATATACATTTGCTACTGCCCATGTTCATGGGGCCATTTATCAGGAACAAGGTTTATTGACTCTAGGGGGCCAAAAGATTAAAAATGCTTCCCAAATTTTGGATTTGCTGGCTGCTATTTAGATGCCAAGGAAGGTGGCTATTATTCACTGCAAAGCCCATCAAGTGGGAGATGGTCCTGTTACACGAGGGAACAATCTAGCAGACCCGAAAAACGGGCAGAAAATCAGTGGGGATTGAGACTGCCCCAACATTGCTGCTGATTCCACCCACTCTGTTTGAGCCCTTTTACACTCAAAAACACTTACATTTGGCAGCTCAACTCCAAGCAAAACCTGATATCCCCGGGGGCTGGTACCAACTGCCTGATAAGCAAGTCCTCCTCCCCGAGGCCTTGGGATGAGAACTCATTCAACAAGCTCATCAGTCCATCATATGGGAGAATCAAAACTAGCTGCTCTTTTCGAGATCATTTCTTTATCGCTCAGTTATCAAAGCTGACTCAGTCTGTGAGCCTTAGATGCCCTCAGTGCCAGTTGGTGAACCCAAAGCACTGGAACAAATGGAAACAAATGGAAACCACTCGTTATCGTGGAACTATGCCTGAGGAACATTGGGAAGTAGACTTTACAGAAATGGGGAAGCCTGGACTTCAAGGATATAAATATTTGCTAGTAATGGTTGATACTTTCACTAGATGGGTTGAGGCCTTTCCCACTAAATCTGAATCACCTTAGATGGTAGTCAAAAAGCTTTTATATGAGGTTGTCCCGCAATTTGGCCTCCCTTTACCTATGGGGTCCGACAATGGCCCGGCTTTTTTAGCCCAGATAACATAAAAACTAACCCAAGCATTGCAGATTGATTGGAAACTCAATTGTGCTTACCGGCCTCAAAGTTCAGGACAAGTAAAAAGGATGAACCAGACCCTAAAAATGATAATAACTAAGATGGCATTGAAAACTGGCGAAAACAGGATGAGTCTCCTTCCTTTTGCCCTTTGCGCATGCGATGTACCCCCTATGTTGCAGGTATTTCCCCTTTTGAAGCTCTATATGGGAGACCTCCTCTTATTCCTAAGATTTCTAAAAAAAAAAAAAATTAGCTGATCTGGCTATTCAAGATCTTGTTAAATTCCTCCAGGCCCTTCAGCTAGCTCTGACTTCCATCCTTCAGTTATTCCAAGAACAACAACCTCTGCTGCAACCCATCCAGAGGATGAACATCCTGCAGTGAAACTTAGGACACTACTCATCAAGAGACATCACCATGAGTCTCTCAAACCATGGTGAAAAGACCCTTACACCATGGTTCTCAACACTCTGGCTGGCATCAAAGTCATGAATAAGCCTGCCTTGATTCATCATTGCCACCTCAAGCCAGTTCTGCCCTCTGACAGCGATCAACCTACAGATAAGTGGACTGTTGTTCCCTCCAAGGATTCTTTAAAGCTTCAGATTGCCAAATATATCTGATAATCTTGTTCTTAGGTGTTATTCCTCATGGACACCCAAGGAGATACCTTGTAACCCCACTGTTTAAAACTTAAAATTACTGACTATTTCACTGGTAAATTATTGGTAGCCAATGCTACTGCCTATGAGATAATTAAGATAGATTTATGTTCCCTATTTGATAACATCCCAGCAAAAATTAGACAAAAAACGTTGTTGCGTTTGCATGTCAGGCTGCCTGATTGGTTGCTAATAGAGACATACAGGGACCTATGTATTCAAAATAAAATTACAGTCCACTGGCTGGTATCTTTGCCCCCAAAACCAACAGCCAGCCTCTGATCATAGGTGTTCACAGTCCGTAGAGATGAAATATTTTTGTAGACATTGGGGCTGTAAATTTGTATCTCCTTGACAGAAAAATAAAGGGGTCATTACCTTTTTCCTCACTCTGGAGACCCCATCTTCTGTTCTCCTCCACTAGACTTCCTGCTCCTGAGACCTTTTTGCCCTCGCGATTTCTGTGACATCTCTAGCCCCTTCTTGCCTTGGGACATTGCTTATGGCAAATCAACTTTTAAATTCCTGTACAGATGACACCTTTGTGGTGGGATGCTAAGCCCCTGCTCACACTGGACAATGTACAGGGTGCTGCAGAAACTTGTGTATATTCTGCCTCCTAATCCTTACACACTTCCCCTTATGCTGCACTCTGTAATGCTACCCCTTCAGCTTTGATTTATGCTTTTCCTATCCTGCTAATCAACACCTTGTTGCTCCCAATGGAGCCTGGTTTGCCTGTACTTCTAATATAACTCCTTGTTCCATGCATCACCTGTTCACCCAGTGCCCTGAGCTTTACATATTAGTCCATATCTTTCCCCAGGTGTATTGGTACTCTAGAGATAATGATAGGAGTCACTTGTTCCCTAGCTTTGACTTAAAGAGTCCAGTAAGACAAAAAATATATCCTATATTATTATCTGCATTACTAAAAATTGAGATAACAAGGTCAATAGGTTTAAGAGTGTCCAGCCTAATAGTCAAAAGACTAAATTTATAGACACTTACATGCACTCATTGACCAAGATTTAGCAGCCCTTAGTGACTTTGTCTCCAAATTAGACGATTCTTTAAGTTCACTGATTGAGATGGTTTTATAAAACCGGCGGGGTCTAGATCTCCTGTCCATAAAAAAAAGAGGCTTTTGTCTGGCATTCGGAAAAAAAAAATTGTTGTTTGTATGTCAATCATTCTGGGGTTATCAGACAAAGTATGGCCAGCCTTAAAAGGCAGCTACAGGATCAAGAACAAGCCAGACAAGCTGAACAGGATTGATTTGAGCGATGGTTTTCTCTATCTCCCTGGTTGACAACGTTAATCATAGCAGCCTCCAGACCTCTGTTAATCTTACTTACTTGTTTAACAATTGGACCTTGCATTATAAACAGATTAGTATTGTTATACTAAGATGCTAAAAATTAAAATAATTGATTAAAAGATAATTAACAAAACTAGTTATTTAAAAATATAGTTATTAGCAATATTGTCATTCTGTACTTAGCTCATTACCCTAGTAACCAAGCACCAACCACATAGTTATAAATTAACTGACCACGTCATTCTGCTGTTCTGTAATGTGTCATCCCCCCCACCTTAGTGACCTGTGTGCTGTGTCAACTCTTGTTCCCCTTGTAAGAGACAAATGATGCTGTGTCAACCACTGTTCCCTTTATGAGAGACAAATGTTCCTGAAATTGGCAGACCAAGGGCTATGAATTGGCTAACCACCCACTGTGAAATGCCTCTGACCTCAAGCAAAGGGGAAGAAATGCCCACCTTATTTCTGTTTCTCATCACTATGTACTTAATGATCAATGAGCTAATCATAAATGAACTATAAAAATCAGTCAAAACTCTAACTCAGTTGCACAGCTTTGCAAATTCTATCTGCACTGTGTCTCTGGGACAGCTAAAATAAAAGTGCTTCTTTTAATAAAGATGTCTTGCCCCATTTGTCTTCTTGGGGTCTTGCCCCATTTTTCATCATCGGGCCCTGTTTTTTGAGTAGAGTACAACAAGTAAATTATGTCAAAGACCAGGTTCAAACAATAAAACTCATGGTTTTAAGGACCGAAGTTTATGAACAAATACCACTGCTTGAAAATTCCATGAGCCAATGAATGGTTAGCTGACAAAATCAGTGGGGAATGTTATACTAAGATGCTAAAAATTAAAATAATTGATTAAAAGATAATTAACAGAAATAGTCACTTAAAAAGTTAGTTATTAGTAATATTGTCATTCTGTACTGAGCTAATTACCCTAGTAACTAAGCACCAACCACATGGTTATAAATTAACTGACCATGTTATTCTGCTTTCTGTAATGCGTCATCCCCCCCACCTTAGTGACCTGTGTGCTTTGTCAACTTTTGTTCCCCTTGTAAGAGACAAATGATGCTGTGTCAACCACTGTTCCCTTTATGAGAGACAAATGTTCCTGGAATTGGCAGACCAAGGCTATGAATTGGCAAACCACCCACTGTGAAAAGAATCTGACCTCAAGCAAAGGGAAACAAAGGCCAACCTTATTTCTGTTTCTCATCACTATGTACTTAATGATCAATGAGCTAATCATAAATGAACTATAAAAATCAGTCAAACCTCTAACTCAGTTGCACAGCTTTGCAAATTCCATCTGCACTGTGTCACTGGGCCAGCTAAAATAAAGGCACTTCTTTTAAAAAAGATGTCTTGCCCCATTTGTCATCTTGGAGTCTTGCTCTGTTTCTTCATCATGGGGCCCTGCTTTTTTTGAGTATAGTACAACAAAGAGCTGAGTGCCAATTAGTGACAGGGGAACTATATGGCAAGGGAAACTTAGAGTGTGAAGTCCTTGGGTGTCCCCACCTCACCAGAAGGAAATTTTTAATTGGATTAGGAATTTGTTCCATTTCAGCAATAATTGTCACCCCCGTGCTTGGCAATATGATCACTTTCAGAATTCTGCATTTATATGAGTCTGAACGAGTAGCAAACTTGTTTTGGAGAACTGATGCATGCTTTTATTTCATCCTTACTCTGTTGCAGACCATTACTATCATTTAAATGCAATGTCTTCACTTTACATGGTAACTGTGCCCCTTTTGTGTTCACATACTAGGTTTCTAGGTGGAAAATTAATAGAAACGAGTGCAAGTCATGAAAATGAAGTCTGCTGCCTCTAACACAGACTTCCAACTCTCTGTTCTATTGTGTCCCACCCTGGCCTGTTCTCAGAATATTTTCTGACATCAGTGGATATTTATTCCTGGAGGATTGAACCTGAATCCTGAAAACATTTGCAGCCCATTATGGAAACAGTCCACTGATCCGTGAAAGAAAGCAGGGGTAGCCATGAAATGGCAGGGATAAATAAGAAATTTAGAGAAGAGCTAACACCACCACTTCTCAAAATTTAATGAAATCGAATGGTAAATGGTACTTCCCAATTCATTCCTGGAAGCAAGCATTACCCTGATACCAAAACCAGAGAACAATCCAAATAAGAAAGAGAATTACAGACCATTCTGCCTAGTGAAAGTTGAAGCAAAAATTCTCAGTAAGATACTGGCAAACAGACCGCAGAATATCATCAAGAAGATTTTACACCATGATCAAGTGGAATTATTCCCTGGGACACAGGGGTGGTTCAACATACATAGAACCATACCTATAATACACCGTATTGACAAATCCAAAAGCAAAAATCATTTGATCACTTCAATACATGATGAAAAGATTTTGCCAAAGTCCATCACCTATTCATAATAAAAAACCTACAAAAATTGGGAGAGATGATCTTTATCCCAATCTGATAAAAGCCTTTTATTACAAACCAACAGTCAACCTCATACTAAGTGGACAAAAACTGAAAGCTTTCACTCTAAAATCAGGAACAAAACAAGGATGTCTACTGCCTCCACTCTTATTCAATATAGTCCTGGAAACTAGCTGGAGCAATTAGACAAGAGAAAGAAATAAAAGGAATAATGATAGGAAAGGAAAATGTTAAACTATCATTATTTGCAGAAGACATGATACTCTACTTAGAAGATCCTAAAAATTCCACCAAAAGACTTCTAGTTTGAGAAGCAAATTGAGTAATATAGCTGGTTACAAAGGCAACACTCAACAATCAATAGACTTCATAAACAAGAATAAAAAAACTCATGGAAAGAGAAATCAAGGAAACAATAACTTTTACAATAGCATCCAACAAAATGAAATACTTAGGAATCAATCTAAAAAGGATGTAAATGACCTCTACATTGTAAACTACAGGACTCTAAACAAGTAGACTGAAGAAGATATTCTAAAATGAAGAGCTATCCCATAGTCTTGGGTAGGGAAATTCAATGTAGTGAAAATGACCATACTTCCAAAGCTATTGTACACATTCAGTGCAATCCCAATCAAAACCCCATAGCATATCTCAAAGAATTATACAAAATAAATCCTAAAATTCATCTGGAACCAGAAGAGACATAGAGTAGCAAAGGTGATCCTGGCCAACAAAGAAAAGATAGGGTTCATTAAAATCCCTGACTTGCAATTGTACTATAAAGGTATTGTGATAAAAAAAAGGTGTGGTACTGACAAAAAACAAAACAAACAAAACCAGACCCAAAGATCAAAGGAACAAATTAGCAGCTGGAGAAACAACCCCAGACCACTAAATCATCTTATCTTTGGCAAAGGTGCCAAACAGTGTCATTGGAAAAAAAGCAGCCTCTTTAATAAATGGTGCTGGAAAAACTGGCTCTATACATTCTGAATATTATCTTTCAACGTGTATTAAGCTAAGATCAGAATAGATGAAAGATCTTATATTAAAACAGAAACATTAAATCTGCTGCAAGATAGAGTAAGTAAAACTCTTGAAGACATGGATGTAAGCAAAGACTTTATGAAGAAAACATGGATTGAACAGCAAAAATCGAAGAGAATTAAGTGAGAATCTCACCCTACTGAAAAACTTTTTAACAGCAAGTGAAATCACTAACAGAGTGAAGAGACAACCCACAACGTGGGAGAAAATGTTTGCCAACTGTTCCTCAGACAAAGTATTACTATTGAGAGCACGGAAACCTAAAATATTTCAGTCTTCCCAGATTTAAAGACCCAATCCAAAAATGTGCATCTGAGGTGAAATACACAGTTCTCAGATGAAGAAATAGAAACAGCAAATAAATATGTGACAAAATATTCTGCATCACTCGTCATTTAACAATTGCAAATTAACACTGATATGTCACCTTGCCCCAGAAAAAATGCCTACTGTCAAGAAATCAAGCAATAAGGAATTCCGGAGGGGTTGTGGGGGGAAAAGCAACCCTTTTCCATTGTTGGTGGTAAAGCAACCACTGTGGAAATCAGTGTGGAGATTCCACACCAACTAGGTCTACAGGTCCCACTAAACTCAGCTATTCTCCTTCTGGGTATCTACCCAAAAGAATAAAAATTATCATACCACAGTGATATATGTGCACCCATGTTTATAGCAGCACAGTTTGTGGTAGCCAGATCTTGGATGGAATGCACGACCTCTAGCTTGCCAGACAGGTGCTTAAGCTAAATCCCTGGACCACTTTTTTTACTTTTTAACTTTCAAATAAAATGGGTTTGGGAGAAAAAACAAGGACTGAGGTAAATACTTTCAGTGCAAATACTCATCAGACGAGCTGAGATTAACATTCCAGAAAACAGCCAGCTCCAGAAGCCTCCACCATGTTTCATTGGGGACCCACAGTTACAGGGTGGATTTTTTTTTCTGTCATTATTCTTGGTGGGGAAGGCAGGCAGGAGAGCAGGAGCCAATCAGTGATGAAGAGGCCGGCTGTAAAAACTGTCCAATCAAGCGGGCCAAGGTAGGCGGTCTCTTCCGGTGTCATGGTGTCAATTGCAAGGCCAGGGCAAAAAAGGGAGCACTAGATGCTTGCTAGACCACTATTTTTTGCTTCTATTCTCCGTGGACTGCTTAGAAAGAACCTGGAAGATCTCCAAACTACACAATGGTGATGTTATGGGATGGGAGCAGTGAAATGGGGTGGAATCCGTTTGAGACTAGTTAGAAGTGGTGAGAAGGGGCTGGGGGTTTAGCTCAGCGGCATAAGTGCCTGCCTTAAAAGCAGGCAGTCATGAGTTCGATCTCCCCTACCGAAAAAAGGAAAAAGAACAACAACAACAAAAAAGAAGTGGTGAGAAGCAGCTGTGCTGTCTAGAGCCTGTGTGCTTAGCCTCAGATCCTGAGGTCCTCTAGTGCTAGCAGTGAGTCATCCTCTGTCCCTCTTACCTCTCGCTGGTGCCAGGACAGTTCTGGGTCCCTAGAACGCTGTCGCCACTGTGATACCACCAGGCCACAATGCCAGTTTTGAAATCGCCTGCTGTCCTTGCTCCTCCAACAGTCTGGGCCCAGGAAGGGGCATGAGGAGACCCTGATTCCGATGTGGTTTCAAGCTGGGTGCAGGTGTAATAAGCTAGGTCTCTGCTCTCATTCCTGTCAGCAACAGATCTGAAAACCAGAAGTTTATAAATGTCTGTGATGCAGAACCTCATAGCCACAACTGCTCTCCTTAAACGTACGCAGTTATGTATTTTGTGATCGCCTAAATTTATACTATGTTCTCATATTTCCATGCACATGAAAGGTGGAGGCAAAGGTTCTGAGAATTCAAAGATGTGTAGTGATGTGCCTTAGTGGAGGAAGGCTTCCCAAACACCGGATGAACTGCTGTGTATTATACAGAACAATGCAAAGAATTTCTGAACATAATTTATGTGACACATGTGCTCATAGACGATGTTTGGGAGAACATCCATAGAGGTTTAAATTTTGAGAAAAAGGAAGCAGATATAAATGTGTCGTCAAGGGCAGGGTAAAGTGTGTTTGCTAAGGACAAATTCCAGAAAGGGCTGCCTGTTAAATTCTCTTTGAAAAATGCCTAAATTTAGTCATTTGCATGAACTTATACAAATGATATCCTTCTGAATGGAAAGGAATATGGGTGTCATCTCTGAATTAAGAGGTGATTTAATAGCTTGGTTGATCATATACATTGTTTAAATATGGAAATGCTCTGAATGGACTTTGCTAAGTGGTGTAAAGGAGATGCCATAAATTGAAATTGTGCAGGGATATCAATAGCTTAGTCGTGAATGGTTATATGCTTAGGGTGGATCAGATGAGCATGGAAAGGATGTGGAAGTGACTGGCAGGACACAATGTGCCAATAGCAGGACATACAACAGAGAGGGTCTTCCCTGAAAGTCAGGTAGTTCCTAGGGTAAGCATGAAGTTAAACTTGGCTTCTGATTTCTTCCTTGAGGTGAAAAACACCAGCTCTGGTAAGAATCAGTATTCCACATCCTTGTCAACACATGAATTCTGTGTTCTTCACTTGAGATCTAATTTTGATTATCTCTAATTATGACCCAGTGTCATGAAGGTGAAATTTGAATTTTTTTTGTAACAGGGATTGAACTGATGATCTCAAGCTTGCTAGGTAGGTGTTCATGCTGCTGAGCTAAATACGCAGGTCTGAAAGTGTTTTCTGTATACTATGTATGATATCAACACTGTTCCTCAGAAAATGTTGAATATTGTGGAATTTTTCTATATTATATGGATATAATTTTAAAAGCAAACCAAAGGTGTCGGATGCAGTCACTTTTCAAGTTTCACATTGTCTGTGGGGTGTCTCAGTCAGGGTTTCTCTATTTCAGACAGCTCTGTAACTTAGGCTAGCCCCAAACTCAAGGAAGTTCTCCTGCATCAGCCTCCCAAGATATATTTCTTGTATCTGAATGGAGAGTGATCACTTGGTGACACTGAGCTCTAATTTGAAACTTGTACCTGGTTTCATTGTTTATATATTTTTTACATACAGCAGTTTTCCATGAACATTTGAGTTATTATTTATGTATCATATTTCATGTTATTTATGTTTTGTTCTATGAAACCAAATTTAAATATCAAAATGCTGCTTAAGTATATTAAGAACAAAGGACGCAGTGCCCTAAATGAGGTTTGAAGAAATATCATTGTTAGTACATCAAAGTGATTCATGAGATATTTGTCTGCCTCTGTGCTTTATGGATGCTGGTCCTGCAGACTCTCACTATGAGCTCTGCTTTAGAGACAGCGCACAGGGACTCTTGCAGTGACTCAGCATAAGAATGAGTGCTCCTATTTGGCTGTTACATTAGCTGTGAGTTGCAATAGAGCATTAAATTTTCTGTCTCAAAAAATGTGTATATACCAAAAATTAATCCCCAAGATGTGGAATTAAGATTGAAGAAATCAGTCTCCATTCAGCTGTTTTGTTTGGTTTTATTTGTTTAGTTTAGTTTTGTTTTATTGAGACAAGTTTTCTCTATGTATATCATCTAGATTTAAACCCTATATGGAGAACAGAATTGCCCTAACCTCAAAACAGCACTCCTGCCTCAGCCTCTTGAGTGTTCAGATTATAGATATGTGTGTTTTTACCCTAGAAAATATTGAGGCTTGTAACTTAGCTGTGTTGTAGCTTGGCATAATAGATGCCATCTTGAGCTTTGAATTTAACTAGTGCCCTGTATTTCACCCAGAAAAATGGAAAATTACTCAGTGTTGAAGTCCCAGGAGAAAAGCAAAATGAGCTGTACCCAAAGAAAAAAATTAACCTGCTCAACAAAAGAAACAGAATACAGTTGTCATCCAACCATTATTATAAGATTCTAGCTAAATGATTTCCAACACGATCTTTTTGTGATTCTATCTTTTAAAACATCTGTAACTTTCCAGTGCAGAGCCTCTTGTTTAGATCCTGATATGGGGGTGGGGGTTCTGATACAGGTGGTCCTGAGACCAGCAATGAAATTCCACATTTCTCAATTGGGTTCCTATATTGGCTTCCTATATTATTGTTCACAAACTCACCTCAAGCTGCAGAAACCTTTACTGACACAAGCACACCTCAGGATTAAATGACAGTGCCACTGAAATGAAAAAATAATTGTGAAAAAGAAAGGAGAAAAAAGACAAACACCATGTGCTATAATGCCCACCTATTTTCCAAACAATGAAGAAGCTGAAACAGGAGAATGGGCTTGTATTCAAAGACAACCTAACCTGCATAGTGAGTGCAAAGCTGGCCAGAACTCCAAAGTGAGACTATGTCTTTAAATCAAAAAACTAAAATGAAAAAAAAAAAAAAAAAAAAAAAACAAAGTAGACAGAAAGACTATTGAAAACAAACAAAAATAGAGCTGAGTGAAATTTGACTTATGTAAAATGGGAATTATTGAATAATGCTGGCAGAGGAAAGAAGGCCAGGTAGTGGCATGCAGTGGCATTCAGGAGGCAGTGACAAACACAGGCTTAGGAATGGCACCTATTGTGCTACAGCACAGCAGTGACCTCTTTCCTCCAATACATTTACAGTTCACTAGAATGAGGACTTCTAAAAGCTCATGGAAATGTTAAACTCAGGGCAAACAAACAGCTTGAAATTCAGGCTTTGGAACAATGTCTTTAGCAGACATTTCATATTTAAATTGAGATCATAGAAATATAACCCTGCCCTGCTTGATATCAAATGCACCCTTTAATGGCTGACAACATTGAGAAATGAAGTCACAAACCAAAAGAAGTTCAAAAATTGTCTTAGAAAAAAAGAGAGAATAGCTCTGAATTTTCAGGAGTGGTCTTCAGTGTTTTGGCCACAGTCATATTGTCAGGGATCATTTATACAGGATAGTCACAATGTGGGCAAACTGTGGATCTCAAACTACAATCAATCTATAAGCTTATAGGTGCTTAACTAATATTATTCATCAGGGTAACAAGTTAGCCAGAAAAGGTATGTGGAAAGAGCCAAGGCATTTGTGGGAACAATAGTCCAGTTGTACTGGTCATTGAGTATGGTAATTGATGCCTATCTGCACTTCCTGGAGGAGGTGGTGGTAACTGTAGTACATTTCAAGCTGTTGTTTTTCTCTTCAGGAGCATGTAGACATGGTCACTGCATCTTCACCTTCAGGTCTGGCTTTCTTCAGCTGTGCCTGTAGCAGTGATTGTTGTATTTAGTTTTTTGCATTGACTCTTTGAGGTTCCAGTTCCTCTCTGATTGTATATCAATTTCTGTCTACATTGAAAACCTTTGCTAAAATCACAGTACTATTTGAATGAATAAAGTGAAATATTCATTAATACACGCCAGGGATTTAGCTCAGCAGACAGAAACGCCTGACTGGATAGTGGTAGATTGTAACTTTGATCCCTAGTACCTAAAAAAAAAGTAATTTAAACTGCAAGGAAAGAAAATAATTGCATTTGTGAAAATGTAGGTTTACAAAATTAATACTAAATATGTCAATGGCAAGTTAAACATTGTTAATAGTCATATTTAGTATCTAAAGTTGTTTGGGCTGGGGATTGAGCTCAGTGATACAAGGAGCTGCCTGGAGAGCACAAGGTCATGAGTTCAATCCCTCATACAGAAAAAAAATCACAGTTGTCATTGATGCAGTGCTATGAGCACATTTATTGAAACTGATACTTGGTATTTAATAGGCTCAATGTTTCTTTTGTGATCTACGAAATACCTGCAGATAACCTGGCAACTACAGTGAATGATATTCTGTCCCCTATAGGATTGCTATTTTCTGAGTTGTTTTTATTTTTTGTTTTCTCACAAACTTGAAAATTGAAAATGTTGGCTGATGCTAGCTAGAAACACTGTGATAATCATTTTTTCAATTTAATGATATATTTCCCTATATCCATTAAGAACATTTTATTTGCTACAATTGCTCCAAGTCAAATTGATAAACAATTCTTAAAGTTACAGGCAGCTGAGTTAGTTAGAAATACAGGCAGCCATACCGTGATAAGGTGGAATGAAATTCCTGACCTTCTATGTCTGGTATGAGCTTGTGTTCTCTAAAACACAAGAATGAATTTTAGGAACAACAGAGTTGAAGAGCAGAATATATTTATTGAGAGAAAGAAAGTGATAATATTTTGCTCTAAATAGGATATTTTGGAAGTCAAGGTGGAACCAGGGGACTTTTACCTTGAAGTGACTTTCGTTTTCCCTATTCAAGCTACCTGTGGCAAGGAAGGAATCTCAATCAGCTACTTGCATATCAGCAATGACAACTTTAACCACCAACCAAGTCAAAAACTACTTGTATGCCACCCGCACTTTTCCAGAAGAAAAAGCCAGACCCCCAGTGGTCATGGGTTCTCTCCATATTCTTAGAATAAAGGCCATTTTGACTTTATATTCTCTTCTTTATTACGCCAAAAATCCTATCAGAAAGCTTCTGTCTGGGAGAAACAGGAGGGGTTCTGAGCTGGTAGCAAAGGACTCTGTCTTTTCTAGGAATTTTATAGAATAAAATTGTGTGGTGAGATAGGTTTAAAATGGATTAGATTACTGAAGTTACTGAGGAGATAAATTAGCACAGTAGAGAAGCAGAATATAAGAAATGTAAAAGTGGCCTTTTACTTAAAGAATGTGGAGAGGAGCCCACAGCCCCTAAGGGTTTGGCTTTTTTTTTCCAACTGACTATGGGGTTATGGGGTATATGTGAATTTTGACTGGATGTGGTGCTTGAGGGGAGATTGATGTCATATGAGAGCTGATGGGAATTTTCATTAGGCCCCTGGGAAAGAAAGAGGAAATTGTAATTAAGGAGAATAGAGGAAGTGGCCATATGAGTAAGCATCCCTGATTTCACCTTCTTCCACTTTGAACTACCACCATGAGGTCCTGTAATTGTTTCTAGGGTAAAACACTTTGAAGTACATCCTTTGATTGGAATGAAGAAATCAAAATACAGAATGTACTTATTGAGAGAAAGAAAGCTGTCTGAGACAGAGAAGGGGTCTTGAGCAGGTTGCTAAACACTGTCCTTTCTAGGGACCTTTATAGAGTAAAATCATGTTGTGAAATGAGTTTAAGGTGGGGAAAACTAGGAACTCACAATGCAGATGGGCATAAGATGGGTCAGAGCTATGGTAGCCAATAGGATTATTAAGTTCAGGTAAAGCTGATTAAATTGGGAACAAAGGGGGAAGGGAGTCACATAGAAAGCAGACATTCTTAGGCAGCTGTGACTCTTCCTTTAGGGGTTTGGGAGGGTGACTTCTGAGTTCCTCAGTATGACAGGAACTATTTAGAATGTCAGTCTTTAGGATAAGGATACATTTCTTTGAATGGTGACTCCTAACTTCCTCAGAGTGCTAGGGAACTATTTAGAATATCTATCCTTAGAATATGGATGAATTTGTTTATCATTGTCTTGAGCCTTGGCCCATAGCATGAGGTGTCAGTCTTCCCCATAGTTGCAAGGTATCTGGTTTCCTACATTAGCTCCTTGGAGGACCTAGCCTTGGTTCATGTCAAGAGTATTTAAGTAACTCAGGTGCCTGTAACAGTACTTTTTTGAAAATTGATTAGAGATGTCTTGTGCTCTGGGTGAATGATCTGGGGATGACAATGTGCAATATATATACCAGTGTTGCCCTCTGATTGACATGTTTTGAAATTCAATTTTAGTTGATGTGCTCTTTTTTCCTTGAAATAAAATGGATTTGAAAATTAAAAGCCTGAGGTAACGCTCTTCAGTACAAACACTCCTCTGTCTAGCTCAGTTCACCACTGTAGAAGAATGGCAGCTCCAGAAGTCTCTGCACTACAGTCTATCATTTGGGATCCTCTCTTGCAGGAAGGGGTTCCTTTCCCTGTATATTGTTGACTCAGAAGGAAGGCAGTAGAGCAGGAGTCAATCAGTGATGAAGGGGCAGTGATGAACTGTCCAATCAGGTGGGGCATTGCTGGCTGTGACTTCTGTCTCTTCCAGTGTCTCAGGATGATTTATCTGTTCTGAGTATAATACTGGTACCAAAATGCTTGCTGGATCTCATTTAGTACTTTTGATGTCCTGTGGCCTGATTAGCAAAGATCCTGAGAGATCCTGGAACCATGGAATAGTGAGTTTGTGGATGGGAGCCCAGAAGTAGGGTAGATTGGGTGAAACCAGTTACAAGTATTTAGGAGTAGTTCCGGTGTCTGGAGCCCCAGGTATTTAGTTAGCTTCAGCTCCTGAGGTCCTCCAGCATTGACCATGGGTCATTCACTGTCCCATTTGTCTCTTGCTGTTGGCAAGGGTGATTAGGGGTCCCCAGTACCCTGGCTTCACTATGACAGCAGTAGACTCAAGTATCATCTTTGAAATTCATTGCTAGCCTGGTAACTCCACCATCTTAGGCACTGGAAGGAGCTTGGGAAGACCCTGACTATGATGCTTTTTGTAGCTTGTAGAGCAGTAATGAGCTAGGTCTCTGCTCCCTTTCCTCAGAGTAGCAGATCTAGAATGTCTGGAGTTTATTAATGTCTGTAATGCAGGGCCTCATAGCCACAATGGCTGAACTTAAACTTGGGCTTTTTTGTATTTATAGTGATCTCCTCAATTTATACTATGTTCTCATATTTCCATCCTCATGACAGGTAGTGGCAAAGTTCCTGAGAATGCAGAGATGTGTAGTAGTGTGCCTCAGTGGAAAAAGGCTTCCCAAACAAGTCGTGAACTCCTTTGTATTATACAGATCAGTGAAACATAATTTCTGAACATACTTAATTATTTAGGTGGCACCCTTGCTCACAGACTAGGTTTGTGAGAACAGCCATAGAGTTTTGAAGTCTGAGAAAAATGAAGCAAATATGAAAGTGTTATCAAGGACGGGGTAAAAATTTGTGAAGGACAAATTCCAGAAAGGGCTACCTGTTAAATTCTCATCAAAAATGCTGAAATTTAGGCATTTGCATGGACATATACACGTGATTTCCTTCTGAATGGAAAGGAAAAGGTGTGACATCTCTGAATTAAGAGCTGATTTAGTGGCTTGGTTATTCATAGTTTAAATATGGAAATGCTCTGCAATGGAATTTACTAAGTGGTGTAAAGGAGAAGCTCTAAACAGAAATTTTGCAGTGGTATCAATAGTTAGGCATGAAGGGTTTCCTGCTGAGGATGGATCAGAGGAGTGTGGAAAGGATGTGTGGATCAGAGTGTGGAGTGTGGATCAGAGGAGTGTGGAAAGTGACTGACAGAGTGCAGGAAGCCAATAGCAGGACATACAACAGAGAGGGTCTTCACTGAAATTCAGGTAGTTCTTAGAGTAAGTGTGAAGTTAAAGTTGGGTTCTGATTGCTTCCTTGAGGTGATCAACACCATCTCTGGCAACAATCAGTATTTCACATACTTGCCAACCCATGAATTTTCTGTTCCATACTTGAGATCTAATTTGGATTATCTCTAATTATGCCCCAGTGTCATGAAGGTAAAATGTGGATTTTTTTTGTACCAAGGATCGAACACATGACCTATGCTTTCCAGGCAGGCGTTCATGCCACTGAGCTAAATACCCAACTATGAAAGTGTTTTCTTTGTTGTATGGAAGATATCCACATTGTTTCCCAGAAAGTGTTGAATATTTTTGGAATTTTTCCATATTATATGGCTATAATTTTTAAAAACAAACCAAAGGTGTCTTATGCAGTCTCTTTTCATGTTTCACTTTGTCTGTGGGGTGTCACAGTCAGGGTTTCTCTATTTTAGACAGCTCTGTTACTTAGGATAGCCCCAAATTCAAGGAAGAAGTCCTTCACCAGCCTCACAAGATATATTCCTTATATTTGAATTGAAAGTGAATGCTTGGTGACAGTGAGCTATAAATTACAGCTAGGGCCTGGTTCCATTTTATATACTTATTTTTTAAAAACAGCATTTTCCACTAACATTTGAGTTATTATTTGTATACCATATTGGATGTTATTTATGTTTTGTTCTATGAAACCAAATTCATGTTTCAAAATGCTGCTGAAGTATATTAAGGACAAAGTACTCACTGGCCTAAATGAGATTTGAAGAGACGTTATCTGCAGCCTATCAAAGTGATTGATGAGTTTTTTTTCTTTTTTTAAATTTTGAAAGTGGTAAAATACAACAGAACAAAGCAGAATAAGGCCAACTAAGATCATACAGTGAAATTGGCTCACAATTTCACAACTGGTTACTGCGATAACAGTAATAGGTATCACAGTATATTTTATTATCTTTATAATAGTTTTTTTTTTTTTTTTGTCTTTTTCCTTTTTATCAGTACCGGGGATCGAGCCCACAACTGTCTGCTTGCAAGGCAGGTGCTTATGCCACTGAGCTAAATTCCCAGCCCCAGTAGTTGTTCTTTCAAACACATATATCAAAATGAGATGAAATACAGAACATTATAGTACTTATCAAAACAGAATATTGAATAGAGCAATACCATTAATCAGAAAAGAGCAAAACAGTAATAAAAATATTTGCCTTCAAAGAGACAGTAGAAGGAAGTCCCCCTTATTTGTTATCGTCCGCTTCCCAGGAGTCGCTCAGATTTCTGGTTCCCATTTGCTAACGGGGAGGGGGGGGTATGTGGCAGGAGAAGAGGGGTAGGGAAGTGGGATGTTTGATTCTAGGCCGTGCATCAGTAGGTTCACTATTGCTTAGTAGGGAGACAGGCAGGTTGTTTGGTTTCACAGCGTCCTAGGTTCCCACATGGCGTGGATCTCAGGAGCTGCTGCTAGTTCTCCCACTGGAAGGGCCACATTCTGCCAGACCTCCAACACTTACCAGGGAGAAGTGGTGATTGCTTGCCTTCCAAGTGTCCTAAATTCCAGCATGGCATGGATCTCAGGAGCTGCTGCTGGTTTGCCCCCTTGATGGGCCACAGTCCGCCACACCGCCACCACTTACCAGGGAAGGGAGGTGCTTGCTTGGCTTCCCAGTTGATTCATGGGATATTTATCTACCTCTGTGCTTTGTGGATGCTGGTCCTGCAGGCTTCTCACTGTGAGCTCTGCATTAGAGACAGTACACAGGGACTTTTGCAGTGACTCGGCACAAGAATCAGTGCTCCTATTTCACTGTTACATTAGCGGTGGTTTGCAATCTATCATCAAATTTGCTGTCTTCAAAAATGTGTATATACACAAAATTAATGACCAAGACATGGATTTAAATTTGAAGAAATCAGTCTTCATTCAGCTGTTTTGTTTAGTTTTGTTTTGTTTTATTGAGACAAGCTTTCTATATGTATATCAGCTAGATTTGAACACCCTAGAATTGCCCTGAATTCACTGAAACCATCCTGCATCAGGCTTTTGAGTTCAGGGCCTAGAATTGACCTGAACTCACTGAAACCATCCTGCCTCAGCCTTTTGAGTGCTGGCATTATAGATATATACCACCACAATTTGCTTTTGATTCAGATTTGTAGGAGAGAATTTAAGATATCCCAAACCTGGTGTCTCAACCTTCATGTGAGAAATATATGTATGATCCTTTAGGAGGTGGTGACCTTTGAGGATGTGGTCGTGAACTTCAGCAATGAGGAGTGGACTTTGCTGAGTCCATCCCAAAAGAACCTCTACAGAGATGTGATGGGCGAAACCTTTAGGAACATGACTACAATAGGTAATGACAAAATACTTTTGTCACTCATGCTGTCAGAATGTTGTATGTCGCTGTTTCATTAAAAACAATGTGAAAATATTTTTAAAAATAGCTCAGACCTGGACACATTATATCATAACTCTAAACAAAATCTATTAATTTGTATGTATTATTCTAATGAGCGCTGGTATTTCTATGTCTACAATTCAGGAGGCCTTGGGGATATCCAGGAAGCTGAAAAAGAATGCAAAATTTACTGGAGATACTTAAGGTAATTCGCACTCATAAGGAGAAGGAATGTTCCTGAGTAATTAGTGAGTCAGCAGAAAAGTACCGCCAAGGAAATGAGGCACCATTCAATTTATTGTCAGTAATATTCTCCAAAGACGTATAAGCTAGGGTATGTATAATGAGTGGATTAAATCAAGAAAATGTATGACATTTCATATAGATGTGTATGAAAGGCACACACTTTGAGTTATGACATTCTCTCTTCAGTTTTTCTACCCATATATACATGTGAATACAACACATTCATCATCTAAAAGTTGCTTAGATTGCAATAGAACTTGAAATAAAATGGAGTTCTTGTGTTTCCAAGCCATGCTCTAAAGAATCAGCCATTCTGACTAAAATTCTTAGAACGCTGGTAGAATGTTAAGTGCACTCATTCTGAATATCAGTGTGCAATTGTCTCTAGAAATTGATCCCCTCATACTTGTCCTGGATATATTTTTAAAAATTCAAAATGCATATAAAATACTGATACGTGCTTACTCATATACAAAGCAGATCAAGTTATAATAGATCAGGCCTTGAAGAAGCTTAGCTATCTATCACTGGATTTGTGGAGAAGGAAAATGTTAATAGACTCTTTGTGATTGTGCATTCTTGTAAATCCAGCACACTAGGAATCAGATTTTGCAGAATTGCAAATTCAAGTTCAAACTTCAAAGCTTCATGATCAGCAAAAATCTCTTAAAACAGATTTAAAAAGCTATAGATTTTATGCTAATAGCTGTTGTTCATTCCCAGCATGTAAAAAAAAATATGTGTTATATAATGTCAAAAAATAAAGAATATAATGTCATTTGCCATAAGAAATAGGTGGTTGTTTCTCCCATCAATTCGGTGAAATAGCTCAGCTATAAAACCTAAAAGTTCACAGGGTTTCTCTTAGATGAGAAACCAAAATATAAATTGAGAAATGAAATGAAAGAGTTAATAGAGAAAAGTAAGACTGACCATATGGAAAAGGGAACTACAGGTTAAGGACAGAAGGGAGATTGTGATGGGGAAACATATCATAATGATCTGTATGTGATACACATATGTACCCATGCCCAAAGTGAAGATAAAGATTCTGCATTTCAAAAGGTACCAAATTTTAAGATTTCCAAGTGTGTACCAGTCTTTTGGGAATGGTTGTTTTCAACATGTCTTACAAGGCCATCTGTTACTTCATGGTTTCTTAACAGGCATTAAAAACAGAACTTGACATTAATGCAGTCACTAAACTCAGACCCATTTCACTGTGAATGTTTCTTTTTTTGTTTAGTGTAAGGAAAGACTAAAAAAACAAAATAAGTAGAAATGATACCACTTTCAAAGTGAAAATAAACAGTAAGAAATCTAAAGACAGTGATTACATATGCTGCTCATAGAAATAGTCAATGAAATACAAAAGTGAAACATATGATGTGGGGATTCAAACAGTGAGACTGCAAACAATTTTGTTCAAATCTCCAATAAAAACTTAGTAATAATGGTTATCAATCCGATATGTGATTTTTTTTTTTTTTTACAGAAATGACAAGCTAGGGAAATCCTATGGACATACATCTTGGAATCAGTGTAAAGAAGTATTCCCTTGTACTGCAGAAGGTAATGTGAATGTGAAAGAAGCAGAAACACAACACAATGTTCAGATCCATGAAAAATATTGCAGTGGAGAGAAACCCTATGTATGTCAGCAATGTGGAAAAGGGTTCACCAAATCTGGGCATTGTAAGCAACATGAAATAATTCACAATGGAGTGAAACCATATGTATGTAAGAAATGTGGGAAAGCTTTTAACACACGGACAAATTGTAAAATACATGAAAGAATTCACACCGGAGAGAAACCCTATGTATGTAAGCAATGTGGGAAAGCTTTTAACACACGGGCAAACTGTAAAATACATGAAAGAATTCACACTGGAGAGAAACCCTATGTATGTAAGCAATGTGGGAGAGGTTTTAGCCAACATGGAGCTTGTAAGCAACATGAAAGAATTCACACTGGTGAGAAACCATATGTATGTAAGCAATGTGGGAAAGCTTTTACCCGACATGGACTTTGTAAGCAACATGAAAGTATTCACACTGGAGAGAAACCATATGTATGTAAGCAATGTGGGAAAGCTTTTAACACATGGGGAATTTTTAAGAAACATGAAAGAATTCACACTGGAGAGAAACCCTATGTATGTAAGGAATGTGGGAAAGGTTTTACCCGACATGGAAATTGTAAGCAACATGAAAGAATTCACACTGGAGAGAAACCATATGTATGTGAGCAATGTGGGAAAGCTTTTACCACACGTGCATATTATAAGGTTCATGAAAGAATTCACACTGGAGAGAAACCCTATGTATGTAAGCAATGTGGGAAAGCTTTTAACATATGGGCAAATTGTAAAATACATGAAAGAATTCACACTGGAGAGAAACCCTATGTATGTAAGCAATGTGGGAAAGCTTTTAACACATGGGGAGATTTTAAGAAACATGAAAGAATTCACACTGGAGAGAAACCCTATATATGTAAGCAATGTGGGAAAGCTTTTACCCAACCTGGACATTGTAAGCAACATGAAAGTTCACACTCAAGGTAGAACCAGTGTATACAAGCATCATGAGAATTTTTTCAGCACAAGTACATATTGCATAATGCATGAAAAACTTCACACTGGGCAGAAAACTTATATATGTAAGGAATGTGGGAAAGGTTTCAGCAGAAATGCTCATTGTCCAATACATGAAAAAATTTAAAATGTTGAGAAACCCTGTTTATGTGAAGAATGTGGGAAAGCTTTCACCACACATGGGTTTTGTAAAATACATCAATGACTCCACTCTGGTGAGAAAACCTATGTATATAACAATGTGGCAAAGCTTTTACCACATACAGTCATTGCAAAACACATGAAAGAATTCACACTGGGAAGAACCACTGGCTAAGTAAGCAAGTGGAGACACTTTCAGCAGCCAGATTATAAGTGAAGTACGTGAAGAAGCTCACACAAGAGATAAATCCTATGTGTTATGGGAATACTCTCAGCACACATGATCATTGTTACATATCTGAAAGAACTCACTGGATCCTATGTGCATGAACAATGTGAGAAATACGGCAATCCATGTTTGTTGTTAAATATATAGAAAAATCAGCACACTTCAGACAGTTTAAATCTAAGTTTACTTTAAAAATTCCAAGTAGACCTGAAGAAATAATCAATACAGAAGTTTGATATCAATATTTCTTCACAAATTTTCCAGAAATGACAAATCTGAAGTGGAGCTCTACTCAAGTACATATTTTGTATGGTTTTCAGTTAATCAGTTATACCTCTTTAGATTTTTTAAAGTATCTTTGTGCTTCAACATGGCATCTTGTAATTAAACATGGTAAACTGAAATGGGCTTTTCACTTTCAAATGTGGATAGTGTCTATCTACTTAAAATTTTGTCTTTAAACCTTAATTTTTATATTTCTGGTGAATTATTTCTATTTAAAGAAAAAAACCAAAAAGTATAGAAATAATACAGAAGTCTGAAAAATAAACAATAAGAAATCACTAGTTGATTAGTTACATATTGTCATCTTAGAAGTAATTGTTCAAGTTACAAAATTAAAGCATACAAAGTGATATTCAAATAATGACATTGCAAACAGTTCACCTCAGTGATCCAACAAAAACTTATTAATATGCTTATCTGTTCTACAAACTTGTTTTTTATCTTAAAGATGGTAAGATTAAACATGACGAAACAGAACAGTTCATAAGGAAACAAGTTAAGGAAACACAGGTTTCAAAGCAAGTCCACTGAGATGTTCATTTTCTATCTTACTGTCTCTAGTTTTCTTCACAATAGTTGTTCACAGCTTCACAAGCATTGAATATATACTGAACATTATAGAGCTAATCAAATAATTACAGGATGATGCAGGCTTTTTTGATCTTCAAGACTGATTTTGGGGAAGTCAATAATAATTACCATAATGTGTCTCATTCTTTTCGTAGTAGACATCTTTATTTTTATGTATGCTGAAATTGAACATAAGAGATTAAACTAATATCACTCTGAACAGTGAATAATAGTATCCTGAGAAGGAGAAAGGTGAGGAACTGCCTAAAAAAAGAAGGCAGAGCACTTGTTAAAAGTGTATCAGGATTTAAAAGCTACAGTAGTTCTGTTGCTCTGTTTAGTTTGATTATATTTTGTTCTGGTTTGTCTACTCATATTAGATTTGAGGGCACAGAGAGATAACCCAAAAATGGCAGGTTAAACCATGATGGTAATTGTCCTTAATTTCCTATTAACTAAAACTGAAACCCTGTATTACTAACATTGTCTTACTATGACTGAACTTATTTTAAGCTGGTTTGTTTGAATGTTATTTGGCCTTGACTGATTTTATTCACATTTGGTATGATTGCTGGTATCAAGTCCAAGAGTAGAGGCAACTACTCTGAAGATGATAAGATGTGACAGATATATATTGGGGGGCTGGGGATTTAGCTCAGTGGCTTAAGCTCCTGCCTGGCAAGTGTGAGGTCATCAGTTTGATCCCCAGTACCAAAAAATAAATAAATAAAAGATATAAATTCCAGGTTTAATTTTTTTATTTAAGGAGAAAAAAAAGAACATAAAAAAGCAAAGCAGTAAAAGGGTACAAATAATACAAAATTTCAATAAAAAATACAGTAAGAAATCACTAGTTAATAGGTTACATATTGTCTTCTTAGAAACAGTTGTCAAAATTATAAAATTAAAGCATATAAAGTGAACATTCCTACAGCGAGATTGCAAACAGGTCCATTCAGTGATCCAACAAAGCTCAGTAATATGGTTTTCCTTCCTACACACTCAAACAGTCACCTACTTCCCTTAGACCACCTTCCTTTCTTCTCTTCTTCACAATAACAATTACACTTTTGGTTTTTTTTTACTCCCATAGTTCTTATTACATTTTTGAAGAGAATAAAACCTCAAGTGAGTTAACAAAACAGAGTTGGTTAGAACATAAGGATGGGCATACTACTTGATGCAAAAATAGAATATCAGGTGATCAAAAATGGTTTCCACTGTGCCTCTTGGTATTTTTAAAAAGAGTTCCCTATATCATCAGGTATAATAGAATTGATCAAAACAGTACAGAACAAGACCAATAAAATCTACACTGGAGACCTTACAGAATTTCAAAAGAAGATAATAGTCAAACCATAATGGGCATCATAGTAAATCTTATTGCCTACAAAGTGGTTGCCTATACCCTCAAACTTGATACTATCAAACAAAATAGAATATAGTAAAATCAGGCAGAACAAGATGGGGAGAGCAATACTGGGGTTAAAATCAGGTTAATAGGAAAATAGAAAGTTACTATTTCCCACTATTTTTTAATTTAGTTTTCCTTTAATTGAAAAAAATAGAATAATTTTTTAAAAAAGGGTGGAGATCAAGATAAAAGAGACATTGTAAAAGAACAACACAGGTCAGAACTGAACAATTAAAGCATCATTTGGTTTCCCCACCAGGTAATCTAACATAATATTAGTCACCATAGTGCCTCTTTCCTTGATTTATTTGAGTATAACTTCGTATACTATATGAAGAATCAATCACATACTATACTATAGAAGATACACTATACTATAGAAGAATCAATCGTATACTATACTATAGAATCAATCACATCAAGACAGTGTGAAGTCATTCAAGACAGTGAAAGAATTACAAGGTATTTAGAGCCAGTTAACAGAAAATGAACAAAAATTCTATATTATCTCTTTGCCTGTAAAAAAATTTTTTTATACTATCACAGTAAAATATATTAAGATACAACATGTTAAATCCAGTGGAAACATGTATAACAACTTGATGGGAGTTCCCAAGGAGATGATATTAAATCAGCACTAGCTTTTATGATGTGTTATTTTCTTCAGAACAGCTATTTTTGGTACTAAAATCGAAAAACCCAGGGTAAAACCATTGCACTTAATGAGTGAAAACATTATATGGATTCAAACCAATATGATTGGGTATCATGATTACCACATACTTCTATGTATTATCATTTCTTATACTAGGGAATATATTTGGTATTTATACATGTGAGTTTGATTTATTTCACTTATGAGTATGGTCTCAGTCTGTGTCCATTTATTTATATGTCAATGTGATCATTCTTTATAGCTGAGTAGTTCTCCATTGTATAAAAACACCATAACTTTTTTTATCCATTCCTCAGTTGATGGACACTTAGGTTGTTTCCAAGATCTGGCTATTACAAACTGTGCTGCTATAAAAATGGGTGCACATATATCACTGTGGAATGATGCTTTCAGTTCTTCTGTGAATATGCCTAGAAGCAGAATAGTTGGGTCAAAAGGTGCTTCCAGTCCCAGCTTTCTGAGAAATCTCCACACTGAGCTCCACAATGGTTGTACCAGTCTACACTCCCACCAAAAGTGCAGGAGAGTTCCTTTGTCCCAACAGTGTCTCCAACATTTGTTGTTGGTGCTTTTCTTTATCTTGGCCATTCTTTCAGAAGTGAGATGAAATCTCAGTGTGGTTTTAATGTGCATTTCTCTAATGACCATTGATGGTGAACATTTTTTCATGTATTTACTAGTCATTTATATTTCTTCAACTCAAAATTGTTTATTCATCTCAGATGCTCATTTTTGGATTGGGTCTTTGAATTTTGGTGGTCTCCTTTTTTAAAATGCTTTATATGTTTTAGACAGAAGTCCTCTGTCTGAGGGGCAGTTCACTAAGATATTTTCCCAGTTTGTGTGCTTTCTTTTCACTATACTGGAGATTTCATTTGATGTGCAGAAACTTTTTAATAAGAGGTGATCCCAATTATTGATTCTGCGAAGGATTTCCCATGTGGTTTGAGTCCTGTTCATCAATTCTCTACCTACTCCTATGTCTTCAAGGTTTTTACCCAATTTGTCTTCCCATAGATTTAGTGTTTCTGTTTTAATATTTAGATCTTTGATCCATTTAGATTTTATTTTAGTACATGGTGATAGGCATGGCTTTAGTTTTAGTTTTAGGCATATGGAGAGCCAGTTTTTCACAACCATTTATTAAAGAGACTGTCATTCTTCCAGTGAACATGTTTGGCCCCTTTATCAAAATAAGGTACTTGAGTGTGTTTGTAGTTGTGGTTGTATCTTCTCATCTATTCCACTGATAGTCGGCTCTGTTTTGGTTCCAGTACCATGTTGATTATACTACAGTTGCTTTGTAGTATAACTTCAAGTCAGGGATTGTGGTACCTCCTGCCTTGCTTTTGCTGCCTCTAACTGTCTTTGCTATTCTAGGTTTCTTCTCATTCCAGATGAATTTTAGGGGTGATTTCTCAAGTTCTATGAGGTATGTTGATGATATTTTTATCGGGATTGCATTGCATCTGTATAAAAGTTTTGAGAGAATGGCCATTTTCACAATATTTATTCTTCCTATACATGAGCAAGGGGTGTCTTTCCATTTTCTGAGATCATTTTAAATTTCATTTTTCAGTGTGTTATAATTTTCCCTGTATAGGCCTTTCACTTCTTTCGAGAGAGTAATTCCTATATATTTCATCTTCTTGGTTGCTAGTGTGAAGGGTGTGGCCTCTCTTATTTCTGTCTCTGTGACTTTGTTGTTAGTGTATAGGAATGCTATTGATTTTTGAGTATTTATTCTGTATCTAGCTACATTACTGAATTTATTTATTATATCTAGGAGTCTTTCAATGGAATTTTGGGGGTCTTCTATATAAAGTATCATTTCATCTGCAAATAATGATAATTTAACTTCTTCTTTTCCTATCTTTACACCTTTTATTTCTCTCTTTTCTAATTGCTCTGCCCAGCATTTCCAGTACTATATTAAATATGAGCTGTGATAAGGGACATCCTTGTCTTGTGCCTGATTTTAAAGTAAAGTCCTTCAGATTTTGACCATTTAGTATGGTACTGGCAGTTGTTTTGTCATTGCCAGCCTTAATTATATTGAGTAAGGACCATCTATTCCAATTTTCTGCAAGGTTCTTATCATAAATGAATGTTGGACCTTATCAAAAGCTTTTTCTGCATCTATAGTAATGATCATGTGATTATAACTTTTGGCTCTATTGATATGGTGTATTACACTTATTGATTTACATATATTAAACAATATCTGCATGCCTGGGATGAATCCCACTTGGTCATGGTATATGATCTTCTTGTTGATTTGGTGCATCCTATTTGCCAATATTTTATTGAGGACTTTTGCATCCTTGTTCATTAGGGAGATTGGTCTGTAGTTCTCTTTTTCAGTTGGGTCCTCCTCCGGTTTTGGTGCTAGAGTAATATTTGCTTCTAGGAACAATTTATGAAGGATTGCTTGCCTTTCCATTTCAATGAAGAGTTTGAGGAGTGTTGGCATTAGGTCTTCTTTGTATTTCTTGTAGAATTCTTCAGTGAATCCGTCTGGGCCTGGGCTCTTCTTTGTAGGTAACGATTTTATTACGTTTTCAATTTCATTAATATAATTTGGGTTATTCAGTAGTTTTACATCTTCATGACCTAGCTTTGGTACTTCATATGCTTTAGGAATCTGTCTATTTCTTCTGTGTTATAAAACCTTTGAGAGTAGAGGTTTTCGAAATAGGTGTTGATGATCTGTATTTCAATAGGGTCTGTAGTAATTTCACATCTTTTATTCCATATTGCATGGATTTCAACTTTTTCTTTCATATTTTAAATAAGATTGGCTAGGGGCTTTTTGATATTATTTATTCTTTCAAAGAACCAGGTCTTTGATTCATTGATATTTTGGATTGTTTTTTAGTCTCTATTGCATTGATTTCTGCTCTGATTTTTATAATTTCTTCTCTTCTTTTGGCTTTGGGCTTGACTTGATCTTCTTTTTCTAGATGTTTGAGGTATAACATCAGGTTATTTATTTGTATTCTTTCTGTTTTCCTAATGTGGGAACTTGTGCAATAAATTTTCCTCAGAGGACAGCTTTCATTGCATCACACAGATTCTGGTACATTGTATTTGTGTTTCCATTTGTCTGTAGGTATTGTTTAATTTCTTCTTTAATTTCCTCTGTGACTCACTGATCACTCAAGAGTGTTATTCAGTTTCCATGTGTTTGTGGGATTTTTGCAGTATCTTATCATTAATTTCTAATTTCATAGTGCTATGGTCTGATAGCATGCAAGGGATAATTTCAACCCTTTTGCATTTATTTAAATATGCTCTGTGAATTAACATATTGTCTATTTTAGAGAGTGACCCATGTAATACTGAGGAGAATGTGTATGCTGTTGTTGTTGGGAGGAATACTCCCATGAGTATGAAGTATTATTTTCCATCCTTTGACTTTCAGTCTGTGAATATCCTTTTGGGTTTAGATGGGTTTCTTGTAGACAGCATATGGTTGGATTTTGTTTCTTAATCCATTCTGCCAGTCGGTTTCTTCTAATTGGTCCATTGAGACCATTTACATTAATGGTTAGAACTGTTATATATTGGTTTATTGTTGACATGTTATCTTTCTGCTGTTGCATCTTTATCTTTCTGTTCTGTTTGTCTGCTTTGTTTAGTGGCTTTTTCCTAAGTGTATCTAAACTGTCTTTCAGTATTCTTTGCAGGGTTGGCTTGGTGATCATGAAGTTCTTCAGCTGTTCTTTGTCATATAAGTATCTTATTTCTCCATCGACTTTGAAGGACAGTTTTGCAGAGTACATCAGTCTAGGTTGGAAATCCTTTTCCTTTAGGATCTGAAATACTTTGCTGCATGCTCTTCTTGACTTGTTTGTGCTGAGAAGTCTGCATGTCATTCTGATACATTTTCCTTTATAGGTGATCTGTATCTTCTCTCTGACAGCTTTTAATATTCTATTCATTTGCTCAATTTCTGGGATGGTCATTATTATATGTCTGGGTGTAGATTTATTTTGGTTATGGCAATTTGGATTTCTATATGCTTCGTTGATCTTGATATCAGTTTCCAATCTCGTGTTTGGGAAATTTTCAGCGATTACTTCTCTAAATATCCTCTTGACATCCTTTATGTTGTCCCCTTCTTTTTCATTTATCCCTATCAACCTTATGTTGTTCCGCTTTGAATCATCTTGCAGGTGTTCAATAGTTATTTCCTGATTTCTTGTTATTTTTAAAAGATCTTTCCTTTCCTGTTCACTGGCTGCAATCTTGTCTTCGAGGTCTGAGATTCTATCTTCATATTCATTGAGACAATTTTTACAACTTTCAGTGGAGTTTTTGATTTCCTGTATATCACTTTGAATCTGCTTTATGTATTCTGTTTGTTTCTTATAGAGTTCATCCAGAGATTCTATCTTTTTGTTTAGTTCCTCCAATTTTTTAACTGTGTCTTCTTTAGATATGTTCAGAATCTCCTTCATTTCTTTTAACATTTCTTTTTTTTACCTACGAGATTATTTCTAGTTTGAATTTCTTTAACGCTTCCCAAAGTTGCTTCTTTATTTCAGTTACTATTATTTCAGGTATTTCAGTTATGTGGAATGTGTTTTCTTCTATGCACATGGCTCCTAGGCTTTTTTGGGATGGGATGGATGTTTGAAATTGCATTTTGGTCTTTCATTTTGTCATTTTGCTGTATTTTCAAGCTTCAAGTGTTGATCCAAGTGAGGGAGCGAGTTCACCCAGATTGGTATGGGATTCCATGCCTCGCCTGATCTTGCTGGCAAGGTAGGGAGTTCCCCCAGACTGGAATTGGAATCTGCTCCTCAGCCCCACCTGCTGGTCCCGGCAGGAATCTGTGGGCTCATCCCTGAGTAAGGAAGAGTGTTTCCCCAGACTCAAAAAGGATTCTGTGCCTTGGCCTGACTCCCTGGTTCTGACTCGCTGGTCCCAACTCACTGTTCCCAGTGGGCAACCACCTGATCCCAGGTGAGGAAGGGAGTTCCTCCAGACGGGGATGGGATTATGTGCCTTGGCCTGACTCACTGGTCCTGGCAGGAAACCACGGGTTCTACATCAGGTTTGATTATTAACTGCTTTCACATCCTACAACGTCTTCAAATTTGTGATTTTATAAAAATAGCTGTATAATGTTATGCTTAATTATATACTCCCTGATGATGTGGACAATTCTATTGAAAATAACAAGAGAAAGCATAGTAAGTACTGTATATCACCTAATATTGTGGTCTTATATGTCTCTTTCATATCATGATTTTCTAGGAATTTGTTTTGTTGTCTTATTTTGATCTGTTTTACCCTATAACACAGAAAGGATAGATATACACATAGAGATTCACACATGAGAAGAATTTATAACCTATTTATTGGAACCAATAATATAATGCATAATGTAATGAACAGATACTCTGAAGAAGAAGTGACACTAACAAACCCAATGCTAATTCTGTAGCATTATGATATAAAATTGAGCAATACTATTATTCACTGTTCAGAGTGATATTAGTCTAGTCTCTTATTTTTTTTGGGGAATTGTAATTTTAACATGGCTTTGTTTTAATCTTTTGGTGCACATGCTTCATTTTCTCTTTCATAAATGATGTTTCTGAAGTTGATGCAATATTTGGCATTAAGATATACATTTGTAGAGGCTTGGAGTATGTGTTTTTGAAAAAGTGGTGTTCTTTTCACATAACTTGTACATTAATGAATGTTATGTTTTCCAAGTTGTGACAAGACATCTGCTGATTTCCTAGCATCACTGGATATCATATCATGTAAATTATGTTGCCTGATTTTGTTTCTCAGTGGAGCCATTATTGGTCATTTAAGTAAACCTTTGTTTTTCTAACCATCAGAATTTTACTTGTTATGTTTATATTACATCTTTATTCGCTAGTAAGGTTTCCCCACATGTACCAAATGTAAACCATACTACTGTGAATTTCTGATTGTGCCATACTGACAGAATCATAACTTGTGTCCAATAGCACATCACAATATATATATATATATATATATATATATATATATATCTCCAGAAATTATAAAATTTGGCATGATTTATGAGTAACCATACTTTGAAATCAATTTTTCTTAAATAGAGTTGTTTTGGGGGAAAAGGTTGTTATTAGATGTATCATGCAAATGCCTTTATTTTATTCCTTGATGCTGTGAATGCATTATATATTTTGTAATTATTACTGTTTTTTCCTAAAATACTGAAGTAATGGCATGAAGGGAAACCTAAATTTTGAGCTGTCAACACAGTAAAAAGTAAATTTGCTAAATTATGATTCAGATTGTGTTCTGTTTTACTGAATTGTGAATTTATACAATGGCATATCGCTTTATCTATAAGGACCAGTGCATGACGTTTGTGGTGTGTACTGATTATCTTTAAACACATACACTGGGCCATGAGTCCCAGTTGGTTTCCTGTGGCCTGTGGTTTTCACTTCCATTTTAACATTAATGTAATTTGTAAAGTGTTTAATGCAGTGTTGTTGAATTCAAAATCTGATTAGGTTTCAATGGAATTATGTTTTTAACAAATGTGTTGTCATGAAAACACAAGTGAGCATTATTATACTATAATATGTTATGTTATGTTACGCTATGTTTATTGTTGGTGTGGCTTTTGAGTCTCCTTCCGTGCATTTTCAGTGCTTTCTGATTTCATTTTGTATAACTCACCTGATAAACTATGACATATCACATAATCCTGGGTAATTTAATTTTGGAAAAAATTTAAAAAGTAAATGAGAACCAGATTTGGTAGTAAACATCTGTAATGCCAGAAGTTACAAGGCTGAGGCAGTAAGATTGCTGTGACTTGAGGTCAGCCTGGGCTACAATGTGAGTTCAATGAAAGTCTAAACTTCATAGAAAAATCCTGTCTCAAAAATAAATAAATAAATTGAAATAAATAATACATTAAAAAGGTTTAAAAAGACACAAAAATCACCTATAAATCGACAAATCAAATCTTGATGAATTTTTCTTACATATGAACTTTAGTCAGCACACTGAGCATTAGGTTTACCATGAAGTAGACATTGATCTACTGCCAAGAATTTGAACTGTTTCAACTTTTTTGACCTTTTAACTGAGATGAATGTAGATATGCTACTGAATATACACTCTTAGGATTTAGAGAGCATAGTATAAAGAGAATTTGATGGTTCTTTTTATTTCAGTAGTAACTTTATATATGGAAGTAGGATTTGAGCAAAGGATTACTGTTTTTTGGAAAGACTTTCTTGTCTTATTTTAATGTAACTCAAGTACATATTAATAAGGTCCACATAAAAGATGGTATTGTTAAGTCTGTAAAAGAATAAAATGCAGAAGAATAATGAGAGAATAACATTGGCTACTGTATTGTGCACAAAGATTTCTTAATGATCTATATTTTCATACATTTGTAAAATTTGTTAATCTTTTTACAAATTTTAAGGCATGATCCCACTAAGATTGTGAGTTTCCCAGGGGAGGCTTAAACCTTTCCTTATTCAATCTCCCTCCCTCTCCCAGAGTGCTAGGATTGCAAATGTACATTATCTTGAGTTGGTAATCAGCAGTAATTTTGTGCATTCATAGAACGAAATATTTGTCTTTGATCTTTAGACATTTTGCAGAAAGAGTGGATCTAGTTAAGCTATATATCAACGTCCTAAATGCAGTTTTTTCAAAGCAACTAAGATTGAAAATCCCATTAACACTGTTTGTAGATTCTCTGTTTTGTAACTGTGGTCATCATGTGCTTCAGAATATCACTGCAAATGCCTTCTACACTGGGACTGAGACTTGATGTCCTTGAAGCAATTTCTGTTTATTTTTTTATCCCTCATGGATTTTGATGATTGTTTGAAGTCAAACCACAAGAAAAGTGTGAAAGCTAATGCCACTTGGGGCACACTGCCCTCCAGAAAGCCAGTACAGTGTAAAATACTGTTTTTTCTACTGTTGGACTTCCCAAGGTTTTTGTTTTACATTAGGTTTCTACGGATTGAATACTGAGATTTGCACTTAGGTCCATGGCCTTCCACATTTAAAATTCTTTTTATTTTCTTCCAGGTTCTGGATAAGTGGCTATACTGCTGAGGCTCTCCTTAAATTTGTGATGTTGCTGCCTCAGCCTTCCAGACTGCTGGCATTACAAGACACTCCAGCAGACCTGGTTTCATCAGAGTGTTGTTAAAAACTCATAGGCTGAGCATGGAATGTTGAAAATGCCTGCAATGCCTGCATTCAGGAGGCTCAGGCAGCAGGATTCCTGGGAGATCCAGACAAGCCTGCAACACACTCTGAGTTCAGATTAGGTCAGAGATACACAGGAAGAACTTGACCAATAACTGAAAAAGAAAAAGAAAACTAAAGAAAGGGAAATGAAGGAAAGCGGGGGAGGGGGAGAGGAGGGAAGGGAAGGAAAAAAGAGAAACAAAACAAAATTCCTGGTGACTGTATGAGTTTTTCTCTACTGGGCTGGCCTTTTTAATCTGTGGTCCTTTCTTGCAGTATAGGACCCTTTGGACTGTTGTCACTTTATTATATACCAGAAAACTATGTTTTTTGTTGCCCATAACTTTAATGTTTTTTTCCATGGCTATAGGATGACTCTTTGTCCTTCCCTGTGAATTTTCATTTTTTTTTTCTATTTCTAAGAAAATGGCACGGATATTTTGACAGGAATGGCATTTAAACACCTGGTTGCTCTGGATAGTATGTACATTATAACAATGTGAATTCTTCCCATCCACCATCACAGTCTGTCTTGTTTTCTCTTAGTGCCACTTCACGCATTGCTTCAATTTCTACAATTTTCCAAGAACAGGTGAGTTTGGTTAAAATTTTACATGACTATTAATTCTTTTGGATGAATTATGAAATGAATTGTGTTCCTTGTATTTGGGGCTGCAGTTTGTTTGAAGCACATAGATATGAATTGATTATGACATATGGATATTGTACCTTGAAACTGAAGTTATTTGTCCATTTGTTCTTAAAGTTTTTCAGTGGAGTTTTAAGTTTCTTATATGAAATGTTGTGTCCTCAGGAAACAGAAAGATCTCTTATTCTTCCTTTCTTTCTTTTTTTTTAATTATTCTTCCTTTCTGATTTGGTAAACTTTTGGGTTCTTATTGTTGACTAAGTTCTAGGACTAGGACTTGAAGTTGTGTGTTGAAAAGAGTCCAAAGCTTGGTTTGTTCCTGAACTGAGAAGCAAATCTTGCAACTTGTCAATCTCTGAGCATGATGTCAGTGCTGGGCTTGTCATGTCTGTACTTTGCTGTGCTGAGATTCATTCCTCCTGCAAATGGTGTGTGAATGGTTCTTATCATGAAAGGATGGTGACCTTTTGAATTTCTCAAAGTGATTTTACCAAATCTCTTGAGGGGTTAGCTGTACCTCATACTGTGAATATGGCAAATGACACTGAATGATTTGTGCAAGTGGAACTATTCTAGCACCACTGAGGGTGAACCCAGTGTTCATTGTGGTAGTTAAAATTTTCATGTGCTGGTGAATTTAGCTGATGAGCATTTAGTTGAATATTTTTGTGTATGTTCATTAAGAATATTGGCCATTAGAGCATTATCATTTTTTAATGCATTATGGTCTGGCTTCATTATCAGGGTGACTTTGTCATCTAAAAGGAATTGGTGGTGGTTCCCTTCCCTTAAAAGACACGAAAAATGATTAGTATTTATTCTTTTTCAAAATTTTATTTTGAAGATAGTAAAATACAACAGGGCAAACAGAACAAAGCAAATTGAGACAATGCACTGAAATTGGTACGGAACTTCACAGCAGGGTCCATGATAACAGTAATAGGTACCATAGTATATCTCATTATCTTCACATTTGGCTTCCATTCAATTAGTTATAGTGAAATCCAAACAAACACAGAACATTTTAAAACCAGTCAAAAGATAATATAGAATAGAGCAAAACAATTAAACACAGCAAAAGATTAAAGACAACATTTGTTTTCAAACACCAGATAGAAAGAAATCCCCCATATTTTCTATATTGCACACAGTCATCTTCCCAAGAGATGCTCAGAATTCTGCCTCTCCTTGCTGACCAAGGGGGGGCAAGTGAGATGTATGGCTGTCAGTCCATGTACCAGTATGCTCACCACAGATGCTGACTGGTTCTCCTCTTGGCTTGCATCAGGGATGCTTGCCAGGAAGGCAGGAGAACTGTTTTCTTATTTAGATGCCTAAGTCCCAACATGGCCAGATCCAGTATTGATTCTTTACTATACACTTCATACAAGTCAGCAGGGCATTTATCATATCCTGGCATTTGTTGTTGTTATTAAGCAGTTATGATTGTTGACTCATTGCCCGTGTCTGTTAATGCTATGTCAAATGGTGTGTTTTCTTCTGAGGGTGTGGGTCAGGGATACCATATGAGATCATGTATGGATTAAGGATCATGTCACATTTTTCTTAGGGATGTAGCAATTTACTTTTGTATCTTCAAACTACCCCTACAGTATATATTTTTGTGAGTAATCTGTTAAGTTATTTAGTCTTTTAAAGCACATTGTTGCAGGGTGCAGTTACTTCTGGAGGACACTGGGGCAGGCTAGGGCCAGGGCTCTTATTTCAGGTTTTGTACCCTTACCTGCTTGCAGTGTCCCCACCTCCTGACCTGCTGCCTGTAAACACCTGTCTTGCTCCACAGCTGTGGTGAATTCACATGTGGCAGTTGAGATCTCACCTGGGTGTCCAGAGGTACCCTGAGTGAGACATGGGGACTCAGGACTGCAGGGAGGAACTTGGACAGCAGGGCCACAACAGCCCTCTCTTATCTAGCATGCAGTGTACGCTGTTTGCTGAGAAGCTGACTGATGGATAAGGAGTCCTGGACCTGAGACTTTCTTGCCCATGGTACACTACTATGTGCCGTGGTGTCCTCCACATCTGCACGGTCCATCTTCCCCTACTTCAGATTTCCACAGAGATCTAAGGAACCCGTTTCCCCTTCCAGGCTCCAACTCTATGATGAGTTTTAGTGTGAATTTTATGATCAGGAAATTCAATTTATACACATTTAACCTGGAAATTCCACTTCTATGTCCTCATTATAAAAAATGAGATTGAGAGACACCCATGATCTCTTCTTATTCAGTTATGAGTGTGGATAGTTAGAAACCATGAATGTACCACAGCAGAGATGCTGAGTCAATTATACAATTATAGTCACAGAAAATGCTGAAATAAGTCCATGTCCTGGATCCTACCTAAGATGATAGGAGACTTCAACTCCTGACCCTCTCTCCACCCAGGAATGAAGAGACCCAGGCCTGAATAGCAGGTGAGGACAGAAGAGAGGGGCTCCTGGAGGGCAGAGCACTGAACCTGGGGGGAAGCCTTTTTGGTGTTTTTTCCATTCCATTGCATTATTTGTAGTGTTCTATTCAGTATTCCTTTTATTCAAATCAGTTAATATTTAATTGTGGCTAATTTCTTGAATATGTGTGTGAAAATGGATGATTTAATTTCATTATATATACTGAAAGTTATGCACAATACAGACACTTCACATATCACTGTAAATATAAAATAAGGAGGTTTGGTATTCAGCAAGCCAACACATCGCTCACGACTAACTTTTAAAAATTCCAACACATAAAGCCCTGAGGATCCTGCTGTGGAGGGTGTCCCTGCTCTTCCTACCATAAAAGCCACTGTGCTGACCTGTGTCTTTTGCTGCCAGAGGACAGCAAGAGTTTTTCTTCAGTGTCTATTTTTCCAGCAAGGAAGTCCTGAATCTTCCTGCTTTCAGGCAGCACAGGGAGTGTGCAGCTTGCAGAGGAGCCTAGCACTGCCTGCCTTACACCCTTTTCCCCCACCTCATGCATGCTGCAGCCCTGCAGGCAAGGGAAGGCAGAGCAGCCAGGATGCAGCAAAAACTCTGATTCCTCAGCCCCAGGGGCCTCAGTTCCTGGGTCCTGGTCTCAGACTCCACCAGGATGCAGGTGCTATCCTGAATTCATCTGGCTTAGTGGGCAGGGCGCCCAATCTGCACCTCTTTGGATGAAGACCACAAAGACCACTGTCTTCAGTGACCCTTCCACTCTGCAAATTTTGCTCCTATCTTTGCAAGTGAGGCAGTGGCATTGGAACAAAACACAATATTGTCATTACATTTCTCTTTGTTGTCATTTTTTCTGGCTTCTTTGTTTATTTAAGCATATATTTAGAACTGCATTTTGCCAAAAAACATTTCTTTGTCTTTTCACTCCCCAGTTAACAGAAGTTTTTACAGATTTCTACTGTAGTTCAAACCCTATGTGCTTGAATGCTGAGAATACACTCTCAAGCTTGGTAGAATGAGGGAAGCAAAGCAGAAACTGAACTTGGGGACACTGCTGTGCCTTTCAGTATTTTGTGCAGCAATCCCTGACTCATGCCTGTTTACCCATAACATATGGACTTCAATACCAACTGAATCTGCCACTGACAAATGAGTTTTCTATATTTACTTCAAACGATCTCATTTCCCCTCAACTTGCTAAGCACATGGCCTAAGGATTCTTACACCGAAACTTCAAAAATTATTTCCAGTAAACAAGAGACTGCTACCCATCCTAAAATCATGGTGGGGTTTTATGTAAAGACATAGTCTGATCCACACACAGGCAATCATGAGCTAAGGGGGCAGAGATGGCTTGTGCAGATAGAAACACCTTGAAATTGTCAACCAGCAGTAGCATCCAGCAGGGAGCAGAGCTGCTGAACCCTCATATTTGGGTGATGGAATCATCTGGTGGGTTTTGCCTTGGGTTTACTGAGGTGGCTCAGTAAATCTAGATTGCTGTAGTGCAGTGCCAAAGGGAAGTCATGTCCATGTAGCATTTATTTGGAGTTATTCTTTTGCAATTGTGAAACCTGCATGCATGAGGTTTCACACCTCTGCCATTGCAGACTCACCCATAGGCATTATTTCCATGACTTGTAAAGGATCAGTTTATTTACACAATATGCAGAATGCTGTACTCAGCCTTGTTTTTCTCAGACTTGTGCATTTTCAATCTTTCCTCCAAAAGGAAGCTAAATGATTTAGTTTGAGCAAACTTCAATTGTGTTGCCATGCTCCTGTGTGATGTCCTTGCTGACAGACCTGAAAAGGAAGTGAGGTGGACCTGCTGGGGGTTCAGCTCCACAGGGATACTCTGCTCAGGTGTGTCAGTCAGGGCTGCCCTTCACCTGACTGGGCAATCTGGCATCCAAATGCCCTTGCTTGGGGTTGTCCCTGGTGTTGGGAAGCACTGGTTTGCAGTGTAGACTCCCAGCGCACTGGTTAGCCCATGAAAAACCTTGCTGTGCTATGAGTTTTTCACCCCTAGACCTGCACCTCAATGGCCCTGGCCAGAGTTCCCTCCAACAGTCATGCATGGCATTCTCCAAACAGCTCTCCTGTGCATGCCCTACGTGAAGGCTAGGGAGGGTCCCAGTTCCTTCCTGCTTCAAACAGTACTGTGAATCAAACTCTTGAAAAGAAATCTTGAAAATTTGTGTAGCATTCTCTTTTGGAAAAACCTCTCTTCTAGGTCCTGTGAGGTCTAAGGACGGCTCTGTATATAGCTGTGATGAGAACTATGGGACAGGACTCTGGTCTGTCCCCCATGTTCTCTCCAGTGCTGTTCAGCTCATGCCTTAAAATGTGCCATTGGATGGGGACACAGCACATCTCAGTGATTTGTGCCTGTGCTTATCAACTTTGGGAGGCTGAATGTTTTCTGCACCTGTTGGCCACAGGTGGTGATTTCCTTTTGAATTACAAGACTTTCTCACTTCTCTCACAAAATGAACTGGTGAGACCTCTTTTACTCCAATAATTCAAACCCCGGGAAGGTGAAGCACTTTTATCACCAATTACAGCACTAAACATTGAACCAATCACAGATGCTAGGTTTAGCTGCCTCTGTGACTTCATGAGGCTTTGGTGGGGATACCCAGATACAAACAATAACACCTTCAAAAGTAAATCCTCTGAAGATGCCCATGCTTTGGACTAGAAGATAATTCCTTGCCTTAGTCCAGGGTTTATCTTATTTTATTTTACTAATTTATTTTTTAAGACTCTCACAATGTAGTTCAAGCTGGCCTTCAATTCACTATGTAGGCTAAACTACAACTTGCAACAATCCTCCTGCCTCAGCTTCCTAAGTGCCAGGATTCAATGCACGTACCATCACACCCAGCTATTGTTCGTTAAGCTGTATTTATTGATTTATTTGAGATTACTCAATTTAATTACCTTTGTTATACTTAAGTATACAAAAATGCTAATAAATGTAATAAAATTCCAGCCCAATGTAAACAACTTAGCAACTTAGCAAGGCCCTGTCTGGGAATAAATTATGATAAAAGGACCAAGGCACTGGATTCAATCTTCAGCACAGCAAAATTAAATAAATCTATAAATAAACAGACCTCATATAAAATAATCTATAAATAAACAATACTGCTTAGAAATAAATCTATAAAAAACAAAATTGCTTGTCAGTAAATCTATAAGTAAATAAAGCTTTTGTGATAGCTCAGATGAGAATTGTTTTAAAAGCAATTTTATTTCATTGTAATTGACATACGATGAACTAACAGGTTTAAATACAAAATTGGATGAAACTTGACATGGTCCAGGGATATAGCTAGTGGCAAAGTGCTCCCTGGCTAGCACAGGGTCCTGAATTTGGTTCCTGTTACCAAAAATAAACAAAACTGAAACTAAAAACAAACAAAATTTCCTCTAGAAATCTTGTCATACATGAGCCCCTTGAAAATCATCACCGAAGTGGTGATGTATACGAGACCTTCACATTTTCCTTATGGCTCCTTATAATTGCTTCCTTCCATCCTAAGCAATGTGTCTGTTTTTTGTCTCTGGGAAACACTTTATATTTTCTAGGGGTGACAGGTCTGTAGCCACAGAGGATGCAGGGTGTTTTTGTTTTTGTTTGGGAGGAGCTGGTGGGGTTTATTCAATCCTCATAACCATGATAGGTTTCCCACGTGGTGCTCCTTGTCAGTGGCTGAGCCATCACATCCCTCTGTGTGGATGAACCACAGATCCTCATGTGTCCGTCAGCTGAGGCCCTTTTTGGTGTTTCCAGTTTTGATCTCAGAAATAAAGTTGCTGTAGTCATTCTTGTGTTTGTATAGCTTAGCACTGATTTGCAAGGGGAAGATACTCAGTGTGCAGTTGAATATTTCAGGTCTGGCTTGTTTAACTCAGAAATTGTTTAACTGTCTTTCAAGAAGTTGTTCAAAGCAGAGTAAAGATTTCTGGCTCTTCCTGTGAGTATTTTTAAACCCTGTTCTTTTTTAAACTCTTGGTCATTTATTATTCAGTCTTTTTCAGTTGGTTTTATAAAATTTACCTAAGGTAAGTTTATTTCTATTACATAAAATTCAGCATTTTTGACTTTGGAGAGAATTTTAAAGGTGGAAAAACCCCAAAATACTGTGTGTGTGTGTGTGTGTGTGTGTGTGTGTATGCACATAGGTAAATCACCTATAACTTTAACATTACAAAACTTCTGCTATGTGATGATTGACTTCATTGTCAATTGATGGGCTTAAGAGCTGTCCAAGGGACTAATAAAGTGTACTTCTGGGCTCATCTGTAGGGGTCATGGAGGAATGATGTTAGATACTCCATCTGGTCTCTGGCTTCTTCCTCCCTGGTGCTGTCCCTCTACTCTGCTTCCTGGACACCATGGACTGCTTAGGGCACTACATAAGAATGTAAATATGAGATAGTAAACTGTAAGAATTATACAACAAAAACAGTGGTTCTCTGCTTTGCTCCACACTGACTACCACTGTTGCTGATGTCTTGAACATGTACATTCTGTGACCTTGGGACCTCATGCCAGAAAATCTTTCTTGAGTTCCCAAAGCAGGCCAACAAATGTTCACACAGTACCCAGGAACAGTCCATGTTACCTTCAGCCAATTCTTCTGCATCTTCAAGGAGAACATGGCCCTTTTGTGTTCTCCCCGTGACTCTGCAGAAGGCCATTCTAATCCTACTTTATAAATCCATTATGTGTCACACACACACACACACACACACACACACACACACACAAATTAAATCTGATCCTGTAGTGAACCCTGACAAAAACTGCCTCTAGCTACCTGTGCAACCTCCCATGAACAATTTCATGCCTCACTCATGTGAAAAATCCAAAGAACTGTAGCAGTGCTGTGCCAAGTATGGGTTAGTTAATGGAGGTGTTGGTATTAGGCCCACTGGGTTAAAATTCTATCTACTCGTTTGTCATTGGAAAAGGTATTAAATGTTGGTGTCTTGGCTCACACAGCTATGAAAATGAAAATAATTCCTAACCCCTAAGAATTAACATATGTAAAGAATTAACATATGTAAAGCACCTCAGAGAGGCCCTGATCTTACCCCTGTGTTACATATGCTTGTTAGTATGTTATATTAACATGTAAACATATTTTTAATTTATGAAGACATCAGACCATGGATACCTAAAGCACTCATTTCTCTATAATAAAACAAGGGCAACAACGCAAATAACAATGGCATCTGAGCACTTGCTATATGGTAGGAACCATGGGAAGACTCTGCAGGGTTTTCATTGGATCTTCACAACAGTGCCAAGAGATGAGTATTGCCATTCATCACAGTTTGTTTTTTAATAGAAAAAAACACACAATATTTCAAAGCAAAATAATACGAGAATAAGAATAGTTTAAATTGAGGCTTCCAGAAGAGAAGCAGTGTACCTAAGGTGTCAGGCCCGGGAAGATTTGAGTCCAGACATCTATAAATTCCAAGCCTCAGACTCAGTCCACTCCTCTGCTTCCTCTCACAGCAGGCCTGGAGCTCAGTCTCCCAGAAGCTCCACCTGCAGCCACACCCAGCGTTAGAGAAACCCTAACCTCCACTGCCATGCCCACCGCCTCATTCTTGCCTCCTGGAGGGCTCTGCACCTCCTGGGTCCCAGCTTCTGGCCCCGCCCCTCACATCGCTTGGCCCCACCCCCTGGCCGCGAGCGAAGATTACACTCCACCCGGCCCAACCTGGGCGGTCCGCCCAGGGACGCTCCCTAGCCACTGGCCTCCACATCTCACTCAGTCCCACCTCGCCCCTGGCCTCGCTTCACAGTGGATGCATGGAGTGGCCATTTTGCCACTAGCGACCCCTTCTGGAGACCTGAGCACTCTTCCTTTCGGCCTAAGCTGTGGCTGGGCCGGGACTGGGGTCTGGGCCAGGTAGGCGGGAGGCAGCCAGTGTTTTTTTTTTTTTTTTTTTTTTAGAGGAAAAAGAGAAAAACACAAAACAGACCAAAGCGGCGTAAGGGTACACGCAATACAGAACTACAAAACAAAACAAAACAAAACAAAACATAAAACCATAACAGTAAGAAATTACCTGCTAGTAGATTACACACTATTTTCTTGGAAATAGTTCCTCAAATCACAGTATCAAAGAACACAAGGTGGACATTCAAACAGGGAGACTGCAAACATCTGTGTTCAATGTTCCAAAAACATTGATAAAGTCAGCTATTTAACACCCCCAAACACACTTGCTGTTATATCCGTTAGAGCTCCTTTTCTTTTTTTTTTTCCCTCTCTTTTTTACAACAAAATTTACACATCTTGGATTTTATTACTCCTTAGTGCTTATTACTTTCTTTGGGGGGGGGGGAGAATACAGTCAAATATGGCAAAACAAAGCTGTCAGTCAATACCAAGGATAGACGTAGCACATGGTGTAGAACAGAGTACAAGTTTATCAACAATGGTTATCAACGTTGTCCCTTGTTTCCTTAAAAAGAATTGTCTATCTTATTAGATATTATAAAGTTGGACAAAACAGTAGAGAACAAGACCAATAAAACTTAGGCATTGTAAACATTACAGGACTTCCAAAGAAGACAATAGTCAAACCAGAATGGGTATCTTAGTGAATCTTATTGTCTTCAAAGTAGTTGCCTATGTCTTCAAACTTGATACTATCATATAGAATGGAACAGAGTCTAATCAGTCAAAACAAGATCGTGGGAGTACTACAGGACTTCAAAACAAGTTAATAGGAAATCGAAAAGAGTTACTATTTATATATCCTATTTTTTTTGAATTTTTTTTAATTAAGACAAACATAAGAAATGACTAAATAATTTTTTTTGAAACAATAAGGGGGAGATTAAGATAAAACAGGACATAACAATATAACAATAGAGGTCACAGCATGACTGTTTCAATAACCTAGTACTTCACCACCTTATAACCTGACTTAATAGTAGTTACCATAGTGTCTTTTTCCTTGAAATATTTGGGTAAAACTTCATATACTCTAGCTTCAAATATTTTCATATCAAGAAGCCCAGAATAAAGCCTTTCTAATTAATGAGTGAAAACTTTATAAGGCTTCAAGGCCACCTAATGGGGAATCATGATTACCACATATTTTTATATATTTGAATCATTACTTACATTAGGGAAACTATTCGGTATTCACACATGCGAGATTGATTTATTTCACTTATGAGTATGGTCTCAAGCTGTGCCCATTTATTGATAAATATTTATATTAGCTCACAGAACATATTTAAGCAAATGCAAAAGAGTTGAAATCATCCCTTGCATATTATCGGATCATAGCGCTCTGAAATTAGAAATTAATGACAAAGGATACTGCAAAAATTCCGCAAACACATGGAAACTAAATAACACACTCTTGAGTAATCAGTGGGTCACAGAAGAAATTAAAGAAGAAATTAAACAATACCTAAAAGAAAATGAAAATGCAGATACAACTTACCGGAATCTGTGGGATGCAATGAAAGCCGTTCTGAGAGGAAAATTTATTGCACTGAGTTCCCACATCAGGAAAACAGAACGAATACAAGTAAATAACTTGATGCTACACCTCAAACAGCTAGAAAAAGAAGAGCAAGTCAAACCCAAAGCCAAAAGAAGAGAGGAAATTATAAGAATCAGAGCAGAAATCAATGCAATAGAGACTAAGAAAACAATCCAAAGAATCAACGAATCAAAGAGTTGGTTCTTTGAAAGAATAAATAAAATCGATAAGCCCCTAGCCAACCTTATTAAAAAAAGGAAAGAAAAAGCTCAAATTCATGCAATAAGAAATGAAAAAGGAGAAATCACTACAGACCCAATAGAAATACAGAGGATCATCAACACCTATTTCAAAAACCTCTACTCTCAAAAGTTTGATAACACAGAAGAAATAGACAGATTCTTAGAAGCATATGAAGTACCAAAGCTAGATCAAGAGGATATAAAACTGTTGAATAACCCAATCTCTGCTAATGAAATTGAGAATGTAATTGGGTCCTTGCCCACCAAGAGGAGCCCAGGCCCAGATGGATTCACTGCAGAATTCTACAAGAAATATAAAGAAGACCTAATGCCGACACTCCTCAAACTATTCAATGAAATTGAAAGGGAAGCAATCCTTCCTAAGTCATTCCTGGAAGCAAATATTACTCTAGTACCAAAACCTGAGAAAGACCCAACTATAAAAGAGAACTATAGACCGATCTCCCTAATGAACACAGATGCAAAAATCCTCAATAAAATATTGGCAAATAGGATCCAGCAAATCATCAAGAAGATTATACACCATGACCAGGTGGGATTCATCCCAGGAATGCAAGGATGGTTCAACATACGCAAATCAATAAATGTAATCCACCATATCAATAAAGCCAAAAATAAGAATCACATGATCATCTCTATAGATGCAGAAAAAGCCTTCGATAAGGTCCAACACTTATTCATGATAAGAACTTTACAGAAAATTGGAATAAATGGTCTTTACCTCAATATAATAAAGGCCATTTATGACAAACCAACAGCCAGCATCATACTAAATGGCCAAAAATTGAAAGCCTTTACTTTAAAATCGGGTACAAGACAAGGATGTCCTTTATCACCACTCCTATTTAATATAGTACTGGAAGTACTAGCCAGAGCAATTAGGCAAGAAAGAGAAATAAAAGGGGTAAAGACAGGAAAAGAAGAAGTTAAATTATCATTGTTTGCAGATGACATGATACTCTACATAGAAGACCCCCTAAACTCCATTGAAATACTCTTAGATACAATAAATAAATTCAGTAATGTGGCTGGATACAAAATCAATACTCAGAAATCAATAGCATTCCTATACACGAACAACAAAATTACAGCGAGGCAGCCAGTGTTGAGTGGCGGCGGGGCCCGCTGGCCCCAGTGTTAGTGGCGCAGGTGCCCTTGAACGGCTTTCCAGCGAGGCGGCGGGCGCGGCCTGGGGCCACCTAGCCTCAGGTCTTCAGGGCCCTCTCTCCTTTCCTCCCTCCTCTCTGTCAGGGTCTGCATGGCCAGCCTGGCACGTGGCCTGGGATCCTTGCCCCCCCCCAGGTGCTGTTGGGAGCCCAGCCCTGTTGTGGCACCTGTGGGCAGGGCAGCTGGGGGTCTCACATGGCTTCTGCTCTCAGTGAGCCTGGCCCTGCTGAGCTGTGGACATTTACCCCAATAGGAGAATTTTATTCCACTTGGAGCTCCTCCCTGCAGACTGAGAGAGGAACTAGATGTTATACTAAAATAGCAGTTATTATTCTACCTGCACATGCTTTGTCTCCAGTCCATTCCATTGATAAGGGCTTTCTGCTTTTTTTAATATTGGTGTCTCTTGGGTGTTTAAGCTTTGTGAGGAGTCTCAATATAGCATGGGGCTTTGAGGGATGAGGAACTGTGATCAGCAGTTTAAAAACCTAAATCCACAAAAAAAAAAATTCACCCACATTGCTGAACCTGCAGCAGAATACCCATCTTGTCCATATTCGGCTGTCTCTAACCATACTCCCCAGTTCTGCTCACATCATTTATGTATTTGCATAGTGTTGAATATTTATTTTATATGCATAGGTAGAGTTTTACTTAGTTATCCTGTTACTGACCATGTACACAAGTCTAGTTCCTCTTAGAAAAACTTCATTTAGCATATATATCTTTTCTTGGGATAAATTTCAGACATTGGAAATAGTAAATCAAAGTTCTGTGTTCTTCCCCTGGTACTTGATATGAATTGCTTTGTAAACAAGACATGTTAACAATAGACACCTTGCAAAATTTAGGTATTTGCCCAATTATCTGGAGAAATTTGAAGTTCAGCAAGGTGTTGAGTCATTTTCTGTACCAGCTGAGAGGCCACAACCTAATGTTGGGTTATATTTTTAACTGATGTACCATGTTCATCCTTTTGTTTTGATTGATTCTATTCTGTTTTATTTCATTTGGTTTTATTCTCTTTACAATAAAAAAAAACCACTTACTTGCAAGGCATGGTGGCGCATGCCTGTAATCCCAGCACATGGGAGGGTTAGAAAGGAGGATCACAGGGAGTTCAAGGCTAGCCTGAAATACTTGTTGAGTCAAGGTCAGCCTGCAGTACATGGAAATACCTTGTCTCAGAGGAAAATAAAACAAACAAACAACCAATTTTTCCTGTTTTTTATGTTAATGTAGCACAGGTAGATATTAATAAAGTATGAAAACACTGTTATGAATAAATTAAAATTTTTCATACCAGAAGAGTGGTTAATACACTGTGGTCAATGATCGCAGGGATTCCTGTATGAGCTATATGACCATGCACTTTAAAAATTTGTTGGTTTTTTAAAATTTTTTGAGACAGTCTCTACATAATTTACTCTGCTCTCCAAGTTGGGTTTAACCTTGTGGTCCTCCTTCCTTCCCCTCCCAGAGTGCTGGGAGTACAGGTATAGGATACCTCCTTTGGTAATTCACAATAATTACGAATGTTTGTGGGGTAACATGTGCTTTTGATCTATGGCTCCTTTGTAGAAAGAATCAATCTAGTTAATGTGCTACCACCTTACTAAGCTACAAATACTTTCACAGTGACTACAACTGCAAATCCTATTGTTTAACAGATTTGAAAGCTATCCTTATTAACCGTGGTCACCATGCAGTTTAGTAATCACTGAAAATTTCTTCTCCATTGTTAATGAGACTTCGTGTTCTTGGATGAAAATCCTCCTTTCCCCATTCCTCATGGAACTGATCATTCTTTAACATCAAAGTGCCCAAGAAAGACATGGAAGCTCAAGCTGCTTGGAGCACACTGCTCTCTAGAAAGACCAGGCGATGGTGTTCTGCAGCCCTTCATTGTGCTCCCATTTTTTTTGTTAACTCAGTTCTGGGAATTGAATGCAGGCCCGTGCACTGAACTACAATAAATTCTGTTTTTAAATTTCTTTTTTATTTTGAGTCAGGGTTTGCATAAGTAAGTACACTGCTGAGACACCATTCTTGGGCATAGATATTCACTTGTCTGTGTGTGGACACACATTGATGTCAGAGACATTTCATTTTCAAAACCAAGATCCTCCATGCACACATACTACTCTCATCGGTGTATTACTTCGTGATCAGATTCCTTTTCCTCTTTCCTTGTGGGCCCAGAGAGACTGAGCTCAGCATCCCCACAGCTTTCCCTTGTTCTCATGACCCACTCTCTATGTGGAGTGTAGCAAGGCTCTCAGTTTCCTCCTGCTTCAAACACTGCAGTGAACCACAGCCTTGAACAGAAAGCTTGAAAAGTTATGCCGATCTCTATGTGGGATAAATCACTATTGTGAGCACTGCAAGGTCCAGGGACACCTGTGTAGAGCTGTGATGGGAGTTACTGGACATGGCTCTTCTCTGCACACCATGTTCTCCCCAGTGATGTTCAGCACTTGCCTTAAAACCTGCCATCAGATGGGGACACAGCACATGTCAGGGATGTGTGCATCCATTAATCAGCTTTGGGAAGCTCAGCATTTTCTACATGTGTTTACATGTGGTGATTCTCTTTTGAATTACAAGAAGTATTCATCTCTCACAGATAGACTCATGACACCTCTTTGGCACATCTAATACAAACTATTTATCTGTCTGCTGCTTGTAAGCAAAGATTTCTTATTGTGGATTCGACATTATTCTTGTTACTGTTTTTCAAATGTAAGGAATCAGATCTTTCTCTCTCCCTTGTATCACTGAAATCATGGGAAAGCTTTTCCAACATGGAAAGATGAGTAGATACACAATAGTCTTTACATTTTACCTATAAACTTTGGTCTACCTGGGATTTTGTCTTCTATTGAAGAGCAATAGCAGCCAGTCTCCTCTAGGAATATTTGGCCAAACATAATTTGATGCACGAATATTAAAGACCCAGAGTGCTAAATCACAGTGTGAAAAAGTCAGAGTGGGTGGGGAGTAGCAAGAGAGTACAAGGATATGGAAGGGTCCAAAACTGAGCAGAGTGCTGGAACTCAATGGATGTGGAAATGTACAAATTGGTGATGTGATGATGTGCTACTGAATTGAATGTGTTGAAATGCATGATACCTTAACTTTTAATTAAAATTACCTTAGAATTTGATGTTGAGAATAATTATAGACATAGGAGTAAAAATCAAAACTGAAAGAAATACAAGGGGAGGGGTTAAAAGGGGATGGAAGGGAAAAGCAGGTGCTTTGCAGGACTTGGCCAAAGTGGAGTTCAAGACACCTGTCATGGCATGAGTAAAAGTGCCAGTTATGGAATTCCTTAAGACAGGTTGCCTGACCCTAGTTTTCACTTTGGTCCCAGAGCTGGTGAGGTCAGTGGAGGTGGGGATGACCAAAGCTCTACAATTGGGACTTGAGGTTAGTCAGGTAACAGCCCTGCATCAGCAGAAGAAGAACAAGCACCAACTGTCCTTGCTCCCTGCAAGCCGCAGAATTTCCCAGTGCCTGTCACACAACTCTGTGCACAAATCCACCCCAGCAAAGTTTCTGATTCAGCTTTGACCAACTCATTTCTGCATGCCTCAGGGTTGCAGGAGGTTCCAAGACTGGCAGTCTTTCTCCTTGTCAAGTGTCCCATGCACTCCTCAGAGGCCCACAGGCCAAAGCCAAAATCTTTTGAAGGCAGTGCTCACGTTCAGTGAGCTCAGGTTGGTACAATTCAGCTGGGACATCTTGTAGAATTGGACACCAGCCTCCTGCTCCAGTTGCAGAGAGCCCAGCACAGCCTTCTCTCTGCCTTGAATTAGACAATGCTGGCCCAGGAAGCCTTCCCCTGCTGATAGCAGTCCCTAAAAGGGATGTGACCACCTGTCCTCCGTTCTTTAGGAAAGCATGAAATCCATCTTCCTTTCCCACCCTCGTGGTGTTGTCTCTGTGAGAAAGAGAATGGTGTCTGCAGTGTTATTCTACTTGTGCTTACTCTACAGGGTTGGTGCACTGTAAATATCTGTGAAGTGAGTGGTCAGAGGGAGTGTGTTCTGCCTGCCATTCCTTCCTCTTCAGTTCATATAGTGATGCATCATTCCATCATGTGTGCCTTCTGGGGACACCCCTTCCCCTATTATGTGTTCATATATACAGATGCCAGCAGGTTAGTCACATTCACAGTAATGTGGGTAGTACCTGATCTGTTCTTTAGAGGGACTTGTGTCCAGGATAACATGCAATCACAAGAGAACAGTGACCACATTTGCTCTGGCCATTGCATCATGGTCACAGCCTAGGAAATGGGTGGTTAAAGGCACTCACCATCTCCTTTTATGATGTCCATGTGAACCTGTATCCCATGGTATTCCCCCAGAGATTCCTGCTGTGGATAACTTGGAAGCCCGTGGAACGACTCTCCAGTGTCCTTCAAAATGAAGAGAACAGCTTCACTCAAGTGACAGATCCATGGTAGGAGGCAAGGCTTCTCCAAGGCTAAGAAAAACCAGCAGTGCTGACAGGGTCACAGCTCTGAGGAGAAAGATCTGGGTTTAGACCCAAATCCTCCTCCTGACTTACTACATAAACCTAGACAAGACATCATGCCTCAGGTCTTTCACAGAGTGTCCCCATGCACTTTAGAGGTCATCCTGGCATCTACTTCCTGGGGACATTATCACCAGTCTGAGATGACAATTGTAATGCCTGTTGGCTGGTGTCTTGTGTACATAGTGTACAGAATTAGACATTAAATCCAGGAACAGATGCGATGAACAGGGAATACAGTGCTGCCTGGTAGTAGAAATGACACTGACCTCCTGGACGTATTCCCTGGTGGCATTGTGAGGGGGCAGAAGTTCTTCAATTCAATCATCTTTATGTTCCCTAAGCATCACAATCTCTGCTGTGTACTGGTGCTATGCCCTCAAGTCAGGACCTCACACAGGCTATGCAAGCACTATGGATGGAGTTGCACCCCCAAATCTTCTGCCATTGCTTCTACATTCATACTTATTTGAATTAGCACTCCCAAGACCTGACTCCTACTCAATAGCTGACAGCTGACCTTCTGATGCCAAAAGCTGCGTAGCCCTTTCCCTACATTATGGGCCTCACTTAGTGAATTATTATTATTATTATTATTATTAGTGCTGTTATTTTGCATTAGCAGTGCTGAAATTGAGCCCAGGGCCTCATGCATGGTAAGCAAGTACTCTACACTGAGCTCTGTCCCCAGCTCCTGAATCCCTCTTAAATAACTGAATATGGCAGACATCATGTGATGCGAATACTAAGGTCCACGCATTAAAATAACTGTTATGCATCTTCTGTTCTTTCCCTCTTATATTCTCTCTTACATTTTAGTATTCATTTTTCTCCCTCTCTGGATCTCTGGCTGTGGGGAAGCCACTGCTGTCTCTGAAGCTTGCAAGAGGAGAGGCTGATGAACTTTGAGTGAGAAAAGGGAAAACAGTCCAAAAGGAATCAGGCTTTCACCTTCGGTCCTGCCTGTAAGCAAGGGACAGACTCTGAGAGCAAATTCTGCCCTAGTGCCATCTCCCTGAGCCTGTCTTTACAGAGATATGATGGTAACAGACCCAGCAAAGCCTCCTGGATTCCTGATACACAGCAACTCTGAGAGAACAGAGTTCATCTCTTATATGAACTGAAATTGTCTTCTGTCACACGTGTCTTGTCACATTTTCAAAATGTATGTAATGACTGGACAGAATTTGACATCTCTGCCTTCTTTCACCAATCATAATCATTAAAGACTATGTACAGTGAGATTACTGTACAGTGTTTTCCTATGGATTTTCTTTAGTAGGTTCTCACTTCATGGTTTTCCGTAGTTTTTTTTATTCATTCAAATGTTATTGGATATTCACATTTCTGTTGTTAGAAACAAAGTTCATGTGAATATCTTATAAAATTTTCTTCATGACATAGAGAGGATTGCATGCACAGAATCCGAAGATAGTCAGATGAGTTAATCTGAAATTAACTGTCAAAATGATATCTGAAGTGAATGTACCACAAGCAAGAGAGAAGAAATATCTCTTGTGCACTTTCTCACCAATACCAGTGTGTTTTGCTGAAAAAAAGAAAGTCTGCTTTTGTGCTCTTCAAAACATAAACAGGGATTCTCTTGTGGAATGAATATTTGCTTACCTGATAACTGACAATGATAGGAGGCATGTAGAAACAGGGAAGGGTTCATGTGACTGCCAAGGGCATGTTGAAAGCCTTAGAAGTGATAGACTTGTGAATCCCATGGAGGACTTGGAATCACAGCTGGCTCCTGTCGAAGTCACACGGCATGACCCAGGGAGTACTGACCTCTCCTGAAGTTATGGCCCCATGACTAGGACAGTCCCTGTGAGAGTTCCTTAGTATTGCATGACATGCCTACTACTTGACAGAAGATGGAGGTGCAGGAGTCTCTAGCCCAAGGAGAGGGACTCAGGGGCTGCTCCTCTCTACCCATAACACATGTGTAAAATCTAGACAGCTTTGGAATATGGGAGAAGCCGAAAGAGTTAAAGCAAAATGTGAGTGAAACAGTCCCACCATGGGTGTTATACCTATGGGAAAATGACAAAAACAAAAGGCAAAATGCAATCTCAAACATCTAGTCCATCAGGACCAAGACCAACCGACATTGAAATAGAGGACTTTAAAACTTATAAATCAGAAATCGCAAAAGATAGAAAACGAAGTAAAGAAACAAATCTATGATGCTATAGAGCAAATTGAATTAGAAATATTTTCTCATGTAAAGTAATAACAACTATAGTAAACTAGTTGCTCAACATAGCTAGAGAAGAAATACATAAAACAAAAATACAGGAGCATGGTAAATTGAAACTATGAATGAACAATGTAGAAAACAAGCAGAATCTATGAAACATATGCAGAGATAGTCAAGAAACAAAAAAATATACTGAAAGCTGGCAAAACCATTTAAATGAAGCTGAGGATAGAATTTCATAATTTGAGGACAGTATGGCAGGGAGTGATCATGAATGTGTAGAACATATAAAAATAACAAAGCATCATGAAATGACAATCCAGCAGCTTCAACATAATGCCAAGAGGAGCAATGTAAGACTAATAGACATCAGTGAAAATCCAGGAGTCAATGCAAATGACATACCTAAGCTATTCACATAAATAATAACATAAAAATTTCCAAACATGAGGAAAATTCTGATATAGAAATAAGAGCCACACAAAGTGCCAAACAGTAACAACAAACATAAGTCTATGCTCAAACATATAATAATTAAGATCCCAGACATACAGCATAAAAACAGAATACTAAAACTGTTAGAGAAAAGACACAACTCACCTGTCCAGGAAAGAATATGATTACTATTAAGGCAAACTTTTCAGCACAAACCTTCAGGTTAAGATGAGCTTGGTGTGAAAAATTTCAAGCCAAAAAAAAACAAAAAAAAAAAAAAAAAAAAAAAAACTTTCAACCTAGACTGATGTACACAGAAAAAAATGTACTTCAAATTTAATGGAGAAACAAGATACTTCGATGACAAAGAACAACTGAAGAAATTCATGTCCACCAAACCAACCCTTGAAGGATTACTGAAAGACATGTTAAATGGAGATAAAAATGACCACAATCTCCAGAACAACAGAAAGAAATGCCTAGGCTCGGCAAGAAATTGAACAAGGGAGAAAAGCAGGAAATCAATGACAGGAATACAACATGGCAAAGTCAAGTCAGTACATATCAGTGATATCTAAAAAGGTAAATGGGCGCAACTCACCTATAAAAAGAAACAGGTTGACAGAGTGGATCAAGAAACAGGAACCCACAATATGCTGTATACAAGAAACATATTTTACTCAAAAAAACAAATCTTCATAGATTAAAGGACCAAAGATGGAAAACAGTTTTCCATAAAACAGGAACCCAGAAAGAAGCAGGATTGCCATTCTGTTTGCAGAAAATGTGAACTTTAAACCTAAAATGTTTAAAGGAGATAAAGAAGGCCACTACATACGTGTAAGTGAGAAACTACAAGAGGAAGAATTACAAATGTATATGCATCAAATACAGGAGCACCCAGCTATATAAGACAAATACTAATGGACATGAAAAACCAAACACAAGTATATAATTGCAATAGGAGACCTTAACACCTCACTGTTAGAGATAGATCAACGAGACAAAAAGTCAGCAAAGAAATAACACCACTGAATAATACCTGTGAGTAAATGGACTTGATGGATATTTATAGAGTGTTCCACCCAACCACATCATAATTTATATTAGAATATGCATTCTTCTTAGCTGCACATGGGACCTTCTCCAAAACAGATCATATATTAACCCACACAGCATGCTTAACTAAATGCAAAAGGAACAAAATTATCCCATGCATAATATCAGACCATATCTCAATAAAATTGGAAATCAATGGCAAAAAATTGCAAAGCCTTCATATACATGGAAATTAAATAACAACTTTCTGAATAACCAGTGGGTTACAGATGAAATTAAAGGGCAAACAAAACAATGCTTACTATACAATGGAAACACAAATACAACATACTGTAACATATGGAATGCAATAAAAGCAGTCCTCAGAGGGAAATATATAGAAATAAGTAGTCACATGAAGAAAATGGAATGAACAGAAATAAATAACCTAATGCTACATCTCAAGTTTCTAGAAAAGGAGCAAGTCAAACCCAACACTGATAGAAGAGAGGAAATTGTAAAGATTAGAGCAGAAATTAATGCAATTGAAACTAAAAAATGTTACAAAGAATTAAGGAATCAGCTGGGGTTTTTTTTTTGTGTGTGTGTGTGTGAGAGAGAGAGAGAGAGAATAAACAAAATTGACAACCCCCTGGCCAGCCTTATCAAGAAAAAGAAAGAAAAAACTGAAATCCACCGAATAATGACTGAAAAGAGGGAAAAAACTACAGATTCCATAGAAATTCAAAAGATCATGAATACCTACTCAGAAGATCTCTATTCATTTAGGATGGAAAACACAGAGGAAATGGACAGATTTCTAACAACAGGACCTAACAAAGCACAATGAAGAAGATAAAACAATTTTGAATAACACAGCATCAGCTACTGAAATTGAAAATGATTTAAAAATTTACCAACAAACAAAAGCCCAGGTTCTGATGAATTCATGGCTGAATTCCATACTAAGTTTAGAGAAGACCTAACTCCAATACTCCTTAAACTCTTCAATGAATTGAAAGAAAAGCAATCCTCCCTAACTTCATTCTTGGAGGCAAGTATCGCTTTGATACCACAATCAGAAAAAGACCCAACTAATAAGGAGAACTATAGGCCAATCTCACTAATGAACATTCATGCAGAGATTCTCAATAAAATATTGACAAATAGAATGCAGCAAATCATCAAGAAGATTATACACCATGACCAACTGGGAATACAGGAATGGTTCAAAATATGCAAATCAATAAATGAAATACTCCACATCAACAGAGCCAAAAATAAAAATCACATGATCATCTCAAAAGAAGCAGAAAATGCTGTTAATAAACTCCAAAACCTGTGCATGATGAAAAGCCTACGGAAAGTTTAAATAGATGGTATCTACCTTAATCTCAGAAAGACCACTGATGGCAAACCTACAGCCAACGTTATACTAAATGGACAAAAATTGAGAGCCTTCACACTAAAATCAGGAAGAAGACAAAGATGTCCACTATCACAACTCCTATTCAATATAGTTCTGCAAATATTATTCAGAGCAATCAGACAAGAGGGTGAAATAAAAGGAATAAGAATAAGAAGTGAAATTATAATTCATTGCAGATGACGTGATACTCTACATAAAAGATCCCCAAAACTCCATTAAAAGACTACTAAAGGTAATAGACAAATTCAGCAGCATAGCTGGACACAAAATGAACAATCAAAACATCAATAGCATTCCTGTACACAAACGCCATGAGAGAGAAATTATGGAAATATTGCCTTTCATAATAGCACCTAAAATAATGAAATACTTCGTAATCAACCTAGCCAAGAATGTAAAAGGGTTATGTGCTGAAAATTATACTACGCTGAAAAAAGAGATTGAGGAGGATATTAGAAAATGGAAGGATATTCCTTGATTGTGGTTAGGAACAATCAACACTGTGAAAATTGCCAGCCTCCCAAAACTGTTACACAGATTCAATTCAATCCCAATCAAAATACCATTAACATGCCTTGCAGATCTAGAGAAAAAATTCCTACAATTAATCTGGAAACAAAAGAAACCTAGAATTGCAAAGGCGATTTTGGGTAACAAATGCAGCACAGAGAGATATGATGGTAGTAGACCCAGCAAAGCCTCCTGAATTCCTGATACACAGCAACTCCGAGAGAACACAGCTTATCTCTTATATGAACTGACCTGTCTTCTATCACACATGTCTTGTCATATTTTGAAAACGTATGTAATGACTGGACAGAATTTGACCTCTCTGACTTCTTTCACCAATCATAATCATTAAAGATTATGTACAGTGAGATTACTGTACAGTGTTTTCCTATGGATTTTCTTTAGTAGGTTCTCACATCATGGTTTGCTGTAGTTTGTTTATTCATTCAAATGTTATTTGATATTCACATTGCAGTTTTCAGTTGTTGGAAACAAAGTTGATATGAATATCTTATAAAATTCTTTTCATGATGTAGAGGATTGTACGCACAGAATCCTAAGATAGTCAGATGAATTAATCTGAAATTAACTGTCAAAATGGTATCTGAAGTGAATGTACCACAAGCAAGACAGAAGAAATTTCCTTTCTGCACTTCCTCACCAATACCAGTGTGTTTTGAACAAAAATGAAAGTCTCCTTTGTGCTCTTCAAAACATAAACAGGGTTTCTCTTGTGGGATGAATATTCACTTACCTGATAATTGACAATGATATGAGGCATGTAGAAACTGGAAAGGGTTCATGTGACTGCCAAGGGCATGTTGAAGGCCTTAGAAGTGATAGACTTGTGAGTCCGCTGAAGGACTTGGAATCACAGCTGGCTCCTGTGGAAGTCACACTGCATGACCCAGGGAGTACTGACTTCTCCTGAAGTTAAGGCCCCATGACTAGGACAGTTCTTGTGAGAGTTCCCTGGTATTGCATGACAGGCCTATGACTTGACAGAAGATGGAGGTGGAGGAGCCCCTAGCCCAAGGAGAGGGACTCACGGGGCTGTTCCTCTCTACCCATAATACATGTGTACAATCTAGACAGATTTGGCCGAAAGAGTTAAAGCAAAATGTGAGTGAAACAGTCACACCATGGGTGTTATACCTATGGGAAAATGACAAAAAGAAAAGGCAAAATGCAATCTCAAACATCTAGTCCATCAGGACCAAGACCAACCGACATTGAAATAGAGGACTTTAAAAGTCATAGATCAGAAACTTCAAAAGATAGCAAATGAAGTAAAGAAACAAATCCATGAAGCTATAGAAAAAATCAAATTAGAAATAATGTCTCATGTAAAGAAATAACAGAAGTAACAACTGTAGTAAACAAGTTTCTCAACATAGCTAGAGAAGAAATAGATAATAAATACAGGAGTATGGTAAATTGAAACTATGAATGAACAATGTATAAAACAAGCAGAATCTATGAAACATATGCAAACAGATATCCAAGCAACCAAAAATGTATTGAAAGCTGGCAAAACCATTTAAATGAAGCTGAGGATAGAATTTCATAATTTGAGGACAGTATAGCAGGGAGTGATCATGAAAGTGTAGAACATATAAAAATAGCAAAGCATCATGAAATGACAATCCAGCAGCTTCAGCATGATGCCAAGAGGTGCAATGTAAGACTAATAGACATCAGTGAAGATGCAAGAGTCAATGCAAATGACATAACTAAGCTATTACATAAATAATAACAAAAATTTCCAAGCATGAGGAAAATTCTGATATATAAAAAAGTGAGACACACAAAGTGCAAAACAGTCACAACAAACATAAGTCTATGCTCAAACATATAATAATTAAGATCCCAGACATACAGCTTAAAAACAGAATACTAAAGCCGTTAAAGAAAAGACACAACTCACCTGTCCAGGAAAGCTTATGATTACTATTAAGGCAAACTTTTCAGCACAAACCTTCAGGTTAAGATGAGCTTGGAGTGAACAATTTCATGCCCTAACAGAAAACAACTTTCAACCTGGACTGATGTACCAAGAAAAAGTGTCTTTCAAATTTAATGGAGTAACAAAATGCTTTGATGACAAAGAACAACTGAAGAAATTCATGTCCACCAAACCAACCCTAGAAGGATTACTGAAAAACATGCTAGATAGAGATAAAAGTGACCACAATCTCCAGAACAACAGAAAGAAATGACCAGGCTGGGCAAGAAATTGAACAAGGGAGAAAAGCAGGAAATCAGCAACAGGAATACAACATGGCAAAGTCAAGCCAGTACATATCAGTGATATCCATAAAGGTAAATGGGCATAACTCACCTATAAAAGAAACAGGCTGACAGAATGGATCAAGAAACAGGACCCCACAATATGCTGTATACAACAAACACATCTTACTCAAAATTCATAGATTAAAAGACAAAGGATGGAAAACAGTTTTCCATGAAACAGGAACCCAGAAAAAATCAGCATAGCTATTCTGTTTGTAGAAAAAATGATCTTTAAACCTAAAATGTTTAAAGGAGATAAAGAAGGCCACTAGGTACGTGTAAGTGAGAAACTGCAAGAGGAAGAATTACAAATATGTATGCACCAAATACCCAACTATAGAAGACAAATACTCATGGACATGAAAAACCAAACACAAGTATATAATTGCAATAGGAGACTTTAACACCCCACTGTTAGAGATAGATCAACGAGACAAAAAATTAGCAAAGAAGTAACAGCACTGAATAACACCTGTGAGCAAATGGAGTTGATGGATGTTTACAGAGTGTTCCACACAACCACATCATAATTTATATTAGAATACACATTCTTCTTAGCTGCACATGGGACCTTCTCCAAAATAGATCATATATTAACCGATACAGCATGCTTAACTAAATGCAAAAGGAACAAAATTATCCCATGCATAATATCAGACCATATCTCAATAAAATTGGAAATCAATGGCAAAAAAGTGCAAAGCCTTCATATACATGGAAATCAAATAACTTTCTGAATAACCAGTGTGTTACAGATGAAATTAAAAGGCAAACAAAACAATACTTACAATACAGTGAAAACACAGATACAACGTACTGTAACCTATGGAACGCAATGAAAGCAGTCCTCAGAGGGAAATGTATAACAATAAATAGTTACATGAAGAAAATGGAATGAACACAAATAACCTAATGCTACATTTCAAGTTTCTAGAAAAGGAGCAAGTCAAACCCAACACTGATAGAAGAGAGGAAATTGTAAAGATTAGAGCAGAAATTAATGCAATTGAAACTAAAAAATGTTACAAAGAATTAAGGAATCAGCTGGGTTTTTTTTAGAGAATAAACAAAATTGACAATCCCCTGGCGAGCCTTATCAAGAAAAATAAAGAAAAAACTAAAATCCACCCAATAATGACTGGAAAGAGGGAAATTACTACAGATTCCATGGAAATTCAAAAGATCATGAATACCTACTCTGAAAATCTCTATTCACATAGGGTGGAAAAACACAGAGGAAACGGACAGATTTCTAACAACATGAACTATCAAAGCTCAGTGAAGAAGATAAAACAATTGTGAATAACCCAGCATCAGCTACTGAAGTTAAAAACAATTTAAAAACTTACCAAAAAACAAAAAGCCCTGGTCCTGATGAATTCATGGCTGAATTCCATACAAAATTTAGAGAAGACCTAACTTCAATACTGCTTAAACTCTTCAATGAAATTGAAAGCGAATCAGTCCTCCCTAACTTCATTCTTGGAAGCAAGTATCACTCTGATACCAAAATCAGAGAAAGACCCAACCAATAAGGAGAACTAAAGGCCAATCTCACTCATGAACATTCATGCAGAGATTCTCAATAAAATATTAGCAAATAGAATGCAGCAAATCAGCAAGAAGATTATACACCATGACCAAGTGGGAATACAGGAATGGTTCAAAATATGTCAATAAATGAAATACTCCACATTAACAGAGCCAAAACATCTCAAAAGAGGCAGAAAAAGCTGTTGATAAAGTCCAAAACCGGTGCATAATGAAAAGCCTATGGAAACTTGGAATAGATGGTATCTACCTCAATCTCATAAAGCCTATTGATGACAAACCTACAGCCAACATTATACTAAATGGACAAAAATTGAAAGCCTTCACACTAAAATCTGGAAGAAGACAAAGATGTCCACTATCACAACTCCTATTCAATATAGTTCTGTAAATATTATTCAGAGCAATGAGACAAGAGGGTGAAGTAAGAGGAATAAAAATAAGAAGTTAAATTATCATTACTTGCAGACAACATGATACTCCACATAGAAGACCCCAAAAACTCCATTAAAAACTAATAAAGGTAATAAAAATATTCAGCAGTGTAGCTGGATACAAAATGAATCCTCAAAAAAATCAATAGCATTCCTATACACAAACGCCATGAAAGAGAAATTATGGAAATATCACCTTTCATAATAGCACCTAAAGTAATGAAATACTTAGTAATCAACCTAGCCAAGAATAAAAAGGGCTATGTGGTGAAAATTATACTACTCTAAACAAAGAGATTGAGGAGGATATTAGAAAATTGAGGGATATTCCTTGATTGTGGTTAGGAACAACCAACACTGTGAAAATGGCCATACTCCCAAAACTGTTACACAGATTTAATTCAATCCCAATCAAAATATCATTAACATAGCTTGCAGATCAAGAGAAAATATTCCTACAATTCATCTGGAAACAGAAGAAATGTAGAATAGCAAAGGCGATTTTGGGTAACAAAGGCAAGACAGGAGGGATCTGAATTCCTAACTTAAAACTATACTACAGAGTCACAGTAATAAAAATCAATATAGTACTGGCAGAGACCTGAGGATCAATGGAATATATTAGAAGATGCAAACACTACCAGCCACTTTACATTTGTCAAACGGGGTAAATATGTTCCCTAGAAGAAAGGTAGCCTCCATAATAAATGGTATTGGAAAAATTGGCTTTCCACATTCTGAACACTGAAACTACACTCAGGTATCACCATACACTAAACTAAAGTCACAACGGATCAAGAATCTAAATATTAAAAAAGAAACACTAAATCAACTGGAGAACAAGGTAGATCAAAATCTTGGGGACATTAGGGTTGGCAGAGAATTTGTGAATAAAATGCAAACCACTTAGGAAATACTTCAATGAATCAACAACTGGGATCTCATATTATTAAAACATTTTTGTACTTCAAAAACATCAACAACTAGGTGAAAATTAAACTCACAAATGGGAAAGAATTTTAGCAAACAGCCACTCAGACAAAGGACTTATATCCAGAACATATAAAGAACTGAAAAACATCAAGCCCCCAGATTTGAAGACCATCTCCACAAGTGGGCATCAAAAATAAACACACAGTTATCAGATGAAGATATACAAATGGCAAATAAATATACGAAAAAATGTTCACCATTAATGATCATTTGAGAAATGCCCATTAAGACAGCATTGAGATTTCCTCTCACTCCAGAAAGAATGGCTGCCATCAAGAAATCAACTGATAACAAATGTTGGTGAGGCTGCGGGTAAAAAGGAACATCAAGAATTACCCCTGTGTTCCTGGGGTAAATCCCACTTGGTCATGGTGTATGATCTTCTTGATGATTTGATGGGAGTGCAGACTGGTGCAACCACTGTGGAAATCAGTATTGAGATTCCTCAAAAAACTAGGATGGGAAGTTCCATTCAATCCAGTTATTCCTTTCCTGGGTATTTTCACAGAAAAACTGAAAATGTCATGTCACAGTGATATATGTGCACCCATGTTCATAGCAGCACAATATGTGATAGTTAAGTCTTGAAAACAACCAAAATGGTCATCAGCTGCAGAGTGGATGAAAAATGTATTTTTATACAATGGAATACTACTCAGATAAAGAAAAGGATGGTCTTGAGTTCTTTATAGGTAAATGGAGGCAACTTGAGAATATACTCATAATTGAAATAAACAACACTCACAGTCGTAAATATCACATTTTGTCTATGGTGTAAAACATACTAAAAATGACAAAGTAATATGATCCAAAAAGTGTAATAGATATTGTAAAGGAGAAAGGAAACTGCTCTAAAGGATATAATGATATGTATAGTGTGTAAGATAGATGTCCATATTACTAAATTTCTGTTAATCATTGATAAGAAGGGTTTGCACTGTAAATGTTTGAGTGTTTAGCCACTTTTTATGCTTTTTTGTAACTTTAACAATTACTTTAAGATGGCAATATGTAATGTATCAACTAGCGATTTTATGATGTTAATTTTTTTGAGATATGTATGCTACCTTTTTTACTGTTTCTTTTAATAAAAAATTTTTTAAAGGAAATGGATGTGGAGTTCTCTGCCCTCCAGGCCTTGCAGCAAGACCTGCACATGCAGTGGAGAGAATCCTTGGGATCCACTTCACTCTGGGTGGCCATAAGCTGCACTGCGGTGGGATTAGTGGTATTATGCTTTACATTTACTGTGGTTGTGGTCTTTGTGTGCATGAGTCCACCACATGGGTCACTTACAATAAGCATATTTTCCCTGATCTTTGAGGTGGTGGAATGTGGGAAACCACTTCACATTGTTTCAACCCCAAAGGCTTTAAGGACCTGTATAGACCTGACCCAACTGAATAGCATATGCACAGCATGGACACAAGTCTATAAGCAGAACTTAGCATAGACAGCCATGGATGCGCTAAGGTTTGTGACAGTATGCAAGAATGTAATGCCTAATGATGAGCGATATATACAGGCTGGATAATGAAGATGCTTGCTTACTGCTGTTGCTAATGTTGGCTCCATGTGGTTTCTTCTCCTTTTACCCACTAAAATATCCATTCATCACCCTATGTCTAAGAAAATCTCATACCACAGACACATGGAATTTTAATACCCCACAAAACTAAAGCCTCTGTCCCCTGTACCAAGGCACACATAATATCCTAAAGCCCAAATCTCTTTTGGGGTACAGCTTTAGAAAAGAGACCAACTTTCAAGCCTGCAACTTGAAGATCAATTCATAAGCCCTGTGACAAACATCTTCCTCACTTCCATCCCTCCTCTGTATGCACAGAGCATTAAAATTCTAAAATGTTCTGACCTTGACCTGGAATGCAGCTCCCCAAGCAACAGATACACAGCCTTCAAGCAGACTGGTCAGACAATGTTCTCAGATGAGTCAATCCCCAGGCTAAAGGCCAAGGACAGTGTTATCTGTTGACCCCACTGTCACACAGGGGAGTTACTTACCAGAATATCTTAGCCTCCCTTGATTCCTGAACCCATGGGGACTCACTTTTCCTGTGGTTCATAGTGTGTTAAAACCAGGCACAGCATTAATGTTTGGTAGGGAGAACCCATGCCCATCACAACCCCTACTGAAATCAGCTCCTTCTGTACTCTGCAAGGCACCTGTTCTTATCATGTCACATATAAAAGTATGTTGATAAAATGTATGTTGAATGCCCTGCTAGCCATCTCCACCAAGCCAGCTGGGCAGCAGCTCAGCCTTCAAACCTCCACTGGGTAGGCAGGGGAAGAAAGTAGAGGAAGACAAGTGGCTTTCTCTGCCAAGACAGAAAATATAGAAGGACATGGGGCATCCCTAGCTGTCAGTGTTACACCCACTTCTGAGCCTATATCCTGAGGCCAGAGAGGAGACAGTTATTTTGATCACTTTGCTAGAAATTGTTGTACTCTACTCAAAAAACAGGGCCCCATGGTGAAAAGCGGGGCAAGACTCCAAGATGACAAATGGGGCAAGATGTCTTTTTTAAAAGAAGCCCAATTTTATTTTAGCTGGCCCAGTGACACAGTGCAGATGGAATTTGCAAAGCTGTGCAACTGAGTTAGAGTTTTGACTGATTTTTATATTTCATTTATGATTAGCTCATTGATCATTAAGTATATAGTGATGAGAAACAGAAATAAGGTGGGCCTTGTTCCCCTTTGCTTGAGGTAAGAAGCATTTCACAGTGGGTGGTTAGCCAATTTATAGCCCTTGGTCTGCCAATTCTGGGAACCTTTGTCTCTCATAAAAGGAACAATGGTTGACATAGCATCATTTGTCTCTTACAAGGGGAACAGAAGTTGACATTGCACAAGGTCACTAAGGTGGGGGGGATGACGCATTACAGAACAGCAGAAAAAGATGCGGTCAGTTAATTTATAACTATGTGGTTGGTGCTTGGTTACTAGGGTAACGAGCTCAGTACAGAATGACAATATTACTAATAACTATATTTTAAGTAACTATTTTTGTTAATTATCTTTTAATCAATTATTTTAATTTTTAGCATCTTAGTGTAACAAAATCAGGAGTCTGAGCAGAGCTACAAAGGCTGGACTTGGGAGCCCAACTAATGGATCCTCCAGAAGATTTGCCTGCATTTTGTTTTCACTTTCTCTTCCATGACTTAGTCATCACCAGCTGTTGGCATTGTGGGTTCACGTCTCTTCCCAAGTGAGCTGCTTCTCGGGATCTTGCGTAGTCAGCACACAGTGAGATCTCTGTGTCTCTGTTAGGATTTGCATAGAGCAAAGTATAAAAGTGCAGTTCCCATGATAGTAAGGTTGGCCCCAAAATTCCATTAGTGAGGTCTTAGTTTGAGGACAGCTGATGCTTTGATCAGCAGGTTTGCATGTGCATGCAGGACTCAGTGCTGGCCAGGTAGAGTGTGTCCTTCCTGAATGAGGTTTTGCATCAGTTGTGCTTTTATTCCCACATACCAGAAGTGGATTTTCTTGCTGTGTGTTTTGCTCATAAATTATCATATTTTTCTTAGTACCTGTTTACAGTGTGTACTGATTATGTTTTGATAGGTCCATGGCACATGTGATGCATAGAATGGAAGTTAGGCCCTACCTTGTGCACAGTGGTGCAGTCCATCAACTCGTGACTATTCTCAATGTTGCAGGCGTTGAGAACCTAGCTCAGGGCCAAGCCATTGGCAGCACAAAGCACTGCTTTGTCTGAATTGTGCTTTCTTTATGATTATTGCAGTGGGTATGATGCAATATTTGGAAGCTTAGTACAGCCCTAACCCTAACTCTAACCAGAACCCTAAATCTAACTAACCATAATAGTCACTACCACAATTCTCTGGGCAAAGAAAACTTGATGGCATTGATGTGGGAAATGTAACATAAGTTAATTATAAGGATATAAGATCACTGGTGGCCGGGGTGGAGCAGCAGGGGAAAGTAAAAGAAAAAAAAAGGCATTGTGTAAAAATTTGAAGAACATTCTGGAATTTCACAATGGGGAAATCCGCACAACATTGAGAATACACTGAATGCCAGCAAGCTGATTACTTTAAACTTCATTAAAATGTTAAATTTTGTTTAGTTTCTTCTGTTACTAACAAATCTCTGAGAAATAAGAGTAGTGATGAATACAGTGATAAATAAAACTGGAAGAGAGGGGAATGGCCAGTGTGGGTCAAGAGCTGCCCACAGGTAGAACTCAAGAGGTGACTCCTGTTGTGGAGCACCCAGGAGGTCCAGCTCTGCAGCTGATGGACAAGGGAATCCAGGTGCTGGCTCTTGCTGTGAGGCCAGAGCTTGTGAGGGAGCTGGAGGTGGATCTGGAACAAGATCAGAAGGTGAAACTTATGCATGGACTGAAACTGGCCCTGTAATTTCAGTAAGAGAAAATATCACCAACTGTCCATGGATTTCTTGGGCAAAACCTTCCCACTTACTGTCAGAGGCAGCTGTGTGCACCAGCTCAGCCCCAGCAAAGCCTCCCAGACTACATCCCCACATTGACTGCTGAGGATCTCATACTCCTGGGTCACACAGAATTTGGCACTTTGCTGAGTTCCAAAGTGTATCCCCTGCCCACAAGCCCATAAACTCTGGAGCTCTGGCCTGGGAGGTTCAGGATGCTCTAGCTGTTCCTGAAGAAGCTTAGCCTGGGGATCTACATGGAAGTACAGTTCCAATGAAGACTCAAGCACAGAAGATATGGACCTGGGGCAGAAGGGAGCCAGCTGAGTGAGAGGCCTGATATACCTGGGCAACTTATCTGTGGGGGGGGTGTAGGCCTTCTGCCCAGTCTTTACAGCCTCCAGCTATAGCCTCTCCCACCCTGAGTGGGGCACCTTGGGCCCAAGGAGCCCTTAGAGGCTGAAAGAAGTCTCTGTGAGAGGGAGACCTTGCATAGTTGTATCACACTTGTACTTTCTGATACATTGTCTCCTTGCCCCTCCCCAGTGCAGTCAGCTTTGTGAAAGCAGTGACTGGTTCATGCCATGTCTTTGTACTCAATGGATCGGGGCTGCTTCTCCATGAGTATCTGAGAAGTCAGTTGGTATCTGTCTTGCCTCTCTGCAGTCTCTAGCTTAGGCAGTGATCCATTGCTGTACCCACTTATGCATGGTCTGTACCCACACCGAGGGAGGACTGGGGTCCAGAAAAATTACTTTTAGGTGAGCAATATCTGTTCTGCTGTAAATGGTGACTCTGTGGCCTCCAAAGAACATTGTAACTCAAAAGGGCAGGAATTGCATCTGCTCTGCTTACAAGGTATTGGCTAATACCCAGAAATGTGTCTGCACACAGTGTGTGTTCATGTGTATTTGTAGAATAATTAAACCTAGTTGCTCTTCCTGACAGTCATGGATTCTTTGATGTACTCAGGGTATCCTGCATTGAACAAACCCTGAGGCCTATATAGTGACTCTCCAATCTCCTTTCCAAAGAATAGAAAGCTTCCCCCACGTGTTGGTCAGTAAAGGGGATGGAAGATCATTCATGGGAATCAGCACAGCCTCTACTGTAGGTCTTCATTGGGCCAAGGCCACAGCTAACCACTTTGCATGGAGCCCACATGTCATCCTCAGTGTCCCTGAGTTCTCAATCCACTCAGCACCTCATCATTCAGCATTTTAAACTGAGATTGAGTGATGATGCACATGGCCAGGACCTGAATCTGCAGGTGGCCAAGTCTCGCTGGGCTGCTAAGTTAAGAACTCACCTTCACAGCTTTGGTGCCTGCAGGGCTGAGATATCAGCCATGGAGGAAGCCAGAGATGAATGGGCAGAGCTGGGCCAGCTGCCCAGGAAGGCTAAGTCCAGAATCTCCTTCAGGCTGTGAGGTCCATCTGCCTGAACCTGGCTTGCTGTACAGATATCTGCCAGGCTCTCTGGTGGCTGACTTCCGATCTTGATGAGACAGTGGGGAGACATGGAATTGGTGTTGTGCACATGACTTCTCAGAACAGTTGGAGCTGAAGCAAAGCCCACACTCCAAATGATCCACAGAGGCTTGTGCTACAGGGCTCACTAAGGAATACTACCATGCTCACATCACCTCAATAGAGGAGAGCAGAATAGAAGTCTATGCATTAACAAAACCTATGAGTCTTAAGACAGCCTCCAATTTTAGAGATGAGAAAATGGAGGATCATTCTAGATGTCCAGATCCATTAATGAGGCTCCACAGAATGTTCCCCAGTTTCCTGATAGAATGTCCACAGGAAGGAATTAAGCTACTCTTCCATAGCCATGGAAGGTGAGCAGCTGTGTTCACTGCTCTTTTCTTGTGCTCATTTAGCCCTGAGGCTCCTATGATAGGAAATGCGGTGCCTGAAAAATTCCTGTAAGACAAGTGCCAGAGAAATGGACAGAGTGGACTGACATTTGAGGTGAGCACATCTGTGGTGAGTTGATGTGTAAGAGCTGGGGATAGGGTGGAGAGGCAGCCAGCTAATGGTCCATGGACACCAGGCCTAGGGCTGAAAATGAGGTATCCGGGCAGAATTCAATCATGCCAAGAAATGAAGTGACTTTCTGTTTGTGTTCCATTTCCCCTTCTCCCACCAATGTGTGCACAATGACTTGCCTGTGACAAGGTATACGGTGAGTAGAGAGGATATGGTATTTGAGCACTTGGAGTCTAGATTCCTTGAGAGCAGGACCACAGGTGCAGTGTTTGACAAGTCCTAGATGGATGTGCTTAAATGGTTAATCTGACCTAAATTCCCCTCAGTACTCTATGGGCCTCTATACAGTCCCTTGTGCTGACACACCCTGCATCAGAGCAGATATCTATTGTTATTGTGGGTACCATGTCTAGAGCAGGGACATGTCACACTGGGGCCAGGGTCTAGCTCCATGCCCATGTCCTGTATACAGCTCTGATGGGCCAGAGCCCCGAAGCCTGGAGAAAGCCTGAGGCTCTGAGAAACCACAGGATTCACTTTGTAAAACAACATAAACTTATGTTCCTCAAAGACAAAAAGCACTGTCCCAGACTTCTACCCAGGAGGACAGGAGATGACTCGACTCTGTGGATAAACATGGCCACTGCCCTTCTCCTCCTGCCAGGCCTGTCCTAGATGGGAATGTGACAGTGGCCCAGGCTCAGTTTCCCTGTCCCTGCCCAGGAGCATCTGCCCTCAGTGCCTGTCCTCAGACCCCCTCACACTGATGACCTAGGGAGGGAATTGTTTATGCAGACTTACAGTGATGGCCAGTTCTAAATAGCCCTGTCCTGGAGTCTGTGTCTCTGAATGGCTGGTGGCAGAGCCTAGGGACATCTGGTCTAGGCTCCCTCTTCTGTCCAGGTGCCTGGGAACTAGTCCTGGTAAATCCTGTCCTGTGCTGTCTTTGATGGTTGGGCAGTTCCTGGTGAGCATCCTGAAATTTCTTGGCTGAATGAACCATCCGCTCACTTGTTCCCAGGTAGTTTTCCCATGGTGGGTCCTGAGGCTGGGGTTTTGAGGCCTAGGAAAGCAGCATAACATATTGACTTATCACTTTCTCTAGCCAAGTGCCTGTGAAGGCCAACTGTCTCCAGACCAAAGTGCTTGGTGACCAGATCCTTCAGAGTTCTGTTTAGATCCATTGCCAAGCAAATGAGGTCATACGCTAGGGTCCATAGCTGTGCTGCCACCTCTAATGCCCAACTTATTTTTATTGTGGAATAAATCTGTTCTCCTTAGAAATAGCAGGTGAAAAACTGGAAAATTGAGTGTGGTTTTATACTTTGAAAATTTAAATGCAGCAAACATGTAGATGCTTCAGATGTGGCAGGCATGGTGCCAAGCACACAATTCCATCCAAAGGGTCCCTTGTCTCTGAAGATGAGGTGTTCAGTGTCTTCACTTAGAGATATGTCACATTTTCAGGTGACTTGCTTTCCTGGGCATAAGTTTGTTTCATTTCAATTCCATTAGGGAGCATGCAGATGTTCCCAGATTGCCCATAATATTTTTCTGTGAAGGATGTGATTGTTTCACGTTAAAACCCCACAGTCCAGGGGAGGAGGATTCCTATCAAGTCTTGCTCTCATATGCCTATTAATGATTACTTATAAGTCCTTGGATGTTTACCTCAGCCACACACTGTAGTGCTCCATACTCTGACAGCCTGTGAGGGGGGACAGCAGGTGGTGAGAGCAAGGGAAGGCTTTGCAAGGCCATGAACATCATTGCCCCGTGTGGATGAAGAACACATGCATGTCACTCCTGGGGAACTTGTCTGCTAGCAGCTGCTATCACTTCTTGTCCTCCCATCCCAAACAGACCATGAGCTTTGTGCCCCTCCTGGGTAGTTTGCCTTTCCTGTAGGTGATGGTGCTGAGCCTGTTTAGTGGCAATGCTCTTTGCTTGTTATACTTCAAGCAGTGTCTCCATGCTGGGCTCCTCCTGTGCTGTCACCACCTGCTATTATGGGGCTGAACCAAACAACTGTGACTTGTTCATGCATGTGTCACCTATGTGCTGATGGGTATTTGTTCTGTTTATGGCTTGATTCTTGAAAGCAGGGTATCACAGCCATTTTTATTCATGTTCTTGTGTGTATATATGCTTTTATTTCAAAGAATAGTGCTTGAATATCAAATTACTGGATCATATTTCTGTTGTATGGCTACCTTAGAAATTCTTAAAGTATCTTTGGAAGCAGTTGATTCAAGCAGAGTTAAGTGGTGGGTTTTGGTTTTGTTTTGTTTTATTATGCTATACTATGCCATGCTATGTTATGTTCCACTATGTTATGTGTTGGTTAGGATTTTGAAACTCCTTCAGCATGTTTTCAGTGCTTTCTGATTTGACTTTGAATAATCAACCTGAGAAAATATAAGAATATAACATAATCTGACTAATTTTGGTTTGGAGAAAATGTAAAAAGTTAAACCCAGTCAGGGATGTTGGTGCACACCTATCATTCCACTACTTAGAAGGCTGAGGCAGGGGGATTGTAGTGAGTGTGAGGTCATCCTGGGCTACAAGATGAAGACCAGCCTGAACTGCATAGCAAAACTCTTTCTAGAAATAAAATGAAGGAAAGAAAGAAAGAAAGAAAGAAAGAAAGAAAGAAAGAAAGAAAGAGGAGAAAGACAGAAAGAAAGAAAGAAAGAAAGAAAGAAAGAAAGAAAGACAAAATAATATAAAAATGAGAAGTCAAAAGTCACCTGTCAATTGAGAAATCAAATCTTTGTGAGGTTTTCTTGAATATGTGTTTTAGTCAACACAACTAGCATAAGATTTACCATCATGTAGGCATTGATGTTCTGCCTGGTGTTTGTATTGTTTTAATTTTTTAAAGTTTTTACTGAAATGTGTGCAGATATGCTACTGAATATACCCTCTTAAGATATGAGTAGCTCAGTATGAAGAGAATTTGATCATTCTTATTTTTTCTGTCCTAAATTTATATTTTGAACAAGAATTTGATCAAGGGATTACTATGTTTTTTGAAATAATGATAAGAATCTTATAAAGATACTCTTTTTGAGTGTATAAAATGGTAAAGATTATTGTAGATTAATAGTGGTTAACGTACCTTGAACTGGGATTTCTGGAATATCTAAATGATGGATATTTTCATACATTTATAAAATTATTTACAAATTTTAACACATGGTATCACTAATTTTCTAAGTTTCCCAGGCTAGGCTTAAAGCTTTCCTCATTCTTCCTCACCCTCCCAGAGTGCTGGGATTACAGGTGTACATTATCCTGCATTGGCAATTGATAGCAATGTTGTGTATTCATGGAATAAAATGTTCAGGTGCGGTTTTTAGACGCTTTGCAGAAAGTGTCGATCTACTTAAGCTATCTGCTCCCTTCCAAGCCTGCAGTTTCTTTCACAGAGAGTAAGACTGAAAATCCCATTAACACTGTTTTAGATTATCTGCTTTTTAACTGTGGTCAGCATGTGCTTCAGAGAAACACTCTAATTGCCTACTGCACTGGAACAGAGGTTTGGTGTCCTTGAAGCACATTCTCTTTTTATTTGATCCCTCCTGGAATTTGATTATTGTTTGAATTCAGACCCCCAGAAAGGTGTGAAAGTTAAAGCTACTTGGGGCACACTGCCCTCCAGAAGGCCAGGCCTGTGTAAAACATTATTTTCCCTGCAGTCCTACTTTCCAAGGGTTTGTTTTGGTTTTTGGATATTGATTTTTGTTTCTAATTTTTGCTCTGTTCATCAGTGTGTCTGTCCCTGATGTCTGTGGGTCAGTGACATCAAAGGAAACCACACATCCATGAAGGGTCATATTTCATTTTACTTAGGGATGCAGCCATTTTCTTTGGTATCCTCAAACTAACCCTACATTGTATATTGTTGTGAGTAACTACTTTCAGTTATTTAGTCTTTGAAGCAAAATATTCTTATCATGCTGCTTCTACTGAAGGAAACTGTAGCAGTCATGAGCCCGTCTCTTATTTCAGGCTCCATACCTTGACCAGCCTGCAGTGTCCCCATTTTCTGAACTGCTCCACAGCTGTGGTGAGTCCACATGCAGCAGTTGACATCTGCACTTGCGTGGAAGACATTCAGTCAAGGTGGGCTCTGTAACAGGATGACCTTCTTGAACAAAGGTCCCCTGAGGGAGATAGGGGGCTTCAGGCCTGCAGGGAGGAGCTCTGGCAGCAGGGCCATTCCAGCCATCTCGTGTCCAGCCTGCAAGCTGTGCTGCTTTGCTGAGAAGCTCACTCATGGAACAGCAGGCCTGAATCTGGGCCTTTCTTGCCATGGTTCCGGCTAGGTGTCATGGTGTCCAGCACCTCTGCCTGGTCCATCTTCCCCATCTTCAGATCTCAACAGAGATCTGCACAGCTTTGGGCTTCCTCTTCCAGGCTGCCACTCTATGTAGAAACTTCAAATGTGAAATCTGTGACTATGAAACTCAACCTGTATACATTTAACTTGGAAATTCAGCATCTAAGGCTTCATTATAAACAATGAGGCTGACAACACCCATATTCTCTTCTTACTCAGCTTAGCTGTGAATAGTTAGAAACCACTGAATGTACCACAGCAGAGCTGCTGTGTCAATTGTAAAATTACAGCCACTGAAAATGTGGCAAGAAGGCCATGTCTTAGGCCATTTCTCCAGTGTTACCTGAGATTACAGAGAGTTTATGGCCTGGCCCTCTCTCTACCCAGCAGTGAAGACACAGAGACCCATGCAGCAGGTAAGGACAGGAGAGAGGGCCTCATCGATGGCAGACCATGATCCTGGGAGTATGCCTATTTCTTTTTTGTCCATTTTCTTATACCATTGAATTAATTATAGTGTTCTATTCAATATTACTTCTATTCAGTTTAGTTAACAACAAATAGTGGCTAATTTCTTGAATAGATAAGTGAGAATGGATGATTTAATTACATTATATATAATGAAATTCTCAATACATACTTTGAATATCTATCTATGTGTGTGTGTGTGTGTGTGTGTGTGTGTGTAAAGGAGTCTTGATATTCAGAAAGGCAACACTCTGTTTATCACTATCTCTAACACATGAGGTCATGCAGAGTCCTTCCACAGTGCAGTGGTGCTAGAAGCCATCCTAGAAGCCACCATGCGCATCTGTGCCTGCTACTGCCAGAGGACAGCAAGAGATTTGGTTCAGTGTTTGTTTTTCCAGCAAGGAAGTCCTGAATCATCCTGCTTCCAGGCAGCTCAGGGAGTGAGCAGCATGCAGAGGAGCCCAGCACTGCCTGCCTTACACCCCTTCCCCCCACTGTATCCATGCTGCAGCCCTGCCAGGGTGCAGCCAAGACTCTGCCTCCTCAGCCCCAGGGTCCTCAGTTCCTGAGTCCTGGCCTCAGCCTCCACCAGACTTCAGGTGCTGCCATGTGTTCAGCTGGCATAGTGGGTGGGGCACACTCTCAGCCCCACATACACAAAGATCACTGACCACATTGATCCTTCCAGTCTGCAAATTTTGACTGAGGCTTTGGCATTGGAACAACACACAAAATTGTCATTACCTTTTCTTTTTGTTCTTTTTTTTAGTGGTTTCTTTCTTTATTTAAACATATATTTAGAATTGCATTTTGGAAAAAACCTTTGTCTTTTCATGCCCCAGTTAACTGAAGCTCGTACAGATTTCTACTGCACTTCAAACCCATGTGCTTGAATGCTCAGAATCCAATCTGCAGCTTCGTAGCATGGTGGAAACAAAGCAGAAACTGAATTTGGGGATATTTCTTTGCCTTCTAGCACCTTGAAAAGAAAACCTTGACTCGTGTGTTTTTACCTCCAAAATATAGGCTTCAGTACCAACTGAATCTGCCACTGACAAAATGAGTTTCCTGCATTTATTTCAAACAATTCCATTTCCCCTCAACTGGATAAGAACATTGTCTAAGATTTCTTATGCCCAAACTTGAAAAATAAGTTCCAGTAGACAAGAAGCTGCTACTCATCCTGAAATCATGATGGGATTTTTTGTAAACATATAGTCCAGCCCACATCCTGGCAGCCATGAGCTGAGAGAGGGGCAGATGGCTTGTGCAGATAGAAACACCTAGAAATAGTCAACCAGCAGCTGCAACAAGCAGGGAGCAGAGCTGCTGAGCCTTCACTGTTGGGTGATGGAATGGTGTGGTAGGTTTTGCCCTGGGTTTACTGATGTGGCTTGGTAAATCCAGGTTGTTGCAGGGATTATCCTTCCAAAGGAAAATCGTTTACATGTATCATTTATTTGCCATTTTCTTTTGCATTTATGGAATCTGCATGGATGAGATTTTATGCCTCTGCCATTGCAGACCCATTCATGGGCATTATTCTCATGTCTTGTCAAGGGCGAGTTCATTTACACAACATGCAGAGCACTTTTCTCAGCCTTATTTCTCTAGACGTGTGCATTTTCAATCATTTCTTCAAAGGAAGATAAACAATTTAGTTTGAGAAAACTTCAACTGTGTTGCTGTGCTTCTGTGTGACTTCCTTGCTGCCAGACCTGAAAAAGGCAGTGAGTTGGACCTGCTGGGGGGTTATCCCCAGAGGGACATGCTTTGCACAGATGTGCCAGGAAGGGCTGCTCATTAGTTGACTGGCCACCCTAACATCCAAATGTCTTTCACCAAGTTGGTCTTGGTTTTGGGAAGCAATGGATTGCAGTAGAGACTCCCTGTGCACTGGCTGGCTCTTGGAAAGCCTTGTGCTGCCATGAGGTTGTCAGTTCCTAGAACTTTACCTCTATTGCCCTGGGGCCAGTTAGTTCCAGCAAGCATGCACAGCATCCTCTCTGTAGCTCTTCTGTGCACCCTCTATGTGGAGGCTAGGGAGGGTCCCAGTTCCTTTCTGCTTCAAACAGTACTGTGAATCAAACTCTTGAACAGAAATCTTGAAAAGTTGTGTAAGTTTCTCTCTGGGAGAAATCTCTGTTCTTAGCCCTGCATGCTCCAGGGACACCAGTGTATAGCTCTGATGGGAGCTTCATGTCAAGGTTCTGCACTGCACCCCATAATTTCATATGTGCTGTTCAACATCTGCCTTAGAACCTGCCATCGAATGCGGGCACAGCACATCTCAGGGATCTGTCCCCTGCGTGCTTCAGCTTTGGGAGGCTCAACATTTTCTGTACTTGTTGGCCATGTGTGGTGATTGCCTTTGAGTTACAAGAATTTGTCACTTCTCTCACAAAGTGGACTCTTGAAACATCTGTCAGACCTGTAATAACAATCATCTATCTGACTACTGGTTGCATGGAAAGGTTTCCTGCTGTGGTCTCTACATTAGTCTTGTTTCTGTTTTTCAAATGCAATGTATCAGAATATTCAGTCTCCCTTCGGTCACCGAAATCATGGGAAAACTTTTCCAACATGAAAAGATAAGTACATACACAATGGCCTCTACATTTTCCATGCAGGCTTTGTGTATCAGGTATTTTCTCTTCTATCAAAGAGCAATAGCAGCCAGTCTCCTCCAGTAATATTTGGCCAAACAGAATCTGAGGCACTAATATAAAATATTTAGAATAGCAAATCACATTGAAAGAAAAGTTAGAAGCACATGGGGACTAGCAGGAGAGTACAGGGCTATGGATGGGTCCAAAACAGCAGAAAGCTGAAACTCGACAGATGTGAATATTGTACAAATTGGCGATGTGCTTATGATAGGGCTACAGAGTTGAACATGTTGAAACTAATAAAATGTTACCTGTTAATTTAAATTAACTTAGAATGTAATGTTTAGAAGAATTACATAAGAGTAGAAATGCGAACTGAAAGAAATAGAAGGGCTTCAAGGGGAGGGAAAGGAAAGGCAATACTTTCCAGGACTTGGCCCTATGCAGAGCTCAGGATGTCTACCATGGTGCCAGCAACGGCCCCAGCTCTGAAATTCATGAAGTCCTGGTACTGAACTGGGCATAGCTTTCACACTGATCCCAGAGCTGGTGAGGTCACTGGAGGTGGAGCTCGCACAAGCTCAGCAAGTAGGACTTCAGCTCAGTCAGGTACCAGCCCTGCCTCAGAGGAGGGAGAAAAATCACCAACTATCCTTGATTCTTGCAGGCCCCAAAGCCTCCCAAGGCCTCTCAAAGACAATTCTGTGCACAAATGCACCCCAGAAAAGCTTCCTGTTCTGCCTCACCCCACTCACTTGTGCATGCCTAATTGTTGCAGAAGGCCCCAAGTTTGAGAGTCTTTCTCCATTTAAAGTTACACATGCCCTCCTCAGAGAATAATAGAACAAGGTCAAACCTTGCTCACTGTAGTTCTCATCTTCAGTGAGTTCAGGTTGTTCCAAAAGACTCTGTTTAGTTTGGACTGGGTGTCCCAACTTGGTAAGCAGCACCTTCCAGGAGTCAGTAAAGGAAGCACTGGTCCTAGGGAGGACAATTGTAAGCAGCAGGACAGGTCCGGCCTCCCTCCCAAACTGCCCTCCCAAGGCATCCTGTAGAGTTTGACACCAGGCTCTTGCTCCAGCTACAGAGAGCCCAGCCCCAGCCATCACTGTGCCCTGAATGGGGCAATGCTGACCCAGGCAGCTCTCACATGCTAATGGAAGTCCCTGGACAGTGCTTTGACCACCTGTCCTCCATTCCTCAGGAAGCCTGAAATGCATCTCCCTTTCCCAACCTCATGGCATGTTGCCCCTGTGAGAAAGAGAATGGTGTCTTCAGTGTTACTCTACTCATGGGTACTCTACAGGGTGCTGCTCTCTAACTATCTGAGAAGTGATCAGATGGAGTGTGTCCTGCCTGCCTTTCGTTCATCATCATTTCATATAGTGATGCATCACTCCATTCTGTGTGGCTTCCCATGACATCCCTCCTCTATTTTGTGTCCGCATGTACAGAGGCCTGGAATGTAGTCTATAATATTGGTAGTATTTGGTCCAAGTTGATTGTGTGCCTGGACAAAATGAAAGCACAGGAGAGCAATGGTTGCATCTGCTCTTGGCATTACATCATGGTCAGTGCCTGGTACACTCATGATTTAAAGCACCCTCCACCTCCTTCCATGATGTCTGTGTGGACCTGAGTCCTCTGGTATCCCCCAGAGATTACTTCTCTGCATATCATAGAAGTCCATGAAATGACTCTCTGGTGTCCTTCACAGTGAAGAGAACAGATTCACCGAGGCAAGGGCTCCTTGGTAGGAGGTAAAACTTCTGCATAGGAAAGAAAAAAACAGCAGTGTAGCCAGGGTGCCATTTCTGAGGAAAAAACCTGCATTTAGACCCAACTGCTCCTTCTGACTTCCTGTGTAAACCTAGGTAAAACATCATGCACTATGGAGGTCATACTGTCATCTGCTTCCTAGGGACATCATCAGAGGTGTGAGATCACATTTGTGAAAATTGGCAGCTGGTATCCCAGGTACATAATGTATAGAAATAGAGGAGAAATCTGGGAAGGGTTGGGATAGAGGTGAATACAGTGCATGCTGGGCTGGTTCCTCCTGCCTGATCTTGGAAATGACACTCACCTCTGGACATGTTTCCCTGGTGGCATCGTGAGGAGACAGAAGTTCATCAATTTGGCCATCCTTATGTTCCCTAAGCAGTGCAATTGCTTCCATGTATTGATATTTTAGCCTCAAGTGCAGAAAGTTATTGACATCTCATAGAATGACCCCTGGGTACAGCCTGGGGAGAGATAGCAATCAACCATGTTCTAAACGTGGTCAGCCAGACTATAGCAGTAGTTTTGGAGTTGGTTTTTAAAAAATGCCTAGTGAAATCAGTTGAGGTTTGAGTCTCTGTAATCCCCATGCTCTACCAGACTAGGGCAAGAGGGCACATATTTGAACCCAGACTAAATAATTCAGCTGCACAGTGAGACTCGGTGTCAAATTTAAATTTCAAAAACTAAAAGGGGCTAGGGATGTCACTCTGTGGGAAGGACCTCCGTTCAACCCTCCTATATAAAAACAAAACTTATTACCTTGTGAAGAAGCTGAATCAAGAGGATCCTACAAATTCCTTGGGGCAATATGGAACAAAATTTCCCTAGGAACCTTAAGCCATGATTGTCCAAAATTGTCTGAGATTCAGTAATTTGTAAGAGAAAGTGAGTCAAGTTGTAGGCAATGTTCATCCATATTCATGAAGCAGAGGTGTGGTCATGTCATGCTGTTGTGCTGTCTGCTGAGATGCCGTGGGGATGCAGTGTCTCCATGGGAACACCAGAGCTTGTAGAGCTGCATTTGCCAGAGGTCACCATGAAGCTCTGTGCCTGGACACTGTATATGCAGACCCATGGACAGTACCTGGTCCTACCCAGGGTTCTATGACTGTGACTGAAAAATTCCACTGCTAAGAATCTAACACACAAAATGAGATTTACAAAGGTGGTTGCTTCCTATGGGATAGAGCCTGACAGGACTCTGTCTCCACATCCTAGATGCAATCCCTGAGGATCGGTTCCCTGAGACACACTCCCCACCCAACAGTTAAAACACTCAGGCTGACCCTAAAATGAGACTGAAAGAGTAGCACCTAGGAGGGAGGCCACTGTTCCTGGATGGAACAACAGCCACTATGTCCTATATTATTCACTCATATTGCATTGTGTATTTAACCATAATATGTATTTCTTGCCCCAGAAAAGAATACTGGATAATTTACTGAATCTGTGACTAACCAAGGACATTAGCTTAAGATTCTGCCTCTCACAAAAAAGCAACATTAAAAAGTCACATTCAGCACCCTCTGGCTGAAGAGAAACTTGATGGCATTGATGTGGAAAATGTAGCAGAGGTAAATTATGAGGACATAAGATGAGTGGTGGCTGGGATGGAGCAGGATGGTGAAAAAAAAGAAAATACCTTTCTGCCCAAAATTGAGGAGGAAAATGTTCTGGAAGTGCACAGTGATGAAATTTGCAAAACATTGAGAATACACAGAATGCTACTAGGCTGATTATTTTAAATATGACTGAAATCTTAAACTTTATTTATATTAGTCCCATCACTGCCATACCTCTGGGGAATAAGGGTAGCAATGAATACACTGATAAGTAAATCTGTAAGAGAGGGGAATGGCAGGTGTGGGTCAAGGGTTCCCTGCAGGTAGAACTCAAGAGATGACTCATGCTGGGGAGCCACCAGGAGGTCCAGCTCTGCAGCTGGTGGAGAACTGAATCCAGGTGCCCGCTCTTGCTCTGGGGCCAGAGCTGGTGAGAGAGCTGCAGGTGGAGCTGGCATGAGTTCTGCGGGTGCAACTTCAGTATGCACTGGAATTTCCTCTGCAGTTGCAGGAGGAGAAAACATCACTGACATTCCAGGGACCTCTCAGGAACAAACCTTGCCACTGCCTCTCAAAGGCAGCTGTGTGCATGAACACATCCTCAGTAAAACCTCCCAGACTGCATCCCCAAAATGACTGCTGAGGGGCTCATGTTCCTGGGGCTCCCATCATCTGGACACATTGCTGAGTTCCCTAGCACATTGCCTACCCTCAAGGCCACAACTCACATCCCAGGGCTCCTTACCCAGTGACTTAGGCACCAGGGACTTAGGAGGCTTCAGACGGTCCATGAGAAGCCTGGCCTGTGGAACCACCTTGGAGTTCAGCTCCAGTGAGCAGTCAAGGACAGGAGATGTGGACCTGGGGCAGACAGGGAAGCAGCAGAGTGAGAGATCTTGCCTCTCTTCACACACTACCTACATAGGTAACCTTAGGGAGGACACATTGACCTCTAGCCCAGCAAGGGCAGGATTTGCTCCCACTGTCTCCCAACTACAGTGTGGCACTGTGGGCCTTGGGAGCCCTGAAAGGCTGACAGAATGCCCCATAGGAGGCAGTCCTTGCTTAGTGGTATGACACCAGGCCCTTCCTCAGGGAAGCCTGACACAGTGTCTCCCTGTCCTTCCCCACTGCATGTCAGCTCAGCAAAGGCAAAGACTGATATCTGCCATGTTTTTGCACTCAAGGGCTCAGGGCTGGTGCTCCATGAATATCTGAGAAGCGAGGGGTCATCAGCGTCTGTCCTGCTTTTCAGCAGTGTCTAGGTCAGGCAAACATCTCTTGCCTAGTTCTCTTTGCCTCTGTACAACTTCTCCTGCATGGTCTGTACCCACATCTAGGGAGGCCTGGGACCCAGAAAAACTGCTTTGAAGTGAACAATGTCTGTTCTACTGCCAATGTTGACTTTGTGACCTCCAAAGAACATCAAAACTCAAAAGGGCAGTGTTTGTACCTGTTCTACTTACAGGATCATGGAAAATACCTAGAAAAGTGTGTTCACACAGGGTGTATTCATGTGTATTTGTGGCTTGATGACATCCATCCACTTTCGAATGATACCTGTGGGCCATGGACACTTTGCCATCCCCAAGAATTCCTGTCCTGAGCACACCCCTAACCCCTTCGAGTGACTCTCCAGTCTGCTTTCCAATGAATAGAACAGCTTTCCGCAAGTGTGGGTCAGTGGGGAGGGGGTGGAAGGTCATCCCTGGGAATCAGCATAGCCTCTGGTCTTCATGGGGCTAAGGCCACAGCTGTCCCCTTCCCATGGAGCCCCCATTTCCTCCTCAGTTACCCTCACTCTGCACCCACTCAGCACCCCTCTTTCACTGTTGTAAACTGAGGCTCAGCTGCTTGCTCATGGCCACTACTTGAATGCACAAGTGGCCAAGTTCCAAAGGGCTGCTCAGGTAAGAACTTACCTTCCCAGTACCTGAACTTTTCCTGGACTCAGTGTCTGTGAGTGGCTGATGGTTGAGCCTAGGTATACCTGTCCTGGGCTCCCTCTTGTCTCTGGGAGCCTCTGGCCTGGGGCTGGTGAGTCCTGGCCTGAGCTGCCCATGATGGTTGGGTGTTTCCAGGTGAGCTTCCTGAAGCATCTGGGCCAAGTGAACCATCCTCTCATATGTTTCTATGTAGTTAAGTGACACAGGGTCCTGATCCTGGAGCTGTGAGGCCTGGGAAAGCAGCACAGCATGTTACCTATTCACTCTCTCAAACCAATCGTCTGTGATGGCCAACTGTCACCAGAATAATGTGCCTGGTGACCAGAGCCTTCTGAGTTCTGTTTGGACCTGTCACCAAGGAAGTGAGGTAATGTGCTGGGGTCCACAGTTGATCCTCTCCCTCTGATGCCTCTTTTGTTTTTATTGTGAGCTCATCTTTGTCCTCCTTAGAAACAGCAAGTTAAAAGACTAGAAAAATATGTGTGTTTTTAGACTTTTCTGCACTTTGAATATTTTAATGCAACAAACATGTAGATGTTTCAGATGTGGCAGGCAGGGTGCCAAACACTCTTTTCCATCCAAAAGATCCTTTCCCTTGAGGATGACGTGCACAGTGCCTTCATGTAGAGATTTCACAAATTTTATTTTGACTGTGTTTTTTGGGCTTATTTTATTTTTATGTCAATTTCATTAAGGAACATGGAGATTTTCCTAGAATTCCCGCTATAATTTTCCTTGAAGGATATGAAATGGTTCATGTTATAACACCCATGTGTCCAGGGGAGGAGGATTCATAGCAAGATATACACTCACATGCCTATGAGTGATCACTTATTCATACTTAGATGTTTCCCTCAGCCACACACTATAGTGCTCTGTACTCTGACATTGTGTGAGGACAGATAGCAGGTCGTGAGTGCAAGGGGAGACTTTGCAAGGCTGTGGACATCATCACCTGATGCTGATGAAGGACACATGAGCATCACTATTGGAGAACTTGTCTCCTAGCCACTGCTTTCACTTCCTGTCCTCCCATCCCAAACTGACCATGGGCTTTGTGTCCCTGCTGGATAGTTTCCCTTTCCTAGCGGTAATGGCTCTGAGCCTGTTCAGTCTCGATGCTCTTGGTTGGTCTCCTTCAAGCAGCATCTCTGTACTAGGCTCCCCCTGTGCTGCTTCTTATTGGTGGTGGATCCACCACACACTCTCGTGGGGCTGAACCAACCAAGTGTGTCTTGTTCATTCATCTGTCACCCATCTGCTGATACCATTTGTTCTGTTTCTGGGTTGGACCTGGAAAGTCAGGTGCCATAGCCATTCTTATGCATGTTCTTGAGTGGACACAGACTTTTATTTCAAAGAAGAATACTTAGATGTGAAATTGCCAGACTATAAATCCTGTGTATGGTTAAATTAAGAATTGTTAAGGTACCCTTGGAAGCATTTTTTAAAATCAGAGTTAGGTGGTTGTTTTCAGTTTGGTACTGGGGATTGACCAAGTGTATGACCAAGTGTGCACTTACACTGCTGAATTAAACCTCTATCCCTATTTTCTTATTTTGTTTTGCTTTATTTGGTTGTGTTTTTATGCTATATTGTGTGATGTTATGTTATGTTATGTTTTATGTTATGTTACACTATGTTTTCTGTTGGTGAGGATTTTGAATTTCCTTCAGTGTATTTTCAGTCCTTTCTGATTTCATTCATAACTCACCTGATAAACTATAAGAATATCACATTATCCTGGGTAATTTTATTTTGGAGATAATTTAAAAAGGAAATGAGAGCCAGGTTTGGTAGTAAACATCTGTAATGCCAGAAGTTACAAGGCTGAGACAGCAAGATTGCTGTGAGCGGAGGTCAGCCTGGGCTACAACGTGAGTTCAAGGCAGTCTGAACTTCCTAGAAAAATGCTGTTTCAAAACTAAAAAATAAATCAAAATGAAAATACATTTTAAAAGGTTAAAAAAAGAGACAAAAATCATCTATCAATTGACAAATAAAATCTTTGTGAAATTTTCTTACATATGTACTTTAATCAGCACACTGAACTTTAGGTTTACCATCTGGTAGATATTGATCTACTGCCAAGAAGTTGAACTGTTTCAATTTGTTTGATCTTTTAACTGAGATGAGTATAGATAGGCTACTAAATGTACCCTCTTAGGATTTGGAGAGCTTAGTATGAAGAGAATTTGATGGTTCTTTTCATTTTTGAACTAAATTTATATATGGAAGTAGGATTTGAGCAAAGGGTTACATTACTGTTTTTTTTTATAAAAAACTTCCTTGTCTTATTTTAATGTAATTCATGTACATATTACTGAGGACCACATAAAATATGCTATTTTTAAGTCTATAAAAGGATAAAAAAGTATACAAAATAATAGTGAGAGAATAACATTAGATAATGTATTGTGCACAATGATCTCTTGGATTTTTTAATGATCTATATTTTCATACATTTGTAAAATTTGTTAATGTTTTTACAAATTTCAAAGCATGATCTCACTAAGATTGTGAGTTTCCCAGGTCAGGGTTAAACCTTTCCTTATTCAGGCCCACTCCCCTCCCGGAGTACTAGGATTGCAAGTGTACATTATCGTGAGTTGGTAATCAGCGGTAATTTTGTGCATTCCTAGAATGCAATAATTGGCTTTGATCTTTAGACACTTTTCAGAAAGAGTTGAGGTAGCTAAGCTATCTACCACCTTCCTGACTGGCAGTTTCTTTCACAGTGAGTAGGACTGAAAATCCCATTAACATTGTTGGTAGATTCTCTGCTTTGTAACTGTGGTCATCATGCACTTCAGAATATCACTGCAAATGCCTTCTGCACTGGGACTGAGGCTTGGTGTCCTTGAAGCACATTCTGTATTTTTTTAATCCCTCATGGATTTTGATGATTGTTTGAAGTCAAACCCCAAGCAAGGTGTGAAAGTTAAAGCTACTTGGGTAACACTGCCCTCCAGAAGGCCAGGACAGTGTAAAATATTATTTTCTCTATCAGGCTTTCCAAGTTTTTTTGTTTTGCATTCAACTTCTACAGATTGAATACTGAAGTTTGCACTTAGCTCTATGACCTTTCACATTTAAAATTCTTTTTATTTTCATCGAGGTTCTTGATGAGTGGCTATATTGCTGAGGCTGTCTTTAAATTTGTGGTGTTGCTGCCTCAGCCTTCCAGATTGCTGGCATTACAGGTACACCACCAGACCGTGTTTCATCATAATGCTCTTAAAAACTCATTGGCTGAGTGGGGAATGTTGAAAATGCCTGCAGTGCCTGCACTCAGGAGTCTGGGGCAGCAGAATTCCTGGGAGTTCCAGACAAGCCTCCAACACACTCTGAGTTCAGCTCAGGCCAGAGCTACACAGGAAGACCTTGAACAAGGAGTTGGGGGTGTTTCCCTTCCCTTGAAAGACATGAAAGATGATTAGTACTTATTCTTTTTCAAAATTTTATTTTGAAGGTAGTAAAATACAAAAGAGCAAGACAGAAGAAACAAATGGAGACAAGGGGCTGGGGATTTAGCTCAGTGGCATAAGCACCTGCCTTGCAAGCAGGCAGTCATGAGTTTGATCCCCGGTATATATATATATATATATATATATATATATATATATATATATATACAAAATAAGGAGATTTGATATTCAGCAAGCCAAGACATCGTTCATGACTAACTTTTAAAAATTCCAACACATAAAGACATGAGGATCCCTCTGTGGTGTGTGTTGCTGCCCTCCCTACCTTAGAAGCCATCGTGCTAACCTGTGCCTGCAACTGCCAGAAGACAGCAAGAGTATTTTTCAGAGTCTATTTTTCCTGCAAGGAAATCCTGAACCTTCCTGCTTTCAGGTAGTACTGGGATTGTGCAGCAGGCAGAGGATCCCAGCATGGCCTGCATTATGCCCCTTTCCCCCACCACATCCATGCTGTAGCCCTGTAGGCACTGGAAGGCATAGCAGCCAGGATGCAGCAAAGACTCTGCCACCTCAGCCCCAGGGGCTTCAGTTATGGGGTCCTGGTCTCAGCCTCAACCAAGATTCAAGTACTGCCCTGCATTAATCTCACTTAGTGGGCTGGGAACACCCTCTAGCCTTCAGGAGAGGAAGACTACTGAAACAGTAACCCTTCCAATCTGCAAATTTTGAGTCTCTCTTTCTGACTGAGGCCATGGCACTGGAACAAAGCACAGCATTGTCATGACATTTCTTTTTCTTTTCCTTTTTTTCCCTGGTTTCTCTGTTTATTTAAGCATATATTTAGAACTGCATTTTACAAAAAAAACACATTTCCTTGTCTTTTCACTCCTCAGTTGACAGAAGTTTTTACAGATTTCTACTGTAGTTCAAAGTCTATGTGCTTGAATAGTGAGAATCCACTCTCCAGCTTGGTAGAATGAGGGAGTCAAAGCAGAAACTGAACTTGGGGACATTGCTGTGCCTTCCAGCATTTTGTAGAGCAAACCCTGACTCATACATGTGACCCACAAAATATGTGCTTCAGTAGCAACTGAATCTCCCACTGACAAATAAGTTTCCTGCATTTACTACAAAAAATCTGACTTCCCCTCAGCTGGCTAAGCACATTGTGTAAGGTTTATTATGCCTAAACTTGAAAAATAATCTCCAATAAACAAGACACTGCCACCCATCCTGAAATCACGATGGGATTTTATGTAAACAAAGTCTGATCCACATCCTGGCATCCATGAGCTGAGAGAGGCAGTGATGGCTTATGCAGATAGAAGCACCTCCAAATTGTCAACCAGCAGCACCATCAAGCAGGGAGCAGAGCTATTGAGCCTTCACAGTTGTGTGATGGAATCATTTGGTGGGTTTTGCCCTGGATTTACAGAGGTGGCTCAGTAAATCTAGATTGCTGCTGGGATTTTCCTTCCTGTAGTGCAGTGACAAAGGGAAATCATGTACATGAAGCATTTATTTGTAGTTTTTCTTTTGCAATTGTAAAACCTGCATGCATGTGATTTCACATGATTGCCATAACAGACCCAACCATGGGCATTATTTTCATGATTTGTAAAGGGTCAGCTTATTTATACAACATGCAGAATGCTATTCTCAGCCTTGTTTTTCTCAGAGTTGTGCATTTTCAATCATTTCTTCAACCATTTCTTCGAAGAAAGCTAAATGATTTAGTCTGAGCAAAGTTCAGTTGTGTTGCTTTGCTTCTTTGTGAAATCCTTGGTGACAGACCTGAAGCAGGAAGTGAGGTGGACCTGCCGGAGGTTCAGCTCCAGAGTGATACACTTTGCTGAGCTGTGTCAGGCAGGGCTAACCCTCCCCTGACTGGCCACCCGGGCATCCAAATGCCCTTGACAAGTGCTGGCCCTGGTTTTGGGAAGCACTGGTTTGCAGTGTAGACTACCAGGGCACTGGCTGACCCTTGGAAAACCTTCCTGTGCCATGAGTTTTTCAAACCTAGACCTGCACCTCTATGGCCTAGGGCACAGTTCTCTCCAACCGCCATGGGAAGCATCCTCCAAACAGCTCTCCTGTACATGCTCTACATGGAGGCAAGGGAGGGTCCCAGCTCCTTCCTGCTTCAAACAGTACTGTGAATCAAACACTTGAAAAGAAATCTTGAAATCTTTTGCAGCATTCTGTGTTGGAGAAATCTCTCTTCTTAGTCCTATGAGGTCTAGGGACAGGTCTACATATAGCTGTGATGGGAGCTGCAGGACAGGACTCTGCTCTGCCCCCCATGTTCTCTTCAGTGCTGTTCAGCTCCTGCCTTAAAACGTGCCATTGGATGGGGACACAGCACATCTCATTGATTTGTACCTGCATGAATCATCTTTAGGAGTCTGAGTGTTTTCTGCACCTGTTGTCCACAGGTGGTGATTTACTTTTGAATTACAAGACTTTCTCACTTCTCTCACAAAATGGGCTCATAAGACGTCTTTTACTCCAGTAATTCAAACCCCAGGATGGTGAAGCACTTTCATCATCAATCCCAGCACCGAACAATGAACAAGTCAGGTGCTAGGTTCACCTGCCTCTGTGACTTCATGAGGCTTTTGGGGGGACACCCATATGCAAACCATAACACCTTCTTTTTTTTTTTTTTTTTTTTTTTGTCTTTTTCATTTTTATTAGTACCGGGAATCAAACTCACAACTGCCTGCTTGCAAGGCAGGCACTTATGCCACTGAGCTAATTCCCCAGCCCCAATATAACACCTTCTAAAGTAAATCCTCTGAAGATGCCCATGCTCTGGACTAGAAGATAATAACTTGCCTTAGTCCTTGTCTTTCTCTTATTTATTTTATTTTATTAATTTATTTTTTGAGACTCTCATCGTGTAGTTCAGACTTGCCTTCAATTCACTATGTAAACTAGGTTGGCCTAGAACTTGCAACAATCCCCCTGTCTCAGCCTCCTAAGTGCTGGTATTACATGCATGTACTGTAACATCCAGCTATTGTTTGTTAAGTAGTATTTATTGATTTACTTGAGACTACACAATTTAATTATCCTTGTTAGATTTCAGTATACAAAAATACTAATAAGTGTGATGAAATTCAAGACCAACTTAAGCAACTTAGCAACCTAGTAACGCCCTGTCAGGAAATAAATTATGATAAAAGGACCAAGGCGTTGGATTCAAACCCCAGCACAGCCAAAAATAAATAAATCTATAAATAAACAAAACTTCTCATAAATAAATATATAAATAAACAAAACTGCTTAGAAATAAATGTATAAATATACAAAATTGCTTGTAAGTAAATCTATCAGTAAACAAAATCTATGGTGGTTAGCTCAGATGAGAAATGTTTTAAAAGCAATTTTATTTCATTATATTTGACACTACAATGAACTTCCACATTTAAAGTACAAAATTAGAAGAATCTTGATATGGGCCAGCTCAGGGCCAAAGTGCTCCCTTGCAACCACAGGTTCCTGAATTTGGTTCCTAAATACAAAAAAAAAAAAAAAAAAAAACTAAAGCGGAAAAACAAACAAAACATCCCCTAGGAATCTTGCCCTACATGAGCCCCTTGAAAACCATCACCCAGTGGTGATGCATAAGTCATGTCCAAATTTTTCTTATGGCTTCTTACAATTGTTTCCTTCTATCCTAAGCAATGTACCTGCTTTTTGTCTCTGGGAATCACTTTGTATTTTCTAGAGGTGACAGGTCTGTAACCACCCACTATACAGAGTGTTTTTGTTTTTGTTTGGGGGGGGGAGCTAATAGAGTTTTTTCAATCCTCATAACCATGTGAGGTTTCCCATGTGCTGCTCCCTGTCAGTGGCCGAGCCATCACATCCCACTGTGTGAATGAACCACAAATCCTCATGCGTCCATCAGCTGAGGCCTTGTGTATTGTTTCCAGTTTTAGTCTTAAAAATAAGTTTGCTGCAGTCATTCTTGTGTTTGTATAGCTGTAGCACTCATTTCCCTGGGGAAGATACTTAGTGTGAAGTTGAATATTTCGTGCCTTGAATGTTTAACTGTCTTTCAGAGTAGTTCTTCAAAACAGAATTAAGATTTCTGGCTCTACTTGTGAGTATTTTTAAACCCTGCTCTTATGTTTTTCAGTCTTTTTCGGTTGATTTTATAAAATTTGCCTAAGGAAAGGTTATTTCTATTACACAAAATTCACCACTTTTGGACTTTGGTTAGAATTTTAAAGGTGGAATTAAACTCAAAATACTGTATATATGCACATATGTAAATCATGTACAATTTTAATATCACAAACTTTCTGCTATGTGATGATTAATATTCATGGTCAAATTGATGGGCTTGAGAGCTGTCCAAGGGATTAGTATACTTCTGGGCTCATCTGTACGGGTCATAGAGGAATGATGCTAGTTACTCCATCTGGTCTCTGGCCCCTTCCTCCCTGGCACTGTGCCTCTACTCTGTTTCCTGACCACCATGAACTGTGCAGCTTTGCTCCATCACACCCTCCTCCTGTGGTGTCCCTGCCTTGGAACCAGGCAGGACTGACTCCCCTGACATCATAAGCCAGATTAAACTTCTTCTCATCTCAGATGTGGGTCTTGGATTCTGTGTCCTACTAATGGGAAAGCTTGACCAAGACAATTGTTTTTATGTTTACATATGTGCTTCAACCTACAGAGCTTTTATAGAAATTACCATAATTTCACCCTTACTTTCTGGTCAGATGTTGGAATTGTTTTCAATTTCTTTACCCTTTTAAATGAGATATTCACAAATATGCTGTTAAATATATTCTTTCCTGATTTAGAGATTTTGTGACTAATGGAATTGTATTATTCTAAAATGTAAATATTTACTTATTTTTATAATTCCACTTATATAAATACCCAGAACAGGCAAAACCTTAGGAAGCATGGTAGTGGTCTGTGGCTGAGTGTGGGCAATGGAGAATGACAGTTTAACGAACCTAGGTTACCAATGGGAATGTTAGAAGTGTTCTTTAACAGGCATGGTGAGGGTCTCAGAGCCCTGAGTGCATGAAATGCCACTGAGCTGTGTGCTCCAGGACAGATGCTGAATTTTAGAATGACTTTTACCTTAATAAAGAAAGAACCACAGATGAGGAGTCTCCCTACCCCTGACTACAGACCTGTAGAGTGGGAGCCCCCTGAGGACAGAACTGGTCATGGAAACATTTCCCAAATGCTTCTTCTTCTCCCTCCTTGGCCCAGAATGAAGGGATCAGAGATGTGTTATTGAGTGTAGGTGAAAAAACAAGTGTGCACGGTCAGGACACTGGAGGCTTCCACTGAAAATTTTGTCCTTTAAGTGATACATGGGATGTGTGTTATGGTCAGGACCCCGGAGCACACTACTCATCAAAAAGTCAACAGGGAGTCACAGAAATGTCCCTGAATCCACTCATCTCTTCTTTCCCCTTTATCATATCCTATCTATTGTCTAAAATATGCTAAAACCAGGCAGGACTGACTCCGCTGAAACCATAAGCTAGGTTAAACATCTCCTCTTTCAAGTTGTTGGTCTTGGATTCTGTGTTCTACTAATGGGAAACTTTGACCAAGACAATTGTTTTTATGTTTACATATGTGCTTCAACCTACACAGCTTTTATAGAATTTACCATAATTTCACACTTACTTTCAGGTCAGATGTGGGAATTGTTTTCAATTTTTTTATGCATTTAAATAATGAGCTGTGTAGAAACACACTGTAAAATGTATTCTTCATGATTTAGAACTCTTGTGACTAATAAAATTAAATTTTTGTCAAATGTAAATATTTACTTATTTTTATGCTTCCATTTGTATAAATATCCAGAACAGGCAAGTCCTTAGGAAGCACAATAGTGGTTCATGGCTGAGCATGCAGAATGGAGAATGACAGTTTAACGAACCTAGGTTACCACGTGGGATGGTGAAGGTATTCTTTACCAGGCATGGTGAGGATCTCACAGCTCTGAGTGCATGAATTGCCTCTGAGCTGTTTGCTCCAGGACAGATGCTGAATTTTAGATTGAATTTTGCCTTAATAAAGAAAGAAGAGCAGATGAGGAGTGGCCCTAACCCCACTACAGACCTGTAGAGTGGGAGCCTCCTGAGGACATCACTGGTCATGGAGATCTTTCGCAAATGCTTCTTTTCCTCCCTCTGCTTAGAATGAAGCCATCAGAGACATGTTACTGAGTGTAGGTGAAGAATCTGATGTGCACAGTCAAAAGATGGGAAGTTTTAACTGTAAGTTCTGTCTTTTGAGTGATATATGGGATGTGTGTTATGATCAGGATCTGGGAGAGTATTACTCCTCAAAATGTGAACAGGGTGTCAAAAAATTGTCCCTGAATTCACTCATCTCTTCTGTCCAATTTATCATCTCCTATCTACTATTGAAAATATGTTAAAATATGCACAACATGAAATCCACTAATTTTGTCAGTGAGTTAAGAACATTTACCTTGTGCAATTATCAGCACTGTCCTGCTCCAAAACTCTGTTTCTGAACAGAAACTGTGAACCCTCCCAACAATAGCATCATTTCTCTACCTTCAACTCCTAGAAATACCATTATACTGTCTGTCTCCATGAAATGGACTCTTCTGGGAATCACATATTTGGAATCATATAACATTTCCTTTTCTCACTGTTTTATTTCCCTTAACATAATATTGCAGGATATATACATAGCACCTTTTGTTCATCCACCATTTGGGTTTTTTTCCCCCATGTTTTAGCTCTTAGGAATAATCCTATTGTGAAAATGGGAATACATATATCTGCTTGAGCTCCTGATTTCTGTTAAGCTGTATAAACATGTGAAGAATTGTTGAATCATAGAAGGATTCTATAGAATTTGGAGAGGACGGCTATGATGTTCTCTACAGCAGTCAGTCCATTTTACAACCCCATCAACAGGGCATGTGGTTTGGGTTTCTCACTGAGATCCTCTGGGCCAGGGAGCAGTCACAGAATCTAATCAAGCTGCTGTCCCTGATCCTTGATCTGGGGAGCCTCAGACTACCCTCCACCTGATGGGTTTGTGTGGCACATGAGGCAGTAGGAACAAAGAGGGGCTGGTTCCAAGCCACACCCAATTTAGGGTCAGTTTCCGGTGAACTGATGTTCAGGCTGGGATCTGCCTTGCGTGAGCTGATGAATCAGATCCTATATGAATCCTCTGTCCATGCCTGGGACCCCAGTGAGTGTCAAAGGCCAGACAGGAGACCTGGGCATGGAATCCTCACCCCTCAGGTCTCCTGGGTCAGTTAGGGGAAACCTTTTAGAGAACAAGTGCCCAAACTGCAAGCCCAAACCCACTTATTTATTGCACTGCCTACACTGCAACTAGATCTGAATACTGAACTGAAGTTTTAGTTTAGAAAAAACTGCTCATCTATTGACATATTTTGCTTAAGAGAAAAACACAACCACAAAGCTTTCAATGATACAAACTTTTATTGAAAATTGAAGGTTTGCATTTGGTATGCTTTCACACAATTAATGTTATCTTGGCTGTTGCATGCACACTGATAGTTTGTCAAAGGTTGGCTCATACTGCATTCGTTTCAGAGCAACACATGCAATACACAAGTCATCAGTTGCTCTGTTTCATGTATCAGATTTAATATAATTCAAAGCTGAAAACAGTGGCCCAAAAGCATAAGATGATCCTCAGTAACAAATTCAATCCCCAGTGTTTTCTTTGACTTAATGGTTTTTTGTCTTTTTGAGACAGAGTCTCACTATACATTTCAAGATGGCAATCAACCTCTGAGTAGAAGAGACCAGCCAGGAGAAGGAACAAATGAAGGTGAGAAACACAGAGCCATGAGAAGAAAGACATCTACAGCTACATGAAGCAGGTCATAATGTAATGGCTTTGTGAATGAGTCAGTGTGTAAATCTCACAAACATAAAGATAAATGAAAAAGTCACACCCTCAAAAAACACAAACTGTAAGAGTACATATATGGATATAAGGGGCTGGGGGTTTAGCTCAGCGGCATAAGCACCTGCCTTGCAACCTGGCGGTCGTGAGTTTGATCCCCAGTACCAATAAAAATGAAAAAGACAATAAAAAAGAGTACATATATGGATATAAATGAACTTGCATATGTATAACTGACAAAAACACGACAAACTAATCACTGGATAGGATGTATCTTGGGGGAGGAGAGGAGAAGCAGCCAGAAAAGAGCATAAAAGGTGAATGTTCATTTCATTTATGAAAATTCATTGAATTCAACATTTTCCTTTGTTATTCCTTGTTACAAAAGCTTCACTTTCCCTGCTGCCTTCCTACAAAATTTGTCAAAGTTGACTCCTTGCTCCGCCGCCACCTCCTGGCCATTCTGTGAACTACAATGCTGGACTAGAGAGGGCTGTTGGTGCAGTTAGGCTGAGTGAGAGGGATGATGGTTAATACTTTTTGTAGAAGACAAAGCCAGCCAACCAACCAAGCCCTGTCACTGTGCAAACATCACTTTAGGGACCTTGTGCAAACAGCATCTCTCTGACCCAAACCCGCATGTGCACACAAATGGAGTGGGACAAACTCATCAACGTAATCACCTTCCTCTGGTTGCCATCTCTCCTATGTAAGACAGATCTCACCTACGACTGTAGTGTAGAGTCATCAATATGATAAGATGTCTTTCTCACATGCTATATCATATAAAACACTACATCCTTGATAAAAGCAATGTATTTGATATACCGTGAGGTTAGCAGTAATTAATTTCAATGCCATATAAAAACGTTGTGTACATATACTTAGATTTTACACTTTAGGCAAAACTTAGATTTTTTAACAGACATCTGTAGAAATCTAATAAATTTAGGATAGAGCATTAATGACCATATATATATATATATATATATATATATATATATATATATAGTTATTAACCAATACAATTATATCTTATTTATGCAGTAACAAAATGCTTCTTTAATAAATTCCAGTAGATGTAGATCAAACTTTAAGCACCATGACCAACTTTAAAGAGATGTTGAAATATTTTACTGCTTTTTAACCTTTAGATGTACACTGCATGACAGAGAGCACTTGTTATTTTTGTATGCTCTAAACATATGCAGTCTTAGCTCTGTACCTGAGATTCTCCTGATCTCGACAAAAATTGTCCTGGGACGGGGACAGTACAACCAACCATGGAAGCAGTAGGCAGCTGCACCCAGGGCTTTTCTTGACTTAGTTCATTCAGGAAGTTGCCACAGTCTTCTGTGCCACCACTTTGGGTTCTGTTTATTTTGTCAAGAACTTTCTCACAGAATAGGGACCATCCTGAGAGAGGCAGGTGCCACTGTGAGGGGTTCACCAGTGGAGGACAGAGAACTCCACATGCACCTAGGAAAATTAGGGATGTACAGCTGCAGGCCAGGGTCAGGACAGGGAGCTGACAACACTAAGAGTGAGCAGCAGATGGAAGGGAGCTACTTCCTCACTCAGCCTAATGGGATGCTTGCAGAGGGCAGGCCAGGCTGAACAGGCATGAGCTGCATGATGGTAGAGGATGAGGAGTAAATCGGATGTTAAAGGTGATCAGACATCAGGGATGGAGGCTTGTAGCCAACTGCCTTAGCAGGACACTTGCTAAAATTGGATAATGCAGATATGAACACAGAAGCCAAAAATGAACTGATAGTGAGAAATATGAAAAAAATATAGGTTAAAAATTAAAACAACACTGAGATTCCACCTCACCCTGAAAAAAATGTTTATGTCAAGAAATCAACCAATAAGAAATGCTAGAGGTGTTGTGGGCAAAAAGGAAGCTTCTCCACTGCTGGTGGGGGCACAGACTGGTGCATCCACTGTGGAAATCAGTGTGGAGATTCCTCAAAAAACTAGGATTGCTGGTCCCATTTGACACAGATATGGATAACAGATTGACTTAAACTAGATTAACTTCTGGTCACCCTAGGAACTTTGTGCTGTACTAGGCCACATGAGTGTTTGTTCTGGAGAAAGTTTTACAAATGCATTGTTTTTAAGGTAAAGAATGCAGATCCCAGAGTCTCAATGGAATGCTGCTGGGACAGCACAATTTGGTTTGTGAAGATGTGTCCAGAGGACTGGTAAATGTGAAGGCCAGGTATAGCCAGAGATGGTTCCTGGGAAATCCCAGCTTCAGGATACAAATGTATCCAGAGTTACAATGTCTTTTTTTCCTTCCAAGAAACTCACTGAAAAAAAATCCACTGTCTTAAAGATAAAATAAGGCCTTAAACTGGGCCTTCTTTTGCCTTTTACCTAGAAAATGGGCCATTGCCTGCTGCCTGTAACTTGAGCCCCTGCCTTCTATAGATTTACAAATTCCACAGATTTCCATCCCCCATAACACAGAAGCTGCCCAGCCCTAGACCATAATGGACCTCATCCTCTGAGCACGTGCACTCTGTTCTGACTGCCTGCATCTTTGAATCTGTTTACTAAATTTACCTGAGGCTCTCATAGGGATACATAGCAATTCTCCTGCATGACAAGACTGGAACCTCTGCACCAGGCCCAGAATGAGTAGAGGTCCCCATCTCCTCTTTGTGGAGACTTCTCAGACCCTGTCAGGTGACCAGAGGATCCTGACTAGGGTTTGGGCAAGGAGAGAATAGTTTTGAGACACGAATGCAAGTGACACATGTCACTACCCACTAGAAGCCTTAAGAGTCAGGGCTGTGAAAGACAATAAAACAAAATCAGGAAAGCTAGGACTTTATGAGTTAAGTCAGGAAATGGCTACAGTACAGTATGCAAACCCGCTGAAGGTGAAACTGAAGGATGTTCCATAGACTTAGAGAACAAATGAACATCTTCACCTCCTCCTCCAAAACTTCTCACCCAGGAACATCCTTGTTAACTAACAGTCAGATGCACATGTGACTCAGGAGTCTGCCTAATCATGGAGCTGTCTCTGAAAATAACTCTGGGAATCCTCTACAACAAACTTCACTGCATTTGTTTTATGGGGCTGCCTTGAAGGGTTGCACCTGAATTGCAACACTGTTTCCCATGTACCATTTCTTTAGACATCTATTTTTTGTAGTTGACATTGAATAATTAAAAAAAATTCTTTTTCCTCTGTTGTAAGAAGTGCATTGTCCCACTGAGGGGAAGGAAGTGCAGGCAACGTGAGTTGGACACCAGTGTTGGCCCCTGAGTGATGCACACATGAGAAACGCTTTTTGTTTGTGTGTATGAAGCTTTGGATTATAATTGTCCTTCAGCGATCCTTGTGGTAGAGGTTTGGTCATCAGCCTGTGGCATCACTGGCAGGCCAGCATGCAAGAATGTAAACATAACAACATATACAGAAGCTGGACGATAAAGACACAACTCTCCCTGCCTGCTGCCTGCTGCTGCTGATGTACTGAGGTCTGCCTCCTGCTGTCTTTTTGGATTTCACAAGCAATTTGCCCCTTATCCTCCTCCTCTCTGATAGATGAAAGCAAGGGAGTAAAGTTCCCACCAGCAAGGAGCGGGTTCTGAGTAGGATACCCATGAGGGAGCCTTTATCTAGAAGTTGTTAATGGGTTTAGAAAAGAGCTATCCTATGGAAGACTACCTAATTTTCAGGGTTCAATGTAGTATGTATTGTTGTGGGGAACCACTCAGACTGCTTCAAAGTTCAGGGACATCTAAAGACAACTGAGGACATGACCCTGCTTGTTTGCACAGGCACACAGTGGGGTACAGTTATGTAACCATGACTTAGCACAGGTGAACTCAAATGAACAGGTTAGAGCACTGCACATGAATGTAAACATGAGATAACAACCTGTGTAAAAATTATACATCAAGAACAGTGGTTTTCTGTTCTGTTCCACTCTGCCTACCACTGTTGCTGATGTCTTTAGCATGTACATTCTCTAATATTGTGACCTCATCCAACAAAATCTTTGTTGAGTCCACAAAACAGGCCAACAAGTGTTCACACAGTGCCCATGCATCTGTACCCTTCAGCCAATGTCCTGTATGATCATGCTCTTGACAGGTCCCAAAAAACTGCAGGACATTCAGCAGATGTTTTTGTAAGGTCCCTGGAAGGTCACAACTCAGCAGGCTCCATTTTGGATTTCCTGACTCCATTTTGGGGCCTCTGTCCTTAATGCCTTGTGGAATTCTAATTCCTATATCACTGATTCCTGTTACAGTGATGTCAACCTAAATTAATCACCCTGGAACCACATCTACAATAAATTGTTAACAGGAAAAGGGAGGATAAAATATGTAACAAAGATAGTTATCTCTCTACATAGAAAAAGAGCAAATATTTCTAATTTTTCCCCTTGTTAGTTGTACTCCTTGAAATATGTAAATATTACCATAATTACCAAAACAATGATTGAGAGACAAACAGAAAAAGAAAAATTAGAGGATTCAATGATGAAACTTCAAAGCTCCCCAGCATGGTGACCTGATTTAGGCTTCTGCTGACTCCTACTGCAGGACCACCCATTGTCCTCTTGTTTTCCTTAGGGAAACAAGAGCCTTGTTCTTCAACCTTGATGGCCAGAGATGCAAGGCTGAAGAAGATGCTGCAAAAGTTTCCTCTGGCCACCTCTAACTCATGAACACCATGGAAATGCTGTTTCTCATCTCCAGTCTCTATACTGCTGCTAACATAAGTGATCATTTGTAAGTGAGAAAACTAAGTGTGGAAAAGTGACCAGATCTGTTCAAGGTCATTTCTACAATAGGAGAGTCAGCATGTAGACCCGGTTCCTGGTGTCTGGCAGCTACCTCCCCACCATATGAAGGCAGGGGATCTTTTTGCTATAGTACATGGCTTGGGGAGAGGGGACCTTCTATCATTTAGCTTCTTAGCCTTGGGCCTCTTGATTCATGTTCCACATGCAAGTGTCTGAGCCTTGAATATGGCCAATGATGTTTTCCCAGCAATCACTGCACTCCTATTACCTGCAAACCCCCCCCCCCAGGTGCATGGGATTAGCAAGGGATTAAGCAATGTATGCATTAGCATGTAACTGCCCACATGCTTTAAAATTTGTTCCATCTCTTTTCCTTTTTACACATTATAATTATTGACACATACTAGTTGTATAGCGTAAGGGGATTCATTATGATATTTTCATATATACATATACTGTGTATTAGTCAAGTTTGTCAACCCCTCTCCTATCTTCTCTCTCTCTCCTAACTCTCCTCCCAGGCCTGTATAGCCCCTCTTCTACTTTATTTTTTAGTTTTCACCTATGAGAGAAAACATGCAATATTTGTCTGTCTGAATTATTTTGTTTAATGTGATATCCTCCACTTCCCTGAATTTTTCAGCATATGACTGGATTTCGTTCTTTTTTATGCTTGAATAGGGTGTGTGTGTATGTGTGTGTGTGTGTGTGTGTGTGTGTGTGCCTGCATTTGTGCACGTGTGCATGCCACATTTCCTTTGCCCATTCTCTTGCTGACACATACCTAGACTGATTGCTTATCTTGGTTATTGTGAATAGTGCCTCTCTTGGCCCTGTCTTGCTCATTAGCCATTGCTGTATAACAAAGCATTCCCAAAGTCAGTGCCTTATTGCAAAATTTTATAATTGGCACTCAATTTTCTGGTTTTACTAGGCTCAGTTGGGTAGTTATTGATTACAGTGTCCTGTAAATAACTTCAGTCAGCTTGGGGCAAAAACTGCAGTACATTCCCATGGCCTAAAGTCCAGCAATAAGAAAGGGAGGACTGGAATGTATCTTGAGGGTAGAGCACTTGCCTAGCATGCAGGAGGTCCTGACTTCCATGCCCAGCTTGAGATTTTATAACAGCTTACAATTGATTTTTAAGACCTTAGGGAGAATGGAACATGGATAGAGGAGCATTATTTGCTATCATAAAGCAAAAGAAATGACAAGCTTAGTGCCTACAGAGAGGAAAACTGATGAGACCTCATTTCACTGCAGATCCTTGGAAGCAGTGAAATTCTGTGTGATACACATCTATAATTGTGTGCTACTGCTGGTTTTCTTTCTGTCAACAAGAGTGCGCCATTCTTGTGTCAGGCATTGAGTTGAGAAACACTGATTACCTGTTGTGTGGGTTACTTTTCATTGGTTGTGGAGACAAAATACCTGATGCCCAACATGCAAGAAGGAAAGGTTTATTTCTTACAGGTCAGAGATTTCAGTCCATACTCAGTTGGCTCCAAGGCAAAGTGACATGGTTGAGGGGAAGCAGTTAATTGTCACTGCAAACAGCAAGCATGAACAGCAAAAGAGAGAGATACGCCTTCTTCCCTCTGGTGCACTGTATGCTAGCTCCACTCCTGGGCAGGTGTAGCACTCATACCAGCAATCTGAGTGCTAGACAATGAACCAATCAGAAATACTGGATTTGGCCACATTCATTATTGCATGATGCTTGGGAGGCTCACTGACATAAACTATGACACCAGTAGAGGCAAAGAGACTGCTCTCATACTCTCAGCATGAAGCTTATGGTCTACTGAGGTAGGGGGATATTTATCAAATCACTATCCAAGTATAGGCTGAAAATTCCTAATCTGAAATCTGAAGTCTGAAATGCTTCACAATCCAAAACTTTTGAGTACTGATGTAGTGCCAAGTTGAGAAATTCCACAAAAAGAAATTTTGTTTCAAACACAAAATGTTATTTAATTAAGATTATTGGTACATTTTAGATGTAAATCATGTTAATCATGAGAAATTTGTACCACACATGATATAAATCTTTTTTCTCCATTCCCACACCTTTCCTTCAACTCCCTTCCCCTCCTTATTTATGGAAAGCTTGTTTCCTTCTTTTCTCATCATTTTTTTTGATTTCCCTTCTTCTTTTCCCCCTCCTCCATCCATAATTCCCCATCTCATTAGAAAATGTTCAAATATCTATTTTATTTTAGTCCTTATCTACATTTTCAGTTTCCCACACCAGAGAAACAACACAATACACGTTAACCACAGAATTAATACAAATATTTTATAAAATTATCTTCAGGCTCTGAGTATGAAGTATATATGAACTATAAATAAATTTCATGTTTAGACTTGGGTCCCATCATAAAGACAACTTATTATGTCTATGAAGTTCTCCAATAAATAAAAAAATCAGAAATTCAAAACACTTCTTGTCCCAATCATTTTGTATAAATGACACTGAATATGCAGAAGTTTAATTAATAACCTCAAGGAAGAAATTACAAGGGCTGATCAAAATATACAGCTAGGATTCAAATTCTTTACATTTACTACAATAAAAGATACATACTCATTAATCCTCCTTAAGAAACACATTCTGAAAATAAATTAAATAAAATACACCTCCTTGCTTCAAACTCACATCTCCATTTGTTCTTGCAATTTTTGGAGCAGTTTGGAAGTCCTTTTTTGCGAGTGTATTGGCAAATTGAGATAAAAAATATAGTGAGTGCTGCTGCTGAGTGCCATCCAATGGAAAGAACGGCTCATATACACATTATGATGTGCCCTTATCTACCTGATTCACCATATCTGGACCCTGTGACTTCTGACTCTTCTACAAAATCAAAATGACCATGAAAGGTATACAGTTTGAACTGATTCAAGACATTGAGGCAGCCACAAAAGCAAAACTAAAGATCCTTATAAGAGGACTTCCAGAATTGATTCAGAAGAAAATGGCAAGAATGCTGGAATCAGTATAATCAAAAGAAGGAAGAACAGGGTGTGGTGGTGCATACCTGTAAACTCAGCACTTGGGAGGCTGAGGCAGGAAAATCTGAGTTTGAGATTAGCTTGAGCAATACAGTGAGTTCAAGGCCAGCCTGAATTCCAAAGCAAAATCCTGTCTCAAAAAACCAACAACAAACACACAAAGAACACCTAGCTGATTGTTTTATCCGAGTTTTGTGTTTGTGTGTGGATTACTGACTCACTGAAGATGGAAGACCTTCTCTGTGTGTGGTGGGGAACCAATAGGCCTGCATTCTGGAGGCAGTAAAATGGAAACTCTTCAGAAGAGTTTGAGTCCTTGCCATCACCTTAGGTGTCATTTCGAGGATCCTAGCACAGGTTCTTCTGCTTCCTGCCAGAGACTCTCCCAGGACTCTGCTGTGAGCTCCAGGCCTCAGACTTGTGACTAGATCTTTTGCATCTCCAATGAGCACCTGGCCCTTTTGCGTTCTTCTCCACCTGACTCTGCAGATGGCCTTGCTAAGCCTCCTTTGTAAATCCTTTGTCTGTCCCACACACAAATTAAATCTGATCCTCTAGTGAATCCTGACACAAACTACAACTAGCCACCTGTGCAACCTCCCATGAACAATTTCATGCCTCACTCATGTGACAAATCCAAAGCAGAACTGCAGCGGTGCTGTGCTAATTGTGGGTTAGTTAACAGAGATGTTGGTGTTGGGCCCATTGGGTTAAAATTCTGTCCACTGCTTTGTTATTGGAAAACGTATTTAATGTTGGCGTGTAGGCTCACACAGCTGTGAAAATGAAGATAATTCCTAACTCACACTCTTGTAAGAATTAACATATGTAAAGCGTCTCAAAGGAGCCCTGGCCTGACACCTATAAGTGCTACATATGCTTATTAATGTGTTATATTAACATGTAAAGATATTTTTTAATTTATCAGTACCAGTGATCGAACTCACAACTGCCTACTTGCAAGGAATTTGCTTATGCCTCTGAGCTAAATCCCCAGCCCCCATATAGAGATACTTTTAAGATATAAAGAAATCAGAGGATGGATACCGAAAGCACTCATTTCTCTGTAATAAAAGAAGGGCAACAACACAAATAAACAATTGTATCTGAGCACTTGCTATATGCTAGGAATCATGGGAAGATCTCTTCTTTGGATCTTCACAGCAGTGCCAAGAGATGAGTATTGCCATTCATTATGGTTTGGTTTTTATTGGAAAAAAACCCCACAATGTTTCAAAACGAAATAACAGGAGAATAACAATAGTGAAAATTGAGGCTCCCTGAAGAAAAGCAGTGTGCCTAAGGTGTCAGGCCAGGGAAGATGTCTGAGTCCAGACATCCATAAATTCCAAGCCTCAGGCTCAGTCCACTCCTCTGCTTCCTGTCATAGTAGGCCTGGGGCTCAGAGTCTCCCACAAGCCTCCTCAGAGACCTGAAACTACACCTCGCTTCAGCCTGACCCAAGCCCCCAATGCCACGCCCCCTTTCTCATTCTCCCCCACAGGAGCACTACATACCTATTGGGGCCCAACTTTCTGGCCACGCCCCTTGCCCCGCCTCCCAAGCCGCTGAGCCCCACCATTGGCCACAAGCAAAGATTACACTCCACCTGGCCCAACCTGCGCGGGCCGCGCCCACGGACTGTCCCTAGGCTTGCACCTCCACATCCCACTCAGTCCCGCGCCGCCCCTGGCCTCGCCCTCACAGTGGATGCCTGTCTTGTGCACGGAGTCGCCATTTTGCCGCTAGAGAAGCCCTCAGGAGACCTGAACGCTCTTTCTTCAGCAGCCTAACCTGCGGCAGGGCCGGGGCTGGGGTCTGGGCCAGGTAGGCGGGTGGGAGCCTGCTGTGAGCGGCAGTGCAGCCCAGGTGGCCCTGAGGTTAGCGGGCGCAGGTGCCTCGGCGGGGAGTCCCGCCAGCGGGGTCGCAGGCCCAGGCGGCGTGCATGGCTCTGGGGGCGACCCGACCTCAAGCCTGCAAGGCCTCTCTCTCCCTTCCTCCCTCCTCTCCTTCAGGGGTCTACACAGCCAGGCCTGGCGCGCAGCCCTGAGTCCCTGGCCCCCGCCAGGCGCTGCTGGGAGCCCAGCCCTGGTGTGGGACCTGCAGGAGGCAGCTCAGGTCTCACATGGCCTCTGCTGTCACTGAGCCTGGCTTTGCTGAGCCGGGGACATTTACCTCCCAAATGAGGATTTCATTTCACTCCGAGCTCCTCCCTGCAGAGCCTGAGAGAGGACCAAAATATTACAGTAAGATAGCAGTTATTATTCTACCTGCACATGCTTTGGCTCAAGTCCCTTTCATTGATAAGGTGTTTCTGCTTCTTTTAATATTGGTGCCACTTGGGTGTTTAGATTTTGTGAGGAGACTGAATGCAGCATATGGCTTTGACAACAAGGCAAAGTGTGATCAGTAGGGTTTAAAAATTTAAATCCACAAATAAAAATAATTCACCCACATAATTGAACCTTCCTATAGAATACTCATCTTGCCCATATTCGGCTATCTCTAACCATTACTATCCAGTTTTGCTCATATCATTTATATATTTGCATAGTGTTGAATGTTTATATTATATGCATAGGTAGAGGTTTACTTAGTTATCCTGTTACTGACCATGTACAAAAGTCTAGTTCCTCTTAGAAAAATTGCATTGAGCATATATCATTTTTTCTTGGGATAAATTCCAGAATTTGGAAATACTAATTCAGAGTTCTCTGTTCTTTCCCTGATACTTGACACGAACTGGTGCCTAAACAAGGCATGTTTACATCTTTCAAAATCTAGGTATTTGTCCAATTACCTTGGAAAATTTGGAGTTCAGAAAGATGTTGAGTCATTTTCTGTGCAGACTGAGAGACAGGCCACACAACCTTCTGTTGGATTTTGTTTTTAAGTGATGTACCATATTCGTCTTTTTATTTTGATTGACTCTATTCTGTTTTGATTCCTTTGGCTTCATTCTCTTTAAAATAAAAAAATAAAAAAACATTTTCTTGCTGGGCATGGTTGTTCATGCATGTAATCGCAGCACTCTGGAGGGTTAGACAGGTGCATCAACAGGGAATGCCAAGCTAGCCTGAAATTCTTGATGAGTTCAATGTCAGGTTGCAGTACATAGCAGGACCTTATCTCAGAACAAAATGAACAAACACTTTTTCCTCTTATTTTAATGTAGCACAAGTAGATACTAATAAAGAAAATATGAAAACCCTTAAAATAGATTAAAGATTTCATACTATGCAGTTTATACACTATGAAACTATAGTATATTTATATACTATAGTATACTTTATATAACTATATACTCTAAAACTGCATAGTATGAAACTAGTATAAGGTATGCAGTTTCTTATTGTGCAGTTTATATTCTATGTTTAGTGATCCTGGGGATCTCTGCATGAGCTATATGCAGCTGCACTTTTAAAATTTGCTTTTTATTTTTTTTTTTTTTTGAGACAGGGTCTAAATAATTCACTCAGTTCCACAGGTTGGGTTTAAACTTGTGGTCTTCCCAGAGTTCTGGGAGTACAGGTACAGGCTATCCTTACTTAGAAATTCACAATAATTACGTATGTTTATGGGATAAAAATGTGCCTTTAATCTATGGCTCCTTTGTAGAAAGAATCAATCTAGTTAATGTACCTACCACCTTACTGATCTACAAATTCTTTCACAGTGACTAGGACTGCAAATACCATTGGTTAGCAGTTTTGAAAGCTGTCCTTTTTATTAACTGTGGTCACCATAATGTTTAGTAGAGAATTCAAAATTTCTTCACCGTGACTGAGATTTTATATTCTTGGGTGAACATCTTCCTTTCACCATCCCTAGTGGGACTGATCATTTTTTAAAATCAGACTGCCAAAGAAAGGTGTGAAGGCTCAAGGTACTTGGGGCACATTGCTCTTCAGAAAGCCCAAGCATTGGTACTCTGCAGGCCTTCCCCTTGCTCCCAGTTTTTTGGTTTTTTTGTTTGTTTGTTTTTTCCTTAACTGAATTCTAGGAATTGAATGCAGGGCTGTCTTAGTTACTTTATACTGTTTGCTGAGACAAAATACCTGATGCCAAAAGTTGGGAAAGGAAAGGTTTATTTCTTACAATTTTTGGAAGTTTCAGTCCATACTCAGTTAGCTTTAAGGTAGGCTGGCATGGCAGGGCCAAGGTTCATGACTGCTACAAACAGCAAGGAGGAAACAGGTAAAAGAGCAAGACAGGCCTTCTTTCTGCCATTACATCACATGCTGGCTCCACCTCTAGGTCAGTGTAGCACTCACACCCCCAGTCCAAGGGATAAACAATGAACCAGTCACAAATGTGTAATATAAATGCATGAGGCCTGGGGGCCACAGACATAAACTATGACAAGAGCCTTGCACTGAACTAGACTAACTTCTGTTTTAAAATTCTTTTTTATTTTGAGCCAGGGTCACCACAAAGAACTACAGTGCTGAGACATCATTCTTGGACATAGATTCTTACATGTCTATGTGTGGATGCACCTTGATGTCATGTTGGAAACCACTAGGAGGTGAAGCAGCTCTGAGCAGGATTTAAATTTTACTAATTGGCTTTCTATGTTTAGCTGTCAATCTGTCCGAGGCCCAGGCCCCTTGCCTGGAGATGGGAGCTGATTCAGAGTAAGAGAACCTCTATGAATCACAGGTCCTGGCAGAGGCCTGTAGTGGCTTGTGAGGCCAGAGTTACCTCAAAAGGCAAATAAGGCTACAGCTGTGGACAGTCTGGCTTCAACACCAATTAACTAGGTAGAGACTGCAGATGCAAAGATTACTCCTACAGTCTCACTTCTACCATGTCTTCATGAAAAAACAGTGCTACTGAATTGACTTGATTCATTATTTGGGGATATCCTTGAAGTGATTCCCAAGGTCCTGCTCATTGATTGTACTTTCCTCAGTTTCTCTGCCCTGTCCTTGGTCCTAATGTAAGTGGACTGACACAGAGAATCCTTTGTCTTTACCCTCAAATTGGAGGCCTACAAATCATATAATTTCTCACTTTTTATTTAACCTCCACCATAAAATAATTTGGGAGATCCTGGATCTAGGACAGAACCCCATAATGTCAGACATTTCACTTTGAAAACCGAGATCCTTATTCTCACACCCATGTATTATTTCATGATCAGATTCCTTGGTTTCTTTTCCTGTGGACCCAGGGAGACCAATCTCAGCATCCCCCCAGCTTTCCCTGCATCCTGTGGCCCACACTGATGCCCCACACCCTTTACATGGAAGATAGGGATGGTCCCAGTTCCTTCCTGCTTCAAACAGCTGTGAATCAAACTCCTGAAAAGAAATCTTGCAAAGTTGTGCAGCTCTCTGTAAGTCATAAACCTCTGTAAGTCATAGCACTCTTATGGGAGCTGCAATATGGGGCTCTGCTTGGCCCCCCATGTTCTCCACAGTGCTGTTCAGCACCTACCTTAAAAACTGCCATCAAATGGAGACACAGCACATCTCAGGGATGTGTGCCTGCATGAATCAGCTTTGGAGGCTCAGCGTTTTCTGCCCTTGTTGGTCACCTGTGGTGATTCTCTTTTGATTTATAAGAATTTTTCATCTCTCACAGAATGAACTCATGACACCTCTTTTACACCTGTATCACAAACTATCTGTCTGACTATGGCTTGTAAGGAAAGGTTTCTTGTTGTAGTTTCTACATTATACTTCTTTCTGTTTTTCAAATGCAATGAATCAGACCTTTCTAGCTCCCTTCTATCCCTGAAGTCATGGGAACATTTTCCAAAATGAAAGGATGAGTAGGTACACAATGGTCTCTACATTTTCCTGATAGAATTGTCTACCTGGGGTTTTCTCTTCTATCAAAGGGCAACAGCAGCCAGTGTCTTCCAATAAAATTTGACTGAACAGAATCTGATAAATGATTATTAAAGACCCAGAGTACTACATTGCAGTGAGAAAAAGGTCAGAGGTGGGTGGGGTATAGCAGGAGAGGACAGGGGTATGGGTGGGTCCCAAACTGAGCAGAGAGCTGGAAATCAACAAATGTGGAAATTGTACAAATAGATGATGTACTTATATGCTACTGAATTGAACATGATGAAACAAATGGTATCTTTAAAGGTAAATTGTACTAGAATTTAATATGCAGAAGTATTACAGACTTAGTTGTAGAAATGTAAACTGAAAATAATACAAGGTGTACAAGGAGAGGGGAAAGGAAAGGCAGGTGCTTTGTAGGAGTGGCCCTAAGTGGAGCTCAGGATGCTTGCTGTGGAGGCAGTAAAAGCCTCAGCTCTAGAATTCCTCAAGACAGGCTGCCTGGCCTAAGTTTTCATTTTGATCCCAAAGCTGGTGAGGTCACTGGAGATGGATCTAGCATAAACTCTGCATGTGGGACTTTAACTCAGGTACTACACTGTTTAAGCAGAAGGAGAAAAATCACCAACTATCCTTGTTCCTTGCAGGCCCTAGAGCTTCCCAGTGCCTGTCACAGACAGTTCTGTGCACAAATCTACCCCAGGAAAGCTTCCCATTCTGCTTTGACCCACTCATTTCTGCATGTCTCAGTGTTGCAGGAGGCCCCAAATCTTGAAGTCTTTGTCTGTCTAAAGTGTCCCATGCACTCCTCAGAGGCCCACAGACCCAGGCCAAACCCTTCTGACTTGAGTTCTCATTTTCAGTGAGCTCAGGTTGGCCTAACTCAATTGGGCATCTTATAGATTTGGAAATCAACCTCCTGCTGCAGTTGCAGAGACCTGCCCCAGCCTTTTCTTTGCCTTGAATGGGGTAGTGCTGTCCCAGGTTTTCCTCACGTGCTGACAGAAGTCTGTAATAGTGTTGTGACCACCTGTCCTCCCTTCGTCAGGGAAGCCTGACATACACTTCCCTTTCCAACCCTTGTGGCCTATTGTCTCTGAGCAAGAGTGGTGTCTGCAGTGTTATTCTACTCATGGTTACTCTACAGGGGTGCTGTACCAGAAATATCTTCAAAGTGAGTGGACAGAGAGTGTGGGTTCTGCCTGCCTTTCCTCCATCTTCAGTTTTTATAAGGATGCATTACCTCATTCTGTGTGCCATAGAGGAACTCCCCTAACCCTATTATGTGTTCACATGTACAGAGGCCAGGAAGTTAGGCACATTCACAGTAATGTGGGTATTACATGGTGTTCTCTCCAAGGTGACTGTGTGGCCTGCACAACATTAAAGCACAAGACAACAGTGTTTATGTTTAATCTGGTCATTACATCTGTCAGAGCCTAGTAAATTGATAATTAAATGCACCCACCAGCTTCCTGCATGATTTCTGGGTGGACCATGATATCTCACAGAAATTCCTGCTCTGGATAATAGGGAATCCCACAGAATGACTCTCCATTGTCCTTCACAATAAACAACAACTTCTTCACCCAAGTGATGGATCCTTGGCAGGATGCAAATATTTCCCATGGCTAAGTAAAAAACAGCAGTGCAGGCAGGGACTCAGCTGTGATGCAAAAGACAGGGGTTTGGATAAAACTTGTTTTTCTGGTTCCTTATGTCAACCTAGACAAGACACCATGCCTCTCAGGAGCTTAGCAATGTGTTAGTGTTCTCTATGGAGGTCATCCTGGCATCTGCCACCTGGGAACATGATCAGTGATGTGAGATAACATTTGTAAAATCTGAGGGCTGGTGTCACATATACATAGAGCACAGAATTAGAAGTGAAATCCAGTAAAGGATAGGATGGACGTGGAACACAGTGCACAAAATGCTGGCTCCTGTTGTGTGGTGGTAGAAATGAGACTCATCTCCTGGACATGATTCCCGGGTGGCTTCATGAGAGTGTGGAAATGCATTGATTCAGCCATCCATATTTTCCCTAAGCATCTCAATTTCTTCTGTATATTGGTGCTGTGGACTCAAATCAGGACCTCACACAGGCTGAGCAAGTACTATGGATGGAGCTACATCCCCATATCTAAGTCCATAGTTCCTATGTTCACACCTGTGTGAGCCACCAGGCCTATGGCCTGTGCTCCTACTCAGTAGCTGAAAGTTCATCTTGTGATGGCTATATCCTGAGTAGCCTGTTGCCTATATTATGGTCCTAACTTTTTTTTCTTGTCTTTTTCCTTTTTATAGGTGCTGGGAATCGAACTCGCTACTGCCTGCTTGCAAGGCAGGTGCTTATGCCACTGAGCTAAATCCCCAGCCCTATGGTCCTAACTTTGGGGCTTATTATTAATATTATTATTTTAATTTTGCATTAGCAGTGCTGAAATTGAGCCCAGGGCCTCATGCATGGTACGCAAGTATTGTATCATGAGCTCTCTCCCCAGTTCCTGACTGACTCTTAAATAACTGCATATGGCAGAGGTTATGTGATGGTACTACTAAGGTTCACACAAAATAATTGTGACCAATCTCCTGATCTTTTCCTTTGTTCTCCCCAGTATGGTGGGGTTTTTCTTTTTTTTCTTTTCTTTTTTGGTCCCTCTCTGGATCTCTGGCTCCAAAGAAGTCACTGCTATCTCTGCAGATTCCCTGAGGAGAGGCTGATGAACCTTGAGTGAGAAAAGGGAAAACAGACAGAGGAGACATTAGGCTTTTGTCCTGAGTCCTTCCTGTAGAAAAAGGACAAAGCCTGAGAGCAAATTCTGCCTGAGTGGCATGTTCACTGAGTATGTAGCTCTGTGCACCAAACTACTATGGTAGCAGCCTCAGAAAAGCCTCCTGGATTCCTGATCCACAGCAACTCTTATTAGAACAGAGTATTATCTCATGTATCAGATAGGCACAGACTGACCTGCCTTGTATCTTTTAATATTTTGCAAATGTGTGTAATGACTGAACAAAATTTGTCCTCTCTGCCTTCTTTTACCAATCAATCATTCTGAGGTTACTGTACAGTGTTTTTATATTTTTATTAGAATTTCAATTCATGGCTTGCTGTAGTTTCTTTATTTACTTAGATGTTATTGGATATTCACATTGTAGTTTTCAGTTATAAAAACAAACTGATGTGAATATCTTGTGAAATTCTCTTCATGACATAGGAATGGATGCTCAGAATGTTAAGGTAGTCAGATGTGCTACTGTTAAATTAACTACCAAAATGATTTCTGAAGTGAATATACCACTAGAAATGCAAAAGGAGTCTCCTTCCTCACAAATACCAGTGTACTTTGACCTAAAAAACAAAGTCAGCTCTTAGTGCTCTTCAATACATGAGCAGGGTTTTTCCTTGTGAGATGAATATTCACTTACCTGCTTACTGACAATGTTAAGAGACATGTACAGACTGGGAAGGGTCCATATGACTCACAAGAGCATGTTGAAGACCTTCAGAAGTGATAGACATGTGGATCCCACAGAGGCCTTCGAATCACTGGAGGCTCCTGCTGAAGTCACACTGCATGACCCAGGGAGCTCTTCCTCCTTCTGAGGTTAAGGCCCCATGACCAGGACAGTCTCTGTGAGTTCCCTCAGACCTGCTACTTGACAGAAGGTTGAGGTGGAGGAGCCCCTAGCCCAAGGAGGTGGACTTGAGGGACTGCTCCTCTCTACCCATGATACACCTATACAATCTGCATAGGCCTGAAATATGGGAGCTGGTGAAACAGTTGAATTAAAATGTTAGTGAAACTGTCCCTACATGGGTGTTATAGCTATGGGAAAACGGGGCTGATACCACAAAGTTGAGCCCACCGAAGATGTGCCAAATTTATTCCAGCCAGCACTGCCTCTATGTGACAAGTTCTACAGAATGTGAAAAGGACAACCTGTGAGCAGATAAGCAGACTTTGATAAACTTGTTGACAGCAGCAGCCTGGGGTCAGAGATGCCAGACCAGCAAGGTGCTGATATGGAGAGCATGACCGTACCACAGGGACTGGGGCCTGTTATGTACAGTGTCTGGGGATGGATAACAGGGAACTAAGGAGCATAACTGGATGCAGGTCCACTTTTGTTTAACAGGTAAATGCAGCATTGGGGAACCACATTGTGGTGTGGATATGTCTTCACCTGTGTAACTGTGTAGCATTGAAAAATGATACAGACATTTGGGGTGGCAACAAGCTCATCAGGGTGATGCCCACTGTTTGGCTTACTGTGGAAGCCTCTTAAGTCTGTGTCAGCTAGGGCTCACAATAACTATCCCTACACTGACCAGGACACCACCTGGGTATTCCCATATATCCAGGACACCATCAAACCCATTATTATGGACACACTGCAATATTGTGAAACGGTTCTATAGGTGCCATCATATTGTACAGATGGCCTGGTGCTTTTCTCTGGTGGCTGTGTTGCTACCAAGGACAAAAATCATGGACCTAAACCTTTGTTAATTCAGGGCCCACACCATTAACTTTACTTGCTAGGCCTGGTGTTGCTCATGGATGAAATTTCTCAAATGTGAAAGGTGGTTTTGCAAAACCACATGAGCCTTAATTTGGGAGCGACAGCCCAACAAGGTAGTTGCACTGTCTTTCATGTACAATATGGCATTTATATCTCTGTTCAACAGAGATAGGAACAAGAGGCCTTACAATAAAAGGATGTTCACCTGAGACTCCCAGACTGCCACCACGGGTCTGCCCCACAACCTGGCGACCAAGGGCACACTGGACTGCCACTCAGGCCCACACAGTTGGAAACTCCCCCACCTCCTGGACCTAGTATGACAGTTGACCTTTGGCTCTGACCCTTTCTCCTAAAACCTTGGACTACCGTGGATTACCATGCTGGCTTGATGTGAGACTCAGGAACCACCCACGCAAACAGAAGCTGTCCGCAGGCTGCAGTCAATGTGGTGAGTGTGCCCCTAAAATAGAGGTCTGCAGTGGATAATTAGGAGCAGAAATGAAGCTCCCTCTAAGTACAAGCCCGTGGCAAACCCGGCAAGAGAGTGAGTAACACTCCACAATGAGAACATCAGACAAGTTGAGGAGTCCACCAATAAGGCCTCCCCTCACTTGGAGAAAATTAAAAGAGCTTATAAAACACTGGGTGACACAACAGGGCTTCAGCTGACACAAACACTTAGACAGGGAGATCTGGTTACCTGCAACAACCTACGGACATAGCAATAGCAAGAACTAAGAGTTTGCCTAGATCTATTCTTTTAGGCTAGTTAGTCCAGGAAGAATATAGGACTCACAAAACAGGCCCAGCAGGAGAAGTTCAGGTGATGGGCTTTCCTCTTCATTTTGGTAGCCAGCAATTGTACAAACATCACCCACACAATAGGACCCTAAAATCCACACTGTGTTGGGATTGGAAGACCAAATATGTACCCAATGATGAAAATGACAAGGTGAATTGGCAAAATGCAATCTCAAACATCTAGCCAGTCAGGAAGAAGTACAGGTAACACTGAAATAGAGGATCTTAAAAGTCATATACCAGAAATCTCTGGAAAGATAGCAACTGAAGTAAAGAGAGAAATCCATGAGGCTATAGCAGAAATCAAATGAGAAAGAATGTCCCATGTAAAGACAGAAATACTAACCTTATTAAACTAGTTGCACAATATAGCTAGAGAAGAAATAGATTTTTAAAAAGACAATATCAAGGGAAATTGATTGCAACTTTGAATGAATAATGTAGAAAATAAGCAGAATCCATGAAACAAGTGCAAGGAGATATCCAAGACAAAAAACTATTGAAAGCTGGTAAAGCTATTTATAAGAAGCTGAAGATAGCTTGAGGACAGTGTCATACATAGTGATCATAATAGGGTAGAACTTCTAAAAACAACAAAGCAACATGAAATAACAATTCAGTAGCTTCAAGATGATGTGAAGAGAAACATAACAGTAACAGACATCAGAGAAAGTACAGGAGTTGATACTAATGACATAACTAAACTATTCAGAGAAATAATCGTAGTACATTTCCCCAAGGTGGTAAAAGTCTGATATACAAGAAAGTGATGCATACAGACTGTCAAACAGTCACAACCAACATAAATCTACACCCAGATATATAATAATTAAGATCTGAGACACACAGCAGAGAAACAGAATACTGAAAACTGTTAGAGAAAAAGACACAACTCACCTATCAAGGAAAGCCTATTAGTATCACAGCAGAATTTTCAGCACAAATCTTCAGGTTAAGGATCAGCTTGGTGTGAAGTATTTCATGCCCTACAAGAAAACAACTTTCAGCCCAGAATGACATATCTAACAAAACTTTCATTTAAATTTAATGGAGAAACAAGATAGTTCCATGATAAAGAACAACTGAAGAAATTCATGTCCACCAAACCAACCCTAGAAAGAATACGGAAAGACATGTTAGATAGAGATAAAAATGACCACAATCTCCAGAACAACAGAAAGAAACCACCAGGCTGGACAGAAAACTAAACAATGGAGGAAAACCAGAAGCCAAAAACAGGAACATGATATGGCAAATTCAAGCCAGTACATATCACTGATATCCATAAATGTAAATGGGCTCAACTCACCCATCAAAAGAAACAAGTTGACAGACTGAATCAAGTAATAGAATCCCACAGTATGCTGCACAAAAGAAACACATCTGACTCAAAAAGAAACTCAGATTAAAAATCAAAGCATGGAAAACAGTTTCCATGCAACAGGAAACCAGAAAAGATCAGGGGTAGCTATTCTGTTTGCAGACAAAGTGAATTTCAAACCTAAAATGATTAAAAGAGTTAATGAAGTCCACTCATATTTCTATATTGAAAAATACAACAGGAAGAACTAACAGTTATAAGTATATATGGACCAAATATAGAAGCACCCAACTATGTAAGACAAATCCTAATGGAAAAGAAAAACTAAACAAAGAAGAACACAATTGCAATAGGAGAACTAAACACACCACTGTCACAAAGTGATAGATCAACTAGACAAAAAATCAGCAAAGAAATAACAGAACTGAATCATACCTGTGAGTGAATGGGCTTAATGGAAGTTTACATAGTATTGTACTCAACCACATCAGAACATACATTCTTCTCTGCTCTACATGGGATATTCTCCAAAATACATCATATATTATCTCATAAAATATTTTTAAGTAAATGCAAATGGAGCGAAATTATCCCATGTGTATTATGGGATGATGGTGCACTAAAATTGGCTATCAGTGACAAAAAGCCTGCAAAACCTGCATAAATACATGGATATTAAATAACAAACTTCTGAATAAATGATGGGTTACAGCTGAAATTAAAGAAGAAATAAAACAATACTTATAATACAATGCAAATGCAGAATTACATACCACAACCTATGGGACACAAAGCAGTCCTAAGTGGGAAATACATAGTAATAAGTAGTCACATCAAGAAAATGGAATGAACACAAAAATATAACCTTATGCTACATCTCAAGCTTCTAGAAAAGGAAGAGCAAATCAAACCCAACTTTCATAGAAGAGTGGAAATTCTAAAGATTAGAGAAGAAATTAATGAAATTGAAACCAAAAAACAGTACAAAGAATAAGTGAATCAATGAATTGGTTTTTTGAGAGAATAAAATTGATAAAATTCTAGCCAAGCTTATCAAGAAAAAAAAAACACACAATAAGGACTGAAAAGAGAAATCACTATCACTCTCATGGAAATTCAAAACATCATGAACCCTTACTTTGAACATCTCTACTCACATAGGGTGGAAAACAGAAGAAATAGAATTCTAGAAACATATGACCTATCAATGCTCAATCAAGAATATATACCAATTTTGAATAACCCAATATCAGCTACTTTAATCAAAAGCATGATTAAAAACTTACCAACAAAGAAAACCACAGATCCTGCTGCATTCAGGGCTGAATTCCATAAGAAATTTAGAGAAGATCTGACTCCAATACTCCTATAAACTCTTCAATGAAATTGAAAGAGAAGCAGTCCTCCCTAACTCATTCTTGGAAGCAAGTGTCACTCTGATACCAAAACCAGAGAGAGATCCAACCATATAGCGAACTATAGACTAATCTCATTAATGCACTAATCTCACATTGATGCAAAGATTCTGAATAAAATATAGGCAAATAGAGTGTAGCAAATCATCAAGAAGATTATACAACATAACTAAGTAGGATTTATTCCAGGAATGCAGGGATGGTTTCACATAATGCAAATCAGTGAATGTAATACATCACATCAACAGAGCCAAAAATAAAAATCATGTAATCATTGCAATGCATGCAGAAAAAGCTCCTGATAACATACAACACCTGTTCATGATAAAAGAAAAACCCTACAGTAACTCAGAATAGACGCTATGTTCATCAATGTCATAAACACCATTTATTACAAACCTACAGCCAATGTTATGCGAAATGGACAAAACTGAAAGGCTTCACAATAAAATCAGGAACAAGACAAAGATGTCCACTGTCACCACTGCTAGTCAATATAGTTCTGGAAATATTAGCCAGAGGAATCAGACAAGAGGGAGAAATAAAAGGAATAAAAATAGGGAAAGAAGAAGTTAAATTATCATTATTTGCAGATGACATGATATTCCACATAGAAGCCCCCAAAACTCAATTGAAAGACTACTTGAGGTAACAAACAAATTAAACAAATTAAGCAGAATAGCTGGATACAGTGTCAACATTCACAAAACAATAACATCCCTGTACACAAAAAACTCCATGAGAGAGAAGTTACGGAAATGTAGGCTTTCACAATAGCATCTAAAGAAATGAAATACTTAGAAATCAACCTAAGAATGTAAAAGTCCTGTATGCTGAAAATTATACTACTCTGATAATGGAGATTCAAGAGGATATTGGAAGGATATTTCTTGCTCTTGGTTAGGAAGAATCAATATTGTGAAAATGGCCATACTTCCAAAACTGTTATACATATTCAATGCAATCCCAATCAAAATATCATTAACATACCTTCATATCTAGAGAAAGTATTTCTGAAATTCATCTGATAACAGAAGAAACCTAGAATAACAAAAGCATTTCTGGGCAACAATGGAAAGACAGGAGGCATCTCAATTCCTGACTTGAAACTATACTACAAAGCCACAGTAATAAAATCAGCACGGTACTGGCAAGGAAATAGACCTGAAGATCAATGGAACAGATTAGAAGATGCAAACACTACTACAAAGACACAGAGCCACCTTATATTTTTCAAAGGGGCTAGAAATATTCACTGGAAAAGGATAGTCTCTATAATAAATGGTGTTAGAAAAATTGACATTACATGCTAAAGACTGAAACTAGACCCATACATATCATCATACACTAAACTAAAGTCAAACTGGTTCAAGGATCTTAATATTAAAAAAGAAATACAATTTTACTGGAGGACATGGTAGGTAGAAATCTTGGAGACATAGGAGTAGGCATAGAATTGATGAATAAAACGCAACCACATGAGAAATGCTTCAAAGAATCAACAACTGGGATCTCATATTACTAAAAAGTTTTTGTACATAAACATATATCAAACAAAGTGAAAAAAACCCCACAGAGTCAGAAAGAATCTGGATATAAGACAAAGGACTTGTATGCAGAATATATAATGAACTGAAAAATGCCAAGCCCCCAAATTCAAAGACCCTTTCCAAAAATGGGCATCAGAGGTGAGCACACAGTTCTCAGATGAAGATATACAAATGGAAAATAAATACATACAACACCTGTTCATGATAATGCCCTACAGTAACTCAGAATAGACACTATGTACCTCAAATTCATAAAGACAATGTAGGACAAACCTACAGCCAATTTTATACTAAATGGACAAAACTGAAAGTCTTCACACTAAAATTAGGAACAAGACAAGGATGTCCACTATCACCACTCCTATTCAATATACTTCTGGAAATACTAGCCAGAGCAATCAGACAAGAGTGAGAAATAAAATGAGTAAAAGTAGAAAAAGAAGAAGTTAAATTATCATTGTTTGAAGACCACATGATACTCTGCATAGAAGACATCAAAATCTCCATTGAAAGACTACTAGAGGTAATAAACAAATTCAGCAGCATAGTTGGATACAAAGTCAACATTCAAAAACCAATAGCATTCCTACACACAAACAAAAAACTCCATGAGAGAAAAATAATGGAAATATAGCCTTTCACAGTAGCATCTGAAAAAATGAAATACTTAGTAATGAACTTAACTAAGAATGTAAAATAAATATATGCTGAAAATTATACTACTCTGAAAATGGACATTCAAGAGAATTTTAGAAAATGGAAGGATATTTCTTCCTGTTGGTTAGGAAGAACCAACTTTGAGAAAATGGACATACTTCCAAAACTGTTACACAGATTCAATGCAATCCCAAACAAAATATCATTAATATACTTTACAGATCTAGAGAAAATATTTCTAAAACTCATCTGATAACAGAAGAAAACTAGAATAACAAAGACGATTCTTGGCAACAATAGCAAGACAGGAGGCATCACAATTCCTGACTTGAAACTATATTAAAAAGCCACAGTAATAAAATCAGCATGGTACTGGCAGAGAAACAGAGCCGAGGATCAATGGCACAGATTAGAAGATGCGAACACTATTACAATGACACAGAGCCACCTTACATTTATAAAAGGGGCTAAACATTTTCATTGGAAAAAGATAGCCTGATTAATAAATGCTGTTGGAAATATTGAGTTTGCCAAAGACTGAAACTAGACCCATAACTCTCACCATACACTAAACTTAAGTCCATGTGGATCAAGGATCTAAATATTAAAAAAGAAACAAAAATCTACTGGAGGACAAGGTAGGTAGAAATCTTGGAGATATAGAAGTAGACCGAGAATTCATGAATAAAACGCAAAGTGCATAGGAAATATTTCAAAGAGTCAACAACTGGGATGTCATATTACTAAAAGTTTTTACACTTCAAAAGAAATCAGACAAGTGAGGAAAAAAAAAACCTAACAGATTGAGAAATCATCTGGATATAAGGCACATGACTTAAATGCAGAACATATAAAGAATTGAAAAACATCAAAGACCCTTTCCAAAAATGAACATCAGAGATGAGCACACAGTTCTAAGATGAAGATATACAAATGGCAAACCATAACTGATCATTTGATAAATGCAAATTAAGACAGCACTGAGGTTTCTTCTTACTCTGGAAAGAATGGCTGCCATCAAAAATAAACTGAAACAAATTTTGGCGAGCATGAAGGGTAAAAGGAACTTCTCCACTGCTGGTAGGAATGCAGACTGGTGAAAGCACTATCAAAATCAATGTGGAAATTCCTCAAAAAACTAGGATGGAAGTTTCATTTAGCTGTTCCATTCCTGGGTATTTTCCCAGAAAATTTGAAAATATCATGTCACAGTGATATATGTGCACACAGATGTGCACCACAGTTGTTATAGCTAAATCTTGGAAACAACCAAAGTGCCCATCAACCACAAGTGCATGAAAAAAATTGTATTTTTACACAATGGACTACTACTCAGCTATAGAAAAGGATGATCCTGAGGCCTTTATAGGTAAATGAAGGTAACAAGAATATCCTCATTAGTAAAATAAATAAGACTCACATTTGAAAATGTCACATTGTCCCTCTAGTGTAAAAAATAATAAAAACTGACAAAGTAATGGGACCCAAAAAAGTATAATAGATATTATAAAATAGAAAGGAAAGAAAAGTGCTCTAAATGATATAATGGTATGTATAGTATGTAAGATAGATGACCATATTACTAAATTTCTGTTAGATCATTGAACAGGAGGGTTTGCACTGTCAATGTTTCAGTGTTCAGCGACCTTTTATGCTTTGTTTTTGTAACTTTAACAACTATTTTTAAGACGACAATACGTAATGTATCAACTAGTGATTTTATGATGTTAATTTTTTTGAATTCTATATTCTATACTTTTTTGCTTTTTTGTATTTTGTTTCTTTTAATTTTGTTTTCTTTCTTTAAATAAAAAAACGAAAAAAGTAATGGACCTGGAGTTTTGTGCCTTTGATTCCTTGAAGCAGGACCTGCTCATGCAGTGGTGGGAATCCTTGAGATCCACCTAGTTTTGCATGGCCATGAGCTGCACTGTGGTGGGATTAGTGGTATTACGCTGTACATTTACTGTTGTCATGTTCTTTGCATATGTGAGTCCACCCTATGAGTCACTTACAATAAAGCACATTTTCCCTGATTTTTGAGTTGATGGAATGAGAAAAATCACTGCCTGTTGTTTCAATATCAAAGGGTATGAGGACCTGTATAAACCTCACCCAACCGATTGGCATGTGCACACCATGGACATAGTTATATAAGCATGAGTTAACATAGACAGCCATGAATGTGCTCAGGTTTATGACAGAATGCAAGAAATAATGCCTGAGGATGACTGATATATACAGGTTGGATAATAAAAATGCTTGCTTACTACTGTTGCTAATGTTGGCTCTGTGTGGTTTATTCTCCCTGGGGATCTTACCCACTAAAATACCCAGTCACCTCCCTAACTCTGAGAAAATATCATAACACAGACACAGGGCACTTTAATACCCCACAAAACTAAACTCCCTGTGCCCTGTTCCAAGCCATGCCTCACATCCAAAAGCCCAATTCTCTGTTGGGATACAGCTTAAGAATGTAGACCGAGTTTTATGCCTGTGTCTTGGTGATCACTTCCTAAGCCCTGTGATGAACATTTGCCCCACTTTCATCCCTCCTCTACACCCCACAGGGCATTAATATTCCCAAATGTTCTGACCTGGAAGTGGAACACAGCTCCCATAGCAGCAGACGTGCAGTTCTCGAGCAGCTTGGTCAGACCATGGTCTTAGGTGAGTCAGTCCCAGGCTGTAGGCCAGGACAGTAGGGTCCATTGGCCCGTTCCTCACACAGGTGCAGCTACTTGCCAGCATATCTTAGCCTCCCTTGATCCCTGAACACATGGAGACTCATTTTTCCTGTGTATCATAGTGCGTTAAAACCAGGCACAGCATTAACGCATGATAGGGAGAATCCATGTCCAGCACAAACCCTTCTGAAAGCAGCTCCCCATGTACTCTGCAAGCCATCTGTTCTTAATATGTGGCACCACATTGTAGCTGAGTGCTATGAGGGAGAGCAGAAACAAGGGCAGGATCGGGTGCTATGGGACCCATAGAGTTGGGCAGCCCTTCTCAGATAAGTGTGGACCCCGATGTCTGTCAGGATATAGGGATGGCCCTCTTGAATAGCGAGGGATATCCCTGCCTGGGGGTGTTGGGTCAGGGTGGCAGTGGACACTGGCTATGTCTGGCAGCCACGTTGGTCAACACAGAGTGTGTACCACTGCCCCATGCCCAGGACAGCCTTCCACAAGGTCATTCTTTTGTCATTCCCCTAACAGACTTTGCATACCCAGGACCCCCCATTTCCACTCCAATCTTCACTAGACCTTTGAATGGAGTCACAGGAGGAGGCAATGCATGTGTAGCTGCCCAAAATCCAGTGTCACTGGTGTCTGCTGACACCCAAAAGTTATGATGGGTAACAAAATCACTGAGTGATGTCCATCACTCAGTTATTTGGGGCCTTTTTCTAATCTTTCTTCTTCCATTCCCTCATTCCTCAGGCATTCCTCCCTCCTCCTTCTGTACTCTGTTCTCCTTCTAAGAGCACACAGCTGAGCTTGTGCAAGCTCTGGCTGGCATAGGAGCTGCTCTATGCCCCTTCCATCCTTTTTTGTCCGAGAGAGAATCCTGTTCCCACAAGTATTGGTTATCAGCTAGACCAAGCTTAATCCAACCTGTGTTGCACTTGGCTCAAGGCCTAGGATTGAGGTTCCTAGAAGCCCATAATGTTGGCTCACAGCTGTAGAAGTTCTCAGAATATGGTGCTTAGATTAGAGGTCTCAAGGTCAGTCTGGAAACTCCAATCTGTGGAGCATCGAAGAAGTTGATCTAAACTGTGAGTTGCCATGTGATGCATGTGTATCTGGATATGTGGGGAGACAAATGCAGAAGCTCCTGTCTGGCACAATCCAAGTAGAAACAGTAACTTTGAAATAGCTCCTGTAGGATGAGCAGAATTGGATCTGGCCAGGGAACAAAAGCTGTGTGCACCAGACCTTGAAGCAGGACCCTGAGATCTGGACCACACATTGGAAAGAAGGGAAATAAGGGTGCCCAAGCCCAACTGTGTCTGGGGACAAATTCTTCCCAACTGTTACAGTACATCTCTGTTCTGTCCCAAGACCAATTGACCATGTTATAAGGCCTGGAATTATCATCACCCTGTTATTGCTATATCTCTGGGCCCCTCAGGAGTGGACAGCACCTGGAAAGGAGATGGCCCAAGGCACACCTGTGCATAATGTGCCTCTCAGTGACCGACCCTTAGGTAAGGTGGTCATGGCCATTGTCATCTCTTTTTTCTGTCTGGCCAGCTAGTTGCCAGGCACTGATGTGTTCTCACTTTTCTGCTCATTGGATCATGAGGGAAATACTTAGTGTTCAAGTCCTGGTGTCCATGAGAATTTAGTCAAGTGTGGTGGGGTGTGATCAGCAATGGGGCAGCTGAGTTTTGAGTGGCCACGGAGTGGGGCAAGAATCCCATACATTTCCTTCCCAACCATATTGATGTGGGTATCTTGGTGTATAAAGCAGGGTTCCTTCCAATTAACTGTCACTTTTTACTACATTTTTCCATCTCACGATATTTACTGGAAAGCTGTCTGTATGTGACACAGTATGTCACATATAAAAGTATGTTGATAAAAGTGTGTTGAAGGCCCTGCTGAGCATCTCTTCCCAGACCGCTGGGCAGCAGCTCAGCCTTCAAAACTTAGTGGGAGAGACAGGGGAGGAAGGAGGAAGAAGACAAGGAGCTTTCTCCTCAAAGACAGCAGTTACAGAGGGGCAAGTGTCACCTCTAGCTGTCACTGTTAGACCCAATTTTGAGCCTGTATCCTGAGGCTAGAAAGAAGACAGAAGTTTTGGCCACTTTGCTAGAAATCAGGGGTTTGAGCAGAGTAACAAAGGCAGGACTTGGGAGCCAGACTGAGGGCTCCTCCAGAAGACTTTCCTGTGTTTGGTTTTCACTTTTGGTTCCATGACTCAGTCAACATCAGCTGTTGGCAGTGTGGGTTCACTTGTCTCCCCAAAATTTAGCTGGTACTCAGCACAGTTAGTCCTCTATGTGTCTCTGTTAGGTAGTGCATAGACAAAAGTATAAAAGTGCATATTCCCATGATAGGAAGATTAGCCCTAGAAATTCCATTAGCGAGGATGTAGATTGAGGACAGCTGATGCTTTGCTCTACAAGTTTGCATCTACATGAAGGACCCACTGCTGGCCAGTTAGAGTGTGTCCTCCCTGTGTGAGGTTTTTCATCAGTTGCTCTTTTTTTCCCACATGTCTGAATAGATTTTCTTGCTTTGTGTTTTGCTTACACATTATTGTATATTTTTATTAGTACCTATATACCATGTATGCTGATTACATTGGTGATAGGTCCATTGAAATTTGTGATGCATAGAATGGAAATTAGGCCCCATCTTGTGCACAGTGGTACAATCCAATATCCAATGACTGTTCTCAAACTTTTGTGCATTGAGCACACATCTAAGGACTAAGACATTAGCAACACAAGGTGCTGCTTTGTCTTGATTGTCCTTTCTTTATGACCAATACAGTGGGTAATGATACAATATTTGGGAGCTTAGCCCAACCCTAACCTTAAAAGTCTAGCCAAACCCTAAAGTTAACTCTAACCCTAGAAAGTCATTACCAGCATTCTCTGGCCAAATTGAACTTTATGGCACTGATGTGGGAAATGTAATATAGGTTAATTATGAGAATATACAATCTGTGGTGGCTGGGATGGTGCAAGAGGGGAAAGAAAAGAAAACACCATTGTGTAAACATTTGAAGAATATATTCTGGAAGTGGACCTTGGGGAAATTAGCTTCAAATTGAGAATGCACTGAATGCCAGCAATTTTAAACAACATTAAAATCTTAAATTTTATCTATGTTTGTTCTATCACTAACATATCTCTGGTAAACAAGTGTAGCAGTGAATACAGTAATAAGTAAATCTGGAAAAGAGGGGAATGGAAGGTGTGGGCCAAGAGCTGCCCACAGGTAGACCTTCAGAAATGACTCCTGAGTGGAGGCACCAGGGCGCTTAGATGTCCAACTGCTGGACAAAGGAATCCAGGTGCTGGCTCTTGCTCTGGGATCACAGCTGGTGAGGGAGTTACAGGTGAAGCTGGCACAAGGTCTTCAGGTGCAACTTCTGCATGGGCTGAACCTGGCCCTGTAGTTGCAGGAAGTGAAAAGATCACCAACTGTCTATGGGCTTCCTGAGCAAAACCTTCCCACTGCCTGTCCAGGCAGCCATGTGCACCATTACAGCCCCAGCAAAGCCTCCCTGACTGTATTCACCCATTGACTGCTGAGTGTGTCACGCTCCTGGGTCACCAAGCATAAGGGCACTTTGTTGAGTTCCAAGGCCATCACCTCCCAAAAGCCCACATCCCACACTCCAGGGCAACTTATTTTAGGGCTCAGTCTCTGGTGGTTCAGGAGGCTCCAGATGTTCCAGTAGAAGCTCAGCCTGGGGATCCATATGGGCATACATTTCCAAGGGGGCATCAAGCACAGAAGACCTGGGGAAACAGGGAGCTAGCAGAGTGAGAGACCTGGCCTTTCCTGCCACAATGTCTGCACAACTCACTTGTAGAGAGGGGTGCATGGGCCTCCTCTCCAGTCTGTACAGCATCCATCCCCATCCTCACCCACCCATAATTGGGCAGTTACAGCCCAAGGAGCTCTTAGAGGCTGACAGAAGTCTCAGTGGGTGGGAGTTCTTGCTCAATTGAATCATACCTCTGCTTTGTACAGGGAATCCTGACACAGTTTCTCCCTGACCATCCCCAGTGCAATTCAGTGTGGTGAACACAGAGAGTGGAATCTTCCCTGTCTTTGCACTCAAGGGCTCAGGGCTGCCTCTCCATAAATATCTGAGAAGTGAAGGATCAATCAGTATCTGTCCTGTGTCACTGCAGTCTCTAGCTCAGGCAGTGATGTATTGCCCAGTTCTCTTAACCTCTGTATAACTCCTAGTTTATGGTCTGTCCCCACATCTAGGGAGGCCTGGGGACCAGAACAATGGCCTTGAGGTGAACAATATCTTCTCTGCTGCCAAGCGTGACTCTGTGGCCTCCAAAGAACATCAAAACTCAAAAGGGCAGTGGTTGCACTGGCCATGCTTATAGGATCATAGTCAATGCCCAGAAAAGTGTCTGCACACAGTGCGTTTTCATGTACATTTGTGGGTTGATGACATCTATCTGCTCTTCCATGACATCTGACAGCCATGCAAAATTTGCTGTTCTTAAGATTTCCTCTGTTGAACAAATCCTGAAGTCCACAAAGTGACTCTCCAATCTCCTTTCCAATGAACATAACTGCAACCACAATTATTGGTCAGTGAATGAGATGAAAGATCAAACATCAGAATCTTCACAGCCTTCACAATAGGTCTTCATGGGGCCAAGGCCACACTTGGCATGGATCCCCCATTTCAGCCTTAGTGACCCTGAGGTCTGAATCCACTCAGACCCCACCCATTCAGCATTGTAAACTAGGGTTGATTGAGGCCCTTGCATGTGGCCAGGACCTGAATACTGGTTGCCAAGTCCCACTGGGCTGCTAAGGTGAGAACTCCCCTTCTCAGCCTTGGTGCTTGTGGGGTAGAGATGTGATCCTTGGAGGAGTCCAGGGATCTGGATAGATCTGGAGGATCTATCCAGAAGGCTAGCTCCATAGGCTCCTTCAGGCTGTGAGGCCCATCTGCCTGCACCGTGCTTCCTGTACAGACCTCTGCCAGGATCTCTGCTGCCTGACTTCTGACTATGTGGTGAGACTGTGGCTGGATATGGAATTGATGTCCTGCATGTGGCTTCTCAGGAGGGTTTGGGGATGAAGCAAAGCCCACACTCCAATTGGTCCACAGAGGCTCGTGGTAATGGGCTCACAGGATGGTCCTTGCAGAAAAGGAATTCTCACATTAAAAGTTACATTTCACAAGGGACACTTAGGAATACTTGTATGCTCAGATCATCTTGATAGAGAGATTGAAAAGAAGTCTATGCATGAACAAAAGCTATGAGTCCTAAGACGGCACCTTATTTTAGAGATGAGAAAAGGAGACTAATTCTAGATGTCCAAGTCCATTAATGAGACACCACAGAATATTCTCAGTTTTCTGATGAAAAGTTCCCAGGAAGGAATTAAGTTCCTCTTCCATTGCCATGGGAGGCTGAGTAGCTTTGTTCACTGATCTCTTCTTGTGCTCATTTTGCCCAGAGGCTCCTGCCTTTGTAATTGCAGAGATTGAAAACTCCCGTGAGACAAGTGCCAGAGAAATGGACAGAGTGCATGACATTTGAGGTGAGCACATCTCTAGCGAGGTGATGCTGTGTAAGAGCTGGAGACAGCAGGGGAAAGACAGCTCACTAATTGTCCTTGGACACCAGGCCCAGGACTGATAATAAGGTGCAATGGCAGAATTCAATCATGACAAGAAATGAAATGACTTTTGCCTGTCCCCTTTCTCCTGCTCCCACTGATATGTGTACAGTAACGTTGCCTGTGACAAGGTAGAGACAGAGTAGAGAGTATATGGTAGTTGAGCACTTGGAGTCAAGATTCCTTTGGAGCAGGACCATGGGCCCAGTGTTTGAAAAGCCCTGGAGAGAGGTGCTGGAAGGGTTAATCTGACACAAAGTTCCTCTCAGTCATCTGTGGGTCTCCATACAGTCCCTTCTGCTCACACACCCTGCACCGGAGCCAATATATGTTGTTACTGTGGGAACCATGTCTAGATCAGGGACGTGGCACACAGGTTCCAGGGTCTATCTCCATGCTGATGTCCTGTATGCAGCTTGGGTGGGGCAGTGCACAGCCACCAATAGGAAGCCTGAGACTCAGACACCACAGGTTTCACTTTGTGAGCCCAGATAACCGTATGTTCTTTAAATACAGACAGATCTGTACCAGACACCTACCCAGGAGGACAGGAGATGACTCTGGAGGCTGTGGATAAACATGAGCTCTGCCCTTCTCCTCGAGGCTGCCCTGTCCTGGGTGGGAGCATGACAGGAGCACAGGCTCATGCATCCCAGCACCTTTCCCCAGAGCATCTGCCCTCAGTGCCTGTCCTCAGAGCCCTTTCACTGATGATTTAGAATGGGAATTGTTTAGGAGAACTCACAGAGTTGGCCAGGCCTTAATGTGCCTGTCTTGTACTTGATGTCTCTGGGTGGCAAGTGGCCTAGCCTAGAGACACTTGTCCTGGGCTCCCTCTTGTCTCTGGTCTCTTGGGAAGCCTATGCTGCCCTTGACATTTGGGCAGTTCCTGGTAAGCATCCTGTAGCATCTTGGCCTAGTGAACCATCCTTTCCTTCATTCCCATGTTGTTTTCCCATGTGGGATCTTGAGGCTGGTGCTTCAAGGCCTTGGAAAGCAGCACAGTATACTTACTGGTCACTCTCTTGACCCAAATGCCTGTGAAGGTCAACTCTTGCCAGAAAAAGGTGCCTGGTGACCAGAGCCTTCAGAGTTCTGTTTAGACCGGTTGCCAAGGAAGTTGTGCCATGTGCTGGGGTCCATAGCTGCCCTGCCCTCTCTGATGCTCCCTTTCTTTTTATTGTGTTCCTTGGAAACAGCAAGTGAAAAACTAGAAAATTGATTGTGGTTTTACACTTTTCTTCACTTTCAAATTTTTAATACAACAAACATGTAGATGCCTCAGATGTGGCAGGTTGGGTGCCAAGTGCACATTTCCACCCAAAAGTTCTTTTCATTGAGAATTAGGTTTCATTTAGAGATCTGTCAAATTTTAGGATGAGATTCTTTCCTGGCTTCATGTTAGTTTCATTTCAATTCCATTAGAGAGTATGGAGAAGTTCCCAGAATACCGATAATAATTTTCCCAAAGGATGTGAATGTTTCATGTTATAACCCTCATATGTCCAGGGGAGGATTCCTAGCAAGTTTTACTCTCACATGCATATGCATGATTACTTATCACCACACACTGTAGTGCTCTGCACTCTGACATCCTGCGAAGGGGTCAGCAGGTGGTGATTGCAAGGAGTAGCTTTCCAAGACCATGGACATAATCACACCATGCTGAGGAAAGACACATGCACATGCCTCCTGGGGAACTTGTCTCATAGCAACTGGTATGACTTCCTGTCCTCCAATCCCAAATAGACCATGGGCTTTGTGTCCCTGCTAGGTAGTTTACCTTTCCTAGAGGTGATGGCCCTGAGGCTGATCAGGCACGATGCTCTTTGGTTTGTCTGCTTCAAGCAGTATCTCCATGCTGGGCTCCCAGTGTGCTGCCACCACATGCCATTGGGGGGCTGAACAAAACCAGCTGTGATTTTTTCATGCACCCCTCACCCATCTGCTGATGGCCATTTCTTCTGTTTCTGGGTCAATCCATGAAAACGAGCTGCTACAGGGAATGGTGAAAGTGCCTGTCATGTCAGCATTCAGGCCACTGAGGCAGCAGGATTCCTGGGAGTTCCAGACAAGCCTGCAACACACTCTGATTTCAGCTTAGGCCAGAGAGACAGAGGGAGTCTCTGACCAGAAAAAGAAAAGGAAAATACAGGAAAGGACAGGAATGGAAGGAAGATACAATACCAAATTCCTGGTGATTCTATGAGTTCTTTTGTATCTGGGCTAGTCATTTTACTCTGCGGTCCTATTGCAGTATAAGACCTTTTGGACTGCTGTCACTTTAAAATATACCTTGACATCAGGGATTTTGGTAATTCTAAGTTTAATGTTCTTTACATGGCCAGAGGATGTTGTACTTCTTTGTGAATTTTCATATTGAATTTTTCGATTTGTAGGAAAATATCAGTGGTATTTTGACAGGAATGCTTTGAAATGGCTGGTTGCTCTGGGATGCACATACATTATAACAACATGAATTCTTCCTATCCACCATCGTGCTATGTGTTTTCTTCTGTTAGTGCTATTTCACTGATTGCATCAATTTCTACAAATTTTAAACAACAGGTGAGTTTCATTAAATTTATCCTAAGTGTTAATTCTCTTTGGGATGAATTATGAAGTGAATTGTGTTCTTTGTATTTGAGGCTGCAGTTTATTTGAAGCACATAGATATGAATTGTTTAAGACATGTGGATCTTGTACCCTGTACCCTATATGATTTGCAAATTTGTTCTAAGATGTTTTCAGTGAGATATGTAGGGAGCGGCTTTGAATAGCTGCTGTTGCCCTGTCCCTCCTGCCTGAGGGCATTTTGTGTGTCAGCCTACATTTCCCATGATCCTCATGTCCACCTACATTACCCATAATCCCCTCCTGCTTACGTCATATATCCGGATGTGATGGTGGCCTATCAGATAACACTCTGTGCCCTCTTCCTGCCTTTGGCCCGCCCCCCATCCTATATAAGTTGTAGCCATTTTGAAAATAAATGAGACTCGATTGGAATCGCATCCTGTCTCCATCTCTCTTTTCTCTTGCCCTGCCCCCATCCCCGATCCCCTCTCCAGGTGAGACCCAGGTTGAGACCCATAGATTGGTCCGCAGGCCGGATCAAGTGGCGACCACGAAGGGACCTCACCTGGCACGAGGGATAACGACGCAGGACCATTCACAGGAGTAAAGCGCTGGCTAGCGTGACTGATTCAAGGACTTCGTTCCTGTGACCCGTGCAGACGGCCACCTTACGTCTCGCCTGAATCACGGTAGGTGAACGGCATTAGCATGGGACAAGCACTCAGTGAGCACGAATTGTTCGTGACTGGCCTCAGGGAGGCTCTCAAGATTAGAGGGATTAAGGTTAAGACGAAGGAACTAATAAAGTACTTTCAGTTTATACATTCAGTGTGTCCATGGTTCCCCCTAGAGGGTACCATTAATTTAAACAGGTGGAATAGAGTAGGAGATGCTCTTAAGGACTATTATGAAGTTTTTGGTCCAAAAAAGGTTCCTGTAACTGCTTTTCCATATTGGACTTTAATCTCTGAGCTGCTGGCACAACGTCACGCAGATCCCCAGCTTGCGGAGACGCTTGCCCAGGGTGAGGCTGCATTAGCTGCCTCCCATAGTTGTACTCTGCCACCACCGGTCTTATCTAAGGCACCCAGCCCTCCTGGCTCTGTGGTCCTTGATATCCCGGAGCCTTTTCAAGATGGCGACATGCCGCCACTCCCCTTGTCTGGAGACCATGAGGGTCCTCAAAATGGCGCCGCCAAGGCCCCTCCTCCATAACGCCCTATTTACCCTGACCTTTCCAATGACCAGGAAGTTGATTGGTCACAATTAGCAGAAGAGGCAGCCCGATACCATTCCTCCCGGGTTATGGCTCCTGTTGCTGCAGAACTACTCCCCGGTCTTCAGCGACCGCCCGGTCCGTCTTCTGCCCTTCTCTCATTAGAGGAACAATTTCATGATTTACAACAGCAGGTTCAGCTGACTAAGGATATACAAAGGCTTTCCTTAGAGCTCCAAACATTGCATGCAAACCCCCCTAGAATGATGGCCGTCACGGGCCTGCCACTCCCTAAGATAGCGCCTATCTCAGGGTCGTCAGGTGGTCTGCCCACAATGATGTTCCCGGTTACAGAGACTGCCTGCCCTCCCAAAACAGAGGCCTTAACACATCCCTTATTGTTTCCTGTAACAGAAGTTGCCCAACCTGGCGCGAGTGGCGATAACTTACACAATGGTGGGGAGACAACTCGACCCACCCAAGGTAGTGCCAGTCCACAAGAGGGTGACATTAAATCAATTAGGGAAAGGGGGAGACAAAGGAGGTGAACTAGACGTGGGACTCAATCCCCAAGTCAGGAACATGAAAGAGATAAAATACAGGCCACTACCACAACTAGGGGAAATAAAAAAAGACAGCCACCACGTCTACAAAGAGGAGATATAGAAACTGATAATAGTGAGGAAGAAAATGACTCTGACTTGCATAGCAGTGATACAGACACAGACCAACCGGCCCTAGCACTGAGAGCCAATAGGGCCCATGCACCATTCCCAGTATCTGCCCTAAAAGAATTTAAAAAAGCAGTATCTCAATATGGTCCCACGGCAGCCTTCACCCTTGCGGTCTTAGATTCCTTAACCCAAGGCTGGATTACGCCTAATGATTGGAGAGATTTAGCCAGAGCTACACTTTCAGGGGGCAACTATCTGCTCTGGAAGGTAGAATTCCAAGACCAATGTGAACTTTTAGCTAAAGACAATACTAACAGGAAAAATTATTACACCCTTCCCATGCTGATGGGAACAGGCTGATATGCCACACAACAAGCCCAAATGCGATATGAGGCAGGTCTTTTTGCTCAGATCACCCTGGCAGCAAGCAGAGCATGGCAAAGGCTCCCCTCTGGTGGAGCTGCTTCTTCCCTGACAAAAATAAAATAAAAACCTGAGGAACACTTCTCTGATTTTGTTGATCGCCTCTTACAGGCAACTGAGTGTCTCTTCGGCACCACCGAAGATAACACTGGCCTTGTTAGGCAACTGGCTTATGAAAATGCTCTTCCTGCCTGCCAGGCTGCTATCAAACCCTATATAAAAAAAGAGGACCTTTCGGGTTATATTCGCTTGTGTGCTGACATAGGCCCCGCCTATCATCAAGGTTTAGCTATGGCTGCAGCTGTAAAAGAAATCTTCCTTGCACACAAGCAAGGAGGGAAAACAAATAATGGCAAATGCTTTAAATGTGATCAGAAAGGCCATTTTGTCAGAGACTGCCCTGTGGCCCAAAAGTCTCAGTACAATACTTCAAGGCCAAAACCCACAAGTCTATGTCCAAAATGCAGAAGGCGATATCATTGGGCTAAAGAATGCAGGTCAAAGACAGATGCAGATGGCAATCCCCTCCCCCAGCAGGGAAACGGGATTCGGGGTCAGCCCCAGACCCCCACCCTCAGACAGACCTCCGGGGCTATAAGGTTTGTCCCACAACAAAACAACCAGACACAACAGGAACAGGCACAAAACAATCCATTTCAAACCTCCTCCGCGCCACACCAGGAAGTGCAGGACTGGACCTCTGTTCCGCCTCCAATGCAGTATTAGCTCCCGACATGGGAGTGCAAGCCATCCCCACTGGGACTTATGGCCCTCTTCCCAAGGGCACTTGTGGGTTAGTTCTTGGATGTGGCAGCGCAATATTGAAAGGGTTACAAGTTGTTCCAGGAGTCATAGATAACGACTATACTGGCGAAATTGTTGTCATGGTATCCTCTATCTCTGGCCTGGTTTCCATTAGCCATGGACAACGTATTGCTCAGTTGGTGCTGCTGCCTTTAGTTCAAACTTCTAATGCAGCTATGGCTTCCTACAGGGGAAATTCTTCCCTTGGATCCTCAGATATATATTGGGCTCAATTCATTTCCAAAGATAAACCCCTTATGGCTTTATTGCTTAATGGGAAAAGTTTCTCAGGGCTCATAGATACAGGTGCTGATGTAACAGTCATTAGAAAGGAGGACTGGCCTCCCACATGGCTCTTAGAAACCACTATGACGCATTTACAAGGGATTGGACAGTCTAAAAATCCACAACGTAGTGCCAGTCTACTTACCTGGAAAGATAGTGAGAACAATCAGGGGCACATACAGCCCTATATTGTAGAAGGGCTGCCCCTTAACTTGTGGGGCAGAGATTTGTTAACTCAAATGGGAATGATGATGGGCAGTCCCAATGCTGTAGTCACCAAACAAATGCTCACTCAGGGCTTCCTTCCTAATCAAGGTTTAGGCAAACGGGGCTCAGGCATTAAAGTGCCTATTTCCCCAACTCCAAACCCCTCTAAAGCAGGCCTAGGCCATTTTCAATAGGGGTCATTGACCTTCCTGCGGCCCATGCAAAAGAGATTACTTGGTTATCAGACAAACCTGTTTGGGTCGATCAGTGGCCCCTTACCTCTGAAAAGCTCGCAGCCGCACAGCAGCTGGTGCAGGAACAGTTAGATGCGGGCCACATTGTCCCCAGTGATTCCCCTTGGAACACACCCATCTTTGTTATTCGAAAGAAGTCAGGGAAATGGAGGCTGCTACAAGACCTTAGGGCAATAAATAAGACCGTGGTCTTAATGGGACATCTGCAGCCAGGACTCCCTTCACCCAGTGCCATTCCTCTGGGATTTTTAAAAATTGTCATTGATCTTAAAGAATGCTTTTTTTCTATTCCTTTACATCCAAATGACCAAAAGCGTTTTGCCTTCAGTCTTCCATCAATTAATTTTAGAGCCCCTATGCAGAGATTTCAATGGCGAGTCTTACCACAAGGTATGGCTAACTCTCCAACGCTATGTCAGTCTTTTGTCACTGCTGCAATACAGCCAGTTAGAGATCATTGGCCAGATATATATATATCTCTCATTATATGGATGATATCCTCTTGGCGGGAGAGAGTCAGAACCAAACTTTACAGTGTTACCAGGCATTACAAGCTGCCTTACAAAAGGCTGGGCTTCAAATAGCCCCTGACAAGGTCCAGCTTACTGACCCATATACATATTTGGGTTTTCAGTTACAAGGCACTCAGGTGTTTTCTCCAAAGCCTCAGCTAAGGCTTGATGGCCTTAAGACACTTAATGATTTTCAAAAGCTTCTGGGTGATATTAATTGGCTTTTGCCCTATTTAAAATTGACCAAACATGACCTGCAACCCCTTTATGAGATCCTCTGAGGAGACATTGACCCAACTTCCCCTCGAGAGCTTACACCTAATGCTAGAAAAACACTCCATGCGGTAGAAGAGGCTATTGCTCGACAAACTGTCTCATTCATAGATTATAATAGGCCACTGCAATATCTCATTTTTAATACAAAACTTTCTCCCACGGCAGTATTTTGGCAACAGGCTCCTCTTATGTGGCTTCATCTGCCAGTTTCCCCAAAGAGAGTATCATTGCCTTACTACCAAGCAGTCTCTGACCTGATAATTCAAGGCAGAAGGCTAGGAAAATGTTATTATGGAAAGGAACCAGATATTATCATTCAACCCTTCACCAAAGATCAAGTGGACTGGTTACTTCAGACCACTGAGGCATGGCCTATTGCTATAGCCTCCTTCTCAGGAACCATTGATAACCATTACCCTCCAGATAAGTTAGTTGATTTTGCTAACCGCCATCCATTTGTATTCCCCAAAATTACAGCTTCACAGCCCCTTTCTGGTGCCCTAGTGTTTTTTACTGATGGCTCCTCCTCTGGCAAGGCTGCTTATGTAGGCCAAGACAATGTTTTTACCCTTCAGACAAACACCTCTTCCACACAGCTAGCTGAATTACAAGCCATTCTTGCAGTTTTCACTGCTTATCCTAACCAACCCTTCAATTTGTACACCGATAGTGCCTACCTCGCTCAGTCTGTTCCATTACTAGAAACTGTTGCAACCATAAGACATGCCTCCCCAGCTGCAGACCTATTCAAACAATTGCAGGACATGATTCGGCTTCGCAGTCATAAGTTTTTCATTGGCCACTTACGAGCTCACTCTAGCCTCCCAGGTCCCCTTGCACAGGGAAATCACTTGGCTGATATTGCCACCCGGGCACAGGTATTCATGGCCCACTCTGGGCCTGTAGATGACTCCAAGATATCTGAGGCCCAACAGGCTCATCAGCTACACCATCTCAATGCCCAGACCCTCCGCCTCCTCCACAAAATTACTCGGGAACAAGCCAGACAAATTGTAAAAAACTGCCCCTCTTGTGCTGTTCATTTGCCTGTTCAGCATCTGGGAGTCAACCCGAGAGGTTTGATCCCCAATGCCTTGTGGCAGATGGATGTCACTCACTTTAATGGATTTGGCAACCTAAAATATATACATGTAAGTGTTGATACATACAGTGGTTTCATCTTTGCCACACTCCAGACTGGAGAGGCTACTAAGCATATTATAGCCCATATGCTATCAGCTCTCTCAGTTCTGGGATGTCCTCAACAACTCAAAATGGACAATGGACCAGGCTATACTAGTACCTCTTTTGCCAAATTTTGTAAGTGCCTTAATATTCTCCATACCACAGGTATATCTTACAATCCTCAAGGACAAGGCATTGTTGAGCGTGCACATCGTTCCCTCAAATCTACCATAGACAAGATGAAGGGAGGAACCTGGTATCCAACCCAAGGTTCTCCTAAAAATATTCTTTCACATGCTCTTTTTATTTTGAATTTTTTATCCCTGGATGCCTTAGGCTACTCTGCAGCATCTCGCTTCTGGCACACACAGACAGCCACACAATATGCATCTGTTCTCTGGAGAGATCCCCTGACCAACACATGGAATGGTCCAGACCCAGTCCTCATCTGGGGACGAGGCTCTGTATGCATTTATTCCAAACAAGAAAAAGGAGCTAGATGGCTCCCTGAACGGCTTATAAAGCAAATAGACAGTTCCTCATCGAGGACCCAACGTGACGCCCAGGAATAAAATGTCCTCCTGAGGCACAACTCCCTGTGTTCTCTTACAGATGGTGCGACTTGTCAAAACCTTATGGATCATCGTTGGACTTGTGACACAACTACATCTAATGGACAGCAACCCCCATCAACCCTGGAAATGGGAGCTTAGCCACTGGAACAATGAAGAAAAGGTTTCAACTTGGGTAGGATCAGGAAGTCCATGGTTTGCGCCCACATCCTGTTGGTTCTTTCCAGGGCTCCATTGTCCCAAACAAAGTCATTTTTACATTTGTCCCGCAGCAACCAGGGGCAGATCATATTGTAATTCCCTGGGAGAATATTTTTGTGCTTATTGGGGCTGTGAAACAGCTGCAACAGGGTGGCAACCTGCCTTCCCCGATAAACACCTTAAACTGACATGGGGGCCGCCGGGGTGCAGCCTAGGTGACTACCCACTGGCCAATCAAAGATCCTGTCAGGTTCTAAACGTCACTGTCACCACTCCTGAGGACTCAGGTTGGCTGACAGGACGCACCTGGGGACTGCGAGTTTATGAGTCAGGTAAAGACAGGGGAAGTCTTATTCTCATAAAAAAGGTTCCCCTACAGACTTCATTTGTGCCCATAGGCCCAAACTCTGCTCTAAAGCCAAAATATTATCCAAATCCAAAATACAATCAGCCCACTACAGATCCTGTTACTACTGTTCAAATAACCACAGTAAGTCCCTCAGCCATAACGGTTTCTCAAGCTCCGCTACACCAGACAGATCATGTACCTGCACCTCAATATTCACATTCTAACCTATTCAGTTTGATTAAAGGAGCATACATGGCTTTAAATCATACCCGACCTGATCTCACCCAATCATGTTTTGGTTATGCTTGGCTGCTCCTCCCCCATATTATGAAGGAAAGGCCCTCAATTTAACCTTTATCAGTTCTTCTAGCTCATCTGCCTGTGACTGGGACAATCACCACAAGCTGACTCTCTCTGACATCTCAGGTAGAGGAACTTGTCTTGGGGACTCCAGCCATCCACCAGCACTGGCAGCACAACTCTGTGCCCAGCTTCATTCTAAATTCAAGCCAAATAATTACCTCATTCCACCCCCAGGAACGTCTTGGGCCTGCAATTTTGGCCTATCACCCTGTATGGCAACTGCTATTTTTAACAAGTCTGCAGATTTTTGTGTTCTTGTACAGGTTCTTCCACGCACAAGCTTCCACCCAGGAGACTACTACCTCCAGGCATCGCAGATAAGCTATATATCTAAGAGAGAACCTGTGACACTCACCTTAGCTGTGTTACTAGGATTAGGAGTAGCAACGGGAATAGGGACAGGGACCACAGCTCTAGTGTTGGGAAATAAGCATCTAGCTCAATTACAGGCAGCAGTAGATCAAGATTTAAAAGAAATAGAAGCTTCTGTGACAGCTCTACAGGCGTCCCTGACATCTCTATCTGAGGTAGTCCTGCAAAATAGAAGAGGACTAGACCTCTTATTTATGAAGGAGGGTGGCTTATGTGCAGCCCTCAAGGAAGAGTGTTGTTTTTATGCTGACCACTCAGGAGTAGTCAAAGAGTCCATGAGTTTACTGAGAGAGCGCCTCAAAGAGAGAGAAAAGGAGCGCATCGGAGCAACCACCTTCTCCTCCACGTGGGGAGGGTCTCTTCCCTTACATTGCCCCCCTCTTGGGACCCCTAGCTGCCTTGCTGTTGCTGCTTACTGTAGGACCTTGTATTTTTCAGAGGATCGTGACACTCATTAATAATGTTAATAACAAGGTTGACACATTTATGGCAAAGCCCATTCAGGTATATTACCATCGGTTGGAAATGGCAGAACAGCAAACTTATCGGGAAAATTCACCCACTGACGGCCCACATGATGCTGTGGCCCAGACGCCCTGAGGCACTGGACAGGCAGTCAGAGACGGGCAACTAGGACACATATGTAATGCCAATTGGCCACCTAAGACAGGTCCAGGACTAACAGCTGTCCTGCAGGCCCATGACGGGTAAGGCTTGATTGGGTTCATATGAGGAGTCCTTGACCCAAGACAGGCGCTGACCTCCCAGGGCCTGCCATGTTCCAAAAAATATATATAATAATAAGGGAGGAGATGTAGGGAGCGGCTTTGAATAGCTGCTGCTGCCCTGCCCCTCCTGCCTGAGGGCATTTTGTGTGTCAGCCTACATTTCCCATGATCCTCATGTCCACCTACATTACCCATAATCCCCTCCTGCTTACGTCATATATCCGGATGTGATGGTGGCCTATCAGATAACACTCTGTGCCCTCTTTCTGCCTTTGGCCCGCCCCCCATCCTATATAAGTTGTAGCCATTTTGAAAATAAACGAGACTCAATTGGAATCGCATCCTGTCTCCATCTCTCTTTTCTCTTGCCCTGCCCCCATCCCCGATCCCCTCTCCAGGTGAGACCCAGGTTGAGACCCATAGATTGGTCCGCAGGCCGGATCAGAGATATAAGTTTCTTATATGAAAAGTTGTGTCCTCAGGAAACAGAGACCATGCTTAATTCTTCCTTTCTGGTATGGAAGCCTTTGGTTTCTTATTCTTGAATAAATTCTAGGGATAGGACTTGGAGTAGTGTGTTGAAAGGCATTGCAAGCCTTGTCTGGTTCCTGATCTGAGAAGAATATTTTGCAGCTTGTCAGCCTCTGAGCACAATGCCTGGGATGGGCTTCTCATGCATGATCTTTGATGTGCTGAGGTCCATTCTTCCAATATATGGTGTGTGGGTAGTTCTTACAATGAGAAAATATTGATACTCAGTATTTTTCAAAGCTATTTTTCCAAATCTATTGAGAGGTTACTTCTGTGTCATTCTGTGAGAGTAACAAGTGACACTGAATGGTTTTTACAGTGGGAAAGTTCTTGCATCGCTGAAATTGAGCCGAGTGTTGATGGTGGTAATAAATTTTGCATGTGCTGGCAAATTTAGCTGACAATTATTTAGCTGAATAATTTTGCTTATGTTCATTAGGAATATTGGTCAGTAGGGTGCTTTCATTTATTTTGTTTTATTTTATTTTTCAATACATAATTGTCTGGCTTCATTCTCAGGGTGACTTTGTCATCTAAAAGAACATGGTGTTGGATTTTTCCCTTCAATTTCCTGGAAGAATCCAAAAATGATTATTATTTATTTTTTATTATACACTTGAAAAAATTCACTGGGTCATTTGCCTTATCCTGGTTTTGTTGTTGTTATTAATGAGTTTTGATTGTTGACACATCACCTATATTAATTTTTGCTCTGTTCATCAGTGTGTTTGCTCCTTATGGGTGTGGGTCAGTGACACCAAAGGAGACCACATTCCCATTAAGGATCACATCTTGTTTTACTTAGGGATGCAGCTGTTTACTTGTGTATTTTATATATTTTTGTCAGTAACACCTTTCAGTTACTTAGTCTTTAATGCATACTGTTCTTGTCTGGAGTTTACTGCTGAAGGAAACTGGAGCTGGTCAGGTGCCCTTATCTTATTGCAGGCTTCATACTCTGGCCCGCCTGCAGTGTCCCCATCTCCTGATTTGCTCCCTGTAAACACCTGTCCTGCTCCACAGCTGTGGTGAGTCCACATGCGGCAGTTGAAATCTGCACCTGGATGGAAGACATTCTGTCAAGGTGGGCTCTGTAACAAGCTGACCTTCTTGTACAGTGCTTCCCTGAGTCAGCCAAGGGGCCTAGGGCCTTCAGGAAGGAGTTCTGGGAGCAGGACCACACCAGCCCTCTTCTGTCCAGCGTGCAGTGTATGCTGTTTTGCTGGAAGCTGACTTGTGGGTCAGGAGGCCTGGACCTGGGCCTTTCTTTCCCCTGGTGCCATGGTGTCCTCTACGTCTGCCTGGATCATTTTCCACAGACATCAGATCTCCACAGGGATCTGAGCACCCCCTAGACTTGCTCTTCCAGGCTCCAACTCAATGTGGAGACTTCAGCTGTGAAATCTGTCACTATGAAATTCAACATGTATACATTTTTCCTGGAACACCTACTGCTAAGTCTTCATAACAAAAATCGAGATTTACAGTTTCCCATATTCTATTCTTCTTCAGTTAAGGTGTGAAAAGTTAGAAGCCATGAATCTACGACAGCAAAGCTGCTGAGTGAATTATAAACTTACAGGCCCTGAAAATGCTGAAAGAAGGCCATGTCCTAGGCCATGTCCCCAGTCTTACTTGAGATGAGAGATAGCTTGTGGCCTGGCCCTCTCTCCACCCAGCAGTGAAGAGACACAGGCCAGCACAGCAGGCGAGGACAGGAGAGAGGAGCTGGTCAGTGGCAGACCACTCATCCTCGGAGGGTTGCTTTTGTGGTTTTTCAATTTTTAATTTCCATTGCATTATTGCTAGTGTCCAACTCACTATTTCTTCTCTTGTACCCAACCTAGTTAAGAAAAAAATAGTACGTAATTTCTCAAACAGATGAGTGAAAATGGATGACTTAATTTTCATTTATGTAAAATGAAGGATATGCACAGTACAGAAACTTCAAACATCACTTTATAGATATATAAAATAAGGAGTTTTGTTATTCAGAAAAACAACACATCATTTATGACTAATTTTTAAAACCTTAACACATGCGGAGCCCTTCCATGGTGGGGTGGCACTGCCCTCCTACCCTAGAAAGCACCAGTTCACCTGTGCCAATACCTCTCAGAGGAGAACAAGAGTTTTTCTTCAGAGTCTCTTTCACCAGTGAAGAGGACCTGAATCTTCCTGCTGCCAGGCTGAACACAGAGTGTGCAGTGTGCAACGGAGTCCAGCACCGCCTGCTTTACACTCCTCTCCCCCACCACATCCAAGCTGCAGCCCTGCAGGGACAGCAAGGCAGAGCTGCCAGGATTCAGCCAAGACTCTGCCACATCAGTCCCAAGTCCGCCTCCACCAGGTGCCTGATACTGCCTGGGTGTTGCTCGCATAGTGGGGCTACACACCCTCAGCCTCCTAGGCCAAGGGCGTTCACCACAGTGACCCTTCCAGTCTGCAAATTTCAATCCTCTCCTTTCTGACTATGGCTGCAGCATTGGAACAAAGCACAGCATTAACATTACCTTTTCTTCTTCTTTGTTCTTTTTCATTTTTGGGTTTTTAAAATTTATTTAACCATATATTTAAAACTGCATTTTGCCAAAAAAGCATTTCTTTTGTTTTTACTCTCCACTTGCCTGAGTTTTTACAGATTTCTACTGCAGTTCAAACCTTAAGTTCTTGGATGCTCAGAATCTACTCTGCAGCTTGGTAGACTGAGTGAAGCGAAGCAGAAAGTGAACTTGGGCACATTTCTGTGCTTCCCAGCATCTTGTACAGCAAACCCTGACTCATGTCTTTTTATCCCCAAAGTATGGGCTTCAGTAGATTCAGTAGCTTGAATCTGCCACTGCAAAATGTGTTTCCTAGATTTTTCCAAATAATGTCATTTCTGCTCAACTGGCTAAGCACATTGTCTAAGGTTTTTTATGCCCAAACTTGAAAAATAATTTTCAGTAGACAAGAGGCTGCCACCCATCCTGAAATCATGATGGGATTTTATGTAAACACATAGTGCAATCCGTAGTCTGAGAGCATGGTGCCAGGGCAGGGTTCTCTCGAGCAACTGTGCACAGCATGCTCCACACACTCTCCTACTTTCACCTTACCCATGGTCTGTGACTTGTGGGAGGGGCCACCCTGACACCTCATTGTAGGAGTACTGAGGCTGGTAGACATTCCCAGAGCTGCTAATGACACAATCCTCAAGTTCTCTTCCTTTCCAGGAGAAGAGGAGACACTGTCTCTCCCCTGTGTCAACGCCATTATCTCAGTGACTGTATTCAGCTTAAGTCCTCATATTTCTACACTGAAGGATTTTTAATGAGGGGAACCTACAGCAAGAAAATTCATATCTGTGGAGCAGCTGAGTGGTGCACAGCTTCCCACCTTTCCTACAGAACTAGCCAATGTCCAAACAGCTGACATGTAAATACTTTTTAAAAATTTAACATGGTTCTATTGTTCATGTCTCTGGTGGCTCCTTTCTCAGAAACTCATCTCACCTGGTAGTTGTGTTGTTTTCTTGTTAGTTTTTAATTGCAGAAAAAAAAAGCAGAGACATAGTGGCCCTGTAGGGATACTGTGATCCCCTCTCCCACAGCTGAGTCCTGGACCTCTTCCAACCCAGCCTTGTACTCTGTGCTGCATCCCCGCCCTACCCCCTACACACTGGGAAGTGGTGGCATCTCTCTTTGATTCAAGTAAGGAGTCTCACGTGACATTTTTTTAAACTAAGATTAAACCCCATTTCCCCCTTTACATGGAACTCCCTTCCCTTCCCTCACCCTTCTGTCTTCTGAGTCTGCTAATGACAAGCCCATGGATGACTCTGCTACTGGAGAACTATGTGTATATCATCAATATATTCTCTCTTATTGTAAATGCCATATTCAGAAAAAGAAAAAAGAAAATCTTGGTATATTTATCTATTTCTCCAGGTTCCTGATACTTCCCTGTGCCACTTCCCCACCCAAAGATGTCATTGCACAATAAAGAGCTTTGAGAGTAAAACCAAGAAGAGCGTTCACATTTTCCATCCTCTGCAGCTCCACTTCATTAAGTGATGGGCAAGTCTCCCAGGCTCTGCCTCACTCTCATCTGTCACTCTGCCTCACACACATCTCTGTGTGTATGCACACTGATGTCAGAGGTACTTCATTGTAAAAACTGAGACCTTCCTCACACACATCCATCTTGCATCCATGGTTATTTCATGACCAGATTCCTTGGCCTCTTTCCCTGTGGGCACAGAGAGACTGAGCTCAGCATCCCTGCAGCTTCCCCTGGTTCCCATGGCCTACACTGGTGCCCACACCATCTACCTGCAGGGTAGGGAGGGTCCCAGTTCCTTTCTGATTCTAACAGTGCTGTGAACAACAATCTTGAAAGGAAAGTTAAGAAGTTATACAGCTTTTTCTTTATTTTTTTGTGTTGTTGTTGTGTATCTCTCTGTGTGGAAGAAACCTCTATGCTAAGCTAAACGAGGTCCAGGGACCTGTGTAGAGGTCTGATGGGAGCTGAGGGAAAGGGCTCTGCTCTGCCCCTCCATTTTCTCCCCACTGCACTTCCACACCTGCCTTAAAACCTGAAGTCAAATGGGGACACAGCATATCTCAGGGATGTGTCCCTGAATGTATCTGCAGTGGGATACTGTGTATTTTATACACTTGTTGGCCATATGAGCAGATCACCTTTTGAATTGTAAGAGTTCATCTCATATCTCACAAAACAAATGGAAAGGTAATTCCAAACTCAAAGATGAATGTATTGAATTTTTTCTTATATCCTATAGTCTATCTAGGATAGTCCCCTTTATCAAATACAAATATCAGTTAATGTCTTCCAGTACTGCTTGACCAAACAGAGCTGTGATACACTGATGTGGAAACATGGTGTAGTAAATCACAGAGGCAGAAAGATTACTGGTGGCTAGGATGGTAGGGAAGAGAGGGAATGGTGTCCAAATGGGAAGGAAGTTGAGGGAAACATTCTGAACTGGGCAGAAATGAAGTCTGTACACATTGAGAATGTGATAGTGCCATTTCCTGAGGATTTTAATTAAAATGAATGTAATCCTATAATTTGTTTAAAATTAATTCATGCCATAATATTTAAAAGGAGTATAGAGGTAAGTGCAAGAAAACGGAAAAAATAGTGGAGGAGATGGGAAAGTCACGTTTTCAGCAGGAGCTGGCCTCAGTGGTGTTGAGGAGCTGACACTGGCTGTGGAGCCACTGTTAATCATACATCTGAGCTGACAGAAATGGGCTTCCTGGTGCTGCCTCTTCCCGTGGACCCAGAGCTGATGAAGGCACTGGAGATGAATCAGGTATAAACTCTTCAGTTGGTTCTTGAGCTTGGTGTCCAGCCGACCCTTCAACAGCAAAAGGAGGAAATACCATCAATTTCCCATGTTCCTTGCAGACCAAACAAACTTCCCAGTGCCTGTCAGAGACAGCTCTGTGCATAAATCCACTATCAGGAGTTCTTCCCACACTGCATCCACCCTCTGCTTGCTGTGTGTCTCAGAGCTGCAGGGAAGTCCCTTAGTCTTGTTCTGCTCACATACCCTCAAGCCTGTACCCAGTTCTTCTCACCCTTATTTCTGCCTCAGTGGGTTCACAGTGCTCCAGCTCAGTGAAGTGAAGTTGCATTGGAGTGTCCATGTGGGTTTGCAGCTGCTGCTTAGAGCTAAGAAGCAGGGCTGTGGTTCTGGAGGAGACAGGTGTGGGGAGCTGAGTGTGAGGTCTGGTCCTCCCTCCCAAACTGCTCACTCAAGGCAACCTCCTGAGTTCGACACCTGCCTGCTGCTCCAGCAGTGGAGAGCTGAGTTCACTCTATCTCCAACACCAGTGAAGCAGTGCTGGCCCAGACAGCCCTGAGAGACTGACAGATGACTCCATGGGAGAGTCTGTGGACACTGGGGTTACCATCTCTCCCTTCTTCAGGGAAGCTGTACACCATCTGTCTAGTGCTCCCTAATAACATGTTGCCTTCATGGGGGATGGAAAATGTCTGCTATGGAACAGGGGTTGTCTTTCATAAACATGTGAGAAGTAACGGGACAGAGGGATGTGTCCCATTCCACCTTTCCTCATTTGTTAGATTGTGCAGTGACTTGCCACCCAGTACTCTGTGCTTCCTCTGGGCTCCTCTTCCACTGTTGTGCATCCTTGTCTAGGTAAGCCAACAGGGGGTCTCATGTACCATAATGTCAGTGATACATGATCTGCCATTCAGGGTAGCCCCCACTAGTGTGGAGGGTCAAGAGGGGAGTAGATACATATTTCCTGGTCATTGGATCATGGTCAGTGCCTGGAAAAATGTCTGTGCATGGTGTAGCTCTATGTATATTCATGTACTCATGGTACCAACTGGTTCCTGCCCTGATGTCTAAAAGGGCCTGATGCCTCTGCCATTCCCCAGAGAATCTGGCTCTGAATAATACATCCCAAAGCCCACAGAGTAACTCTCCAATCTCCTCTACAATGAAGAGAGAATGTTTATTCAGTGTACACATCAGTGCGGAGAAACAAACCTTTACCATGAAGAGAGCAGCTCAATGGGGAATAAACATGGCTACTCAAGCAGTCCTTCCACAGAGCCTTGGCTGGGGTCAGCAATTGACTGGAAACCCCATTTTGTTCCATAGGGACCCTGTAAGATTGGCCTTAAGTGCAATTTACTGTTCTGAGAATTGCACTGTTACTGGGTGCAATTCTCATTTTTCAGTGAACTGAGGCTGAGAGATATAAGCACATTTCAAATACTCAGCTCTAGGTGGCTGAGTCACACTGTGCACCTGAGAGCAAACTCACTGGAGAGCAAACTTCACCTGTGGGGTGGAAATTTTGGCCCTTGAGGGACCTGGGAAGGAAGAGCTGTGGATAGGGCAGCTGTGCAGAAAGTCCTGCTCCAGGGGTTCCATCAGGCTGTGCAGCCCTTCTGCCTGTGTCATCCTCACTGTGCGACCATTGCCAGGTTCTCCACTGACTGATTTCCAGTCTGTGATGAGACAGTGGGAAGCCTGAAGTTACTGGCCCAGCCAGGCCCCACCGTGAGTGCTGGAATCTGTTGTGACACTCAAAGGTTAAATTTCAGAAGTAGCATTTAGAAATAATAGCATTTTCAGATCAGTTGTGAGCAAATAAATCATTAGCTTCCTACATGAAGAGTATCATCCCATGTGTCCTGTGACAACCACACACTCTAGAGATGAGAAAACAGGATTATCCTGGGTGTGGGAGTGCAGTCCTCTATGTGATGAAAAACAGAGTACTTTGCTGTGGTGCTTCTGAAGAAATTGGGTCCAGTTTCCTTAGCCATGAAAGGCTGAGTGGCTGTGTTCACTCTCTCCTGGTACAATGTCATTTAGCCTAGTGGGGCCTCAAATTCTGACCTGAGGGGCCTGGATATTTTCCCTGAGACATGGACAAAATAGCAAGGGCCTAGGTTTTGGGTGAGTGCACCCCTGCTGATGTGATGATGTGTCAGAGCTGGGGACAGGGTAGAAGCACAGTCACACCAGTGCCAAAGGGATAAATGGGCCCAGGCGTTACAGTGAACTAAAACAGCAGAAGTAAATCATGACAGGAGGTGAAGTGACTTAGTGTCCATGTCCCTATTCTGATGCTCCCCCTAATGTGTGGACAGTGACCTGGCCCCTGGCCAAGTTGGCTGAGCAGAGAGGAGGTGATAGTTGAAGAATTAGACCCCAGTTTCCTTTGGGGGCAGGGCCACAGGCCTGCTGTTTACATGCCCTTGAGGGAAGTGCTGAAAATGTAATCTGTCCCTGAATATCCCTGTGCTCTTTGGGCCTTATTATAGAATCCCCTTAGCTCACTCTCTCCCCCTGCTGGCATCTGTTGTTATTGCGAGACCCCACTGTGGTACAGGTATGTGGATTGCAGCCCTGCAGGGACTAGCTCCAGCATGATTTCTGGGGCAGCACTGTTGGTGCAGTGACTAGTAGTGTGCAAGAAACTTCTGAGATCTCAGACAAGCAGAGAATGGGGCCATTAATACTCCTTAAAGACTTAAAGACTAAATACCCCTTAAAGACTCCCAGAGTTCTGAGTATAGCATAGAGAGACATGGTAGCCTCTGGAAGCACAGGTTGCACATAGAGCTGCAGGGTCTGCCCAGCACAGTGAGCTGGGAGGGGCCATGTCCTGTTTTATAACCCTGCTCCCCCATGGTAGGGATGATAGGGACACCCAGGCCCACAGAGCAGATAGTCACTAAGGGGTGTTCACCAGCATTTATGATGCAGGAAGGCCTCCAAGCCACCAGCCAGCCAGGACAGAAAGCCAGTAGGTCTCATTTTGTCTGTTTTGGGATTGCCTAATTTGGAAAGGATTCACCTTTCTAGTGACAGCACAGAAGCCACCAGCCAACTGATGAACCATGTCCTTTAGTACAGTTCCCCATGGCAGTCTTTCAGACAGCACCTGGGGCTTGCTGGCCTGGTGGGGAAGCCAGGCTGTGTCCTTTTGGAATCTGATCTCACCCACCTTCCCCTCCCCATCTAGAATTTATTCTCACGCTGTGGTTTCCCAAACCCTAGAATAGCTCAGGCTCACTTATCAGCCCCCAGGTGGCCTTCCTCAGAGCCCTAGTGAATCTCCCTCTACCTGGGTTGCCTGGCCTCTGCTTTGCATCTGAGGCCTGAAAAAACCCATCTCTATTCCTGTTTCCTGCTGGGGACTCATGGCCACCTGAGTGAGCACTTGGGTAACAGAGCTTCTTATGTCCACAGGAAGGTTCTTTAGAAAGTAAGCAGTGAGTCCCTAGCTTCTGGATTGAAGTTTCTGCATTAGAGCCAGGTCAGAAGGTTGTACCATCTCTCACTGGTAGTACATATTGCACACATTACATTTTGTGTCTGGTTGTACCCCAAAGCCTCATGTAGTCACAGGAGAATGGTTTTTTCAAAAGTTGCTGAAACTAAGTTTGTGATGGATTCATGGTCTAATGCTGAGATTAAGGGTGTTTTGGCACACCTGCCCTAGGGTTGGTAGCTGCTTACCTTGTAAGGGATGGAAGGAGACTTCCTCTCCCCTTCTCACCTGTTGTTTTTACTGTTTTCCACTGCCATGGACTGTTGCCCTCTGCCATGTCCCACCCTGCCTTGAAGCCAGAAGGTAATGCACTGAAACCTCTCCAAAGTGTGAACTAAAACACACTCCCCTTTTTAAATTTGGGTGTCTGGTTTTTTTTTTGCCTCACCAGCAAGAGAAAAGCAACTAAGACAGCACACAAGAGACCTAGCCTGCTATATGTTCCCATGCTCTCAGCCTCAGGAATTCTTGCTCACATTGCTGAATTCAGCTGAGTGTTACCCATTTCCCATATAGACCATGCATCTGATACCCAAAGGAGCAGTGCTGGCCTTGTGTAATTAGAGACCTTGTGTCTCACAGGCCACCTTTCAAGCCTTGTGCTGTCTGAGATCAGGCCTTTGACCTGTGAGATTATGGGGAACCTGGAGTGAAGAAATCCCACACCAAAAAATCCAGGCTCAGGGCTACTCAGCTCCAAAGAGTAAGCTTCTGTCAAAGTCAGACTCCTGATGTGTTTGGGGTTGATTATTAGTAGGAAAAGTCTATTCAGAGAGTGGGCTTCATGCTCCATGGGAGCTATGCAGAGCAAAAGAGAACACCAAGATGGCGGTCTGCAGCCAGGAGCTGGGCAGTGGCTTCTTCCCCACCACAAGGCTCTGTCTACACAGGAATGAAGCTCCCCTCCTCCTGGGTGCACAGAATAGAGTGTTGGGGTCAGCAACCCAGACACTTCTTGAGGTCCTTTCAACCCATGCTCTCTATGGCTGCTCAGACCTGTGACCTAGCACTTGGTCATGGCCTAGACCATGACTGTCTCTGTTTAAGCTGCCTCACAGTCTCAGAATAACAGAGCAGCACTTAATGAAGGTTCCAACAGGAGAGGGGTGAACCTGGCCCCAAAAGGCAGAGGTATCTATGGAAGCTGGGCTCAGTGGGAACCATACCCTAGGGGACCATATTCTGTCACCTGGAGCATGAACCCCATGTCAGGCAGGGTGTGGTGGGTACCAGGCACAAGATACTGTAGATTTCTGTATGTGGGCAAGGTTTGGGAGAGAGGTAGAGTGTGTGCCCAGGGAGGTTATTCTGCACCCTTTCACTTCCTTCCAGGCTCCCGTGGACAGGCAGAGTGACCTGGTAGATGTTGGGGAACCTCCCTTTCTGTTCTGTGAGCATCAGGCCACAGACAAGGGAGGCAGCTGCATCCCACCCCATGCTCTTCCAGAGGGCACTAATTTCATGGACTAGTGGCTAAATGACCTCATGACTGGTAAGTATTTTACTGAGAGCAGAATCATCTTTGGTTGGCATCTGCCTGCATCTTCAGAAATTCAGGCTGCCACATGCCTTCCTTGCACCCAGCCATCAACCTGGTTGGTTCATTGTTCCCAGCCCAAGAGGCAGGATTATGGAAGGCTCATGTCTCAAAAGAGTCTTGACAATTGTTATAAATGTTCAGCAATCCATATCGTTAGCCCCTTTGTTTTGCTGACACAGTTTCATAACTACTAAAGGAACAGCGTTTGGGGTGCACTCTGCAGAGTTCAATGCCAAAAGCATACACTGCCAGAGAATAGCAGAGTAAAGACAGATTCATGACTATTGGCAATTGAAGAGAGCTGCTGGGGTAACTGTCAAAACTGCCTCCCCAGCACAAGGGCAGCTGGATTGTACTGGGAAGACCTATCACACCCATGTGGGGAGGACTGGTGCTCACCTCTAGAGGGAGACACTTTCCTGTTCTCCTGGAATCACATTATAGATCATGCTGCATTGTGCACTGTGCATCAAAACTGGTGGATTAGGTGGTTCTTCTCTTTGACACCCACACTACATGCTTGAGTACATTTTTTGTCTCCCTCTAGCAAAATTTTCTAAAACCTGTATTTTAAAAAATAGTGGAAGCTGGACATAGTGGTGCACATCTGTAATCCTAGCACTCAAGAGGCTGAATCAGGATTATTGAAAGTTTGAGACCAACCTAGGCTACACAGTGAGCTCAAGTCTAGCCTCAGCTGCAAAGTGAGACCTTGTTTCAAAAAGACAAACCTAAACTAAACAAATGGAGGATTAGAACACTTCTGAGTGGAGAAGTAGATATTATAATGCGTGCATAGCTTTTTTTTCTTTAACATCTCTCTCTCTCTCTCTCTCTCTCTCTCTCTCTCTCTCTCTCTCTCTCTCTCTCTCTCTCTCTCTCTCTCTCTCTCTCTCTCTCTCTCTTCTCTCTCTCTCTCTCTCGTCTCCATATTCTTCAGCCTAGGCTTGAACTTTTGATGTTCCTGTCTAAGATTCCTACAGTATGGGAATTGCAGTTGTGCATAACTATGCCAGTTTCAAAGGGTGATTTTAACAAGCACTGTTTACACTAAATGACTTAGGTGTGTGTGTGTGTGTGTGTGTGTGTGTGCATGTGTGTGCTGTTTTGTTTAGTTTAATGTACTTTCTCATTTTTTGTTTTTTGTTTTTTTCAGTAACATGGATCAAACTCGCAACGTTGCATTTTCTAAACAGGTGCTGAAGCTGCTGAGCGAAGTCCTCAGCCTAAAGCAATGACTTCTGTGTTTCTCATTACCTTGAGGATGTCATCTGAAATAAGTAAACAATTTAAAGGGGTGTTTGCAGTTACTAGTAGTATTTTCCTTAACCCTCACCTTCCCAAACAATGAATGCTTAACCCTATCCCCTAACTGCTTTGTGAATGTCTCCTCCTGGGCCATCAGTAAACTGGGAGGGTTGGAGGTTCTTCTTGACTGAATTGTCCATTGAGGCAACTTCATTCTCTTTGGTCATTGTTACCAAGTGCTTGCAAGGACTGTCATACCTCAGACTCAATGAACAATCCCAAATGCCCTATGCCCTGATCAATGGCACTGATGACTAACTAAAACCTAAATCCCTGGTGAGTACACCTTTTGAGAGGAGACTGAGTTTCATTCTTCTTCCCTGGCATCATTTCCTAAGCCCTGTGATGACATTTGCCTCACTTCCATCCTGCCCCTGTGCCACACAGGTTACTGAGGTTCTCAGCTGTCCTGAACTGGACTGGTACATGGTTCTCCAAGCAGCAGATGTGGCATTCCCTTGCTTGCTGCTCTGCTGGGCATCATACCCTGGCTGAAGGTCCAGGGCAATAGCATCTCTTGGCCCCACTTTCACACATGGCAGCAATATAACTGGGAGTGTGGCCTCCCTTACTCCCTGAGCCTGAGGGGAGTCACTTGAACTGGTATTGTGCACAGCAAGCTGAAGCACAGGATCAGTGCCAGGTAGCATGGAAAAATCCAGGCCCCTCTGTGTGGCACCATGTGGGAGCTGAGCACCATGAGGGAGGGCACAAAACAAGGGCAGGAGCAGGTTCTGTGGAAACCACAGAGGTGGGCAGCCCTTCTCTGATGTGTGGACCCCAGTGCCTGTGAGGACATCAGGATAGACCTTTGCATTGAAGAAGGGAGTTCCTGGCCTGCTATTTCTGGGTCAGTGTGGCAGTGGACACTGGCTCTGTTTGGCAGCGAATTTGCACAACACAGATTGTGTGACTGCCGGACTTTTTCTACCCAGGTCCTTCCTAGTCCATCACAATCTTCTCTGAACCTTTCGGTGGAGCCACAAAAGGAGACACTGCATGTGTAGCTGCCCAAAATATAGCTGGTGCAGTTTGATGCTATCAGCCAAAAGGTATGATGTGTGACAAAATGAAGTGCCAACCATTGTGTAGCTCAGGGACTTTTCTTAGCTTTCTTCCAGCTTCCATTCTCTCTTTCCCCAGGCATCCCTCCATCCTCCATTTATACTCCCTTCTCCTCTCAAGAGCACACATCTGGGCTTGTGCTAGTGCTGGCTGGCCTGGGAGCTGCTCTGCACTCCCCCAGACATTTTGATAAAGAGAGAATCCAGTACCCACAGGTAAGGATGATTTGTTGTCACCCACAAAAAAACTAGAACCAAAATGTGTTGTCCTTGATTCACAACGTGGGACTGAGGCTACCAGGAATTCTATTCTTGGCTCTAAGCTCTAGAGTTCTCCTCAGGACATGGTGGTCAGAACTGGGTGATCAAGATCAATCTGATTGTAGAGCAACCCAGGACCTGACCTAAGCTATGGGTCCCTGTGTGATGCATATGTTCTTGGTTGTCGGGAGACAAATGCAGATGCTCCTGTCTGGCAGAATCCAGGTAGACACAGTAACTTTGAATGACACATGTGATATGGGCAGAATTGTATCTTCTCAGGGAACAAATGCTGGGTGCACCAGACTGTGAAGCGGGACCCTCAGATCTGTACTACACTTTGCAATAAAGACAAATAAGTGTACCCCAGCCCAATTGTGTCTGCATTCAAATTCCTGCCACCTGAGTTCATGCATTTCGGTCCTGTCCTAAGAGCAATGGATGGTATTATAAGGTGGGGCAGTGTGGTCAGCCTTCTAATGGCATGGCTCTGGGCCCCTCAGGACCTGGACAGGAGACAGGCCCAAGGCTCATTTGTGTAAAATGTGATCCTGTCCCAGTGACCAGCCTCAGGTTATGGCCACCATCAGCTCTTCTTTTGTTTTGGCCACCTCGTTGCAGGGCTTCCATTATGTTCTCTCTGTTCTTGCTCACTGTCTCCTGAATCACAGCAGAATTGACTCTCCAAGTCCAGTTGCACAGTGAGATTATAGGCCAGTGTGCAGGTGTGAGGCAAGCACCTGTGTCATCAGCAATAGGGCTGCTATGTTGTCAAAAGCTGTGGAGTGTGGCAAGAACCCTATGTGTTTTGATCCCCACCACATGGATGCTGTAGTCCTGATGTACAGAGCAAGATTCCTGCCACTCAGTGTCACTTTTTACTATAACTTTCCTTCCCATGATCTGTTACTCAGAAGCTGTGTGCCAGATAAATATATGTTGAAGGCCCTGCTAAGCATCTCCACCCAGACCACCTGGCAGCAGCTCAGCCTTCAAAGCTAGGTGGGAGAAGCAGGGAGGTATATGGAGGAGGACAAGGGGCTTTGTCCTCCAAGACAGTAGCTACAGAGGAGCAGGGGGAACCTTCAGCTCTCACTGTTACACCCACTTCTGAGCCTGTATCCTGTGGTCAGAGAGGAGACAGCAGTTTTGATAACTTTGCTAGAAATCAGGGATCTGAACAGAGCTGCAAAGGCAGGACATTGGAGCCAGACTGAGGGCTCCTCCAGAAGATTTGCCTGCCTTTTGTTTTTGCTTTCTTTTCCATGACTCAGTCATCACCAGCTATTGGCAGTGTGGATTCACTTGTCTCCCCAAGAGTGCACTGCTTCTGGGGATCTGGGGCAGTCGGGACACAGTGAGATCTCCATGTGTCTCTGTTAGGTTGTGCATAGAACAAAGTATAAAAGTGCATGTTCCTATGATAGGAAGATTGGTCCCAGAAACTCCATTAGTAAGGTCTTAACTTGAAGACAGTTGATGCTTTGTCCTTGAGCCTGCATCTACCTGAAGGACCCCTTGCTTGATGCCTGGAGGGTGTCCTTCCTGTGTGAGATTTATCATTAGTTTCTCTTTTTATCACCACAAGTAAGAAGTGGATTTTTTTCTGTTTATTTTGTTGGTTATTTATGATATGGTTTTTACTAGAACTTCTTTGCAGTGTATATTGATTACACTGATGATAGACACATGATTTATTTATTATGCAGAATGCATATTAGATCCTAATGGCATGGCTCTGGATCCCTCAGGACCTGAACAGCACCTGAACAAGGGACAGGCCCTTGTTCATGTGATGCACGATAGTAAAACCCATCAACTGGAGACTTTTCTCTAAATTTTTTACATTGATCACCCTGAATTGAAAAAAAAATGGAAAAGTTTACAGAGAAAATCTTTCAGATACAAAAATGTACTTTAAGTCAAATATATTAGAGAACACACGAATAAAAGAATAGATGAACATAGGAAAACAATGAAAAACAAAGGTTTACCAACATAGCAAAGAAATAGAATACATGAAAGAGATCCAAATAAGAGTTCAACAAGTTCAATGCTATATAAGAGATATATAAAACCTATAAGAGATTAAAATTATATGCACAGACTGAAAATAAGAGAGGTTTGGAATTTCAGATCTTGAAGACAAAATTGTAGCTAGTTGTCATGAAAACAGTGCTATCTTTTTTTAAATTTTATTTAAGAGGAAAAAGAGAAAAACACAAAACAAAACAAAGCACTGTAAGGGTACACATAATACAGAACTATAAAAAAAACATAACAGTAAGAAATCACCTGTTAATAGATTACATATTATCATCTTGGAAACAGTTGCTCAAATCACAGTATCAAAGAATACAAAGTGGACATTCAAACAGAGAGACTGCAAACAGCTGTGTTTAATGATCCAAAAACATTAATATAGTCAGCTATTTAACACTCCTAAACACACTTGCTGTTACATCCGTTAGAGCTCTCTTTTTCCCCCTCTCTTTTTTACAACAAAATTTACACATTTTGGATTTTATTACTCCTTAGTTCTTATTACTTTTTTTTTGGGGGGGGGGAATAAAGTCAAATATGGCAAAACAAAGCTGTCAGTCAAAACCAAGGATAGACATAGCACATAATGTAGAACAGAGTACAAGGTTATCAACAATGGTTATCAATGTTGTCTCTTGTTTCCTTAAAAAGAATTGTCTATCTCATTAGATATTATAAAGTTGGACAAAACAGTAGAGAACAAGACCAATAAAACATAGGCATTGTAAACATTACAGGACTTCCAAAGGAGACAATAGTCAAACCAGAATGGGCATCTTAGTGAATCTTATTGCCTTCAAAGTAGTTGCCTATACCCTCAAACTTGATAATATTGCACAGAATGGAACAGAGTCTAATCAGTCAAAACAAGATTGTGGGAGCATTACAGGACTTCAAAACAAGTTAATAGGAAATCAAAAAGAGTTACTATTATATATCTTAATTTTTTAAAATTTTCCCCTTAATTTAAACAAACATAAGAAATAACTAAATGATTTTTTTAAAGAATAAGGGAGAGATTGAGTTAAAGCAGGACATAACAATATCATAATAGAGGTCAAAGCACGACTGTATCAGCAACCTTGTGCTTCACCACCAAATAACCCGATTTAATAGTAGTTACAATAGTGTCTGTCTTTTTCCTTGAAATATTTGGATAAAACTTCATATACTATAGCTTCAAATATTTGCATATCAAGAAGCCCAGAATAAAGCCTTTCTAATTAATAAGTGAAAATTTTATAAAGCTTCAAGGCCACATAATGGGGAATCATGATTACTACATATTTTTATATATTTGAATCATTACTTACATTAGGGAAACTATTCGGTATTCATACATGTGAGATTGATTTATTTCACTTATGAGTATGGTCTCAAGCTGCGCCCATTTATTGATAAATATCCCAATGTGATCCTTCTTTATAGCTGAATAATACTCCATTGTATAGAATTACCACCACTTTTTTTCATCCATTCATCAGTTGATGGACACTTGGGTTGTTTCCAAGATCTGGTGATTACAAATTGTGCTGCTATAAACATAGGTGCACATATATCACTGTGGTATGATGCTTTCAGTTCTTCTGGTAATATGCCTAGAAGTAGAATAGCTGGAATAAATGGGATTTCCAATCCCAACTTTTTGAGAAATCTCCAGACAGACCTCCACAAAGTCTGTACCAGTCTACACTCCCACCAACAGTGCAGGAGAGTTCCTTTTTCCCCACAGCCTCTCCATCATTTCTTGTTGTTGGTTTTCTTGATCCTGGCCGTTCTTTCAGGAGTGAGATGGTATCGCCATTTACATTTCTCTAATGACCAATGATGATGAGCATTTTTTCATGTACTTATTTGCCATTTGCATTTCTTCATCTGAGAATTGCGTACTCATCTCAGATGCCCATTTTTGGATTGGATTTTGAATTTTGGAGGTCTGAGGTTTTTTAATTCTTTATATATTTTAGACAAGAGTCCCTTGTCTGAGAGAGAGTTCACTAAAATCTTTTCCCAGTTTGTGGGTTTTCTTTTCACTATGCTGGAGATTTCTTTTGACATGCAGAAACTTGTTAATAAGAAGTGGTCCCAGTTATTGATTCTGGGAAGTATTTCCCATGTGGTTTGAGTCCTGTTCATGAATTCTCTACCTACTCCTATGTCTCCAAGGTTTATACCCAATTTGTCTTCCAATAGATTTAGTGTTTCTGTTTTAATATTCAGATCTTTTACACATTTAGATTTAAATTTAGTACATGGTGATAGCCATGGGTCTAGCTTTAGTTTTCGGCAAATGGAGAGCCAGTTTTTCCAGCACCATTTATTAAAGAGACTGTCGTTCTTCCAGTGAACCTGCTTGGCTCCTTTATCAAAGATAAGGTGGTTGAGTGTGTTTGTAGTTGTGGTTGTATCTTCTAATCTATTCCATTGATCTTCAGCTCTGTTTTGATTCCAATACCATGTTGATTTTACTACTGTTGCTTTGTAGTATAACTTCAAGTCAGGGATTGTGATGCCTCCTGCTTTGTCTTTGCTGCTTAGAATTGCCTTTGCGATTCTAGGTCTCTTCTGGTTCCAGATGAAATTTAGGAGAGATTTCTCTAGATCTATAAGGTATGTTGATGGTATTTCTATTAGGATTGCATTGAATCTGTATAACAGTTTTGGGAGAATGGCCATCTTCACAATATATGTTCTTCCTATCTATGAGCAAGGGATGTCTTTCCATTTTCTGAGATCATCTTCAATTTCCTTTTTCAATGTATTATAATTTTCACTGTATAAGTCTTTCACTTCTTTCGTAAGAGTAATTCCTAAATATTTCATTTTTTTGCTTGCTAATGTGAATAGTCCAGTTTCTCTTATTTCCCTCTCTGAGATTTTGTTGTTTGTGTAAAGGAATGCTATTGATTTCTCAGTATTGATTTTTATCCAGGCACATTACTGAATGTATTTATTGTATCTAAGAGTTTTTCAATGGAGTTTAGGGTGTATTCTATGTAGAGTATCATGTCATCTGCAAACAATGATAACTTAACTTCTTCTTTTCCTATCTTTAACACTTTTATTTCTCTTTCTTGCCTAATTGCTCTGGCTAGTACTTCCAGTACTATATTAAAAAGGAGTGGTGATAAAGGACATCCTTGTCTTGTACCTGATTTTAAAGTAAAGGCTTGCAATTTTTGGCCATTTAGTATGATGCTGGCTGTTGGTTTGTCATAAATGGCCTTTATTATATTGAGGTAAAGACCATCTATTCCAATTTTCTGTAAAGTTTTTATCATGAATAAATGTTGGACCTTATCGAAGGCTTTTTCTGCATCTATAGCAATGATCATGTGATTCTTATTTTTGGCTTTATTGATATGGTGGGTTACATTTATTGATTTGCATATGTTGAACCATCCTTGCATTCCTGGGATGAATCCCACTTGGTCATGGTGTATAATCTTCTTGATGATTTGCTGGATCCTATTTGCCAATATTTTATTGAGGATTTTGCATCTGTGTTCATTAGGTAGATCGGTCTATAGTTCTCTTTTTCAGTTGGGTCTTTCTCAGGTTTTGGTACTAGAGTAATATTTTCTTCCAGGAATGACTTAGGAAAGATTGCTTCCCTTTCAATTTCATTGAATAGTTTGAGGAGTGTCGGCATTAGGTCTTCTTTGTATTTCTTGTAGAATTCTGCAGTGAATCCATCTGGGCCTGGGCTGTTCTTGGTGGGAAAGGACTTAATGACATTTTCAATTTCATTAACAGAGATTGGGTTGTTCAACAGATTTACATCCTCTTGATCTAGCTTTGGCACTTCATATGCTTCTAAGAATCTGTCTATTTCTTCTGTGTTATCAAACTTTTGAGAGTAGAGATTTTCGAAATAGGTGTTGATGATCCTCTGTATTTCTATTGGGTCTGTAGTGATTTCTCCTTTTTGATTTCTTATTGCATGAATTTAAGCTTTTTTCCCTTTTTTAAGTAAGGTTGGCTAGGGGCTTATTGATTTTATTTATTCTTTCAAAGAACCAACTCTTTGATTCATTGGTTCTTTGGATTGTTTTCTTAGTCTCTATTGCATTGATTTCTGCTCTGATTTTTATAATTTCCTCTCTTCTTTTGGCTTTGGGCTTGACTTGCTCTTCTTTTTCTAGCTGTTTGAGGTGTAGCATCAAGTTATTTATTTGTATTCGTTCTGTTTTCCTGATGTGGGAACTCAGTGCAATAAATTTTCCTCTCAGGACGGCTTTCATTGCATCCCACAGATTGTTGTACCTGCATTTTCATTTTCTTTTAGGTATTGTTTAATTTCTTCTTTAATTTCTTCTGTGACCCACTGATTACTCAAGAGTGTGTTATTCAGTTTTCATGTATTTGCGTGATTTTTGCAGTATCTTTTATCATTAATTTCTAATTTCAGAGCGCTATGATCTGATAACATGCAAGGGATGATTTCAGCTCTTTTGCACTTGTTTAAGTATGTTCTGTGAGCTAATAAATGGTCTATTTTAGAAAATGATCCATGTACTTCTGAGAAGAATGTGTATTCTGATGTTGTTGGGTGGAACATTCTGTATATGTCTATCAAACCCATTTGTTCACAGGAATGATTCAGTTCTGTTATTTCTTTGCTCATTTTCTGTCTGGTTGATCTGTCCCTTGGTGTCAATGGCGTATTAAGGTTTCCTTTTACAATTGTGTTACTGATAATTTGAGTTTTCATTTCTGTTAATAATTGTTTTATATAACTGGCTGCTCTGGAGTTTGGTACATATATATTTAAGATAGTTATCTCTTCCTCTTGGAGTTTTCCCCTTACGAGTATGTAGTGACCTTCTTTGTCCTTTATTGTCATTGTTGGTTTAAAGTTCACGTTGTCTGCAAACAGAATGGCTACTCCTGCCTTATTTTGGATTCCTGCTGCATGAAGAATTGTTTTCCATCCTTTGACTTTCAGTCTGTGAGTATCCTTCTGGGTTAGATGGGTTTCCTGTAAACAGCATATGGTTGGATTTAATTTCTTGAAAGATTCTGCTAGTCTGTTTCTTTTGATTGGCGCATTGAGACCATTTACATTAATGGTTATTACTGTTAAATGCTGGTTAATTGTAGGAATGTTATCTCTCTGCTGTTGCATCTTTATCTTTCGGTTCTGTTTAATTATTTGCTTTGCTTAGTGGTTTTTTCCTTTGTGTATCTAAACTGTCTTTCAATATTTTTTGCAGGGTTGGTTTGGTGTTCATGAAGTTCTTCAGCTGTTCTTTGTCATGGAAGTATCGTATTGCACCATCTATTTTGAATGATAGTTTTGCAGGATATATCAGTCTTGGTTGGAAATCATTTTGCTTTAGGATCTGGGATACTTCACTCCATGCTCTTCTTGACTTTATGGTTTGTGCTGAGAAGTCTGCTGTGATTCTGATAGGTTTTCCTTTATAAGTGATTTGTCTTTTCTCTCTGACAGCTTTTAATAATCTATTCTTGTGTTGGATTTCTGGGATGGTGACTATTATATGTCTGGGTGTAGTTTTATTTTGGTTATGACTGTTTGGAGTTCTATATGCTTCACTGATCCTGATGTCAGTTTCTGATCTCATGCTTGGGAAATTTTCAGCTATTGCTTCTCTAAATATCCTCCTGACATCCTTCATGTTGTCTCCCTCTCTTTCATTAATCCCTATCATTCTTATGTTATTCTTCTTTGCATCGTCTTGCAGTTGTTGAATTGTTGTTTCCTGGTTCCTTGTTATTTTCAAAAGATCTTTCCTTTCCTGTTCACTAGCTGCGATCCTGTCTTCAAGGTCTGAAATTCTATCTTCACTTTCATTAAAGCGGTTTTTACAACTTTCAGTGGAGTTTTTTATTTCCTGTATATCTCTGTGCATCTGCATTATGTATTCTGTTTGTTTCTTATATTGCTCGTCTAGGGATTCTATCTTTTTGTTTAGTTCCTCCAATTTTTTATCTGTGTTTTCTTTAGATATATTTAGAATCTCTTTCATTTCTTTTATCATTTCTTCTTTTATCTGGGAGATTATTTCGAGTTTGAATTTCTTTAAAGCTTCCCGGAGTTGCTTGTCAATTTCAGTGGCTATTGTGTCCGATATATGAGGTGGATGGGATATATTTTCTTCTATATACATCGCTCCTAGGGTTTCTTGAGATGGGCTGGAGGTTTGAGGTTGTAATTTGGTCTTTCGTTTTGTCATTTTCCTATATTTCTGTGTTTCAAGTGTTACTTGAAAGCTTCCTCAGGATTTGTTGAAAATCCCCTTCTATGTTTGGAGCTACTGGGACTCTGGCACCACGCTACTCCAAGCCATTAGGCGTACAGAACCAGTGGCCCTCCTCTGCCTGCTCAGAATTCCGCAGTTCCAGACAAGCTGGGCCTCAGGGACACTGTGCGCCCACCTGCCCCTTGGAAGCTCCACAGTTCTTCAATCGCAGCCGGGTTAGGGTACTCACCACAGGCCGCAGTGCTTCAGGAACCTGTGGACCCTCCCTGGTTGCAGAGATATCCACAGTCCTCCAGACACGCAGAGAGGCCAGTGAGGGCACCCCACATCTGCCCGGCTCCTCCTCTGCAGACCTGTGGCCAGGCGCAGCAGCTAAATAGGCTGGGCTAGGCTGGTAGTGTGGGCCAGCCCACCTATTGGGAGCTCAGCAGGTCTCCAAATGAAGCCGGGAATGGGGAGGCTGATGTGGAAGCCTTAAACCCACCTCTCTCCTTCACTGCACCTGGAAGCCTGAGGGAACTCCAGCAGTCTGGGCGCAGAAATCCAGAGTCCTCCAGACATGCAGAGAGGCCAGTGAGGGAACCCCAGATCTGCCCAGCTCCTCCTCTGCAGACCTATGGCCAGGCGCGGCTGCTAAACAGGCTGGGCTAGGCTGGTTGTGTGGGCCAGCCCACCTATCGGGAGCTCAGCAGGTCTCCAAATGAAGCCTGGAATGGGGAGGCTGATGTAGAAGCCTCAAACCCACCTCTCACCTTCACTGCACCTGGAAGCCTGAGGGAACTCCAGCAGTCTGGGCGCAGAAATCCAGAGTCCTCCAGACACGCAGAGAGGCCAGTGAGGGCACCCCAGATCTGCCCAGCTCCTCCTCTGCAGACCTGTGGCCAGGCGCGGCAGCTAAATAGGCTGGGCTAGGCTGGTAGTGTGGGCCAGCCCACCTATTGGGAGCTCAGCAGGTCTCCAAATGAAGCCGGGAATGGGGAGGCTGATGTGGAAGCCTTAAACCCACCTCTCTCCTTCACTGCACCTGGAAGCCTGAGGGAACTCCAGCAGTCTGGGCGCAGAAATCCAGAGTCCTCCAGACACGCAGAGAGGCCAGTGAGGGCACCCCAGATCTGCCCAGCTCCTCCTCTGCTGGGGAGGCAGTTTTGACAGTTACCCCAGCAGCTCTCTTCAATTGCCAATAGTCACGAATCTGTCTTCACTCTGCTATTCTCTGGCAGTGTATACTTTTGGCACTGAACTCTGCAGGGTGCACCCCCAATGCTGTTCCTTTAGTAGTTATGAAACTGTGTCAGCAAAACAAAGGGGCTAGTGATATGGATTGCTAAACATTTATAACAATTGTCAAGACTCTTTTGAGACATGAGCCTTCCATAATCCTGCCTCTTGGGCTGGGAACAATGAACCAACCAGGTTGATGGCTGGGTGCAAGGAAGGCAACTGGCAGCCTGAATTTCTGAAGATGCAGCAGATGCCAACCAATGATGATTCTGCTCTCAGTCAAATACTTACCAGTCATGAGGTCATTTAGCCACTAGTCCATGAAATTAGTGCCCTCTGGAAGAGCATGGGGTGGGGTGCAGCTGCCTCCCTTGTCTGTGGCCTGAGGCTCACAGAACAGAAAGGGAGGTTCCCCGACATCTGCCATGTCTCTCTGCCTGTCCATGGGAGCCTGGCAGGAAGTGAAAGGGTGCAGAATAACCTCCCTGGGCACACACTCTACCTCTCTCCCAAACCTTGACCACATACTGAAATCCACAGTATCTTGTGCGTGGGACCCACCACACCCTGCCTGACATGGAGTTCATGCTCCAGGTGACAGAATATGGTCCCCTAGGGTATGGTTCCCACTGAGCCCAGATTCCATAGATGCCTCTGCCTTTTGAGGCCCAGGTTCACCCCTCCCCTGTTGGAACCTTCATTAAGTGCTGCTCTTTTATTCTGAGACTGTGAGGCAGCTTAAACACAGACAGTCATGGTCTTGGCCATGACCAAGTGCTTGGTCACAGGTTTGAGCAGCTATAAAGAGCATGGGCTGAGAGGACCACACGTAGTGTCTGGGTTGCTGACCCCAACACTCTATTCTGTACACCCAGGAGGAGGGGGGATTCCGTCCTGTGTAGACAGAGCCTTGTGGTGGGGAAGAAGCCACTGCCCGGCTTGTGGCTGCAGACCGCATCATGGTGTTCTCTTTTGCTCTGCATAGCTCCCATGGAGCATGAAGCCCACTCTCTGAATGGACTTTTCCTACTAATAATCAACCCCAAACACATCAGGAGTCTGACTTTGACAGAATCTTACTCTTTGGAGCTGAGTAGCCCTGAGCCTGGATTTTTTGGTGTGGGATTTCTTCAGTCCAGGTTCCCCATGATCTCACAGGTCAAAGGCCTGATCTCAGACAGCACAAGGCTTGAAAGTGGCCTGTGAGACACAAGGTCTCTAATTACACAAGGCCAGCACTGCTCCTTTGGGTATCAGATGCATGGTCTATAAGGGAAATGGGTAACACTCAGCTGAATTCAGCAATGTGAGCAAGAATTCCTGAGGCTGAGAGCATGGGAACATATATAGCAGGCTGGGTCTCTTGTGCACTGTCTTAGTTACTTTTCTCTTGCTGGTGAGGCAAAAAAACAGACACCCAAATTTAAAAAGGGGAGTGTGTTTTAGTTCACACTTTGGAGAGGTTTCAGTGCATTACCTTCTGGCATCAAGGCAGGGTGGGACATGGCAGAGGGCAACAGTCCATGGCAGTGGAAAACAGTAAAAACAACAGGTGAGAAGGGGAGAGGAAGTCTCTTTCCATCCCTTACAAGGTAAGCAGCTACCAACCCTAGGGCAGGTGTGCCAAAACACCCTTAATCTCAGCATTAGACCATGAATCCATCACAAACTTAGTTTCAGCAACTTTTGAAAAAACCATTCTCCTGAGACTACATGAGGCTTTGGGGGTACAACCAGACACAAAGTGTAATGTGTGCAATATGTACTACCAGTGAGAGATGGTACAGCCTTATGACCTGGCTCTAATGCAGAAACTTCAATCCAGAAGCTAGGGACTCACTGCTTAATTTCTAAAGAACCTTCCTGTGTACATAAGAAGCTCTGTTACCCAAGTGCTCACTCAGGTGGCCATGAGTCCCCAGCAGGAAACAGGAATAGAGATGGGGTTTTTCAGGCCTCAGATGCAAAGCAGAGGGCAGGCAACCTAGATAGAGGGAGTTTCACTAGTGCTCTGAGGAAGGCCACCTGGGGGCTGATAAGTGAGCCTGAGCTGGTCTAGGGTTTGGGAAACCACAGCATGAGAATAAATTCTAGATGGGGAGGGGAAGGTGGGTGAGATCAGATTCCAAAAGGACACAGCCTGGCTTCCCCACCAGGCCAGCAAGCCCCAGGTGCTGTCTGAAAGACTGCCATGGGGAACTGTACTAAAGGACATGGTTCATCAGATGGCTGGTGGCTTCTGTGCTGTCACTAGAAAGGTGAATCCTTTCCAAATTAGGCAATCCCAAAACAGACAAAGTGAGACCTCCTGGTTTTCTGTCCTGGCTGGCTGGTGGCTTGGAGGCCTTCTTGCATTATAAATGCTGGTGAACACCCCTTAGTGACTATCTGCTCTGTGGGCCTGTGTGTCCCTATCGTTCCTACCATGGGGGAACAGTGTTATGAGACAGGATGTGACCTCTCCAAGCTCACTGTGAAGGGCAGACCCTACAGCTCTATGTGCAGCCTGGGCTTCCAGAAGCTGCCATGTCTCTCTGTGCTATACTCAGAACTCTGGGAGGCTTTAGGGGAGTTCTGATGGCCCCATTCTCTGCTTGTCTGCGATCTCAGAAGCTTCTTGCACACTACTAGTCACTGCACCAACAGTGCTGCCCCAGACATCAGCCTGGAGCTAGTCCCTGCAGGGCTGCAATCCACATACCTGTACCACAGTGGGGCCTCGCAATAACAACAGATGCCAACAGTGTGAGAGAGTGAGCTAAGGGGATTCTATAATAAGGCCCAAAGAAGACAGGGGATATTCAGGGTCAGATTACATTTTCAGCACTTCCCTCAAGGGCATGTAAACAGCAGGCCTGTGGCCCTGCCCCCAAAGGAAACTGGGGTCTAATTCTTCAACTATCACCTCCTCTCTGCTCAGCCAACACGGCCAGATGCCAGCTCACTGTTCACACATTACTGGGAGCATCAGAATAGGGACATGGACACTAAGTCACTTCACCTCCTGTCATGATTTACTTCTGCTGTTTTAGTTCACTGTAATGCCTGGGCCCATTTATCCCTTTGGCACTGGCGTGACTGTGCTTCTACCCTGTCACCAGCTCTGACACATCATCACATCAGCAGGGGTGCACTCACCCAAAACCTAGGCCCTTGCTACTTTGTCCATGTCTCAGAAAATATCCAGGCCCCTCAGGTCAGAGGTTGAGGCCCCACTAGGCTAAATGACATTGTACCAGGAGAGAGTGAACACAGCCACTCAGCCTTTCATGGCTAAGGAAACTGGACCCAATTTCTTCAGAAGCACCACAGGGAAGTACACTGTGTGTCATCATATACATGTATGCAATCCCACACCCAGGACAATCCTGTTTTCTCATCTCCAGAGTGTGTGGTTGTCACAGGACACATGGGTTGATACTATTCATGTGGGAAGCTAATGACTTATTTGCTCACAACTGATCTGAAAATGCTATTATTTCTAACTGCTCCTTCTGAAATTTAACCTTTGAGTATCACTACAGCTTCCAGCACTCACGGTGGCACATGGCTGGGCCAGTAACTTCAGGCTTCCCACTGTCTCATCACAGACTGGATATCAGTCAGTGGAGAACCTGGCAGTGTTCTGCACAGTGAGTGTGTCACAGGCAAAAGGGCTGCACAGCCTGATGGAAGCCCTGGAGCAGGACTTCCTGCAAAGCTTCCCTATCCACAGCTTTCCTTCCCAGGTCTCTCAAGGGCCAACATTTCCACCCCACAGGTGGAAAGGTGAGTTTGCTCTCAGGTGCACAGTGTGACTCAGCCACCTAGAGCTGAGTCTTTGAAATGTGCTTATATCTCTCAGCCTCAGTTCACTGAGAATGGAGAATTGCACCCAGTAACAGTGCAATTCTCAGAACAGTGAATTGCACCCAGGGCCAATCTTACAGGTTCCCTATGGAACAAAATGGGGTTTCCAGGCAATTGCTGACCCCAGCCAAGGCTCTGTGGAAGGACTGCTTGAGTAGCCATGTTTACTCCCCATTGAGCTGCTCTCTTCATGGTAAAGGTTTGTTTCTCCGCACTGATGTGTACACTGAATAAACATTCTCTCTTCATTGTAGAGGAGATTGGAGAGTTACTCTGTGGGCTTTGGGATGTATTATTCAGAGCCAGATTCTCTGGGGACAGGCAGAGGCATCAGGACGTTTTAGACATCAGGGCAGGAACCAGTTGTTACCATGATTACATGAATATACATAGAGCTACACCATGCACAGACACTTTTCCAGGCACTGAACATGATCCAATGACCAGGAAATATGTATCTACTCCCCTCTTGACCCTCCACACTAGTGGGGGCTACCCTGAATGCAGATCATGTATCGCTGAGATCATGGTACATGAGACCCCTCTTGGTTTCCCTAGACAAGGATGCACAACAATGGAAGAGGAGCCCAGAGGAAGCACAGAGTACTGGGTGGCAAGTCACTGCACAATCTAACAGATGAGGAAAGGTGGAACAGGACACATCCCTCTGTCCCCTCACTTCTCTCATGTTTATGGAAGACAAACCCTGTTCCATAGCAGACATTTTCCATCCCCCATGAAGGCAACATGCCACTGGTGAGCACTAGACAGAAAGTGTACAGCTTCCCTGAAGAAGGGAGAGATGGTCACCCCAGAGTCCACAGACTCTCCCATGGAGTCATCTGTCAGTCTCTCAGGGCTGTCTGGGCCAGCACTGCTTCACTGGTGTTGGAGATAGAGTGAACTCAGCTCTCCACTGCTGGAGCAGCAGGCAGGTGTCAAACTCAGCAGGTTGCCTTGTGTGAGCAGTTTGGGAGGGAGGACCAGACCTCACACTCAGCTCCCCACACCTGTCTCCTCCAGAACCACCGCCCTGCTTCTTAGCTCTAAGCAGCAGCTGCAAACCAACATACCCTCCAATACAACTTCACTTGGCTGAGCTGGAGCACTGTGAACGCACTGAGGCAGAAACAAGGGTGAGAATGACTGGGTATAGGCTTGAGGGTATGTGAGGAGGACAAAGTGAAGGGAACACCCTGCAACTCTGAGACACAGCAGTCAGTGGGTGGATGCAGTGTGGGAAACTTCCTGATAGTGGGTTTTTGCACAGAGCTGTCTCTGACAGGCACTGGGAAGTTTGTTTGCTCTGCAAGGAACATGGGAAATTGATGATCTTTCCTCCTTTTGCTGTTGAAGGGTCGGCTGGACACCAAGTTCAAGGACCAGCTGAAGAGTTTGTACCTGATTCAAATCCAGTGCCTTCATCAGCTCTGGGACCACGGGAAGAGGCAGCACCAGGAAGCCCATCTCTGTCAGCTCAGATGTATGACTAACAGTGGTTCCACAGCAAGTGGCAGCTGCTCAACTCCACTAAGGCCAGCTCCTGCTGAAAACGTGACTTTTCCATCTCCTCCACTATTTTTTCCATTTTCTTGCACTTACCTCTATACTCTTTTTAAATATTATGGCATGAATTAACTTTAAACAAATTATAGGATTTCATTCATTTTAATTGAAATCCTCAGGGAAGTGGCACTATCACATTCTCAATGTGTACAGCCTTCATTTCTGCCCAGTTCCAAAATGTTTTCCTCAACTTCATTCCCATTTGGACACCATCCCCTCTCTTCCCTGCCATCCCAGCAACCACTGATCTTTCCACCTCTGTGATTTATTACCCCAGGTTTTCACATCAGTGCATCACAGCTCTGTTTGGGCAAGCAGTACTGCAAGAGATTAACTGACATTTGTCTTTGGTAAAGGGGACTATCCTAGATAGACTATAGAATATAAGTAAAAATTCAATACATTCATCTTTGAGGTTGGAATTACCTTTCCATTTGTTTTGTGAGATATGAGATGAACTCTTACAATTCAAAAGGGGATCTGCTCATATGGCCAACAAGTGTATAAAATACACAGTATCCCACTGCAGATACATTTAGGGACACATCACTGAGATGTGCTGTGTCCCCATTTGACTTCAGGTTTTAAGACAGGTGGGGAAGAGCAGTGGGGAGAAAATGGAGGTGCAGAGCAGATCCCTTTCCCTCAGCTCCCATCAGACCTCTACACAGGTCCCTGGACCTCGTTTAGCTAAGCATAGAGGTTTCTTCCACACAGAGAGCTACACAGCAACAACACAAAAAATAAAGAAAAAGCTGCATAACTTCTTAACTTTCCTTCCAAGATTGTTGTTCACAGCACTGTTAGAAGCAGAAAGGAACTGGGACCCTCCCTACCCTGCAGGTAGATGGTGTGGGCACCAGTGTGGGCCATGGGAACCAGGGGAAGCTGCAGGGATGCTGAGTTCAGTCTCTCTGTGCCCACAGGGAAAGAGGCCAAGGAATCTGGTCATGAAATAATCATGGATGCAAGATGGATGTGTGTGAGGAAGGTCTCAGTTTTTACAATTAAATACCTCTGACATCAATGTGCATACAGGCAGAGATGTGTGTGAGGCAGAGTGACAGATGAGAGTGAGGCAGAGCCTGGGAGACTTGCCCATCACTTAATGAAGTGGAGCTGCAGGGGATGGAAAATGTGAATGCTCTTCTTGGTTTTACTCTCAAAGCTCTTTGTTGTACAATAACATCTTTGGGTGGGCAAGTGGCACAGGGAAGTAACAGGAACCTGGAGAAATAGATAAATATACCAAGATTCTCTTTTTTCTTTTTCTAAATATGGCATTTACAATAAGAGAGAATATATTAATGACATACAAATACTTCTCCACTAGCAGAGTCATCCATGGGCTTGTCATTAAGCAGACTCAGAAGACAGAAGGGTGAGGGAAGGGAAGGGAGGTCCATATAAAGGGGGAAATGGGGTTTAACCTTAGTTGAAAAAAATGTCACCTGAGACTCCTTACTTAAATCAAACAGAGATGCCACCACTTCCCAGTGTGTAGGGGGGAGGGCGGGGATGCAGTGCAGAGTACAAGGCTGGGTTGGAAGAAGACCAGGGCTCAGCTGTGAGGGAGGGGATCACAGTATCCCTACAGGGCCACTATGTCTCTGCTTTTCTTCTGCAGTTAAAAACTAACAAGAAAACAACACAACTACCAGGTGAGAAGAGTTTCTGAAAAAGGAGCCACCAGAGACATGAACAATAGAATCATGTTAAATTTTTAAAAAGTATTTACATGTCAGCTGTTTGGACATTGGCTAGTTCTGTAGGAAAGGTGGGAAGCCGTGTACCACTCAGCTGCTCCACAGATATGAATGGTCTTGCTGTAGGTTCCCCTCATTAAAAATCCTTCAGTGTAGAAATATGAGGACTTAAGCTGAATACAGTCACTGAGATAATGGCATTGACACAGGGGAGAGACAATGTCTCCTCTTCTCCTGGAAAGGAAGAGAACTTGAAGATTGTCTCATTAGCATCTCTGGGAATGTCTACCAGCCTCAGTACTCCTACAATGAGGTGTCAGGGTGGCCCCTCCCACAAGTCACAGACCACAGGTAAGGTGGAAGTAGGAGAGTGTGTGGAGCATACTGTGCACGGTTGCTGGAGAGAACCCTGCCCTGGCACCATGGTCTCAGACTACGGATTGCACTATGTGTTTACATAGAATCCCATCATGATTTCAGGATGGTGGCAGCCTCTTGTCTACTGGAAATTATTTTTCAAGTTTGGGCATAAAAAACCTTAGACAATGTGCTTAGCCAGTTGAGCAGAAATTACATTATTTGGAAAAATCTAGGAAACACATTTTGCAGTGGCAGATTCAAGCTACTGAATCTACTGAAGCCCATATTTTGGGGATAAAAAGACATGAGTCAGGGTTTGCTGTACAAGATGCTGGGAGGCACAGAAATATGCCCAAGTTCACTTTCTGCTTCACTTCACTCATTCTACCAAGCTGCAGAGCAGATTCTGAGCATCCTAGAACTTAAGGTTTGAGCTGCAGTAGAAATCTGTAAAACTCAGGCAAGTGGAGAGTAAAAACAAAAGAAATGCTTTTTTGGCAAAATGCAGTTTTAAATATATGGTTAAATAAAAAAAAATGAAAAAGAACAAAGAAGAAGAAAAGGTAATGGTAATGCTGTGTTTTGTTCCAATGCTGCAGCCATAGTCAGAAAGGAGAGGAGTGAAATTTGCAAAATGGAAGGGTCACTGTGGTAAACGCACTTGGCCTAGGAGGCTGAGGGTGTGTAGACCCACTATGCGAGCAACACCCAGGCAGTATCAGGCACCTGGTGGAGGCGGACTTAGGACTGATGTGGCAGAGTCTTGGCTGCATCCTGGCAGCTCTGCCTTGCTGTCCCTGCAGGGCTGCAGCATGGATGTGGTGGGGGAGAGGAGTGTAAAGCAGGCGGTGCTGGGCTCCGCTGCACACTGCACACTCCGTGTTCAGCCTGGCAGCAGGAAGATTCAGGTCCTCCTCACTGGTAAAAGAGACTCTGAAGAAAAACTCTTGTTGTCCTCTGAGAGTTATTGGCACAGGTGAACCGGTGCTTTCTAGGAGAGGAGGGCAGCCCCACACCACCATGGAAGGGCTCCGCATGTGTTAAGGTTTTAAAAATTAGTCATAAATGATGTGTTGTTTTTCTGAATAACAAAACTCCTTATTTTATATATCTATAAGGTGATGTTTGAAGTTTCTATACTGTGCATATATTTCATTTTACATAAATGAAAATTAAGTCATCCATTTTCACTCATTTGTTTGAAAAATTACATACTATCATTTTCTTAACTAGGTTGGGCACAAGAGAAGAAATAGTGAGTTGGACACTAGCAATAATTCAATGGAAATTAAAAATTGAAAAACCACAAAAGCATCCCTCCGAGGATGAGTGGTCTGCCACTGACCAGCACCTCTCTCCTGTCCTTGCCTGCTGTGCTGGCCTGTGTCTCTTCACTGCTGGGTGGAGAGAGGGCAAGGCCACAAGCGCTCTGTCATCTCAAGTAAGACTGGGGACATGGCCTAGGACATGGCCTTCTTTCAGCATTTTCAGCGCCTGTAAGTTTATAATTCACTCAGCAGCTTTGCTGTCACAGGTTCATGGCTTCTAACTTGTCACACATTAACTAATAATAGAATATGGGAAAGTGTAAATCCCCCTTTTTGTTATGAAGACTTAGAAGTGGATATTCCAGGAAAAATGTATACATGTTGAATTTCATAGTGACAGATTTCACACCTGAAGTCTCCACATTGAGTTGGATCCTGGAAGAGCAAGTCTAGGGGGTGCTCAGGTCCCTGTGGAGATCTGATGTCAGAGGAAAATGGTCCAGGCAGATGTAGAGGACACCAGGGCACCAGGAGAAAGAAAGGCCCAGGTCCAGGCCTCCTGACCCACAAGTCAGCTTCCAGCAAAACAGCATACACTGCATGCTGGACCGAAGAGGGCTGGTGTGGCCCTGCTCCCAGAACTCCTTCCTGAAGGCCTTAGGACCCTTGGCTGACTCAGGGAAGCACTGTATGAGAAGGTCAGCCTTTTGGGAGCATTTTTTTTTTGGTCTTTTCATTTTTATCGGTACCAGGTATCGAACTCATGACTGCCTGCTTGCAAGGCAGGTGCTTATGCAACTGAGCTAAATCCTCAGCCCAGAAGGTCAGCCTGTTACAGAGCCCACCTTGATAGAATGTCTTCCACCCAGGTGCAGATTTCAACTGCCACATGTGAACTCACCACAGCTATGGAGCAGGACAGTTGTTTACAGGGAGCAAATCAGGAGGTGGGGACACTGCAGGCAGGCCTGAGTATGAAGCCTGAAATAACATATGGGCACTGACCAGCTCCAGTTTTTTTCAGCAGTAAACTCCTGACAAGAACAGTATGCATTAAAGACTAAATAACTGAAAGGAGTTACTGACAACAATATATAAAATACAAAAGTAAATGGCTGCATCCCTAAGTAAAATGAGATGTGACCCTTAATGGGAATGTGGTCTCCTTTGGTGTCACTGACCCACACCCATAAGAAACAAACACACTGATGAACAGAGCAAAAATTAATATAGGCGATGGGTCAACAACCAAAATTCATTAATAACAACAACAAAATCCGGATAAGGCGAATGACCCAGTGAATTTTTTCAAGTGTATAATAAAAAATAAATAATAATCATTTTTGGATTCTTCCAGGAAATTGAAGGGAAAAATCCAGCACCAAATTCTTTCAGATGACAAAGTCACCCTGAGAATGAAGCCAGACAATAATGTATTGAAAAATAAAATAAATGAAAGCACCCTACTGACCAATATTCCTAATGAACATAAGCAAAATTATTCAGCTAAATACTTGTCAGCAAAATTTGCCAGCACATGCAAAAGTTAAGCACCACCGTCAACACTCGGCTCAATCTCAGTGATGCAAGAACTGTCCCACTGTAAAAACCATTCAGTGTCACTTGTCTCTCTCACAGAATGAGACAGAAGCAACCTCTCAATAGATTTGGAAAAATAGTTTTGAAAAATACTGAGTTTCAACATTTTTCTCATTGTAAGAACTATCCACACACCATGTATTGGAAGAATGGACCTCAGCACATCAAAGATCATGCATGAGAAGCCCATCCCAGACTTTGTGCTCAGAGGCTGACAAGCTGCAAAATTTTCTTCTCAGATCAGGAACCAGACAAGGCTTGCAACACCTTTCAACACAGTAGTCCAAGTCCTATCCCTAGAATTTACTCAAGAATAAGAAATCAAAGGCTTCCATACAAGAAAGGAAGAATTAAGTATGGTTTCTGTTTCCTGAGGATACAACCTTTCATATAAGAAACTTATATCTCACTGAAAACCTTTTAGAACAAATTCACAAATCATATAGGGTGCAGGGTACAAGATCCACATGTCATAAACAATTCATATCTATGTGCTTCAAACAAACTGCAGCCTCAAATACAAAGAACGCAATTCACTTCATAATTCATCAAATAGAATTAACACTTAGGATAAATTTAATGAAACTCACCTGTTGTTTAAAATTTGTAGAAATTGATGCAATCAGTGAAATAGCACTAACAGAAGAAAACACATAGCATGATGGTGGATAGGAAGAATTCATGTTGCTATAATATATGTGCATCCCAGAGCTACCAGCCATTTCAAAGCTTTCCTGTCAAAATAACACTGATATTTTCCTAGAAATCGAAAAAATCAGTATGAAAATTCACAAAGATGTACAACATCCTCTAGCCATGTACAGAACATTAAACTTAGAAGTACCAAAATCCCTGGTGTCAAGGTATATTTTAAAGTGACAGCAGTCCAAAAGGTCTGCTACTGCAATAGGAACGCAGATTAAAATGACTAGCCCAGATACAAAAGAACTCATAGAATCACCAGGAATTTGGTATTGTATCTTCCTTCCATTCCTGTCCTTTCCTATATTTTCTTTTTCTTTTTTTGGTCAGGGACTCCCTCTGTCTCTCTGGCCTGAGCTGAAGTTAGAGTGTGTTGCAGGCTTGTCTGGAAAGCCCAGGAATCCTGCTGCCTCAGTGGCCTGAATGCTGACATGACAGGCATTTTCACCAATCCCTGCACAGCCAATGAGTTTTTAAGAACACCATGATGAAACCACATCTGGTGGTGTGGCTTGTAAACTTACCACTCTGGAAGACTAAAACAGGAACATCATAAATTCAAGGAGAGACTCACCAACTTAGCAACTTATTAAGAAACTCCTCAAAAAAGGAAGACTTTTAAAAGTGGAAGGTAATGGAACTAAATACAAAACCTCTGTATTCAATTCTAGAAACTAAGTGTAAACCCAAAACCATAACCAAAACAAAAATTTTGGAAAGGAGAAGGGGAAGGCAAAAACGTTTTACCCTGGCCTGTTCTTCTGTAGGGCAGTAGGCCCAAAGTAGCTTTAACGTTCACATCTTTCTTGGGATTTGAGGTCAGTCATCAATTGCCATGAGTGATCAGTGAAAAAGACACTGTGCTTCAAGGATACCAAGCCTCAGTCCCCCAGCAGAAGGCATTTGGAGTGATCTCCTGAATCCCAGGCTGACCACTGTTACAGTTGAAAAGCAGTGACTCTACTAATATTGTTAATGGGATTTTGAGTCTTACTCACTATGAAAGAAACTGTGGATTAGGAAGGTAGGAGATAGCTTAACTAGATAAATTCTTTCTACAAAGAGTCTAAAGATCAAAGCCAAGTATTTTATTCCATGAATATACAAAATTACTGCCAATGGTCAACTCAGGATAATGTACACCTGTAATTCCAGCCCTCTGGGAGTGAGAGGAAGGATGAGGAAGAGTTTATGCCTAGCCTGGGAAACTCAGAAAACTTGTGAGACAATGTCCTAAAATCTTTTTAAAAAACTTACAAATGTATGAAATTATTGATCATTAAGAAATCCTGGAAATCACTGTGTAAGGTACTTTAACTACTGTTATTCTACAATTATTCTTATCTTTCCATAGACTTAAAAAGAGTATATTTTATATGGTCCTTATTTTTATTTTAAAAAATAGCAATGGCTTGATCAACTTCTGATTCTAAATATAAATTTAGGAGATGAAAAAAAAAAGCAATGATCATATTCTCTTAGTACTGAGCTACCCAAATCCTAAGATGGTATATTCATTTGCATATCTGCAGTCATCTCAGTAAAACATTCAAAAAAATTGAAACAATGCAAACCTGGTAACACATCAATGTCTACATAATGGTAAACCTTATGCTAGGTGTGCTGACTAAAGTACACTTGCTAGAAAAACTCACATATTTTTTTTTCTGAATTCACAGGCAATATTTGACTTTGTATTTTTAATTGTTTTTTTTTTCTTTCTCTCTTTCTTTCTTTGATTCTTTGTTTGAGACAGGGTTCTGCTATGCAGATGAGGCTGGCCTTGACTTTCCCTTGTAGCCCAGGAGGACCTCAAACTTATAAGAATCCCCCTGCCTCAACCTCTGAGTACTGGAATGACAGTTGTTTACCAACATTGCTGACTGTGTATTCCTTTTTAAATTTTCTCCAAAAAATACTTACTCAGAGTTATGTGATATTCTTATATTTTCTCAGGTTGATTATACAAAATCAAATCAGAAACCACAAAAAATACAGTTTCAAAATCCTCACCAACATATAACATAATGTAAAATAACATAGCATAGCACAGTATACTATAATAAAACACATCAAAATAAAATTAAAAGCAACCACCTAACTCTGCTAAACAACTGCTTCCAATGATACTTTAAGAATTTCTAAGTTAGCCATAAACCAGCAATATGATCCAGTAATGCCACATTTAAGTAGTTTTTCTTTAAAATAAAGTCTGCATCAACTCTAGCCCATGTATAAGAATGGCTATGGCAGGTCATTTTCACTGGTTGACCCAGAAACAGAAGAAATGGCCATCAGCAGATGGGTGAGGGGTGCATGAACAAGTCACAGCTGGTTTCGTTCAGCCCCCCAATGGCATGTGGTGGCAGCACACTGGGAGCCCAGCATGGAGACACTGCTTGAAGGAGACCAACCAAAGAGCATTGTGCCTGATCAGCCTCAGGGGCATCACCTCTAGGAAAGGTAAACTACCTAGCAGGGACACAAAGCCCATGGTCTATTTGGGATGGGGGGACAGGAAGTCATACCAGTTGCTATGAGACACGTTCCCCAGGAGGCATGTGCATGTGTCTTTCCTCAGGATGTGCTGATGATGTCCATGGACTTGGAAAGCCACCCCTTGCAATCACCACCTGCTGACCCCTCCACAGGATGTGAGAGGGCAGAGCACTACAGTGTGTGGCCGAGTTAAACATCTAAGGATAAGTAATAATTCATATGCACGTGAGAGTATAACTTGTTAGGAATCCTCCCCTGGACATATGGGGGTAATCACATGAAACATTTACATCCTTTGGGAAAATTATTATGGGTATTCTGGAAACTTCTCCATACTGTCTAATGGAATTGAAATGAAACTAACATGAAGCCAGGAAAGAATCTCATCCTAAAATTTGATAGATCTCTAAGTGAAACCTAATTCTCAATGAAAAGTACTTTTGGTTGGAAATGTGCACTTGGCATCTGAAGCATCTACATGTTTGTTGTATTAAAAATTTCAAAGTGAAGAAAAGTGTAAAACCACACTCAATTTTCTAATTTTTCACTTGCTATTTCTAAGGAACACAATAAAAAGGAAGAGGGCATCAGAGGGTGCAGCGCAGCTATGGACCCCAGCACATGACACAACTTCCTTGGCAACAGGTCTAAACAGAACTCTGAAGGCTCTGGTCACCAGGCACCTTTTTCTGGCAACAGGCACTTGGTTCAAGAGAGTGACCAGTGAATATCCTGTGCTGCTTTCCAAGGCCTTGATGCCCCAGCCTCAAGATCCCACATGGGAAAACTACATATGAATGAGGGAAAGGATGGTTCACTGGGATAAGATGCTTCAGGATGCTTACCAGGAACTGTCCAAATGTCAAGGACAGCATAGGCTTCCCAAGAGACCAGAGATAAGAGGGAGCCCCGGATAGGTGTCCCTAGGCTCGGGAACCTGCCACTCAGAGACACCAAGTACAGGACAGGTACATTAAGGCCTGGCAACCTCTGTGAGTTCTCCTAAACATTTCCCATTCTAAGTCATCAGTGAAAGGGCTATGAGGACAGACACCAAGGGCAGATACTCTGCAGAAGGTGCAGGTGCTGGGATACATGAGCCTCTGCTCCTGTCATGTTCCCACCCAGGACAGGGCAGCCTAGAGGAGAAGGGCAGAGCTCATGATTATCCACAGCCTCCAGAGTCATCTCCTGTCCTCCTGGGTAGACATCTGGCACAGATCTGTCTGGCTTTAAGGAACATAAGGTTATCTGGGTTCACAAAGTGAAACCTGTGGGTGTCTGAGTCTCAGGCTTCATGTTGGTGGCTGGGCACTTCCCCACCAACAAGCTGCATATGGGACACTGACATGGCGATGGACCCTGGATCCTGTGTGCCACATCCCTGATCCAGACATGCTACACACAGTAACAACATATATTGGCTCTGGTGCATGGTGTGTGAGCAGAAGGGACTATATGGAGACCCCCAGATGACTGAGAGGAACTTTGTGTCAGATTAATCCTTCAAGCACTTCCCTCCAGGGCTTTTCAAACACTGGGCCCATGGTCCTGCTCCAAAGGAACCTTGACTCCAAGTGCTCAACTACCACACACTCTCAACTCTGTTTCTACCGTGTCACAGGCAAGGTCACTGTACACCTATCAGTGGGAGCAGGAGAAAGGGGACAAATGAAAGTCATTTCATTTCTTGTCATGATTGAATTCTGCCATTGCACCGTGTTGTCAGTCCTGGGCTTGGTGTCCAAGGACAATTAGTGAGCTGTCTTTCCCCCGTTGTCTCCAGCTCTTACACAGCATCACCGCGCTAGAGATGTGGTCACCTCAAATGTCAGACCACTCTGTCCATTTCTCTGGCACTTGTCTCATGGGACTTGTCAGGCTCTGCAATTACTATTGCAGGAGCCTCTGGGCAAAATGAGCACAAGAAGATACCAGTTAACACAGATGCTCAGCCTCCCATGGCAATGGAAGAGGAACTTAATTCCTTCCTGGGAACTTTTCATCAGAAAACTGAGAATATTCTGTGGTGTCTCATTAGTGGACCTGTGTCGATGTCCGCTCCCGGCCGGCAGGAAGGACACACGACAAAGTCTGGTAGTGGACAACCTTTTCTTTTTATTTTCCTTCTCCGTACAGCCTGCCCTGGGTTCTCCCAGCTGAAGCCTCCTCTGGTCCGCTCCCCGCGGCTCCTTTTGTGCTTCAGTCTGCCCCAAAGCCTCTACCGGTCCGCTCTCCGCGGCTCCTTTTGGGCTTTTACTTCTGGGCTTCTACCTGGCTTCTTCTTCCGCCCAGGGGTGGCACCGGTATATATACGGGTACAGTGTCCAATCATGTTAAAGTAAGCAAGGCAAGCTGATTGGCTAACATCATCAGTTGCCAGGCAGACTATATTGTTGAGCGGGTTGTTTACGCGGTAAGCAGGAAACTAACATATTCGATGGGAGGGGTAATCTACCTCAGGCTTTGCTCTTTACCACAGGCCGCACGTCCGCCGCGCAAGGCGAGCTATCACAGACGCGGCTCCCAACAGACCTGGACATCCAGAATGAGCCTCCTTTTCTCATGTCTAAAATGGGGCCCCATCTTAGGACTCATAGATTTTGTTCATGCATAGACTTCTTTTCAACCCCTATATCAAGGAGATCTGAGCATACTAGTATTCCTAAGTGTCCCTTGTGAAATGTAACTTTTAATATGAGAATCCCTTTTCTGCAGGGACCATCCTGTGAGCCCATTACCACGAGCCTCTGTGGACCAATTGGAGTGTGGGCTTTGCTTCATCCCCAAACCCTCTTGAGAAGCCACATGCAGCACACAATTCCATATCCACCCACAGTCTCACCACATTGTCAGAAGTCAGGCAGCAGAGAGCCTGGCAGATGTCTGTACAGGAAGCATGGTGCAGGCAGATCGCCTCACAGCCTGAAGGAGCCTATGGAACTGGCCTTCTGGATAGATCTCCCAGATCGATCCAGATCTCTATACTCCTCTAAGGATCATATCTCTACCCCACAAGCACCAAGGCTGAGAAGGGGAGTTCTTACCTTAGCAGCCCAGTGGGACTTGGCCACCATATGCAAGGGCCTCAATCAACCCTAGTTTACAATGCTGAATGGGAGGTGTCTGAGTGGATTCAGACCTTAGGGTCACTATGGATGAAATGGGTTTCCATGCCAAGTGTGGCCATGGTCCCATGAAGACCTACTCTGGAGGCTGTGATGATTCTGATGGATGATCTTTCATCTCACTCACTGACCAATACATGGTGGTTGCAGTTTTTTTTTTTCATTGGAAAGGAGATTGGAGAGTCACTTTGTGGCTTCAGGGTTTGTTCAACACAGGAAATCTTGAGAACAGCAAATTTTCCATGGCTGTCAGATGTCATGGAAGAGCAGATAGATGTCATCAACCCACAAATGTACATGAAGACACACTGTGTGCAGACACTTTTCTGGGCATTGACCATGATCCTATAAGCAGAGCCAGTGCAACCACTGCCCTTTTGAGTTTTGATGTTCTTTGGAGGCTACAGAGTCACCCTTGGCAGCCGAACAGATATTGCTCACCTCAAGGCCATTGTTCTGGTCCCCAGGCCTCCCTAGATGTGGGGACAGACCATACACAAGGAGTTATACAGAGGCAAAGAGAACTGGGCAATGCATCACTGCCTGAGCTAGAGACTGTAGCGACACAGTACAGACACTGATTGATCCCTCACTTCTCAGATATTCATGGAGTGGGAGCCCTGAGCCCTTGAGTGCAAAGATAGGGAAGATTACACTCTCTGCATTCACCACACTGAATTGCACTGGGGACGGGCAGAGAGAAATTGCGTCAGGATTCCCTGTACAAAGCAGAAGTATGATTCAATTGAGCAAGAACTCCCACCCACTGAGACTTCTGTCAGCCTCTGAGAGCTCCTTGGGCTGTAACTGCCCAATTTGGCTGGGTGAGGATGGGTTGGATGTTGTACAGACTGGACAGGAGGCCCATGCACCCCTCTCTACAAGTGAGCTGTGCAGACATTGTGGCAGGAAAGGCCAGGCCTCTCACTCTGCTGGCTCCCTGTCTCCCCAGGTCTTCTGTGCTTGATGCCCCATTGGAAATGTATGCTCATGTGGATCCCCAGGCTGAGCTTCTCCTTGAATAGCTGGAGCCTCTTGAACTACCAGGGACTGAGCCCTAAAATAATTAACCCTGGTGTGTGGGATGTGGGCTTGTGGGAAGTGATGGCCTTGGAGTTCAACAAAGCGCCCATATGCTTGGTGACCCCGGAGCGTGACACACTCAGCAGTCACTGTATGAATACAGTCAGGGAGGCTTTGCTGGGGCTGTATGATTGCACATGGCTGCCTGGACAGGCAGTGGAAAGGTTTTGCTCAGGAAGCCCATGAATAGTTGGCGATCTTTTCACTTCCTGCAACTACAGGTCCAGGTTCAGCCTAGGTAGAAGTTGCACCTCCAGATCTTGTGCCAGCTCCACCTGCAACTCCCTCACCTGTGATCCCAGAGCAAGAGCCAGCACCTGGATTCCTTTGTTCAGCAGCTGGAGATCTAAGCCTCCTGGTGCCTCCACTCAGGAGTCATCTCTTGAGGTCTACCTGCAGGCAGCTCTTGACCCACACCTTCCATTCCCCTCTTTTCCAGATTTACACCACGGTGTTTTCTTTTCTTTCCCCTCTTGCACCATCCCAGCCACCATAGATTGTATATTCTCATAATTAACCCATATTACATTTCCCACATCAGTGCCATAAAGTTCGATTTGGCCAGAGAATGCTGGTAATGACTTTCTATGGTTAGAGTTAGGTTTAGCGTTTGGCAAGACTTTTAAGGTTAGGGTTGGGCTAAGCTCCTAAATATTGTATCATTACCCACTGTATTGGTCATAAATAAAGGACAATCAAGACAAAGCAGCACCTGTGTTGCCAAAGTTTAGTCCTGAGATGTGTGCTCAATGCACAAACTTTGAGAACAGTCACTGGTTGTTGGATTGTACCACTGTGCACAAGATGGGGCCTAATTTCCATTTTATGCATCACATTTGCAATGGACCTATCACCAATGTAATCAGCATACACGGTATATAGGTACTAATAAAAATATACAATAATCTGTAAACAAAACACAAAGGAAGAAAATCTATTCAGACATGTAGGAAAAAAAGAGCAACTGATGAAAAACTGCACACAGGGAGGACACACTCTAACTGGCCAGCAGTGGGTCCTTCATGCGGATGCAAACTTGTAGAGCAAAGCATCAGCTGTCCTCAATCTACATCCTCGCTAATGGAATTTCTGGGGCTAACCTTCCTATCATAGGAATATGCACTTTTATACTTTTGTCTATGCACTACCTAACAGAGACACATAGAGGACTAACTGCGCTGAGTACCAGAGATCTACAGAAGCAGCTCAATCTTGGGGAGACAAGAGAACCCACACTGCCAACAGCTGGTGTTGACTGAGTCATGGAATAGAAAGTGAAAACCAAACACAGGAAAGTCTTCTGGAGGAGCCCTCAGTCTGGCTCCCAAGTCCTGCCTTTTTAACTCTGCTCAGACCCCAGATTTCTAGCAAAGTGGCGAAAACTGCTGTCTTCTTTCTAGCCTCAAGAAACAGGCTCAAAAGTGAGTCTAACAGTGACAGCTGGAGGTGACCCTTGCCCCTCTGTAACTGCTGTCTTCGAGGAGAAATCCCCTTGTCTTCCTCCTCCTTCCTACCCTGTCTCTCCTACTAATTTTCAAAGGCTGAGCTGCTGCCCACTGGTCTGGGCAGAGATGCTCAGCAGGGCCTTCAACATACTTTTATATGTGACATACTGTGTCACATACAGACAGCTTTCCAGTAAATATCGTGAGATGGAAAGATGTAGTAAAAAGTGACAGTTAATTGGAAGGAACCCTGCTTTATACACCAAGATACTCACATCAATGCGGTGGGGAGGAAATGTAAGGTATTCTTGCCCCACTCCGTGATCACTCAAAACTCAGCTGCCCCATTGCTGATCACACAGTTGCTTGCCCCACCCTACCACACTTGACTAAATTCTCATGGACACCAGGACTCAAACACTAGGTATTTCCCTCATGTGCCAATGAGCAGGAAAGTGAGAACACAGCACTGCATTGCGACTAGCTGGCCAGATAGAAAAAAGAGATAACAATGGCCATGACCACCTTAACTGAGGGTTGGTAGCTGAGAGACACATTATGCACAGGTGAGCCTTGGGCCATTTCCTTTCCAGGTGATGTCTGCTTCTGAGGGGCCCAGAGATATACCAATAACAGAGTGATGACAATTCCAGGCCTTATAACATGGTCATTTGGCCTTGGGACAGAAAAAAAATGTACTGCAACAGTTGGGAAGAATTTGTCCCCAGACACAGTAGGGATTTGGCACCCTTATTTCCCTTCCTTCCAATGTGTGCTCCAGATCTCAGGGCCCTGCTTCTAGGTCTGGTGCACACAGCTTTTGTTCCCTTGCCAGATGCAATTCTGCTCATCCTACAGGAGCTATTTCAAAGTTACTGTTTCTACTTGGATTGTGCCAGACAGGAGCATCTGCATTTTTCTCCCCACATACCCAGATATACATGCATCACATGACAACTCACAGTTTAGATCAGCTCCTTAGATGCTCCACAGATTGCAGTTTCCAGACTGACCTTGAGACCCCTATTCTAAGCACCACATACTGAGAACTTCTAGAGCTGTGAGCCAACATTAAGGGCTTCTAGGAACCTCAATCCTAGGCCTTGGACCAAGCACAACACAGGTTGGATTAAGCTTGTTCTAGGTGATAACCAATATTTGTAAGAACAGGATTCTCTTTTGGACAAAAAGGGATGGAAGGGGCCTAGAGCAGCTCCTAGGCCAGCCAGGGCTAGCACAAGCCCAGCTGTGTGCTCTTAGAAGGATAACAGAGTATAGAAGGAGGAGGGAGGGATGCCTGAGGAATGAGGGAATGCAAGAAGGAAGATTAGAAAAAGGCACCAAATTACTCAGTGATGGACACCACTCAGTGATTTTGTTACCCACCATAACTTTTGGGTGACAGCAGACTCCAGTGACACTGGATTTTGGGCAGCTACACATGCATTGCCTCCTCCTTTGACGCCACTCAAAGGTCCAGTGAAGATTGGAGTGGAAAAGGGGGACCCTGGGTATACAAAGTCTGGTAACGGAATGACAAAAGAATGACCTTGGGGGAGGATGTCCTGGGCATGGGGCAGTGGTACACACTCTGTGTTGCCCAACGTGGCTGTCAGACATAGCCAGTGTCCACTTCCACCCTGACCCAACACCCCCAGGCAGGGATATCCCTAGCTATTCAAGAGGGCCATCCCTATATCCTGACAGACACTGGGGTCCACACATATCTGACAAGGGCTGCCCAACTCTATGGGTTCCATAGCACCTGATCCTGCCCTTGCTTTGTGCTCTCCCTCATAGCACTCAGCTACAATGTGGTGCCACATATTAAGAACAGATGGCTTGCAGAGCTGCCTTCAGGAGGGTTTGTGCTGTACATGGGTTCTCCCTATGATGCATTAATGCTGTGCCTGGTCTTAACACACTATGATACCCAGAAAAAATGAGTCTCCATGTATTCAGGGATCAAGGGAGGCTAAGATATGCTGGCAAGTAGCTCCACCCATGTGAGAGAGGGGCCAACGGACCTTATTGTCCTGGCCTACTGCCTGGGACTGACTCACCTCAGAGCATGGTCCAACAAAGCTGCTCAAGAACTGCACGTCTGCTGCTAGGGGAGCTGTGTTCCACTTCCAGGTCAGAACATTTGGGAATATTAATGCCCTGTGGAGTACAGAGGAGGGATGGAAGTAGGGCAAATGTCCATCACAGGGCTTAGGAAGTGATCACCAAGGCACAGGAATAAAACTCGGTCTACATTCTTAACCTGTATCCCAACAGAGAATTAGGCTTTTGGATGTGATGACTGGCTTGGAACAGGGTACAGGGAGTTTAGTTTTGTGGGGTATTAAAGTGCCCTGTGTCTGTGGGGGATATTTTCTCAGAGTTAGGGAGGTGACTGGGTATTTTAGTGGGTAAGATCCCCAGGGAGAAGAAACCACACAGAGCCAACATTAGCAACAGTAGTAAGTAAGCATTTTTATTATCCAGCCTGTATATATCAGTCATCCTCAGGCATTATTTCTTGGATACTGTCAAAAGCCTGAGCACATTCATGGCTGTCTATGTTAACTCATGCTTATATAACTGTGTCCATGGTGTGCACATGCCAATCGGTTGGGTGAGATCCATACAGGTCCTCATACCCTTTGATATTGACACAATATGCAGTGGTTTTTCTCATTCCACCAACTCAAAAATCAGGGAAAATATGCTTATTGTAAGTGACTCATAGAGTGGTCTCATGTATGAAAATAACACGACAACAGTAAATGTACAGCATAATACCACTAATCCAACCGCAGTGCAGGTTATGGCCATGCAAAGCTAGGTGGATCCCAAGGATTCCCACCACTGCATCAGCAGGTCCTGCTTCAAGGAATCAAAGGCACAAAACTCCAGGTCCGTTACTTTTTTTATTTTTAAATTTTTTTATTAAAAGAAAGAAAACAAAATATGAAAAAGCAAAAAGGTATAGAATATAGAATTCAAAAAAATTAACATCATAAAATCAGTAGTTGATACATTACTGATTGTTGTCTTAAAAATAGTTGTTAAAGTTAAAAAAACAAAGCATAAAAAGTCGCTCAACACTGAAACATTGACAGTGCAAACCGTCCTGTTCAATGATCTAACAGAAATTTGGTAATATTGTCATCTATCTTACATACTATACATACCATTATATCCTTTAGAGCACTTTTCTTCCCTTTCTTTTTTATATCTATTATACTTTTTTGGGTCCCATTACTTTGTCAGTTTTTATTATTTTTTACACTAGAGAGAAAATGTGACATTTTCTAATGTGAGTCTTATTTATTTTTCTAATTAGGATATACTTGTTACTTTCATTTACCTATAAAGGCCTCAAGATCATCCTTTTCTATAGCTGAGTAGTATCCCATTGTGTAAAAATACAATTTTTTCATCCACTTGTGGTTGATGGGCAGTTTGGTTGTTTCCAAGATTTAGCTATCACAACTGTGCTCCACATATTGGTGCACATATATCACTGTGACATGATATTTTCAATTTTTCTGGGAAAATACACAGGAGTGGAACAGCTGGATTAAATGAAACTTCCATCCTAGTTTTTTGAGGAATTTCCACATTGATTTTGATAGTGCTTTCACCAGTCTGAATTCCCACAACAGTGGAGAAGTTCCTTTTTCCCTTCATGCTCGCTAACATTTGTTTCAGTTTATTTTTGGTGGCAGCCATTCTTCCCAGAGCAAGATGAAACCTCAGTGCTGTCTTAATTTGCATTCATCAAATCACCAGTTATGGTGAACATTTCTTCATATATTTGTTTGCCATTTGTATATCTTCATCTTAGAACTGTGTGCTCATCTCTGATGTTCATTTTTGGAACGGGCCTTTGATGTTTTTCAATTCTTTATATGTTCTGCGTTTAAGTCCTGTGTCTTATATCCAGGTGCTTTCTCAATCTGTTAGGTTTTTTTTCCCCCACTTGTCTGATTTCTTTTGAAGTATAAAAACGTTTAGTAATATGACATCCCAGTTTTTGATTCTTCAAATATTTCCGATGCACTTTGCGTTTTATTCATGAATTCTCGGTCTACTCCTATATCTTCAAGATTTCTACCTACCTTGTCCTCCAGTAGACTTTTGTTTCTTTTTTAATATTTAGATCCTTGATCCACTTGGACTTAAGTTTAGTGTATGGTGATAATTATGGGTCTAATTTCAGTCTTTGGCATGTAAACTCAATGTTTCCAACAGCATTTATTAATGAGGCTATCTTTTTCCAGTGAACATGTTTAGCCCCTTTGACAAATGTAAGGTGGCTCTGTATCTTTGTAGCAGTGTTTGCATCTTCTAATCTGTTCCATTGATCCTCATGTCTATTTTTTGCCAGTACCATGCACATTTTATTACTGTGGCTTTGTAGTATAGTTTCAAGTCAGGAATTGAGATACCTCATGTCTTGCTCTTGTTGCCAAGAATCGTCTTTGTTATTCTAGATTTCTTCTGTTATCAGATGAGTTTTAGAAATATTTTCTCTAGATCTGTAATTATATTAATGATATTTTGATTGGGGTTGCATTGAATCTGTGTAAGAGTTTTGGAAGTATGTCCATTTTCTCAATGTTGGTTCTTCCTAACTAACAGGAAGAAATATCCTTTCATTTTCTAAAATTCTCTTGAATCTCCATTTTCAGAGTAGTATAATTTTCAGCATATAGTTCTTTTACATTCTTAGTTAAGTTGATTCCTAAGTATTTCATTTTTTTCAGATGCTACTATGAAAGGCTGTATTTCCCTAATTTTTCTCTCATTGAGTTTTTTGCTTGTGTGTAGGAATGCTATTGATTTTTGACTGTTGACTTTGTATCCAACTATGCTGCTGAATTGGTTTATTACCTCTAGTAGTCTTTCAATGGAGTTTTTGGTGTCTTCTATGCAGAGTATCATGTTGTCTTCAAATAATGATAACTTAAGTTCTTGTTTTCCTACTTTTTACTTGTTGTATTTATCACTCTTGTCTGATTGCTCTGGCTAGTATTTGCAGAAGTATATTGAATAGTAGTGGTGATAGTGGACATCCTTGTCTTATTCCTTATTTTAGTGTGAAGCCTTTCAGTTTTGTCCATTTAGTATAAAATTGGCTGTAGGTTTGTCATACATTGTCTTTATGAAATTGAGGTACATAGTGTCTATTCTGAGTTACTGTAGGGCATTATCATGAACAGGTGTTGTATGTATTTATTTTACATTTGTATATCTTCATCTGAGAACTGAGTGCAAACCTCTGATGCCCACTTTTGGAAAGGGTCTTTGAATTTGGGGGCTTGACATTTTTCAATTCTTTATATGTTCTGCATACAAGTCCTTTGTCTTATATCCAGATTCTTTCTCATTCTGTGGGGTGTTATTTTTTTAACTTTGTTTGATATATGTTTAAGTACAAAATCTTTTTAGTAATATGAGATCCCAGTTGTTGACTCTTTGAAGTATTTCTCATGTGGTTGTGTTGTATTCATGAATTCTCTGCCTAGTCCTATGTCTTCAAGATTTCTACCTACCATGTCCTCCAGTTAAATTTTGTTTCTTTTTTAATATTAAGATCCTTTATCCATTTTGACTTTAGGTTAGTGTATGGTGATAGGTATCGGTCTAGTTTCAGTCTTTGACATGTAAACTTAATGTTTCCAATAGCATTTATATATGAGGCTATCTTTTTCCAGTGAAAATGTTTAGCCCCTTTGACAAATGTAAGGTGTCTCTGTGTCTTTATAGTAGTATTCACATCTTCTAATCTGTTCCATTGATCCTCAGGTCTATTTCTTTGCCAGTACCATGATGATTTTGTTACTGTGGCTTTGTAGTATAATTTCAAGTCAGGAATTCAGATGCCTCCTGTCTTTCCATTGTTGCCCAGAAATGCTTTGTTATTCTAGGTTTCTGCTGTTACCAGATGAATTCAGAAATATTTTCTCTAGATCTGAAGTTATGTTAATGATATTTTGATTGGGATTGCATTGAATATGTATAACAGTTTTGGAAGTGTGACCATTTTCACAATATTGACTCTTCCTAATCAAGAGCAAGAAATATCCTTCCATTTTCCAATATGCTCTTGAATCTCCATTTTCAGAGTAGTATAGTTTTCAGCATACAGGACTTTTACATTCTTAGGTTGATTTCTAAGTATTTCATTTTTTTAGATGCTATTATGTAAGGCTACATATCCATAATTTCTCTCTCATGGAGTTTTTTGTGTACATGGATGTTATTGTTTTGTGAATGTTGACTTTGTATCCAGCTATTCTGCTTAATTTGTTTAATTTGCTTGTTACCTCTGTAGTCTTTCAATTGAGTTTTTGGGGTCTTCTATGTAGAGTATCATGTCATCTGCAAATAATGATAATTTAACTTCTTCTTTCCCTATTTTTATTCCTTTTATTTCTCCCTCTTGTCTGATTCCTCTGGCTAATTTTTTCCAGAACTATATTGACTAGGAGTGGTGGCAGTGGACATCATTGTCTTGTTCCTGATTTTAGTATGAAGCCTTTCAGTTTTTGTCCATTTAGTCTAACATTGGCTGTAGTTTTGTAATAAATGGTCTTTATGACATTGAGGAATATAGAGTCTATTCTGAGTTACTGTAGGTTTTTTTTATCATGAACAAGTGTTGTATGTTATCAGAAGCTTTTTCTGCATGCATTGCGATGAATGCACGATTTTTATTTTTGGCTCTGTTGATGTGGTGTATTACATTCACTGATTTGTTTATGTGGAACCATCCCTGCATTCATGGAATAAATGCTACTTGGTTATGTTGTATAATATTCTTGATGATTTGCTACATTCTATTTGCCTATATTTTATTGAGAATCTTTACATCAATGTTATTAGTGGGATTAGTTTATAGTTCACTATTTGGTTGGATCTCTCTCTGGTTTTGGTATAAGAGTGACACTTGCTTCCAAGAATGAGTTAGGGAGAACTGCTTCTCTTTCAGTTTCATTGAAGAGTTTAAGGAGTATTGGAGTCAGATCTTCTCTGAATATCTTATGGAATTCAGCCCTGAATCCAGCAGAATCTGGGCTTTTCTTTGTTGGTAAGTTTTTAATCATGCTTTTGATTAAAGTAGCTGATATTTGGTTATTCAAAATTGGTATATATTCTTGATTGAGCATTGATAGGTCACATGTTTCTAGAAATCTATTTCTTCTGTTTTCCATCCTATATGAGTAGAGATATTCAAAGTAGGTGTTCATGATGTTTTGAATTTCCATGAGATCTATGGCAATTTCCCTTGCAGTCCTTATTGTGTGTTTTTTTCTTGATAAGCTTGGCTAGAATTTTATTAATTTTATTCTCTCAAAAAACCAATTCATTGATTCACTTATTCTTTGTACGTTTTTTTGTTTCAATTTCATTAATTTCTTCCTTAATCTTTAGAATTTCCACTCTTCTATGAAAGTTGGGTTTGATTTGCTCTTCCTTTTCTAGAAGCTTGAGATGTAGCATTAGGTTATGTATTTGTGTTCATTCCATTTTCTTTTGTGACTACTTATTACTATACATTTCCCACTTAGGACTGCTCTGTGTCCCATAGGTTGTGGTATGTCATTCTGCATTTTTATTGTATTATAAGTATGGTTTTATTTCTTCTTTAATTTCAACTGTAACCCATTGGTTGTTCAGAAGTTTGTTATTTACTATCCATGTATTTATGCACGTTTTGCATACTTTTTGCCACTGATTTCCAATTTTAGTGCACTATGGTCCCATAATACACATGGGATAATTTTGCTCCAATTGCATTTACTTAAAAATATTTTATGGGATAATATATGGTCTGTTTGGGAGAATATCCCATGTAGAGCTGAGAAGAATGTATGTTCTGATGTGGTTGAGTGCAATACTATGTAAACATTCACTAAGTTCATTCACTCACAGGTACAATTCAGTTCTGTTATTTCTTTGCTGACATTTTGTCTAGTTGACTTATCTCTATGTGACAGTGGGGTGTAAAGGTTTCCTATTGCAATTGTGTTCTTGTTTGTTTAGTTCTTCTTTTCCATTAGGATTTGTCTTACATAGTTGGGTGCTTCTATATTTGGTGCATATTTACTTATAATTGTTAGTACTTCCTGTTGTATTTTTCAATATACAAGTTTGTAGTGGCCTTCATTAACTCTTTTAATCATTTTAGGTTTGAAATTCACTTTATCTGCATACAGAATAGCTACCCCTGCTCTTTTCTGGTTTCCTGTTGCATGGAAACTGTTTTCCATGCTTTGGTTTTTAATCAGAGTTTCTTTTTGAGTCAGATGTGTTTCTTTTATGCAGCATACTGTGGGATTCTATTTCTTGATCCATTCTGTCAACTTGTTTCTTTTGATGGGTGAGTGGAGCCTATTTACACTTATGGATATCACTGATATGTAATGGCTTGAATTTGCCATATTTTGTTCCTGTTTTTGGCCTCTTGCTTTCTTCCATTGTTTATTTTTCTGTCCAGCCTGGTGGTTTCTTTCTGTTGTTTTGGAGATTGTGGTCATTTTTATCTCTATCTAACATGTCTTTCAGTATTCTTTCTAGGGTTGGTTTGATGGACCTGAATTTCTTCAGTTGTTCTTTATCATGAAACTATCTTGTTTCTCCATTAAATTTGAATGAAAGTTTTGCTGGACACGTCATTCTGGGATGAAAGTGGTTTTCTTGTAGGGCATGAAATACTTCACACCAAGCTGATCCTTAACCTGAAGATTTGTGCTGATAATTCTGCTGTGATTCTAATAGGCTTTCCTTGATAGGTGAGTTGTGTGTTTTTCTTTTACAGCTTTCAGTATTCTGTTTCTATGCTGTGTGTCTCAGATCTTAATTATTATATATCTGGGTGTAGATTTATGCTGGTTGTGACTGTTTGACAGTCTGTATGCATCACTTTCTTGTATGTCAGACTCTTACCACGTTTGGGAAATGTACTACTATTATTTCTCTGAATAGTTTAGTTACATCATTAGTATCACCTCCTGTACTTTCACCGTCTGTTACTGTTATGTTTCTCTTCACATCATCTTGAAGCTACTGAATTGTTATTTCATGTTGCTCTGTTGTTTTTAGAAGTTCTACCCTATCATGATCACTATGTATGACACTGTCCTCAAGCTATCCTCAGCTTCTTATAAATAGCTTTACCAGCTTTCAATAGTTTTTTGTCTTGGATATCTCCTTGCACTTGTTTCAGGGATTCTGCTTATTTTCTACATTATTCATTCAAAGTTTCAATCAAATTCCCATGATCTTGTCTTTTTAAAAATCTATTTCTTCTCTAGCTATGTTGTGCAGTTAGTTTAATAAGGTTGGTATTTCTGTCTTTACATGGGACATTCTTTCTAATTTGATTTCCACTATAGCCTCATGGATTTCTCTCTTTACTTCAGTTGCTATCTTTCCAGAGGTTTCTGGTATATGACTTTTAAGATCCTCTATTTCATTGTTACCTGTACTTGCTCCAGGTTCACTAGATGTTTGAGATTGCATTTTGCCAATTCACCTTGTCATTTTCATCCTTTGCATACATATTTGGTATTCCAATCCCAACACAGTTTGGATTTTAGGGTCCTATTGTGTGGTTGATATTTGTGCAATTGTTGGGTACCAAAATAAAAATGAGAGGGGCTGGGGGTTTAGCTCAGCCGCATAAGCACCTGCCTTGCAAGCAAACGGTTGTGAGTTCGATCCCAGGTAGCGATAAAAATGAAAAAGACAAAAAAATAAAAAGGAGAGCCCATCACCTGAATTCCTCCTGCCGGGCCTGTTTTGTGAGTCCTATATTCTTCCTGGACTAACTAGCCTAAAAGAATAGATCTAGGCAAACTCCTAGTTCTTGCTATTGCTATGTCTTTAGGTTGTTGCAGGTCACCAGATCTCTCTGTCTATAGTGTTTGTGTCAGCTGAGGCCCTATTGTGTCACTGTGTGTTTTATAAGCTCTTTTAATTTTCTCCAAGTGAGAGGAGGACTTACTGGTGTACTCCTCAACTTGTCTGATGTTCTCTGTGTGGTGTTACTCACTCTATTGCCAGGTTTGCCAAGGGTTTGTAGTTGGAAGGAGCTTCATTTCTGCTCCTATTTACCCACTGCAGACCTCTATTTTAGGGGAACACTCACCACACTGACTGGAGCCTGCTTACAGCTTCTGTTTGCATGAGGGGTTCCTGAGTCTCTCGTCGAGCCAGCATGGTAATCCACTGTAGTCCAAAGTTTTAGGAGAAAGGGTCAGAGCCAAAGGTCAACTGTAATACTAGGTCCAGGAGGTGGGGAAGTTTCCGACTGTGTGGGCCTGAGTGGTAGTCCATTGTGTCCTTGGTTGCCAGGTTGTGGGGCAGACCCTTGGTGGCAATCCGGGAGTCTCAGGTGAACATCCATTTATTGTAAGGCCTCTTGTTCCTATCTCTGTTGGTCAGAGATATAAATGCCATATTCTACATGAAAAACAGTGCAAGTACCTTGTTGGGCTGTGGTTCCAAAATCAAGGCTCATGTGGTTTTGCAAAACCATCTTTCACATTTGAGAAGTTTTATCCATGAGCAACACCAGGCCTAGCAAGTAAAGTTAATGGCATGGGCCCTGCATTAACAAGGGTTTAGGTCCATGATTTTTGTCCTTGGTAGCAACACAGCCACCAGAGAAAACCACCAGGCCATCTGTACAATATGGTGGCACCTGTAGAACAGTTTCACAATATTGCAGTGTGTCCATAATAATGGGTTTCATGGTGTCGTGGCTATATGGGAATACCCAGGTGGTGACCTGGTTAGTGTAGGATAGTTATGGTCAGCCCTAGCTGACACAGACTTAAGAGGCTTCCACAGTAAGCCAAACAGTGGGCACCACCCTGATGAGCTTGTTGCCACCCCAAATGTCTGTATCATTTTTCAGTGATACACAGTTACACAGGTGAAGACATATCCACACCACAATGGGGTGCCCCAATGCTGCATTTACCTGTTGAACAAAAGTGGAGCTGCATCCAGTTATGCTCCTTAGCTCCCTGTTATCCATCCCCAGACACTGTACATAACAGGCCCCAGGCCCTGTGGTGCGGTCATGCTCTCCATATCAGCACCTTGCTGGTCTGGCATCTCTGATCCCAGGCTGCTGCTATCAACAAGTTTATCAAACTCTGCTTATCTGCTCACAGGTTGTCCTTTTCACATTCTGTAGAACTTGTCACATAGAGGCAGTGCTGGCTGAAATAAATTTGGCACATCTTCTGTGGGCTCAACTTTGTGTTATCAGCCCCATTTTCCCATAGCTATAACACCCATATAGGCGGTTTCACTCACATTTTAATTCAACTGTCTCACCAGCTCCCATATTCCAGGGCTATATGGATTGTATAGGTGTATCATGGGTAGAGAGGAGTAGTCCCTCAAGTCCTCCTCCTTGGGCTAGGGGCTCCTCCACATCCACCTTCTGTCAAGTAGCAGGTGTGAGGGAACTCACAGAGACTGTCCTGGTCATGGGGCCTTAACCTCAGAAGGAGGCAGAGCTCCCTGGGTCATGCAGTGTGATTTCAGCAGGAGCCTGCAGTGATTCGAAGGCCTCCATGGGATCCACATGTCTATCACTTCTGAAGGCCTTCAACATGCTCTTGGGAGTCATATGGAACCTTCCCAGTCTGCACATGTCTCTTAACATTATCAGTAATCAGATAAGTGAATATTCATCTCACAAGGAAAAACCCTGCTCATATATTGAAGAGTGCTAAGAGCCGCCTTTTTCAGGTCAAAGTACACTGGTATTGGTGAGGAAGGAGACTCCTTTTGCATTGCTAGTGGTATATTCACTTCAGAAATCATTTTGGTAATTAATTTAACAGTAGCACATCTGACTATATTCTGTGCATCCATTCCTATGTCATGAAGAGAATTTCACAAGATATTCACATCAGCTTCGTTTTCAATAACTGAAAACTACAATGTGAATATCCAATAACATCTAAATGAATAGAGAAACTACAGCAAGCCATGAATTGAAATTCTAATAAAAAATATAAAAACACTGTACAGTAACCTCAGAATGATTGATTGGTGAAAGAAGGCAGAGAGGACAAATTTTGTCCAGTCATTACATACATTTGCAAAATATTAAAAAATACAATGCAGGTCAGTCTGTGCCTATCTGATACACGAGATAATACTGTGTTCTAGTAAGAGTTGCTGTGGATCAGGAATCCAGGAAGCTTTTCTGAGGCTGCTACCATAGTAGTTTGGGGCACAGAGCTACATACTCAGTGAATATGCCACTCGGGCAGAATTTGCTCTCAGGCTTTGTCCTTTGTCTACAGGAAGGACTCAGGACAAAAGGCTAATGTCTCCTCTGTCTTTTTCCCCTTTTCTCGCTCAAGGTTCATCAACCTCTCCTCAGGGAAGCTGCAGAGATAGCAGTGACTGCTTTGGAGCCAGAGATCCAGAGAGGGACCAAAAAAAAAAAAAAAAAAAAAAAAAAAAAAAAAAAAAACCATCATACTGGGGAGAACAAAGGAAAAGATCAGGAGATTGGTCACAGTTATTTTGTGTGAACCTTAGTAGTACCATCACATAACCTCTGCCATATTCAGTTATTTAAGAGTGAGCCAGGATCTGGGGAGAGAGCTCATGATACAATACTTGCTTACCATGCATGAGGCCCTGGGCTCAATTTCAGCACTGCTGATGCAAAATTAAAATAATAATAATAATAATAATAATAATAATAATAAGCCACAAAGTTAGGACTAGGGATTTAGCTCAGTGGCCTAAGCGCCTGCCTTGCAAGCAGGCAGTTGTGAGTTTGATCTCCGGTACCGATAAAAGGAAAAAGACAAGAAAAAAAAAGTTAGGACCATAATATAGGGAACAGGCTACTCAGGATATGGCCATCACAAGATGAACTTTCAGCTACTGAGTAGGAGCACAGGCCACAGGCTTGGTGGCTCACACAGGTGTGAATATAGGAGCTATGGACTTAGATATGGGGATGTAGCTCCATCCATAGTGCTTGCTCAGCCTGTGTGAGGTCCTGATTTGAGTCCACAGCACCAATATATAGAAGAAATTGAGATGCTTAGGGAAAATACGAATGGATGAATCAATGCATTTCCACACCCTCATGAAGCCACCAGGGAAACATATCCTGGAGATGAGTCTCATTTCTACCACCACACAGCAGGAGCCAGCATTTTGAGCGCTGTGTTTCACCTCCATCCTACCCTTTCCTGGATTTCACTTCTAATTCTTGCTCTATGTATATGCCACACCAGCCCACAGATTTTACAAATGTTATCTCACATCACTGATGATGTTCCCAGGTGTCAGATGCCAGGATGACCTCCATAGAGTACACTAACACATTGGGAAGCTCTTGAGAGGCATGGTGTCTTGTCTAGGTTGACATAAGAAACCACAAAAACAGTTTTATCCAAACCCCTGACTTTTGCATCAGAGCTGAGAGCCTGCCTGCACTGCTATTTTTTACTTAGCCATGGGAAATATTTGCATCCTGCCAAGGATCCACCACTTGGGTGAAGAAGCTCTTGTTTATTGTGAAGGACAATGGAGACTCATTCTGTGGCATTCCCTATTACCCAGAACAGGAATTTCTGTGAGATATCATGGTCCACACAGAAATTATGCAGCAGCTGGTGGATGCAATTAATTATCAATTTACTAGGCTCTGACAGATGTAATGACCAGATTAAACATAAACACTGTTGTCTTGTGCTTTAATGTTGTGCGGGCCACACAGTCACCCTGGAGAGAACACCATGTAATACCCACATTACTGTGAATGTGCCTAACTTCCTGGCCTCTGTACATGCGAACACATAATAGGGTTAGGGGAATTCCTCTAAGGCACACAGAATGAGGTGATGCATCATTATATAAACTGAAGATGATTAAAGATAGGCAGAACCCACAATCTCTGTCCACTCATTTTGCAGATATTTATAGTACAGCACCCCTGTAGAGTGACCATGAGTAGAGTACCAAAGCAGACACCACTCTTGCTAAGAGACAACAGGGCACAATGGTTGGTAAGGGAGGTGTATGTCAGGCTTCCCTGAAGAAGGGAGGACAGGTGGTCACAGCACAATTAGGGACTTCTATCAGCATTTGAGGACCACCTGGACCAGCATTACCCCATTCAAGGCAAAGAAAAGGCTGGGGCAGGGCTCTGCAACTGCAGCAGGAGGTTGATGTCCAAATCTATAAGATGCCCAGTTGACTTAGGCCAACCTGAGCTCACTGAAAATGAGAACTGAAGTCAGAAGGGTTTGGCCTGGGTCTGTGGGCCTCTGGGGAGTGCATGGGACACTTTAGACAGACAAAGACTCCAAGATTTGGGGCCTCCTGAAACACTGAGACATGCAGAAGTGAGTGGGTCAAAGAAGAATGGCAAGCTTTCCTGGGGTGGATTCGTGCACAGAACTGTCTGTGACAGGCACTGGGAAGTTCTAGGGCCTGCAAGGAACAAGGATAGTTGGTGATTTTTCTGCTTCTACTGACACAGGATAGTACCTAACTGAGCTCAAGTCCCACATGCAGAGTTTATGCTAGATCCATCTCCAGTGACCTCACCAGATTTAGAATCAAAGTGAAAATTATGGCCAGGCAACCTGTGTGAGAAATTCTAGAGCTAAGACTTTTACTGGCTCCACAGCAAGCATCCTGAATTCCACTTACGGCCACTCCTGCAAAGCACCTGCCTTTCCTTTCTCCTCTCCTTTTACACCTTGTATTATTTTCAGTTTACATTTCTACAACTAAGTCTGTAATTCTTCTGCATATTAAATTCTAGTACAATTTACCTTTAAAGATAAGATACCATTTGTTTCATCATGTTCAATTCAATAGCATATAAGTACATCATCTATTTGTACAATTTCCACATCTGTTGATTTCTACCTCTCTACTCAGTTTTGGACCCACCCATACCCCTGTCCTCTCCGGCTACACCCCACCCACCTCTGACTTTTTCTCACTGCAATTTAGTACTCTAGGTGTTTAATAATCATTTATCAGATTCTGTTCCCTCAAATTTTACTGGAAGACACTGGCTGCTGTTGTCCTTTGATAGAAGAGAAAACCCCAGGTAGACAATTCTATCAGGAAAATGTAGAGACCATTGTGTATCTACTCATCTTTTCATTTTAGAAAAGTGTTCTCATGACTTCAGTGATAGAAGGGAGCTAGAAAGGTCTGATTCACTGCATTTGAAAAACAGAAACAAGTATAATGTAGAAACCACAACAAGAAACCTTTCCTTACAAGCCACAGTCAGACAGATAGTTTGTGATACAGGTGTAAAAGAGGTGTCATGAGTTCATTCTGTGAGAGATGAAAAATTCTTATAAATCAAAAGAGAATCACCACAGGTGACCAACAAGGGCAGAAAACGCTGAGCATCCAAAGCTGATTCATGCAGGGACACATCCCTGAGATGTGCTGCATCTCCCTTTGATGGCAGGTATTAAGGCAGGTGCTAAACAGCACTGGGGAGAACATGGGGGGCAGAGAAGAGCCCCATCTTGCAGCTCCCATCAGAGTGCTATGACTTACAGAAGTTTATGACTTACAGAGAGTTGCACAACTTTGCAAGATTTCTTTTCAGGGGTTTGATTCATAGCTGTTTGAAGCAGGAAGGAACTGGGACCATCCCTATCTTCCATATAAAGGGTGTGGGGCATCAGTGTGGGCCACAGGATACAGGGAAAGCTGGGGGGGATGCTGAGTTTGGTCTCCCTGGGTCCACAGGAAAAGAAGCCAAGGAATCTGATCATGAAATAATACATGGGTGTGAGAATAAGGATCTCAGTTTTCAAAGTGAAATGTCTCTGACATTATGATTCTAGATCCTGGATCTCCCAAATTATTTTATGGTGGAGGTCAAATAAAAAGTGAGAAATTATATGATTTGTAGGCCTCCACTTTGAGAGTAAAGACAAAGAATTCTCTATGCCAGTCCACTTATATTAGGACCAAGGACAAAGGGCAGAGAAGCTGAGGAAAGTACAAGCAATGAGCAGGACCTTGGGAGTCACTTCAAGGATGTCTCCAAGTAATGAATCAAGTCAATTCAGTAGCACTGTCTTATCATGAAGACATGGTAGAAGTGAGACTATAGGAGTAATCTTTGCATCTGCAGTCTCTACCTAGTTAATTGGTGTTGGAGCCAGACTGTCCACAGCTGTGGCCTTATCTTGCCTTTTGAGATATCTCTGGCCTCACAAGCCACTATAGGCCTCAGCCAGGACCTGTGATTCATAGAGGTTCACTTACTATGAATCAGTTCCCATCTCCAGGCAAGGGGCCTGGGCCTTGGACAGATTGACAGCTAAACATAGAAAGCCAATTAGTAAAATTTAAATCCTGCTCAGAGCTGCTTCACCTCCTAGTGGTTTCCAACATGACATCAAGGTGCATCCACACATAGACATGTAAGAATCTATGTCCATGAATGGTGTCTCAGCACTGTAGTTCCTTGTGGTGACCCTGGCTCAAAATAAAAAAGAATTTTAAAACAGAAGTTAGTCTAGTTCAGTGCAAGGCCCTTGTCATAGTTTATGTCTGTGGCCCCCAGGCCTCATGCATTTATATTATGCATTTTTGACTGGTTCATTGTTTATCCCTTGGACTGGGGGTGTGAGTGCTACACTGACCTAGGGGTGGAGCCAGGATGTGATGTAATTGCAGAAAGAAGGCCTGTCTTGCTCTTTTATCTGTTTCCTCCTTGCTGTTTGTAGCAGCCATGAACCTTGGCCCTGCCATGCCAGCCTGCCTTAAAGCCAAATGAGTATGGACTGAAACTTCCAAAAATTATAAGAAATAAACCTTTCCTTTCCCAACTTTTGGCATCAGGTATTTTGTCTCAGCAAACAGTATAAAGTAACTAAGACAGCCCTGCATTCAATTCCTAGAATTCAGTTAAGGAAAAAACAAACAAACAAAAAAAAAAAAAAAACAAAAATCTGGGAGCAAGGGGAAGGCCTGCAGAGTACCACTGCTTGGGCTTTCTGAAGAGCAATGTGCCCCAAGGACCTTGAGCCTTCACACCTTTCTTTGGCACTCTGATACTAAAAAAAATGATCAGTTCCATGAGAGCTGGTGAAAGGAGGATGTTCACCCAAGAATATAAAATCTCAGTCATGGTGGAGAAGAAATTTTGAATTCTCTACTAAACATCATGGTGACCACAGTTAATAAGAAGGACAGCTTTCAAAACTGCTAAACAATGGGATTTGCAGTCCTAGTCACTGTGAAGGAATTTGTAGATTAGTAAGGTGGTAGGTACATTAACTAGATTGATTCTTTCTACAAAGGAGCCATAGATTAAAGGCACAATTTTATCCCATAAACATATATAATTATTGTGAATTTCTAGGTAAGGATAGCCTGTACCTGTACTCCCAGCATTCTGGGAGTTCCACAAGTTTATTTATTTATTTTTTTAAATTTTATTTAAAAGGAAAAAGAGAAAAAACAAAGCAAAACAAAGCGGTATAAGGGTACAAGTAATACAGAACTACAAAAAAAATTAAGAAATCACCAGTTAATAGAGTACATATCATCATCTTAGAGATACTTGCTCAAATCACAGTATCAAAGCACACAAAGTAGGAGCTGGAGGTTTAGCTCAGCGGCATAGGCACCTGCCTTGAAAGCAGGCGGCCGTGAGTTCGATCCCCGGTACTGATAAAAATGAAAAAGACCAAAAAAAAAAAAAAAGCACACAAAGTAGACATTCAAACAGTGAGACTGCAAACAGTTGTGTTCAATGATCCAACCAAAAACATTAATATGGTCAGCTATTTAACACCCCTAAACACACTTGCTGTTCTATCCTTTAGAACTCATTTTTCCCTTTCTTTTTTACAACAAAATTTATACATTTTGGGTTTTGTTACTCCTTAGCTCTTATTACTTTTTTGGGGGGAGAGAATAAAGTCAAATATGGCAAAACAAAGCTGTCAGTCAAAACCAAGGATAGACATAGCACATGATGTAAAACAGAGTACAAGGTTATCAACAATGGTTATCAACAATGTCTCTTGTTTTCTTAAAAAGAATTGTTTATCTCATTAGGTATTATAAAGTTGAACAAAACAGTAGAGAACAAGACCAATAAAACTTAAGCATTGTAAACATTACAGGACTTCCAAAGGAGACAATAGTCTAACCAGAATGGGCATCTTAGTGAATCTTATTGCCTTTAAAATAGTTGCCTATACCCTCAAATTTGATACTATCATACAGAATGGAACAGAGTCTAATCAGTCAAAACAAGATAGTAGGAGTATTACAGGACTTCAAAACAAGTTAATAGGAAAGCAAAAGAACTTACTATTGTATATCCTGCTAAATTTTTAAATTTTTCCCCTTAATTAAAAAACATAAGAAATAACTAAAAAATTTTAATGAATAAGGGTGAGATTGAGATCAAACAGGACATAACAATATAACGATACAGGTCAAAGCATGACTGTTTCAGCAACCTAGTTCTTCACCACCAAATAACTCAACTTAATAGTAGTTACCATAGTGTCTGTCTTTTTTCTTGAAATATTTGGATAAAACTTCATATACTATAGCTTCAGATATTTCCATATCAAGAAGCCCAGAATAAAGCCTTTCTAATTAATAAGTAAAAACTTTATAAGGCTTCAAGGCCTCATAATGGGGAATCTTGATTACCACATATTTTTATATATTTGAATCTTCACTTACATTAGGGAAACTATTCTGTATTCACACATGCGAGATTGTTTATTTCACTTATGAGTGTGGTCTCAAACTGCACCCATTTATTGATAAATATCTCAATGTGATCCTTCTTTATAGGTGAATAATACTCCATTGTATAGAAATACCACAACTTTCTTATCCATTCCTCAGTTGATGGACACTTGGGTTGTATCAAATTTGGCAATTACAAATTGTGCTGCTATAAACAAAGGTGCACATATATCCCTGTGGTATGATGCTTTCAGTTCTTCTGGGAATACGCCTAGAAGTGGAATAGCTGGCATAAATGGGACTTCCAATCCCAGCTTTTTGAGAAATCTCCAGACTGACCTCCACAAAGCCTGCATCAGTCTACACTCCCACCAACAGTGTAGGAGAGTTCCTTTTTCCCCACAGCCTCTCCATCATTTCTTGTTGTTGGTTTTCTTGTTCCTGGCCATTCTTTCAGAAGTGAGATGGTATCTCAGGGAGGATTTAGTTTGCATTTCTCTAATGACCAATGATGATGAACATTTTTTAAATGTATTTATTTGCCACTTGCATTTCTTCATCTGACAAGTGCGTATTCATCTCAGATGCCCATTTCTGGATTGCATCTTTGAATTTTGGGGTCTGAGATTTTTAATTCTTTATACGTTTTAGTCAAGAGTCCGTTGTCTGAGAGAGTTCACTAAAATCTTTTCCCAGTTTGTGGGTTTTCTTTTCACTATGCTGGAGATTTCTTTTGACATGCAGAAACTTGTTAATAAGAAGTGGTCCCAGTTATTGATTCTGGGAAGGATTTTCCGTGCAGTTTGAGTCCTGTTCATGAATTCTCTACCTACTCCTATGTCTCCAAGGTTGCTACCCAATTTGACTTCCAATAGATTTAGTGTTTCTGTTTTAATATTCAGATCTTTGACCCATTTAGATTTTAATTTAGTACATGGTGATAGCCATGGGTCTAGCTTTAGTTTTTGGTAAATGAAGAGCCAGTTTTTCCAGCACCATTTATTAAAGAGACTGTCGTTCTTCCAATGAACCTGCTTGGCTCCTTTATCAAAGATAAGGTGGTTGAGTGTGTTTGTAGTTGTTGTTGTATCTTCTAATTTCATTGATCTTCAGCTCTGTTTTGATTCCAATACCATGTTGATTTTACTACTGTTGCTTTGTAGTATAACTTCAAGTCAGGGATTGTGATGCCTCCTGCTTTGTCTTTGCTGCTTAGAATTGCCTTTGCGATTCTAGGTCTCTTCTGGTTCCAGATGAAATTTAGGAGTGATTTCTCTAGATCTATAACGTATGTTGATGGTATTTTTATTGGGATTCAATTGAATCTGTATAACAGTTTGGGGAGAATGGCCATTTTCACAATGTTTTTTCTTCCTATCCATGAGCAAGGGATGTCTTTCCATTTTCTGAGATCATCTTCAATTTCTCTTTTCAGTGTATTATAATTTTCATTGTATAAGTCTTTCACTTCTTTGGTAAGAGTAATTCCTAAATATTTCATTTTTTGCTTGCTAATGTGAAGAGTGTAGTTTCTCTTATTTCCCTCTCTGTGATTTTGTTGTTCGTGTATAGGAATGCTATTGATTTCTGAGTATTGACTTTGCATCCAGCCACATTACTGTATTTATTATATCTAAGAATCTTTCAATGGAGTTTAGGGGTCTTCTATGTAGAGTATCATGTCATCTGCAAACAATGTTAATTTAACTTCTTCTTTTCCTAGCTTTACCCCTTATATTTCTCTCTCTTGCCTAATTGCTCTGGCTAGGACTTTCAGTACTATATTAAATAGGAGTGGTGATAAAGGACATCCTTGTCTTGGGCCTGATTTTAAAGTAAAGGCTTTATATTTTTGGCCATTTATTACAGCTGTTGGTTTGTCATAAATGGCCTTTATTATATTGAGGTAAAGACCATCTATTCCAATTTTCTGTAAAGTTCTTATCATGAATAAATGTTGGACCTTGTTGAAGGCTTTTTCTGCATCTATAGAAATGATCATGTGGTTCTTACTTTTGGGTTTATTGATATGGTGGATTACATTTTTTGATTTATGTATGTTGAATCATCCTTGCATTCCTGGGATGAATCCCACTTTGTCATGGGGTATAATCTTCTTGATGATTTGCTGCATCCTATTTGCCAATATTTTATTGAGCATTTTTGCATCTGTGTTTATTAGGGAGATCGGTCTATAGTTCTCTTTTTTAGTTGGGTCTTTCTCAGGTTTTTGTACTAGAGTAATATTTGCTTCCAGGAATGACTTAGGAAGCATTGCTTCCCTTTCAATTTCATTGAATAGTTTGAGGAGTGTCGGCATTAGGTCTTCTTTGTATTTCTTGTAGAATTCTTCAGTCAATCCATCTGGGCCTGGGCTCTTCTTTGTGGGTAAGGACTTAATTACATTTTCAATTTCATTAACAGACATTGGGTTATTAAACAATTTTACATCCTCTTGATCTAGCTTTGGTACTTCATATGTTTCTAAGAATCTGTCTATTTATTCTGTGTTATCAAACTTTTGAGAGTAGAGGTTTTTGAAATAGGTGTTGATGAACTTATGTATTTCTATTGGATCTGTAGTGATTTCACCTTTTTCATTTCTTATTGCATGAATTTGAGCTTTTTCTTCCCTTTTTTAAATAAGATTGGCTAGGGGCTTATCGGTTTCATTTATTCTTTCAAAGAACCAACTTTTTGATTCATTGATTCTTTGGATTGTTTTCTTAGTCTCTATTGCATTGATTTCTGCTCTGATTTTTATAATTTCCTCTCTTCTTTTGGCTTTGGGCTTGACTTGATCTTCTTTTTCTAGCTGTTTGAGGTGTAGCATCACATTATTTATTTGTATTCGTTCTGTTTTCCTGATGTGGGAACTCAGTGCAATAAATTTTCCTCTGAGGTCGGCTTTCATTGCATCCCACAAATTCTAGTAAGTTGTATCTGCATTTTCATTTTATTTTAGGTATTGTTTAATTTCTTCTTTAACTTCTTCTGTGACCCTCTGATTACTCAAGACTGTGTTATTCAGTTTCCATGTGTTTGTGGGATTTTTGTAGTATCTTTTATCATTAATTTCTAATTTCAGAGCGGTATTATCTGATAACATGCAAGGGATGCTTTCAACCCTTTTTCATTTGTTTAAATATGTTCTGTGAGCTAACATATGGTCTATTTTAGAGAATGATCCATGTACTGCTGAGAAGAATGTGTATTCTGATGTTGTTGGGTGGACCATTCTGTATATGTCTCTCAAATCCATTTGTTCGCAGGTGTGATTCAGTTCTGTTATTTCTTTGCTCATTTTCTGTCTGGCTGATCTGTCCCTTGGTGTCAATAGCGTATTAAGGTCTCCTGTTACAATTGTGTTACTGATAATTTGAGTTTTCATTTCTGTTAATGGTTGTTTTATATAACTGGGTGCTCTGGAGTTTGGTGCATATATATTTAAGATAGTTATCTCTTCCTCTTGGAGTTTTCCCCTTATGAGTATGTAGTGACCTTCTTTGTCCTTTATGGTCATTGTTGGTTTAAAGTTCACATTGTCTGCAAACAGAATGGCTACTCCTGCCTTTTTTTGGATTCCTGCTGCATGAAGTGTTGTTTTCCATCCTTTGACTTTCAGTCTGTGAGTATCCTTCTGGGTTAGATGGGTTTCCTGTAAACAGCATATGGCTGGATTTTGTTTCTTGATCCATTCTGCTAGTCTGTTTCTTTTCATTGGTGCATTGAGACCATTTACATCAATGGTTATTACTGTTAAATGCTGGTTTATTGTTGACATGTTATCTCTCTGCTGTTTGCATCTTTATCTTTCTGTTCTGTTTAATTATCTGCTTTGCTTAGTGGTTTTTTCCTTTGTGTATCTAAACTGACTTTCAATACTTTTTGCAGGGTTGGTTTGGTGTTCATGTCGTTCTTCAGCTGTTCTTTGTCATGGAAGTATCATATTTCAACATCAATTTTGAATGATAGTTTTGCAGGACACATCAGTCTAGGTTGGAAATCATTTTGCTTTAGGATTTGTAATACTTCACTCTATGCTCTTCTTGACTTTATTGTTTGTGCTGAGAAGTCTGCTGTGATTTTGATAGGTTTTCCTTTATAAGTGATCTGTCTTTTCTCTCTGACAGCTTTTAATAATCTATTCTTGTTTTGGATTTCTGGGATGGTAATTATTATATGTCTGGGTGTAGTTTTATTTTGGTTATGACTATTTGGAGCTCTATATGTTTCACTGATCCTGATGTCAGTTTCTGATCTCATGCTTGGGAAATTTTCAGCTTTTACTTCTCTAAATATCCTCTTGACATCGTTTATGTTATCTCCTTCTTTTTCATTAATCCCTATCATTCTTATGTTATTTTTCTTTGCATCGTCTTGCAGTTGTCGAATTGTTGTTTCTTGATTCCTTGTTATTTTAAAAAGACCTTTCCTTTCCTGTTCACTAGCTGCAATCCTCTCTTCAAGGTCTGAAATTCTATCTTCACTTTCATTACGGTGCTTTTTTCAACTTTCAGTGGAGTTTTTTTTTATTTTCTGTATATCTGTGTGCATCTGCATTATGCATTCTGTTTGTTTCGTATATTGCTCATCTAGGTATTCTATCTTTTTGTTTAGTTCCTCCAATTTTTTATCTGTGTTTTCTTTAGATATATTCAGAATCTCATTCATTTCTTTTATCAGTTCTTCTTTTACCTGGGAGATTATTTTGAGTTTGACTTTCTTTAAAGTTTCCTGGAGTTGCTTGTTAATTTCAGTAGTTATTGTGTCCGATATTTGAGGTGAATGCCATATATTTCCTTCTATATACATTGCTCCTAGGGTTTCTTGAGATGAGCTGGAGGTTTGAGGTTGTAATTTGGTCTTTCATTTTGTCATTTTCCTATATTTCTGTGTTTCAAGTGTTATTTGAAAGCTTCCTCAGGGTCTGTTGGAAATCCCCTTATATGTTTGCAGCTCCTGAGACTCTGGCACCATATTTCCCCAAGCCACTGGGCCTGCAGAACCAGTGGGCCTCCTCTTCCTGTTCAGAACTCTGCAGTTCCAGATAAGCTGGGCCTCAGGGACACTGTGCACCCACCTGCCCGTTGGAAGCTCCACAGCTCTCCAAGCACCACAGGCAGTGGTGCCTCTGGATCCTGCGATCCTCCCCTGCTTGCTGAAATATCCACAGTCCTCCAGACACATGGGGAGGCTGATTCACGTGCCCCAGATCCACCCAGTGCCTCCTCTGCACACCAATGATGAGGTGCGGGAGTCCCAAACAGGCTGGGCTCCGGGGATAGCGTGGGACAGCCCACACTTTGGAAGACCCACAGTTCTCCAAGTGCAGCTAGGATCAGGACCACAAGTTTAAACCCAACCTGTGGAACTGAGTGAATTATTTAGACCCTGTCTATTCCTGTGTGCAATGTGTTCACCTCCCTCCCAGCCTTTCATAGATTTTACCTCTAATTCTGTACACTGTGTACACATGACTCCAGCCCACAAATTTAAAAGTGTTACCTTTCACCTCAGCTGATGTGCCTTGGAAGCAGATGTCAATATGAACTTTATAGCTCAGGGGGACACACAGGAAAGGACCTGAGAGGCATGGTGTCTTTTCCAAGTTGACAAGGGAAGGAGGAAGGAGGGGTTGGGTCTAAAACTAGGTCTTCTCAGACTGGGGACCCTGGCTTCATTGCCATTTTTCCTTTCCCGGGGGGAAGCTTTTCCTCCTGCCAAGATCCATCGCTTGGGTGGAGCAGTTGTCTTCACTCTGAAGGACACTGGGCAGTCATTCCATGTGCTTCCATGGTATCCAGAGCAAGAACCTCTGGGGGATGCCAGATGACCCAGTTCCACACAGACATCATGGAGGGAGCTGGTGGGTGCCTTAAATGATCAGTGTACCAGGCATTGACCATGATGCAATGACCAGAGCAGATGCAAACACTGGTCTCTTGTGCTTCCATGTTATGAAGGCCACACAGTCACCCTGGAGAGTAGACCATCTACCACCTACATTACAGTGAGTGTCCCTAAGTCTTGGCCTCTGTACACCTGGACATAAAATAGGGGAAAGGGAGACTCACAAAGGCACACAGAATGGGGTGATACATTAGAATATGAACAGAAGGTGGAGGAAAGGCAGGCAGGATGCACTCCCACTGTCCACTCACTTCTCAGATAGTTATACAGCAGCACCCTCTGGAGCACCCATGATTAGAGTAACACGGCAGACTCCACTTGCTTTCTCACAGAGGCAACATGCCACAAGGGTGAAAAAGGGAGATGCATTTCAGGCTTCCTGCAAAGTGGAGGACAGGTGGTAACAGCACTGTCCAGGGACCTCTGACAGCAAGTGAGGGCTGATTATGGTTAGCACACAGGATACCCTGGGAGGGCCATTTGGGAGAGAGGCCAGACCTGTAGTGCTGCTTATACCTGTCCTCCTCAGGATCAGAGTTTCTCTTCTTGGCTCCCAGCAGGTGCTGCTAAGCAAGGTGGTACAATCAGCCCAATCTAATTTGATTGAGTTGGGCCAAGCCTAGCTCGCTGGAAATGAGAACTACAGTGCGAAGGAATTGGCCTGGGTCTGTTGGTTTCTGAGGAAGACACGGGGCACTTTAGAGGGAGAAAGACTCTCAGACTTGGGGCCTCCTGCAACACAGAGGCATGAGAAGTGAGTGGGTTGAGGGAGAATGGGAAGTTTTCCTGGGGTGCATTTGTGCACAGAGCTGTCCCTGGCAGGCCCTGGGAGGTTTTGGGGCCTGCAAGGAGCAATGACAGTTGGTGATTTTTCTAAATCAGGGCTAGTACTGGACTGAGCTCAAGGTCTACTTACAAGTTTTGTGCCAACTCCACCTCCAATGACCTCACCAGCTCTGGGATCAACCTGAAAATAAAGGTCAGATACCTGGTCTGGTGGAATTCCAAGGCAGGTCTGTCGCTGGCTCCATGGCAGGTGTCCTGAGCTCCACTTAGGGCTCAAGTCCTGCAAAGCACCTTCCCTTCACTTCCCCTTCCCTTTACCTCTTCTATTTTTCTCAGTTTTACTTTCTACTCTTAAGTCCACAGTTCTTTGAAACATTAAATTCTAAGATAATTTTAAGTTAAGATTTCATTAGTTTCCACATGTTCAGTTGAGTCAAAGGTAAGCACATCGTCAGTTGGTACAATCTTCACATCTGTGGAGTGCCAGCTTTCTGCTCAGTGTTGGACCCATCCATACCCCTGTTCTCTCCTGCTAGTCCCCACCCAGTGGTGACCTTTCCCTCACTGTGATTTACTACCCTGGGTCTTTCTTTTTCTTTTTTTTTAATTTTTATTTTGAAACTATACAACAGAACAAGTCAGAATAAAGCCAACTAAGATTGTACAGTGAAATTGGTACAGAACTTCACAGCAGGTTACCGGAACAACAGTAATAGGTATCACAGTATATTTTGTTATCTTTATAATAGTTGTTCTTTCAATCCCATTTATCAAAATGAAATGAAATATAGAACACTATAGAACTTATCAAAACAGAATATTGAATAGAGCAGTACCATTAATCAGAAAGGAGCAAAACAGTAATAAAAATATTTGCCTTCAAAGAAATGGTAGAAGGAAGTGCCCCTTATTTTCTATGGTCTACCTCCCAGGAGATGCTCATATTTCTGGTTCCCACTTGCTAATGGGTGGGGAGGAGGAGGGGAAGGAGGATAGGGGAAGTGGGATATTTGACTCTAGGCCATGTAGCAGTAGGTTCAGTATTGCTAAGCAGGGAGGCAGAAAGGTCATTTGTTTTCACAACGTCCTAAGTTCCAACATGGCATGGATCTCAGGAGACTCTGCTAGTTCTCCCGCTGGAAGGGCTGCAGTGGGCCACACTACCACCATTTACCAGGGAAGGGAGGTGCTGGCTTGGCTTCCCTGAGTCCTAAGTTCCAACATGGTGTGGATCTCAGGAAACACTGATAGTTCTCCCCCTGGAAGGGCTGCAGTGGGCCGCACTACTGCCGCTTACCAGGGAGTACCCTGGGTCTTTCATATCAGTGCATCACATTCTGCTTGGTCAAACATTCCTGGAGGAGACTGGCTGCTTCTGCTCTTTGAAAGAAAAGAAAATCCTAGAGAAAAAAGTCTACAGGGAAAATGTAGAGACCATTGTGTATGTACTCATCTTTTCATTTCTGAAAATGTTTTCCATGATTTCAGTGGTACAAAGAGAGCTACAAAGGGCTGATTCATTGTATTTGAAAAACAACAATAATGCAAAAACCAAAACAGGAAAACTTTATTTACAACCAATAGTCAGATAGATGGTTTTTATTACAAGTGTGAAAGAGGTTTCATGAGTCCATTTTGTGAGGGAAATTGCAAATTCTCCTAACTCAAAGGGAATCACCAGACATGTCCGACAAGCACACAAAACACTGAGCCTCCTAAACTGGTTTCCTGCAGGCACACATCCCTGAAAAGTGCTGTTCCCCCATCCACTGACACATTTTAAGGCAGGTGCTGAAAAACACTGGGAAAGGCAGAGCACAGCCATATCTCGCAGCTCCCATCAGAGCTCTAAACAGCCTTCCCCAGAACTCCTAGGACTAAGAATAGAGTTTTCTACATCAAGGAATGCTGCACAAATTTTCAAGAGTTTGATTCACAGTACTCTTTGAAGGAGGAATGAGCTGGGACCCTTGCTAGCCTCCACATAGAGTAAGCACAAGGAGAGCTGTCTGGACGATGCTGTTCAATGCAGCTGGGGGGAACCTTGCCCTGGCCCCAGGGCAACAGATGTACAGGGCTAAGGATGACAAACTCATGGCATGACAAGGTTTCCCCAGGGCCAGCCAGTACACTGGGCATCTCCACTGCAATCCAGCACTTCCCAAAGCCAGAGACAACACTGGGCAAGGGTATTTGTATACCAGGGTGGCCAGTCAGGTGATGGAGAGCCCTGCCTGACACAGCTGTGCAAAATGTGTCCCTCTGGGGCTAAGCCTGCAGCAGATCCCACTCATTGCCTTCCTCATGTCTGGCAGCGAGGACATCACACAGAAGCACAGCAACATACTTGAAGTTTACTCAAACTAAATCATTTAGCTTCCATTCAAGAATGACTGATGAGTTCCCTTCAAGAAATTCCCTTCAAGAAATGACTTCCCTTCAAGAAATGCACCAGTCTGGAAAATCAAGGTTGAGAACATCACTCTGTATTTTGTATAAATAAACTGACCCTTTACAAGACATGGTGGTAATGCACGTGGGTGGGTCTGCTATGTCAGAGATGTGGATTTTCATGCATACAAGTTTCATAACTGCAATAGAAATTTTCAAATAATTGATGCATGTTCATGACTTCCTGTTTTTTAAAAACTTTATTTAAGAGGAAAAAGAGAAAAACACAAAGCAGTGTAAGGGTACACGTAATACAGAACTACAAAAAAAAAAAACATAACAGTGAGAAATCACCTGTTAATAGATTACATATTATCATCTTGAAAATAGTTGCTCAAATCACAGTATCAAAGAATACAAAGTAGACATTCAAACAGAGAGACTGCAAACAGCTGTGTTGAATGATCCAAAAACATTAATATAGTCAGCTATTTAACACCCCTAAACACACTTGCTGTTATATCTGTTAGAGCTCTTTTTTTCCCCCTCTCTTTTTTACAACAAAATTTACACATTTTGGATTTTATTACTCCTTAGTTCTTATTACTTTTTTGGGGGGGGAGAGAGTACAGTCAAATATGGCAAAACAAAGCTATGACTTCCTGTTTGTACTGCACTGCAGGAATGGGGGATCCAGGCAGCAACCTAGATTTACTGAGCTGTCTCAGAAAACCTAGTGCAAAACCCACCACACAATTCCATCACCCAACACTGAAAGCTCAGCAAAGTGGTTCCTGCTTGTTGCAGCTGGTAGTTGACAATTTTGAGGTGTTTCTATCTGTGCCAGCCATCTCTGACTCTCTTAGCTTCTGTTGGCCAGGGTGTGGATCAGACTATATGTTTACAAGAAAGTTTTGTCACGATTTCAGGACCAGTGGCAGCCTTTCATGTACTGGAAATAATTTTTCAAGTTTGGCCATAAGAAACCTGTAACATGTGCTTCACAAGTTGAGGGGAAATGAGATTGTTTGAAATACATACAAGAAACTCATTTTGTCTGTGGCAGACTCACTTGCTGCTGAAGTCCATATTTTTGAGGTAAAAAGCCATGAGTCAGCGGTTGTTGTACGATATGCTATAATGAAAAATACTTCCCCAAGTTCAGTTTCTGCTTTACTTCCCTCATTCTACCAAGCCGCAGAATGGATTCTGGGCATTGAAACACATATGGTTACAATTGCAGTAGAGATCTGTAAAAACTTCAGTTAACTAGAAAGTGAAAAGACAAAGAAAGGTTTTTGGCAAAATGCACCTCTAAATATATGCTTAAAGCAACAAAGAAACCAAGAAGAAGACAAAGAAGTCAAAGACAAAGAAGTCAAGACAAGGACAAAGACAAAGATGAAGAGATGAAGAAGAAGAAGAAGAGGAAGAAGAAGAAGAAGAAGAAGAAGAAGAAGAAGAAGAAGAAGAAGAAGAAGAAGAAGAAGAGGAAGAGGAAGAAAGGGAAAGAAAAACAAAAAGTAATGCTAATGTGCGGGTTTTGTCTCCAATGCCTCAGCCTCATTTACAAAGGAAAGGATCAAAATTTGCAGAATGGAAGGGTCACTGTGTAAAATGGACTTAGCCTCAAGACATTGATGGTGTGTCTGGCCCACTATGAATGTCCAACCCAGGGCAGGGCCTGGAGCCTGGTGGAGACTGAGGCCAGGACCCAGGAGTTGAGGCCCCTGGGGCTGAGGTGGCAGAGTCTTTGCTGTACCCTGGTGGATCTGCCTTATTGGGCCTGCAGGGCTGCAGCATGGATGCGGTGGTGGAAATGGGTGTAAGGCAGGAGGTGCTGGGCTCCTCTGCATGCTGCACACTCCCTGCGTGGCCTGAGCACAGGAAGATTCAATTCTTCCATGCTGGAAAAAGAGACACTGAAGAAGATTCTGGATGTCCTCTACCAGACACAGATGAGCACAGTGAATTCTCAGGTAGGGAGGGCAGGACACCCACCAAAGCGGGATCCACATGGCTTTATGTGTTGGGGATGTAAAAGTTAGTCATGAATGATGTGTTGCATTTCTGAATAAAAAGACTCATTTTATATATCTATAAAGAAATGCTTGAATGTTCTTCTATATGGTTATCCTAGATTACAGATAAAAGAAAATTAAGTCATCCATTTCCACTCACCTATTCAAGAAAATACCAACTATTTATTCTTAAGTGAATTGAACAGGAGAGAAGTAATATTGAGTCGAGCACTATAAATAATGCAGTGGAAAACAAAATGGAAAAACCACAAAGGCATCCCTCCCAGGATGAGACATCTGCCATTGACTAGCTCCTCTCTCCTATCCTCACCTGTTGTGCAGGCCTGCATCTCTTCACTTCTGGGTGGAGAGAGAGCCAGGACACAAGCTCTCTTCCATCTCAGGAAAGATCAGGGACATGGCCTAGGACATGGCCTTCTTTCAACATTTTCAGTGGCTGTTATTTATAATTAACTCAGCAGCTGTGTTGTGGAACATTCATGGTTTCTAACTGTCCACACTCTAACTGATTAAGAAGAGAATATGGTGTCTATCAATATCATTTTTTATAATGAGCCTTAGAAGTGGAATATCCAGGTTAAATGTATGTAAAATGAATTTGAGGGTCGAAGATATTTCAGCTGAATCCTCAGCATAGAGTTAGAGCCTGGTAGAGGAAGAATGAGTCTGCTCAGATCTCTGTGGAGATCTGAAATCAGAGAGATGGTCCAGGTGGAGGAGCAGGACACCATGGCACCTAGCAGGAACCATGGCTAAAAAAGGCCCAGTCTAGGCTGCCTCATCCATTGGTGAGTTCTAAGGAAAGCATCACACACTTCACACTGGACAGGAGAGAGCTGAAATAGTTCCAGAGCTCCTCCCCACATGCCTGAGGCCCCCTGTCTCACTCAGGGGAGCTCTGTATGAGGTCAGTCTGTTGCAGAGCTCAAATTGACTGAATGTTTTCCACCCAGCTGCAGATCTGAACTGCCACATATGGACTCACCATAGCTATGGAACAGGAAAGGTGTTTACAGGTTGCAGGCCATCAGATGGAGGCACTGCAGGCAGGTCAGGGTACAAGACCTTAAATAAGAGACCAGGCCCTCACTAGCCCCAGTTTCCTCCAGCAGTAACCAAACACTGCAAGAGTGTGCATTAAAAACTGAGTAACTGAAAGGAGTTACTGACAAAATTATATATTATGGAGATAGTTTGAAGATACAAAAGTAAATGGTAGCATCTGTAAATAAAATGAAAAGTGACCCTTAAAGAATATGTGGTGTCCATTGATGTCCCCAAACCACACGCAGAAGTAAACAGTGTGATGAACAGAGCAATAAGGAGCACAGGCAATGGGTAAACATCACAGCTGCTTAATAACAACAACAACGCTAGGATACAATACATGCACTGGTGGATTTTATCCAGTATGTGATAAAGAATGAATACTGATTGTTTTTCAATTCTTCCATCAAGTTGGAGAAAAAATCACCACCAACTTCTTTTAAGTGACAAGTCATCTTGAGAATGAAGCCAGACAATAATGTGTTAACAATAAAATAAGTGAAAACACTCTGTTGGCAAATATTCCTAACAAACATACACAAAAGTATTCAGCTAAATGTTTGCCATATTAACTCACCAGCATGTTCAAAATTAACCAACATGATCAACACTGGGCTCAGTCTCGGTGGTGCAAGAATGTTCCCTCTCGCACAAACTATTGTGTTGTCGCTTACCACATTCACAGCATAAGGCACAGCTAACCCCTGAAGAGATTTGGAAAAACAGCTTTGAGAACCTCAAAAGGTCATCATTTTTTCATGATAAAAATCATTCATAGACTACATGTAGGAGGAATGGACCTCAGCACAGCATGGCAAGCTCCATCCTTGACATGGTACTAAGAGGCTGACAAGCTGCAAGCTTTGCTTCATGTTCAGGAAGAAGACAAGGCTTGCAACTCTTTTCAACATACAGTACTCGAAGTCCTGGCCATAGAAGTTAATCCAGAAAGAGAAAGCAAAGCCTTCTAAATCAGAAAGGAAGAATTAAGTGTTGTCTCAGTTTTCCTGAGGGTGCAGCATTCTATATAAGAAATTTAAACTCCATTGACAAACTTATAGAACACATTCACAAATCACTTAAATTGCAGGATACATGAGTAACATGCCCTAATCAGTTCATTATTAGTACTACAAACAAATTGTAGCCTCAAATACAAAGAACACAATTCATTTCACAAATCATCAAAAATAACTAATGATTAGGTTAAATTTAAGCAAACTCACCTCTTCTTGAAAAATTGTAGAAATTAATGCAGTAAGTAGAAGAGCACAAACAGAAGAAAAGCCATACTGTGATGAGGGATGGGAAGAATTCATGTTATAATGTACATGCTACCCAGAGCAACCAGGGGTTTCAGTGCCATTCCTGTCAAAGTATCCATGCCATTTTCTTAGAAACATTCAAAAAAAAAAAAAAACATGACAATTCACAAGGAATTAAGAGAGTCATCCTGTAGCCACAGGAAGAACATTAAAAATAGAGGCATAAAAGTACTAGTTTGCAGGTATTATAAAGTAACAGTAGTCAAAAGGGTTTTACACTGGAAGAAAAGGACACAGACTAAAACAGCTTGCCCAGATGCACCAAGTGACAAAATCAATAGGAATTTTATTTTATTTCTTCTTTCCTTTCTTTTCCTTTCATTTCCTTTCCTTTCCTTCCCTATTTTTTCATTTTCTTTTTATAGGCAGGGTCTCCCTGTGTCATTGTAGCCTGAGCTGAACTCAGAATATGTTGCAGGCTTGTCTGGAACTCCCAGGAACCCTGCTGCCTCAGTCACTTGAGTATAGGCATTACAGGCATTTTTGCCATTCCTTGCTCAGCCAATAAGTTTTTAACAACACTATGATGAGACTGGGTCTAGTGGTGTGGCTTGTAATCCTAGCAGTCTGGAAGGCAGAGTCAGGAGCATCACAAATTCAAGGTGAGCCTCAGCAATTTAGCCATTTATTAAGGACATGGCTCAAAACGAGAAAAGTGTTAAGAGACGAAGACAAAGAAGCCAATGCAAAGCTCTGTATTCAAATCCTAGAAATTGAACAACAACAAAAAACAAAAACAAAAACAAAAAACCTTGCAAATGACACCAGGAGGGTAAATACATTTTTACACTGTCCTGGCCTTCTGGAGTGGAGTGTGCCCCAAGTAGCTTTAACCTTCCCACCTTTCTTGTGATTTGACTTCAAACAATCATCAAATTCCATGAGGGATCAAAGAAAAAGAGAATGTGCTTCAAAGACACCAAGCCTCAATCCTAGTGCCAAAGGCATTTGGAGTGATCTTCTGCAGTGCCTGCTGACCACAGTTAGAAAAGCAGAGAATCTACTAACAGTGTTAATGGGATTTTCAGTCCTACTCACTGTGAAAGAAGCTGCAGGCTAGGAAGGTGCCAGACAGCTTAACTAGAGAGAGTCCTTCTACAAAGTTTCTGAAGACCAAAGCCAAACATTTTATTGCATTAATACACAACATTGCTACCAATTGCCAACTCAGGATAATATACACCTGTAATCCCAGCACTCTGGGAGGGGGAGGAATGATGAGGAAAGGTTTAAGCCTAGCCTGGGACATTTAGAAAATTAGGGAGACCATGTCTTAAAATTTGTACCAAACCAAAGCTTTTACAAATGTATGAAAATATTGATCTTTAAGAAATCTCAGAAGTCACTGAACAACGTACATTAATCACTATTGATCTATACTTATTTTATCTCTTTATAGACTTAAAAAGTGTATCTTTATATGATTCTTATTATTATTATTTCAAAATAAAATAGTAATCCTTTGCTCAAATTCTGGTACTAAATATAAATTTAGGACAGAAAAAATAACAGAATGATCAAAATCTCTTCATACTGAACTACCTAAATCCTAAGAGGATATATTCAGCAGCATATCTGCAGTCATCTAAGTAAAAATCATTTAAAAATTGAAAGAGTACAAACACCAGGAAGCACATCAATGTCTCCATGATGATAAACCTTATGCTAGGTGTGCTGACTAAAGTACACATGCAAGAGAACCTCACAAAGATTTCTCTAGAAGACTAGAAAGTCTATTTTCTCTAAAAGACTAGAAAGTCTATTTTTGACTTTTCATTTTTATCATTTTTTTTTTGTCTCATTCTTCTTTCCTTTTTCTTCAGACAGCGTTTTTCTATGCAGTGCAGTCTGCCCTTGATCTTCCCTTGTAGCCCAGGATGACCTAAAACTCACTACAAACTTTCTCCCTCAGCCTTTGGAGGCCTGGAATGACAGGTGTGCAACAACATCCCTGATTGTGTTTTCCTCTTTAAATTTTCTCCAAAACAAAACTCCTCAAAGTTTTTGATATTCTCAAAGTTCATCAGGTTGGTTATAAAAAAACCAAATCAGAAAGTACTGAAAACACCCTGAAGAACTTTCAAAATCCTCACCAACATATAACATAATATAACATAACAGAGCATAATATAGTATAGCAAAATAACACAAAACAAAATAAAAAGGAACCACATAACTCTGCTTTAAACATCTGCTTCCAAAGATACAGCAAGAAGTTCTAAGTTATCCATACACCAGCAATATGATGCATTTTCTTTGAAATAAATGTCGGTATGCACTCAAATGCTTGTGTAAGAATGAGTGTGGCAGCTTCCTTTTGAAGTCCCACCCAAAAACATAAAAAATGGCCATCACAAGATGGGTGACAGGTGCATGTGCTTGGTTCAGCCACATAATAGTGGGTGGTGGCCGCACAGAGAGAGCCCGGTATGGAAACATGGATTCAAGGAGACCAACCAAAGAGTATTACAACTGAAAAGGCTCAGCACCATCACCTCTAGGAAAGGGAAACTACCCATCAGGGACACAAAGCCCATGGTCTGATTGGGATGGGAGGAAAGGAAGTGACAGCAGCAGCTAGAAGACAAGTTCCCCAGGTATGATGCACATGTGTCCTTCATCAGTACGGGGTGCTGATGTCACCTCCCCTTGTACTCACCACCTGCTATCCCCCCTCCCTGGATGTCAGAGTTTGGAGCACTACAGTGTATAGCTGAGTTGAACATCTAAGGATGAATAAATAATCATTCCTAAGCACGTGAGAGTAAAACTGGCTATGAATCCTCCTCCCCTGGATATATGGGGTTTATAACATGAGACCTTCACATTGTTTGGTAAAATTATTATGGGTATTCTGTTTCCTAATGGAACTGAAATGAAACTAATATAAGCCTAAGAAAGGAAGTCTTCCTAACATTTGACAAATCTTTAACAGAAGACAATGTGTCTTTCATCCTCTGAGACAACGGATCCTTTGGATGGGCATTTGTGTTTGGCACCTAGCCTGACACATCTGAAGCATTTACATGTTTGCTGCATTAAAATTTTCAAAGTGCATCAAAGTCTAAATGTATACACTGTTTTCTAGCATTTTAACTTGTTGTTTTTAAGGAGGACATAGATTTGTTTCACAACAAAAAGAAAGGTGATATCACAGAGGAAGGCCAAACTGTGGATGCCAGTGCATGACCTCACTTCCTTGGCGATAGGTCCAAACAGAACTCTGAAGGCTCAGGTAGCCAGGCATCTCAGTCTGGTGACAGTTGGTCTTTACAGACAGTTGGCTCAAGACAGTGAACAGGGAGCAGGTTATGGTGCGTTCCCAGGACACGAGACCCCAGCCTCAGGATCCCGCATAGGTAGACAATGTGGAAATGGCTGAAAAAATGGTTCACTCATCCCAGAGCCTTCAGGATGATTGTGGGCAAATGCCAAATGACAAGGGCATTAAAGGACAGGGCTCAATGTCCCCAGCCTTCTGGCACCCAGAGGCAGGAGAGAGATGAGGACAAGTGTCACTAGACTCAGCCACAAGCCACTCAGACTCACTGAGTCCAGCAGAGTAACATTAAGGCCTGACCACCACTGTGAATACCCCTACACAATTCCTGCCCTAAGTCAAGTGTGACTGGGTCTGACATGCCCTGAGGGCAGATCCTCTTGGGCAGATGCAGGTGCTGGGAGGATGCAAGCCTGGCCACTGTCAGGTTCCCACCCAAGACCTGGCTGGCAGAGCAGAAGGGCAGCACCCCAGTCTAATCCACAGTCTCCAGATTCCTCTTCTGTCTTCCTGGGTCGAAATATGGGACAGAGCTGTCTGTCTTACAGAAATATAATATTATCTGTGTTCACAAAGAAAAACCAGTGTTGTCTCAGAGCCTCAGAGCCTCTGGCTTCCTGCCAGAAGCTGTGCTCTGCCTCAGCAGAGGGGCATATAGGACACCAGTCTAGAGGCGGTCACAAAGCTATGTGTTCTATGGCCTTGCAGCAGACTCTGGGACCCACAACAGGTGATGGCTCAGGAACAAAGTGTGTGTACAAACAGGAATATAGAGACTCTCAGATGACAGAGAGTATCTTCGGGTCAGTGCTACACTGTACTTAACTGCCAGCATTTGCATGAAACTCTAGCCAGGGTTACTGACCGTGTGATGATCCATGGAAATTTTAAAAATGTTTTCTAAGGAATGTAGAAAAAGAAACAGTTACATACAGCTATGTTTCACTGCAGGACACTGAGAGCTCTGAACCCAGCAGACAATGTCATGAGGCTGGTGATATGCACATCACCACCTCAATAAGGCCAAAGTTTCTACAAATGCTGGAGGTAAAATATGGAAACACTTTAACAACAAAAACAGTTGAAATAAAATATCCTGAGTATGTACTTAATATACCAAATATAAACTAGGCCTGGTGGCTCTTGTGTGGAGCCCAGCACTTGAGACACTAAGGAAGGAGAATTGTTTGAGACCACTCTGGGTTATAATGTGACCTCAAAGCCATCCTGAACTTCATAGAAACATGCTTCCTCAAAAAGATAAATATATCAAATCTAATAAATGTAATAGTGTACTAGTGATGGCCTTGTGACATTAGTATGACTATCATATTTATACTGACCTGTAGTCTACTAGGAAAACCTAAGATACAGCCCACTTCACAATAAAATATCACAGTTTATCAAATGGAGTACACTAGTGAGTATTTGTTGTTCATCATTGGTATTTGGTGCTGATGGAGCAGTACTTGCTGCTGCTCTCCACAGAAAAATGACTATTGCTGCAGTAACAGGAATCTGCATGAATCACTGCAATATGTCCTTAACTCTTTGGGGAAGAGACCCACTAAAGGAAGCACTGCACTAATGAGAATTACTAATTTTAGTCTTTTGAATACTTTAAAAATTGAATTTAGTAGTAGTTGAACTACTTAGCTACATTTCCACCAAGAAGATTAAATAATTCCTTTTCTCCTGTAGTCTCCTGAATGTTCTTTAGATCTTATGGTGATTTGTTTTCTCTGCAATGAAATGATGTCCCTATTTGCATTTCTTTATTGTGAAAAAATGCTCAATAGTTCTTCAAGTATTTCTTGGCAATTTGTACATATTCTGAAAAATGTGCCTTCCTTTCACATTCCTATTGGTTTTACATGTTAGCTGTCAGTGATTAATAGGCAAAATTTCTCTCATTCTGTAGTTTATTTCTTCATCCTTTTGGTTTGACTTTTTTGTGGCTTCTATGTTTATGCAGGAGGATTAAAATCTTACAAAGTCCTTTTTGCTTGTTTTGTCACCCTATCTTATTTTCTACACAAAACAGCAGCAATAGTATTAAAAAATATTTTTTAATACCTCTACATTCAGAACATGGAATGCCTGGCTCTTTCATGTTTCACTATGTTTTACTCCAATAGAGGCATATTTGATGCTGCTGCACAAATTACCAAAAAATGTACACTTCCTGAATAAAAGAAAAATCGCAATTTACAGTAGTGATTCTTTTACCCTATCGTACATTTATATTCTTGACCTCAATGTACTTGTTTCCTTAAACTTCAAATGCAGGCATAAAAACAACTGTTTCATACTCTGCTAAACCATCTAGCAATTGCCTCCCAAAGTCAGCTTTAAAGCCATTATCATCCCATCTCATTCTCTCCTGATGCTTGAACTAAAGAAATCATCTTTAGCCTAATCTTTATAGGTAACTCCTTACCAATGCAATTATTTAAATACAAAATGATCAAAAATTGCATACTTTTTCTTAGTTTTTATAAAATAACAAGGAATATAAAAGTGACAATTCTACTGTATTCAATACAAGAATGAATGGGTTAAGTTGACAATTGCCCAAATGATGCTCTTGATGGTCACTGCAAAAACAAAAGTGTTTCCCAAGTGATTCTCCGGGATAACTGCTACATGGCCAACCAATAAAAGGACAACTACTGATGTGCAATTGTGAGTATTAAAAAATGTTGATGCTGGGGAAGAAAAGGAGGAGATATAAAGCATTAAGCAACATCTGCAGAACTTGAAGATACATTTTGAGACAAGCCACTCTAATTGTGTAGGTTAGACTCAAATTCCTCTTCAACTAATTTAAGCCCACTGAGGTGCTAGGATTACAAGCATGCATCAATAGGACCAGCAAGATTTACTTTCATGGTAAAATGAGAAAGTGCATGTACTCAGGATATAAGTCTTATAGATTCAGTATTCTATTATTAGCTGTAATACAAACTCCAAATATTCCCATTAATGCTCAGCAGAAATATGCTGCAGGGAATCTGGCCACATGCTGTAGTGCATAGAGGCTGACAATGTACTTCACAGTGTCTTTTACTTTGTGAAGTGTATCAGGTTCTTCAAGTACAAAATAGATATAGTTTTAGTGGTCCTTACATAAGAGGTGAGTAATTTATTTTCCCAAGGATAATTGAGACTTGGGCAAGCTATCTTCACTGGGTTAGGGGTATTTAATGCAATGTTCACTTGTGTCTTCATGACACCACTGTTTTTAACAACATAATTCCTAAGCAGATTTTGTATTCAACAACACTGCATTAAGCATGTTACAAATTACATGAATGTTAAAATGGAAGTGAAAACCACAGTCCACAGGAAACCAACTGGGACTCGTGGCTCACTGTATGTGTTTAAAGATAATCAGTACACACCACAAACATCATGCACTGGTACTTATAAATAAAGTGATATGCCATTGTACAAATTCACAATTCAGTAAAACAGAACACAATCTGAATCTTAATTTAGCAAATTTACTTTTTACTGTGTTGACAGCTCAAAATTTAGGTTTCCCTTCATGCCATTACTTCAGTATTTTAGGAAACAACAGTAATAATTACAAAATATATAATGCATTCACAGCATCAAGGAACAAAATAAAGGCATTTTCATGATACATCCAATAACAACATTTTCCCCCAAAACAACTCCATATTTAAGAAAAATTGATTTCAAAGTATGGTTACTCATAAATCATGCCAAATTTTATAATTTCTGGAGATATTGATATATATATATATATATATATATATATATATATATATTGTGATGTGCTATTGGAGACAAGTTATGATTCTGTCAGTATGGCACAATCAGAAATTCACAGTAGTATGGTTTACATATGGTACATGTGGGGAAACTTTACTAGCAAATAAAGATGTAATATAAACATAACAAGTAAAATTCTGATGGTTAGAAAAACAAAGGTTTACTTAAATGACCAATATTGGCTCCACTGAGAAACAAAATCAGGCAACATAATTTACATGGTATGATATCCAGTGATGCTAGGAAATCAGCAGATGTCTTGTCACAACTTGGAAAACATAACATTCATTAATGTACAAGTTATGTGAAAAGAACAACACTTTTTCAAAAACACATACTCCAAGCCTCTACAAATGTATATCTTAATGCCAAATATTGCCTCAACTTCAGAAACATCATTTATGAAAGAGAAAATGAAGCATGTGCATCAAAAGATTAAAACAATGCCATGTTAAAATTACAATTCCCAAAAAAATTAGAGACTAGACTAATATCACTCTGAACAATTAATAATAGTATTGCTCAATTTTATATCATAATGCTACAGAATTAGCATTGGGTTTCTTAGTGTCACTTCTTCAGAGTATCTGTTCATTACATTATGCATTATATTATTTGTTTAAATAAATAGGTTAGAAATTCTTCCAATGTGTGAATATCTATGTGTATATCTATCCTTTCTGTGTTATGGGGGAAAACAGATCAAAATAAGACAACAAAACAAATTCCTAGAAAATCATGATATGAAAGAGACATACAAGACCACAATATTAGGTGATATACACTACTTGCTATGCCTTCTCTTGTTATTTTCAATAGAATTGTCTACATCATCAGGGACTATACAAGTAAGCATAACATTATATAGCTATTTTTATAAAAACGCAATTTTGAAGATGTTGTAGGATGTGAAAGCAGTTAATAATCAAACCTGATGTAGAACCCGTGGTTTCCTGCCAAGACCAGCAAGTCAAGCCAATAATGATCAGAAGGGATGAAGAAGGTCACTACATAGTGCTTAGGGGAAAACTCCAAAAGAAAGAGAAAACTATCTTAAATTTACATGCACCAAACTCCGGAGCACACAATTATATAAAACAAGTACTAACAAAAATGAAAAATCAAATTAGTAGTAACACAATTCTAACAGGAGATCTTAACACACCACTGACACCAATGGACAGATCAATCAGACAGAAAACGAGCAAAGAAATAAAAGAACTGAACCACACCTGTGAATAAATGGACTTAATAGACATACACAGAGTATTCTACCCAACAACAACAGAATACACATTCTTCTCAGTAATACATGGGTCATTCTCTAAAATAGACCATATGTTAATTCACAGAGCATATTTAAATAAATGCTAAAGGGTTGAAAGTATCCCTTGCATGCTTCCAGACCATACCAGTATGAAATTAGAAATTAACGATAAAAGATACTGCAAAAATCCCACAAACACATGGAAACAGAATAACACTCGAGTAATCAGTGAGTCACAGAGGAAATTAATGAATAAATTAAACAATACCTACAAACAAATGGAAACACAAATACAATGTACCACAATGTGTGTGATGCAATGAAAGCTGTCCTCTGAGGAAAATTTATTGCACGAGTTCCCACATTAGGAAAACAGAATGAATACAAATAAATAACCTGATGTTATACCTCAAACATCTAGAAAAAGAAGAGCAAGTCAAGCCCAAAGCCAAAAGAAAAGAAGAAATTATAAAAATCAGGGCAGAAATCAATGCAATAGAGACTAAAAAAACAATCCAAAAAATCAATGAATCAAAGACCTGGTTCTTTGAAAGAATAAATAAAATTGAAAAGCCAACCTTATTTAAACAATGGAAGAAAAGTTCAAATGCAAGCAATAAGGAATAAAAGAGGTGAAATTACTATAGACCCTATTGAAATACAGAAGAGAATCAACACCTATTTCAACACCTATTTCAAAAACTTCTACTCTCAAAGTTTTATAACACAGAGGAAATAGACAGATTCCTAAAGCATATGAAGTACCACAGCTAGGTCATGAAGACGTAAAACTACTGAATAACCCAAATTCTATTAATGAAATTGAAAACATAATAAAATCATTACCTACAAAGAAGCGCCCAGGCCCAGACAGATTCACTGAAGAATTCTAGAAGAAATATAAAGAAGACCTAATGCCAACACTCTGCAATCTCTTCAATGAAATGGAAAGGGAAGCAATCCTTCATAAATTGTTCCTAGAAGCACATATTACTCTAGTACAAAAACCAGAGGAGGACCCAACTGAGAAAGAGAACTACAGACCAATCTGCCTAATGAACAAAGATGCAAAAATCCTCAATAAAATTTTGGCAAATAGGATGCAGCAAATCAACAAGATCATATATCATGATGAAGGGGGATTCATCCCAGGCATGCAGAGATTGTTTAATATATGTAAATCAATAAATGTAATACACCATATCAATAGAGCCAAAAGTTATAATCACATGATCATTACTATAGAGGCAGAAAAGGCTTTTGATAAGGTCCAACATTCATTTATGACAAGAGCCTTGCAGAAAATTGGAATAGATGGTCCTTACCTCAATATAATTAAGGTCGGCAATGACAAAACAACAGCCAGTACGATACTAAATGGTCAAAAATTGAAGGCCTTTACTTTAAAATCAGGCACAAGACAAGGATGTCCCTTATCACAGCTCCTATTTAATACACTACTGGAAATACTGGGCAGAGCAATTAGACAAGAGAGAAATAAAAGGCTTAAATATAGGAAAAGAAGAAGTTAAATTATCATTATTTGCAGATGACGTGATTCTTTATATAGAAGATCCCCGAAGCTCTATTGAAAGACTCATAGATATAATAAATCCAGTAATGTAGCTGGATAGAATGAATACTCAAAAATCAATAGCATCCCTATACCCTAACAACAAAGTCACAGAGACAGAAATAAGAGAGGCCACACCCTTCACACTAGCAACCAAAAAAATGAAATATTTAGGAATTACTCTCACGAAAGAAGTGAAAGACCTATACAGGGAAAATTATAACACACTGAAAAATGAAATTGAAGATGATCTCAGAAAATGGAAAGACATCCCTTGCTCATGGATAGGAAGAATAAATATTGTGAAAATGGCCACTCTCCCAAAACTTTTATATAGATGCAATATAGATGCAATGTAATCCCGAAAAAATAGCATCAACATACCTCATAGAACTTGAGAAATCATCCCTAAAATTCATCTGGGATGAGAAGAAACCTAGAATAGCAAGGACAGTTAGAAACAGCAAAAGCAAGGCAGGAGGTACCACAATCCCTGACTTGAAGTTATACTACAAAGCAACTGTAGTACAATCAACATGGTACTGGAATTGAAACAGAGCCAAAGATCAGTGAAATCGATGAGAAGATACAAACCCCACTACAAACACACTCAACTACCTTACCTTTGATAAATGGGCCAAACATGTTCACTGGAAGAATGACATTCTGTTTAATAAATGGTGGTGAAAAAAAGGCTCTCCATATGCCTAAAACTAAAACTAGACCCATGCCTATCACCATGTACTAAAATAAAATCTAAATGGATCAAAGATCTAAATATTAAAACAGAAACACTAAATCTATGGGAAGACAAATTGGGTAAAAACCTTGAAGACATAGGAGTAGGTAGAGAATTGATGAACAGGACTCAAGCCACACGGGAAATGCTTCCCAGAATCAGTAACTGGGATAACCTCTTATAAAAAGTTTCTGCACATCAAAAGAAATCTCCAGTATAGTGAAAAGAAAACTCACACACTAGGAAAAAGTCTTAGTGAACTGCCCCTCAGCCAGAGGACTTCTGTCTATAACATATAAAGTATTTTTAAAAATGAGACCACCAAAATTCAAAGAACCAATCCAAAAATTAGCATCTGAGATGAATAAACAATTTTGAGGTGAAGAAATACAAATGACAAATAAATACATGAAAAATGTTCACCATCAATGGTCATTAGAGAAATGCAAATTAGAACCACACTGAGATTTTATCTCACTCCTGAAAGAATGGCCAAGATCAAGAAAACTACCAACAACACATATTAGAGATGCTGTTGGGAAAAAGGAACTCTCCTGCACTGTTTGTGGGAGTGTAGACTAGTGCAACCATTGTGGAGATCAGTCTGGAGATTTCTCAGAAAGCTGGGACTGGAAGCACCTTTTGACCCAGCTATTCTACTTCTAGGCATATTCACAGAAGAACTGAAAGCATCATTCCACAGTGATATATGTGCACCCATTTTTATAGCAGCACATTTTGTAATAGCCTGATCTTGGAAACAACCTAAGTGTCCATCAACTGAGTAATGGATAAAAAAGTTATGGTGTTTTTATACAATGGAGTACTACTCAGCTATAAATAATGATCACATTGACATATAAATAAATAGATGCAGATTGAGACCATATGCATAAGTGAAATAAATCAAACTCACATGTATAAATACTGAATATATTCCCTAGTATAAGAAATGATAATACATAGAAGTATGTGGTAATCATGATACCCAATCATATTGGTTTGAATCCATATAATGTTTTCACTCATTATTAAGTGCAATGCAATTCTGATAAAAATACCATCAACATACCTCATAGAACTTGAGAAATCATCCCTAAAATTCATCTGGGATGAGAAGAAACCTAGAATAGCAAGGACAGTTAGAAGCAGCAAAAGCAAGGCAGGAGGTACCACAATCCCTGACTTGAAGTTATACTACAAAGCAACTGTAGTACAATCAACATGGTATTAAGTGCAATGGTTTTACCCTGGGTTTTTCGATTTTAGTATTGGTGATAGTACGAATAGCTATTCTGAAGAAAATAACACATCATAAAAGCTAGTGCTGATTTAATATCATCTTCTTTGGAACTCCCATCAAGCTGTTGTACATGTTACCACTGGTTTTAACATGTTGTGACTTAATATATTTTACTCTATGTGATAGTATAAATAAAATTTTTCACAGACAAAGAGATAATATAGAAATCGTTGTCCATTTTCTGTTAACTGGCTCTAAATACTCTGTAATTCTTTAATTGTCTTGAATGGCTTCACACTGTCTTGATATGATTGATTCTATAGTATACGACATTATACTCAAACAATTCAAGGAAAGAGGCACTATGGTGACTAATATTATGTTAGATTATCAGGTGGTGAAACAAAATGCTTTAACTGTGCAGTTCTGACCTGTGATGTTCTATGACAATGTCTCTTTTATCTCGATCTCCACCCTTTTAACAAAATTATTCTGTTTTCTTATTTTTTTCAATTAAAACTAAATTAAAAAATAGTGGGATATATTATAGTAACTTTTTGTTTTCCTATTAACCTGATTTTAACCCCAGTATTGCTCGACCCATCTTGTTCTGCCTGATTTTACTATATTCTATTTTGTTTGATAGTATCAAGTTTAAGGGTATAGGCAACCACTTTGTAGACAATAAGATTTACTATGATGCCCATTATGGTTTGACTATTATCTTCTTTTGAAATCCTGTAAGGTCTCCAGTGTAGATTTTATTGGTCTTGTTCTGTACAGTTTTGATCAATTCTATTATAACTGATGATATAGCAACTTTTTTTAAAAATAGCAAGAGGCACAATGGTAACCATTTTTGATCACCTGATATTCTATTTTTGCATCAAGTACTATGCCCATCCTTATGTTCTAACCAACTCTGTTTTTTTTTTTTTTTAACTCACTTGAGGTTTTATTCTCTTCAAAAAAAGTAATAAGAACTATGGGAGTAAAAAAAAAAAAAACCCAAAAGTGTAAATGTAATTGTGAAGAAGAGAGGAAAGGAAGGTAGTCTAAGAGATACAATTGCCTGTTTGAGTGTGTAGGAAGGAAAACCATATTACTGAGCTTTGTTGGTTCACTGAATGCAACTGTCTAGAATCTCGCTGTAGGAATGTTCACTTTATATGCTTTAATTTTATAATTTGGACAACTGTTTCTAAGAAGATAATATGTAACCTATTAACTAGTGATTACTTACTGTATTTTTTTATTGAAATTCTGTATGATTTGTACCCTTTTACTGCTTTGTTTTTTATGTTCTTTTTTTTCTCTTTAAATAAAAAAAATAAACCTGGAATTTATATCTTTTATTTATCTTTTGGTACTGGGGATCAAACTGATTACCTAGCACTTGCCAGGCAGGGGCTTAAGCCACTGAGCTAAATCCCCAATATATATCTTTCACATCTTATCATCTTCAGAGTAGTTGCCTCTACTCTTGGACTTGATACCAGCAAGCATACCAAATGTGAATAAAATCAGTCAAGGCCAAATAACATTCAAACAAACCTGCTTCCAATAAGATCAGTCATAGTAAGACAATGTAAGTAATACAGGGTTTCAGTTTTAGTTAATAGGAAATTAAGGACAGTTAACATCATGGTATAACCTGCTATTTTTGGGTTACCTCTCTGTGCCCTCAAATCTAATATGAGTAGACAGACCAGAACAAAATATAATCAAACTAAACAGAGCAACAGAACTACTGTAGCTTTTAAATCCTGATACACTTTTAACAATGTCCTCTGCCTTCTTTTTTTTAGGCAATTCCTCACCTTTCTCCTTCTCAGGATACTATTATTCACTGTTCAGAATGATATTAGTTTAGTCTCTTATGTTCAGTTTCAGCATACATAAAAATAAAGAGATCTACTATGAAGAGAATGAGACACATTATGGTAATCATTATAAACTTCCCCAACATCAGTCTTGAAGATCAAAAAAGCCTGCATCATCCTGTAATTATTTGATTAGTTCTATAATGTTCAGTATATATTCAATGCTTCTGAAGATGGGAACAACTATTTGGAAGAAAACTAGAGACATTAAGATAGAAAATGAACATCTTAGTGGACTTGCTTTGAAACCTGTTGCCTTAACTTGTTTCCTTATGAACTGTTCTGTTTTGTCATGTTTAACTTTACCATCTTTAAGATAAAAAACAAGTTTGTAGAACAGATAAGCATATTAATAAGTTTTTTTGGGATCACTGAGGTAAATTGTTGGCAGTGTCATTATTTGAATATCACTTTGTATGCTTTAATTTTGTAACTTGAACAATTATCTCTAAGATGACAATATGTAATTAATCAACTAGTGATTTCTTATTGTTTATTTTTCAGAAATTCTGTATTATTTCCTCACTTTTTGGTTTTTTCTTTAAATAAAAATTCACCAAAAATATGAAAATTAAGTTTTAAAAACAAAATGTTAAGTACATAGACACTATCCATACTTGAAAGTGAAAAGCCCATTTCAGTTTACCATGTTCAATTACAAGATGCCATGTTGAAGCAAAAAGACACATTAAAAAATCTAAAGAGGTATAAGTGATTAACTGAAACCCATACAAAATGTGTACTTGAGTAGAGCTCCACTTCAGATTTGTCATTTCTGGAAAATTCGTGAAGAAATATTGACATCAAATTTCTGTATTGATTATTTTTCAGGTCTACTTGGAATTTTTAAAATAAACTTAGATCTAAACTATCTGAAGAGTGCTGCTTTTTCTATGTATTTAACAACAAACATGGATTGCCATATGTTCCACATGTTAATACATATAGGATCCAGTGAGCTCTTTCAGATATGTAACAATGATCATGTGTGCTGAGAGTATTCCCATAACACATAGGATTTATCTCTTGTGTGAGTTTCTTCATGTATTTCACTTACAATTTGGATGCTGAAAGTGTCTCCACTTGCTTACGTAGCCAGTGATTAATCCCAGTGTGAATTGTTTCATCTGTTTTGCAATGACTGTATGTGGTAAAAGCTTTGCCACATTGTTATATGCATAGGGTTTCTCGACCAGTGTGGAGTCATTGGTGTATTTTACAAAATCCATGTGTGGTGAAAGCTTTCCCACATTCTTCACATAAACAGGGTTTCTCAACAGTGTAAATTTTTTCATGTATTGGACAATGAGCATTTCTGCTGAAACCTTTCCCACATTCCTTAGATATATAAGTTTTCTGCTCAGTGTGAAGTTTTTCATGCATTATGCAATATGTAATTGTGGTCAAAAAATTCTCATGATGCTTATATACACTCATTTTATCTTGAATATGAACTTTCATGTTGCTTACAATGTCCATGTTGGGTAAAAACTTTCCCACATTGCTTACATACATAGGGTTTCTCTCCAGTGTGAATTCTTTCATGTTTCTTACAATGTCCATGTGTGATAAAAGCTTTCCCACATTGGTTACATACATAGGGTTTCTCTCCAGTGTGAATTCTTTCATGTTTCTTACAATCTCCCCATGTGTTAAAAGCTTTGCCACATTGCTTACATACATATGGTTTCTCACCAGTGTGAATTCTTTCATGTTCCTTACACTGTCCATGTGTGTTAAAATCTTTCCCACATTGGTTACATACATAGGGTTTCTCTCCAGTGTGAATTCTTTCATGTTTCTTACAACCTCCCCGTGTGTTAAAAGCTTTGCCACATTGCTTACATACGTAGGGTTTCTCTCCAGTGTGAAGTCTTTCATGTATTTTACAACTTGCCTGTGTTAAAAGCTTTGCCACATTGCTTACATACATAGGGTTTCTCTCCAGTGTGAATTCTTTCATGTTTCTTACAATCTCCCCGTGTGTTAAAGGCTTTCCCACATTGCTTACATATATATGGTTTCACTCCAGTGTGAATTTTTTCATGTGCCTTACAATGTCCATGTGTGATAAAAGCTTTCCCACATTGCTTACATACATAGGGTTTCTCACCAGTGTGAATTCTTTCATGTTGCTTACAATAGATATGTCGGGTAAAAGCTTTCCCACATTGCTTACATACATATGGTTTCACTCCAGTGTGAATAATTTCATGTGCCTTACACTGTCCATTTGTGATAAAAGCTTTCCCACATTGCTTACATACATAGGGTTTCTCTCCAGTGTGAATTCTTTCATGTATTTTACAACTTGCCTGTGTGGTAAAAGCTTTGCCACATTGCTTACATACGTAGGGTTTCTCTCCAGTGTGAATTCTTTCATGTTTCTTACAATGTCCATGTGTGATAAAAGCTTTCCCACATTGCTTACATACATAGGGTTTCTCTCCAGTGTGAATTCTTTCATGTATTTTACAACTTGCCTGTGTGTTAAAAGCTTTCCCACATTGCTTACATATATATGGTTTCACTCCAGTGTGAATTCTTTCATGTTGCTTACAATAATCATGTCGGGTAAAAGCTTTCCCACATTGCTTACATATATATGGTTTCTCGCCAGTGTGAATTCTTTCATGTTTCTTAAAATATCCCCTTGTGTTCAAAGCTTTGCCACATTGCTTACATACATAGGGTTTCTCTCCAGTGTGAATTCTTTCATGTTTCTTACAATCTCCCCATGTGTTAAAAGCTTTCCCACATTTCTTACATACATAGGGTTTCTCTCCAGTGTGAATTATGTCATGTTGCTTACAATGTCCAGATTTGCTGAACCCTTTTCCACATTGCTGACATACATAGGATTTCTCTCCACTGCAATATTTTTCATGGATCTGAATATTGTGGTGTGTTTCTGCTTCTTTCACATTCACATTACCTTCTGCAGTACAAGGGAATACTTCTTTACACTGATTCCAAGATGTATGTCTATAGGATTTCCCTAGCTTGTGATTTCTGTAAAAAAAAATCACATATGGGATTGATAACCATATTACTAAGTTTTTATTGGAGATTTGAATAAAACTGTTTGCAGTCTCGCTGTTTGAATCCCCACTTCATATGTTTCACTTTTGTATTTCATTAACTATTTCTATGAGTAGCATATGTAATCATTGTCTTTAGATTTCTTACTGTTTATTTTCACTTTGAAAGTGATATCATTTCTACTTATTTTGTTTTTTTTAGTCTTTTCTTACATTAAATAAAAAAAAAAGAAACACTCACAGTGAAATGGGTCTCAGTTTTATGACTGCATTAATGTCAAGTTCTGTTTTTAATGCCTTCTAAGAAATTCTGACCGTGAAGTAACAGAATGGCCTTATAAGACATGTTGAAAACAACCATTCCCAAAAGACTGGTACACATTTGGAAATCTTAAAATTTGGTACCTTTTGAAATGCAGAATCTTTATCTTCACTTTGGGCATGGGTACATATGTGTATCACATACAGATCATTCTGATATGTTTCCCCATCACAATCTCCCTTCTGTCCTTAACCTGCAGTTCGCTTTTCCATATGGTCACTCTTACTTTTCTCTATTAACTCTTTCATTTCATTCCACAATTTATATTTTGGTTTCTCATCTAAAAGGTAACCTGTGAACTTTTAGGTTTTATAGCTGAGCTATTTCACCGAATTGATGGGAGAAAGAACCACCTATTTCTTATGGCAAATGACATTATATTATTTATTTGTTGACATTATATAAGACATTTTTTTCTTTTCCATGCTGGGAATGAACAACAGCTATTAGCATAAAATCTATAGCTTTTAAAATGTGTTTTAAGAGATTTTCACTGATCATTAAGCCGTGAAGTTTGAACTTGAATTTGCCATTCTACAAAATCTGATTCCTAGTGTGCTGCATTTACAAGAATGCACAATCACAGAGAGTCCATTAACATTTTCCTTCTCCACAAATCCAGTGATAGACAGCTAAGCTTCTTCAAGGTCTGATCTATGATAACTTGATCTGCTTTGTAAATGAGTAAGCATGTACCAGTATTTTATGTGCATCTTGAATTTTTAAAAATATATCCAGGACAAGTATGAGGGGATCAATTTCTAGAGACAACTGCACACTGATATTCAGAATGAGTGCACTTAACATTCTACCAGCCTTCTAAGAATTTTAGTCAGAATGGCTGATTCTTTAGAGCATGGCTTGGAAACACAAGAACTCCATTTTATTTCAAATTCTATTGCAATCTTAGTAATGTTTAGATGAGGAATGTGTTGTATTCACATGTATATATGGGTAGAAAAACTGAAGGGAGAATGTCATAACTCCTTATACGTCTTCGGAGAATATTACTGACAATAAATTGAATGGTGCCTCATTTCTTTGGCGGTATTTTTCTGCTGACTCACTAATTACTCAGGAACATTCCTTCTCCTTATGAGTGTGAATTACCTTAAGTATCTCCAGTAAATTTTGCATTCTTTTTCAGGTTCCTGGATATTCCCAAGTCCTCCTGAATTGTAAATATAGAAATACCAGTACTCATTAGAATAATACATACAAATTAATAGATTTTGTTTAGAGTTATGATATAATGTGTCCAGGTCTGAGTTATTTTTAAAAATATTTTCACATTGTGTTTAATGAAACTGCACTGATGTGCAACATACAACATTCTGACAGCATGAGTGACAAAAGTATTTTGTCCTTACCTATTGCAGTCATGTTCCTAAACGTTTCGCCCGTCACGTCTCTGTAGAGGTTCTTTTGGGATGGACTCAGCAAAGTCCACTCCTCATGGCTGAAGTTCACAACCACATCCTCAAAGGTCACCACCTCCTAAAGGACGACACATATATTTCTCACACGAAGGTTGAGACACCAGGTTTGGGATATCTTAAATTCTGTCCTACAAATCTGAATCAAAAGCAAAGTGTGGTGGTATATATCTATAATGCCAGCACTCAAAAGGCTGAGGCAGGATAGTTTCAGTGAGTTCAGGGCAATTCTAGGCTCCATAGGGTATTCAAATCCAGCTGATATACATGTAGAAAGCTTGTCTCAATAAAACAAAACTAAACTAAACAAATACAACCAAACAAAACAGCTGAATGAAGACTGATGTCTTCAAATTTAAATCCATGTCTTGGTCATTAATTTTGTATATGTACACATTTTTGAAGACAGCAAATTTGATGATAGATTGCAACTCACTGCTATTGTAATAGTGAAATAGTAGCACTGATTCTTGTGCAGAGTCACTGCAATAGTCCCTGTGTACTGTCTCTAATGCAGAGCTCACAGTGAGAAGCCTGCAGGACCAGCATCCACAAAGCACAGAGACATAAATATCCCATCAATCAACTGGGAAGCCAAGCAAGCACCTCCCTTCCCTGGTAAGTGGTGGCGGTGTGGCGGACTGTGGCCCATCCAGGGGGCAAACCAGCAGCAGCTCCTGAGATCCACGCCGTGCTGTAATTTAGGACACTTGGAAGGCAAGCAAGCACCACTTCTCTCTGGTAAGCAGTGGCGGTCTGGCAGAATGTGGCCCTTTCAGGGGAGAACCAGCAGCAGCTCCTGAGATCCATGCCATGTGGGAACTTAGGAAGCTGTGAAACCAAACAACCGGCCTGTCTCCCTACTAAGCAATAGTGAACCTACTGACGCACGGCCTAGAATCAAACATCCCACTTCCCTACCCCTCTTTTCCTGTCACCCCCCGTTAGCAAATGGGGAACAGAAATCTGAGTGTCTCCTGGGAAGCAGACCATAACAAATAAGGGGAACTTCCTTCTACTATCTCTTTGAAGGCAAATATTTTTATTACTGTTTTACTCTATTCTGATTAATGGTATCGCTCTATTCAAAATTCTGTTTTGATAAGTACTATAATGTTCTGTATTTTATCTCATTTTGATATATTTGTTTGAAAGAACAACTATTACAAAGATAATAAAATATACTCTGATACCTATTATTGTTATCGCAGTAACCTGTTGTGAAGTTGTGTACCAATTTCACTGTATGATCTTAATTGACCTTATTCTGCCTTGTTCTGTTTTATTTTACCACTTTCAAAATTTGAAAAAAGGAAAAAAAAATCTCATCAATCACGTTGATACGCTGCAGATAATGTCTCCTCAAATCTCATTTAAGCCAGTGAGTACTTTGTTCTTAATATACTTCAGCAGCATTTTGAAACATGAATTTGGTTTCATAGAACAAAACATAAATAACCTCCAATATGGTACACAAATAATAACTCAAATGTTAGTGGAAAATGCTGTTTTTAAAAAATAAGTATATAAAATGGAACCAGGCCCAAGCTGTAATATATAGCTCACTGTTACCAAGCGATCACTTTCAATTCAGATATAAGGAATATATCTTGTGAGGCTGGTGAAGGACTTCTTCCTTGAATTTGGGACTATCCTAAGTTACAGAGGGGTCTAAAGTAGAGAAACACTGACTGAGACAAGCCACAGACAAAGTGAAACTTGAAAAGAAACTGCATAAGACACCTTTAGTTTGTTTTTAAAAATTATAGCCATACAATATGGAAAAATTCCAACAATATTCAACACTTTATGAGAAACAATGTGGATATCTTCCATACAACAAAGAGAAAGTTGGGTATTTAGCTCAGTGGCATGAACACCTGCCTGGAAAGCATAGGTAATGAGTTTGATCCTTGGTACAAAAAAAAATGCACATTTTACCTTCATGACACTGGGGGCATAATTAGAGATAATCCAAATTAGATCTCAAGTATGGAACACAAAATTCATGGGTTGACAAGGATGTGAAATACTGATTGTTGCCAGAGCTGGTGTTGATCACCTCCAGGAAGCAATCAGAACCCAACTTTAACTTCATGCTTACTCTAAGAACTACCTGAATTTCAGTGAAGACACTCTCTGTTGTATGTCCTGCTATAGGCTTCCTGAATCCTGTCAGTCACTTGCACATCCTTTCCACACTCCTCTGTTCCATCTTCAGCAGGAAACCCTTCATGCCTAACTATTGATATCACTGCAAAATTTCTGTTTAGATCTTCTCCTTTATACCACTTACTAAATTCCATTGCAGAGCATTTCCATATTTAAACTGTCTATGAAAAACCAAGACACTAAATTAGCTCTTAATTCAGAGATGACACACCTATTCCTTTCCATTCAGAAGGATATCACATGTATATGTGCATGCAAATGCCTGAATTTCAGTATTTTTCGATGAGAATTTAACAGCTAGCCCTTTCTGGAATTCGTCCTTCACAAATTTTTACCCTGTCCTTGATAACACTTTCATATTTGCTTCATTTTTCTCAGACTTCAAAACTCTATGGCTGTGCTCACAAACCTAGTCTGTGAGCAAGTGTGCCACCTAAATAATTATGTTCAGAAATTATTTTGCACTGATCTGTATAATACACAGGAGTTCATGAGTTGTTTGGGAAGCCTTTTTCCACTGAGGCACACTACTACACATCTCTGAATTCTCAGGATCTTTGCGACTACCTGTCATGAGGATGGAAATATGAGAACATACTATAAATTGAGGAGATCACTATAAATACAAAAAAGCCCAAGTTTAAGTTGAACCATTGTGGCAATGAGGCCCTGCAGTACAGACATTAATAAACTTTGGACATTCCAGATCTTCTACTCTGAGGATAGAGAGCAGAGACCTAGCTCATTACTGCTCTACAAGCTATAAAAAGCATCATAGTCAGGGTCTTCTCAAGCTTCTTCCAATGCCTAAGATTGTGGAGTTTCTAAGCCAGCAGTGAATTCCAAAGATGATACTTGAGTCTGCTGCTGTAATAGTGAAGCTAGAGTTCTGGGGACCCCAAATCACCCTTGCGAACAGCAAGAGGCAAAAGGGAGAGTGAATGACCCATGGCCAATGCTGGAGGACCTCAGGAGCTGAAGCTAACTAAATACCTGAGGCTCCAGACACAGGAATTACTTCTACATACTTGTAACTGGTTTCACTGAATCCACCCTAACTCTGGGCTCCCATCCACAACCTCACCATTTCATGGCTCCAGGATGCCTCAGATTCTTTGCTAATCAGGCCACAGGACATCGAAAGTACTAAATGAGATGCAGCAAGCATTTTGCTACCAGTATCAGACTCAGAAAAGGTAAATCATGCTGAGACACCAGAAGAGACAAAAGTCACAGCTAGCAATGGCCTGAAAACTGGACAGTTCACATAGCCTGCCCCTTCATCACTGATTGAATCCTGCTCTACTGCTCTCCTTCTGAGTCAAGAATCAACATGGAAGAAACCCCTCCCTGCAAGACAGGATCTCAAATGATAGACTGTAGTGCAGAGACTTCTGGAGCTGCCATTCTTTTACAGTGGTGATCTCAGCTTGACCAGAGGAGTGTTTGTACTGAAGAGCTTCACCTCGGGCTTTTAATTTTCAAATCCATTCTATTTCAGTGAAAAAAGAACACATCAACTAAAATTAAATTTAAAAACATGTCAATCAGGTGGCAACACTGGAATATACACTGCACACTGTAATCCCCAGATCATTCATCCACAGCACAAGACATCTGTAATCAATTATCCAAAGAGTACTGTTACAGGCACCTGAGTTATTTAAATAGTATTGGCATAAGGCAGGGCTAGGTCCTCCAAGGAGTCCATGCAGGAGACCAGATACTGTGCAACTATGGGGAAGACTGCAACCAGATACTGTGCAACTATGGGGAAGACCTCATGCTATGGACCAAGTCTCAAGACAAATGATAAGCAAATTCATCCATATCATAAAGACTGATATTCTAAATAGTCCCATAGCACTCTGAGGAGGACAGGAGTCACCATTCAAAGAAAAGTAAGCTTATCCTAAAGACTGACATTTTAAATATTTCCTATCATCCTGATGAACTCAGGAGTCACCCTCCCAAAACCCTAAGGGAAAGTCACTGCTGCCTAAGAATGCCTGCTTTCTATGCGACTCCCTTTCCCCCTTTTTCCCAATTTAATCAACTTTACATGAACTTATAATCTTATTGGCTACCATAGCTCTGTCCCGTCTTACGCCAATCTGGATTATAAGTTCTGATTTTTCCCCACCTTAAACTCATCTCACCACATGATTTTACTCTATAAAGGACAGTGTTTGGCATCCCGCTCAGGACCTCTTCTCTCTCTCAGGTAGCTTTCTTTCTCTTAATAAGTATATTGTGCTCTTAATTTCTGTTGTTCCTAAAATTCATTCTTTGACTTTAGAGAACACAAACTCATACCAGACATATTAGACCAGGAGATTCATTATTCTATAGGAATATCATTATAAATTTTTCTCTTTCCTGAAGTCAGATAAATCAGTAGTAGTTTGTATTCTACAATGTTGATCTCACCTTTCCAGGGATGCTTGCACTGAAGGGTTTTATCACTGACTTTAAGTGCTACATTTGTTTTCTGAAAGTGAAATGATCTGTAATTTTGGTTATGGTATCTACAATGCATTAAGGAAATGACTAACAGTATTTCTTATGAATGGTTTACTACCAGCCATAGAGGCAGACAGGTGGCAAAACTTCATTGTTTTCTTCATTTCTTCCTTGAAACTGAAGGATGTACTTGAAAGTGTTTTGCCCTAGAAACAATTACAGAACCTCATGGTGGTAGTTCAAGGTAGAAGAAGGCAAAATCAGGGATGCTTACTCATATGGCCACTTCCTCTTTTTTCCTTGATTACAACATCCTCTTTCTTTCCCAGGGCCCTAAAGAAAATTCCCATCAGCTCCTTGCATCACATCAATGTCCCCTCCAAGCACCACATCCACTCAAAAGTCACATATACCTCTGTTGTACTCTAGAAAAATAGCTTCGTTATTTTTGTATCATAGCAATACCTGTAACTTGGCCTTACTGTATATGTGTTTTCCCTTCCCCCTCTGGATGATCTAATTAATATGTTAATCAATGCTCTCCTGTGTAAAGAATTGTAAATACCTAGTTGATATGTTCACCATTGTTGCCCTCTACAAATAACACATGTGATGCTAAGATAAGCTAACAGAAATTGTTAATCACGGCCAGACTTCTAGTCTCTGCTGAGGAAAACAGGATTTCTTATTACCTAAACTTGCTTGTTTAAAGGAAAACTTGTTTGTTACCCGAATCTTGCTCTTCCCATGAAATGTAATGCACCTATGTTTGTTTTGTAGTGCGCCACACCCCACCCCCCTCCTTGCATTGTGTGACCAGCAGCTGTTTGTTGATGTACAAGATAAAAGCCCTGACTTATTTCTGTCAGGTGCCCAGTCTCCAAATTGGCTCCCGGAGACTCCTTGCCAGGTCTGGCCTAAAATAAAACCTTTGCTCCCTAAATTTTAATTTCTTGCTCCCTTGGATTTTATTCCAGGGTCTGAGTTATCACAACCACAAAACCCCATATTTAGTCCAGGGAGAGGGGAGTCAAACCCTTGGTGGCTGTGGGCTCCTCTCCACATTGTTTAAATAAAAGGCCACTTTTACATTTCTTATATTCTGCTTCTCTATTGTGCTAATTTACCTCCTCAGTAACCTCAGTAATCTAACCCACTTTAAACCTATCTCACTGTTGTAACTTAGTTCAAACGGATGTGCCCCCTTCCTGTTCTATATGCACCATTTCAATAGAGATTAAAATTCCATCTCCAGTAAAGACTTAAGTTTCAGCTCCTTGTAAATTCCCCTCCCCTCCCCATTCTTAGGTTAAGTCTCCATTTCCCATAAAAGCTTTAAGTTTCAGTTTCTTACTGTAATCCCGCCCCTTCAGCCTATCTGCAATACAATGTAATGTCCCTAAGAAATGTTTAACTACAAGAAAGTTATCAAACTGGGTCAAAGTTCACAACATTCCTGTGGTTTTCAGCTTTAAAATACAACCTTTTTAGCTGTAAGGCACACAATCTCCAAATTGGCTCCCTGAGATTGCATCACCTGGCATGGCCTAAAATAAAATATTTGCTCCCCAAATTTTAATTTCTTGCTTCCTTGGGTTTTATGCTGGGGTACGAGCTATCACACTCACCACATGATTTTATTGTATAAAATCAGAGTCCTTTGCTACTGGCTCAGCATCCCTCCTGTTTCTCTTAGACAGAAGCTTTCTGATATTATATTTGGTGTAGTAAAGAAGAGAATATAAAGTCAAAATGGCCTTTATTCTAAGACCATGGAGAGAACCCCATGAACACTGGGGGTCTGGCTTTCTTTTCTGGAAATGTGTGGGCAGCATACATATAGTTTTTGACATGGGCGCTGCTTAAAGTTGGCATTGCTGATATTCAAGTACCTGATTGAGATGCTTTTCTGGCCACAGGTAGGTTGAATAGGGGAGAGGAAAGTGACTTCAAGGTAAAAGTCCTCTGGTTCCACCTCCCACTTCCAAAATATCCTATTTAGAGCAAAATACTTTCACTTTCTTTCAATAAATATATTCTGCTCTTCAACTCTGTTGTTCCTAAAATTCATTCTTGCATTTTAGAGAACACAAACTCATACCAGACAAAGAAGTTCATGAATTTCATTCCACTATATCATGGTATGGTTGCCTCTATTTCTAACTAACTCAGCTGCCTGTAATTTTAAGAATTGTTTTATCAATTTGATTTGGAGTAACTGTAGCAAATAAAATGTTCTTAATGAATATAGGGAAATATATCATTAAATTGAAAAAATGATTATCACAGTTTTTCTACCTAGAACCAGCCAACATTTTCAACTTTCAAGTATGGGGGAAAACAAAAAATAAAAACAACTCAGAAAATAGCAATCCTATTAGGGACAGTATATCATTCACTGTAATTGCCATGTTATCTGCAGGTATTTCATAGACCACAAAAGAAACATTGAGCCTATTAAATACCAAGTATCCATTTCAATAAATGTGCTCACAGCACTGCATCGTTGACAACTGTGATTTTTTTTCTGTATGAGGGATTGAACTCATGACCTTGTGCTCTCCAGGCAGCTCCTTGTATACCTCCGCTCAATCTCCAGACCCAACAACTTTAGATAGTAAATATGACTATTAACAATGTTTAATTTGCCATTGACATATTTAGTTATAAATTTTGTAAACCTACATTTTCACAAATGAAATTATTTTCTTTCCTTGCGGTTTAAATTACTTTTTTTTTTTAGGTAACAGGGATCAAAGCTACAACCTAACACTTTCCAGGCAGGCATTTCTGCCTCCTGAGCTAAATCCCTGGCCTGTATTAATGAATGTTTCAGTTTATTCATTCAAACAGAATTGTGATTTTAGCAAAGGATGTCAAGGTATACAGAAATTGATATACAATCAGAGAGGAACTGGAACCTCAAATAGTCAATGCAAAATACTAAATACAACAATCACTGCTACAAGCACGCTGATGAAAGCTCGACCTGAATGTGAAGATGCAGTGACTAGGTCTACATGCTCCTGAAGAGAAAAAAACAGCTTGAAATGTACTACAGTTACCACCACCCCCTCCAGGAAGTCCTGATAGGCATCAATTACCATACTCAATGACCAGAACAAATGGACTATTGTTCCCACAAAATGCCTTGGCTCTTTCCACATACCTTTTCTGGCTGACTTGTTCCTTGTTGAATAACATTAGTTAAGCAGCTATAAGCTTATAGGTTGATTGTAGTCTGAGACCCACACTGTACCCACATTGTGACTTTCCTGTATAAATGACCCCTGACAATAGGTCTATGGCCAAAACACTGAAGACCACTCCTGATAATTCAAGGGTTATTCTTCTCTCTTTTTTTCTAAGAAAATTTTTGAAATTTTTTGAATTCATGACTTCATTTCTCAGTGTTGTGAGTCATAAAACTTGATGCATTTGATATCAAACAGGGCAAGATTATATTTCTCTTATCTCAATTTAAATATGAAATGTCTGCTAAAGGCATTGTTCCAAAGCCAGAACTTCAAGCTGCTTGTTTGCCCTGAGTTTAAAATTTCAATGAGCTTTGAGAAGTCCTCAGTCTAATGAACTGCAAATGTATTGGAAGAAGGAGGTCACTGTTGTCCTGTAGCACAATAGGTGCCATTCCTAAGTATGTGTTTGTCACTGACTCCTGGATGCCACTACATGGCCTTCTTTCCTCTGCAGCATCATTCAATAATTCCCATTTTACATAAGTCAAATTTCACTCAGCTCTATTATTGTTTGTTTTCAATAGTCTTTCTGTCTAATTGGCTTTTTTTTTCATTTTAGTTTTTTGATTTAAAGATATGGTCTCACTTTAGAGTTCTGGCCAGCCTTGCACTCACTATGTAGGTTAGGCTGTCTTTGAATACATGGCCATTCTTCTGTTTCAGCTTCTTCATTGCTGGGGAAAAGAGTTGGGCATTATAGCACATGGCATCTGTCTTTTCTCTTCTCCTTTTCACAACTATTCTTTCACTTCAGGGGCACAGTCGTTTAATCCTGAGGTTTGCTTGTGTCAGTAAGGTTTCTGCAGCTCAAGGTGATTTTGTGAACAATAATATAGGAAGCCAAGCAACCCAATTGAGAAATGTGGAATTTCATTAGGTGGGCACAGCACCACTTGTATACAGAAACCCTAACCCCATTTCAAGATCTAAACAAGAGGCTCTGAACTGGAAAGTTAGAGATGTTTTAAAGATAGAATCACAAAAAGATCCTTTTGGAAATCATTTAGCTAGAATCTTATAATAATTTTTGAATGACAACTGTATTCTGCTTCTTTTGTTGAGCAGGATAATTTTTTTTCTTTGGGTACAGGTCATTTTGCTTTTCTTCTGGGACATATACCCTGAGTGATTTTCCATTTTTCTGAGTGAAATACAGGGCACTAGTTAAATGCAAAGCTCAAGATGGCATCTATTAAGCCAACCTACAACACAGCTAAGTTACAAGTCTCAATATTTTTTAGAGTAAAAACAAACATATCTATAATCCCATACTCAAGACGCTGAGATAGGAGTGCTGCTTTGAGGTTAGGGCAATTCTGTGCTCCATAAAGGGTTCAAATCTAGCTCATATACTTAGAGAAAACTTGTCTCAATAAAACAAAACTAAACTAAACAAATAAAACCAAACAAAACAGCTGAATGGAGACCGATTTCTTCAAATCTTAATTCCACATCTTGGGGATTAATTTTTGTACATACACATTTTTTGAGACAGCAAATTTAACGCTATATTGCAATTCACAGCTAATATAACAGCCAAATAGGAGAACTGATTCTTATGGTGAGTCACTGCAAGAGTCCCTGTGCACTGTCTCTAAAGCAGAGCTCATAGTGAAAGCCTACAGGACCAGCATCCATAAACACAGAGGCAGACAAATATCTCATGAATCACTTTGATGTACTAACAATGATATCTCTTCAAATCTCATTTAGGCCACTGAGTCCTTTGTTCTTAATATACTTAAGCAGCATTTTGATATTTAAATTTGGATTGATAGAACCAAACATAAATAACATCAAATACGATACATAAATAATAACTCACATGTTCATTGAAAACTGCTGTATGTAAAAAATGTATAAACAATGAAACTAGGTACAAGTTTCAAATTATAGCTCAGTGTCACCAAGTGATCACCAAGTGATCACTCTCCATTCAGATATAAGAAATATATCTTGGGAGGCTGATGCAGGAAACCTTCCTAGAGTTTGGGGCTAGCCTAAGTTACAGAGCTGTCTGAAATATAGAAACCCTGACTGAGACACCTCAAAGACAATGTGAAATTTGAAAAGTGACTGCATACGACACCTTTGGTTTGCTTTAAAAATTATATCCATACAATATAGAAAAATTCCATAATATTCAACATTTTCTGAGGAACAATGTTGATATCATACATAGTATACAGAAAACACTTTCAGAGCTGGGTATTTAACTCAGCAGCATGAACACCTACCTAGCAAGCTTGAGATCATGAGTTCGATCCCTGTTAAAAAAAAATTCAAATTTCACCTTCATGACACTGGGTCATAATTAGAGATAATCAAAACTAGATCTCAAGTAAAGAACAAATAATTCATGGGTTGACAAGGATGTGGAATAGTGATTCTTACCAGAGCTGGTGTTATTCACCTCAAGGAAGAAATCATAAGCCAACTTTAACTTGATGCTTACCCTAAGAACTTCATGCTTTAACTTCATGCTTCCCTGACTTTCAGGGAAGACCCTCTCTGTTGTATGTCCTGCTATTGGCACACTGTGTCCTGCTAGTCACTTCCACATCCTTTCCAAGCTTGTCTGATCCACCCTAAGCAGAAAACCATTCATGCCTTAACTACTGATATCCCTGCACAATTTCAATTTAGGGAATCTCTTTACATGAATTATTAAAGTCCATTACAGAGAATTTCCATATTTAAACAATGTATATGATCAACCAAGCATTTAAATCACCTCTTAATTTAGATATGACACCCATATTCCTTTCCATTCAGAAGAATATCAGTGTATATATACATGTTTATGCAAATGACTTAATTTAGGCATTTTTCAAGGAGAATTTAACAGGCAGCTTTTTCTGGAATTTGTCCTTAGTAAACACTTTTCCCTGCCCTTGATGACACATTAATATTGCTTCATTTTCTCAAAATTTAAACCTCTATGGATGTTCTGCCAAACATCGTCTATGAGCACATGTGTCACATCAAGTATGTTCAGATATTCTTTGCACTGTTCTGTATAATACACAGGAGTTTATCCGGTGTTTGGGGAGCATTCCTCCACTGAGGCACATCACTACACATCTTTGAATTCTCAGAACCTTTGCCTCCACCTTTCATGAGCATGGAAATATGAGAACATAGTATAAATTTAGATGATCACAAAATACATAAATGCATAAGTTTAAGGAGAGCAGTTGTGGCTATGAGGTACTGCAGCACAGACATTTATAAACTTCTGGCTTTCAGATCTGTTGCTGACAGGAATGAGCGCAGAGACCTAGCTTATTACAACTGCACCCAGCTTGAAACCACTTCGGAATCAGGGTCTCCTCATGCCCTGTCCTGGGTCCAGACTGTTGGAGGAGCAAGGGCAGCAGGCGATTTCAAAAATGGCATGGTGAGGGGCTAGGGATTTAGCTCAGCGGCACAAGCGCCTGCCTTGCAAGCAGGCAGTCGTGAGTTCGATCCCCGGTACCGATAAAAATGAAAAAGACAAAAAAAAAATGGCATGGTGGCCTGGTGGTATCACAGTGGCGACAGCGTTCTAGGGACCCAGAAATATCCTGACCCCAGCTAGAGGTAAAAGGGACACAGGATGACTCCCTGCTAGCCGTAGAGCACCTCAGGGTCTGAGGCTAAGAACACAGGCTCTAGACAGCACAGCTGCTTCTCACCACTGTTTTTTTTTGTTTTGGTTTGGTTTTTTTTTTTTTTTTTTTTTTGTCTTTTTCCTTTTTATGGGTACCGGGGATCAAACTCATGACTGCCTGCTTTCAAGGCATGTGCTTATGCTGCTGAGCTAAACCCCCAATCCCTTCTCACCACTTCTAACTGGTCTCAACCGGATTCCACCCCATTTCACTGCTCCCATCCCATAACATCACCATTGCGTAATTTGGAGGTCTCCCAGGTTATTTCTAAGCAGTCCACGGAGAACAGAAGCAAAAAACAGTCCTCTAGCAAACATCTAGCACTCCCTTTTTTGCCCTGGCCTTGCAATTGATGCCATGACACCGGAAGAGTCTGCCTACGTTGGCCCTCCTGATTGGACAGTTCTTACAGCCCGCCTCTTCATCACTGATTGGCTCAGGCTCAAAATCAACAAACCGATGAATTTGAAGCTTAGCTACAGGAATGCCCGTACTCTTTAACAAAGAGGAAATAACTTGTTCAAAAAGTTCCCATTCTGATGATGGGGAGTTACCCATTCTCAATCCCTGCTTATATGCCACTCCCTGCTACTTTCACTTTTCACTTACCCGGGTCGTCTCTAGCAGCGACTTCTTGCAACTCCCGATTCTCCTTCCACTGGAAAAATGCTCCGAATGCTTATATTCCAAGCCCCAAGTTTGGGCGCCAGGTGCCAGGTGCCATGGCCAGTGCCGGGAAGGAGTCAGGCAAGAGACTGAAGACACAGGGGGACCAGTTGCTCAGGAGGCAAAAGGCGATTTATTGAAGGACTACAGAGTTTTTATAATGTTTCAAAACAAAGAGCAGTACAAGTCACTTCAGGACACTTTCTTGTGCACACAGCAAATGTAAACTTGCTCCTGGGCCCATGAGAAACTTCTATGTTGTGCAGCCCAGGAGGTAAACATGTTCTTGGGCCCATGAGAAACTTCTATTTTTTATGTTATGAAGCTATTCCCAGGTTAATATCAGTGCGATGCTTTGTCTAGAAGGCTGAGGGAATGGATGATGTCCAGCTTCAGTGTGTGGTTTCCCACACCCATTCACTGTGGGACCCCTGGCTCCAGTTCCCAACATATCCCCCTTATTTCTTAGACAAAGCGTCACATGGGAATTTCATTAGCAGTTGATTCTAACTTAAAACGTTTCAAGTCCAAACGCACATTTCTCGTTTGCCCAACAACAGTTCTCACAAAATATGGAAAAATTGTTATCATGGCAATAAATGCTAGAGCTCCAATACCAGCTAGAATGATAAAATGCGAAATGCCCGTGAGGCTTGGAAAATGGCTGGTTAATGCGTTGAATATTTGCTCAGTTTATTTTGCTATGTCAACTTTTATTGCTCGTGCATTGGTTATATCTTGGATAGTCTTATGCAACTTAAGCAAATCTAGAGTATTGGAATTATGCCATATTCCTAGCAAATGATTTTTCACCCTATCCCAAGGTAAATCACTTTCATTATGTCTATGTGAAGTAACACAAATATGTTCATATAAGGCATGACATTTCAAAGAAGACTGTACTTGCAAAGCATATAATTGATCTCCTAAGGTTATTACTGTATCTTGTAGAGCATTTAATTTTTGTTCAATCAGACTATCCCAATTTTCCTGTATTTTCAAAACCAAAGAAACATTATGGGATAACTCATTAACATAGGATGCAGTTTGCACACTTTCTGTAAGAGATATTGTGGACATTGTAGTGGAGGCTATGGAAGTAATAAGTGCAGCAATTCCAGTCATTAACATCCCAACAAATCGTTTGGCCCGATTTAAAAGCTTAGTTAATTTTTGCAAAATAATCACAGAAGGATCTTGATACCACTCTGTGGTGATATTAACAGGTAAAAATACAAATGGAGGTTGTTTGACCAGTAATATGGATGAGTGGTTTCGTGAAGCATTAACACAATTGGATAAGATGCAATCTTTACAAGTAATTTCATAAGATTCATTGTTCTTATTTACAGTAAGTTCTCCACTTATAACACCATATGGTTCAGAAATACAAGCTATGATAGTTACATTTTTTACTGTGCCATTAACAGAAATAGCATCCTGTGTCCCTATATGTTGCCATACAACATTTTCCTTTGCAACAGCAATGTAATCAAGTGCTGCAACCAACTTCCACAGCATGGTAAAAAAGGTGATGTTATTCCTTGTCCATATTCCATATAATAAATTTTGGGGCCTGTAGGTTGTTTCTCTGTAATCACTCCAATCACATAGATCTTTGAAACATATAGTATAATTATGATGGCACAAACGCCCTGAGGGTCCATATACACTTTTGCTTGGATATTTTTGTCTACATTCTGGAATATGCTCAGGGGGATTACCTTTTCCCACTCTAGTTTCACTACTGTTGCGAAATACATACATCATATCTACTCCCCAGTGCATTCCATTAGTAAAGTTTCCATCCCAATCAGAATATCTTTCTATTAATGTACAATTCTTATTTGTTTTAGAAAAACATAGGGGTAATGAAGCAGACATTTCAGTGTAATTATATACAATAGAGATAGGTTTTATATGAGTGGAAGAAGGAAAACTTAAGACACGAATATTATTTACATAAACAGTAACATCATCGTTGTCGGCCCATGACATAGGGTGCAACAAAGGAGGATTAGGTACAAATGCCCAATAATTATCCGCCCACACAGGCATATAAAATATATGCAAAACCCAAATAATGCTTAACAGTTGAGCCAAAAACAGAAGAGTTTCATCTCTTGTTGCAAGAGGCCTTCTGGTCATTGTTCTCGTCCTCGAGGTCATGGTTAGTCGTAGCCTCGTCCTGCGCAATTTTTCTATCTTGCTCTTGGGCAAGTCGTACACAGCGTTCTGGGATCCACCTGGGTGTATCAGCGTCTGTGGGAAAAACACAAACATACCCTCTTCCCCATATCAATACTGGGTCAGGGCCATGTAATAAATTAGTTAATGGGTCTTTCCAATAAACCATTGGCTTGGAAGACAAATCAGGAAACCAATGTCTCTCAGCTGCAGATCTATTGGAAGCATCAAAAGTTAAAAAATTAAGAACGTAAAGAGCATGGTTAAGAAGGGTTTTGGGAGAATACTTATACCATCTCCCCCTTTTAAATTTCTTTAATGTGTTTTTTTAGTGAGAGATTAGCACGTTCAACAGTTCCTTGTCCTTGAGGATTATAAGGCAGTCCAGTAACACGTTTAATATGGAAAGTCTGACAGAATTTGGCAAAGGGTTTACTAACATATGCTGGGCCATTATAAGTTTTAATGGATCCAGGAATGCCCAGGATAGAGAAACAATATAGTAGGTGTTGTATTACATGGGTGGCAGTTTCTCCAGTCATAGGTGAAAGAAGCATGTAATGAGAAAAGGTGTCTATGGTAATGCGTAGGTATTTTAATGACCCCCCAAAAAAAAGGATAATGAGTGACATCCATCTGCCAGAAGTCATTTGGACGGAGTCCTCGAGGGTTGACTCCAAAATGCGGTACTGGAAGTAGAGGCTCACATGAGGGACAGTTTTTAACAATTTCTCGTGTCTGCTGCTGTGTTATACCATATTGATAACGTAAAACCTGTGCAGCTTGGTGATGAAGAGCATGTGACTGTTGTGCTTGCGAAACAGCAGACAGTGCAATATGCGTGGCTCCATCTGCAATTGCATTTCCATGAGTCAAAGTGCCTGGAAGATTAGAATGACTGCCAATATGTCCTACAAAACAAGGCGCAGATCGAGAATGTAAAGATGATTGAATAAGACCAAATAACTGTGCAACAAGGATATTAGCAGTGTTGATAACAGGGACGCATTCTAAAACAGTCAAGGCTTGTACTACATATTGGCTGTCTGAAAACAAATTAAAGGGAACATCAAAGAAAAGAATAAAAGCCCGATGAACAGCATAAAGTTCAGTCTCCTGAGCTGAAGTACTCCTCAATTGCCATACATAAGTTTGATTTGGGGATACTAAAGTAGCTTTTCCATTGGAGCTTCCATCTGAAAATAAAGTAATAGCATTAACAAGGGGTTTCATGCGTATGATTTGAGGAAATGAAAAGGTAACTTTGGAGGCAAATGGAAGAATTTTATCCTTGGGATAATGATGTTGGATTTGACCGGTATAGGATGCTAGAGAAAGAGGAAAATAATCAGTCATATTAAGCAATCATTCGAGCTGTTCAGATGTATAAGGGATTATAATAGAGTGAGGGTCTCTTCCTAAATGCATTATAGACAGTTTTCTTTCTTGCATAATGCTTTCTGCAACCAAAGAGGCATAAGGGGGGAGAGCCTTTTTCGGAGAATGCGAACCATGAATCCATGAGAGAACTCCCTGCTGATACAACACACCTGTAGGGCAAAAAGACGTGGGTATGATGATAAGAGACCAGGGAGAGGAAAAATCACAATAATGAAGCTGCACACTTTGAAGAGCCTTATTAACGAGTTCAGGAGCTTTGCGAGCTTCTGCCGTCATTTGGAGGGGTGAACTTGGGTCAGAATCTCCAGCTAATAAGGAAAACAATGGGTGGAGGTCTTGAGTAGTTAACTTTAGAGATGGCCGGATCCAATTAATTTCGCCTGAGTTTTTGAAAATCATGTAACGTATGCAAGTGAGAAGTATTAAGAGACAATCGTTGAGGAGAAAAATGCCGTGGATATAAGTGAAAACCTAGATAAGAAAAAGGAGGTGAAGTTTGGACCTTCTCAGGTGCGATGAGCAGCCCATTATTTGTTAAATCCTGATGAAGAGAGGCATATGCTTGCAAAAGCATCTCAGAATCTTGATGGGCTATTAAAATATCATCCATATAATGAATAAGGTTGGCAGAGGCAAATTTAGATCTGGTATTGGCAATGGCTGCATGTACAAACTTTTGACACAAGGTGGGGCTCGAACCCACGACCCTGAGATTAAGAGTCTCATGCTCTACCAACTGAGCTAGCCGGGCTGCTTGTAACAGGGTGGCTCAGAGAGTGGTGGCAGAGCAGAGGGCGGGGAGGGGGGCATAAGGAGGATGCCACATTCTCTGAAGATTTGTTTTTTTTTTTATAAAACTTTCTCGAGTTTTTTTTTCCCATTTACTAGACTCAGAGTCCCCTTTTAAACAGTCCTTATTTAGAGTCCAAATTGGAAACACATCCACAGGAACCTTCTTAGGACCCCAAGCACAATAATAATCTTTAATCTTTTCTCCTACTGTTTTCCAAGTCTCAACATTAACCGTTCCCTGTTCGGGAAACCAGGGGCAAACCTGATGCACAAAATCAACAAACCCATGAATTTGAAGCTTAGCTACAGGAATGCCGGTACTCTTTAACAAAGAGGAAATAACTTGTTCAAAAAGTTCCCATTCTGATGACGGGGAGTTACCCATTCTCAATCCCTGCTTATATACCACTCCCTGCTACTTTCACTTTTCACTTACCCGGGTCATCTGTAGCAGCTGTCTTCTGGCAACTCCCGATTCTCCTTCCACTGGAAAAATGCTCTGAATGCTTATATTCCAAGCCCCAATTTTGGGCGCCAGGTGCCAGGTGCCACAGCCAGCTGTGGGGAAGGAGTCAGGCAAGAGACTGAAGACACAGGGAGACCAGATGCTCAGGAGGCAAAAGGCAATTTATTGAAGGACTCCAGAATTTTTATAATGTTTCAAAACAAAGAGCAGTACAAGTCACTTCAGGACACTTTCTTGTGCACACAGCAAAGGTAAATATGCTCCTGGGCCCATGAGAAACTTCTATGTTGTGCAGCCCAGGAGGTAAACATGTTCTTGGGCCCATGAGAAACTTCTATTTTTTATGTTATGAAGCTATTCCCAGGTTAATGTCAGCGCGATGCTTTGTCTAGAAGGCTGAGGTTACTGCAGGACCCCTGGCTCCGGCTCCCAACAGTGGTCCAGGGATTTAGCTTAAGCGCCTGCCTGGCAAACTAGAGGTCCTGCATTCCATCCAAGATCTTGCTACCACAAACTGTGCTGCTATAAACATGGGTGCACATATATCACTGTGGTATGATGATTTTTATTCTTTTGGGTAGATACCCAGAAGGAGAATAGCTGCGTTGACTGGGCCTGTAGACCTAGTTTATGTGAAATCTCCACACTGATTTCCACAGTGGTTGCTTTACCACCAACAGTGGAGAAGGGTTCCTTTCCCCCCCACAACCCCTCCAGCATTCGTTATTGTTTGATTTCTTGACAGTAGGCATGTTTTCTGGGGCAAGGTGACATATCAGTGTTATTTAATTTGCAATTGTAAAATGATAATTTATGCAGAACAATTTGTCACATATTTAATTGCTGTTTCTATTTCTTCATCTGAGAACTGTGTATTTCACCTCAGATGCACATTTTTGGATTGGGTCTTTAAATCTGGGAAGACTAAAATTTTTTAGTTTTCCATACTCTATTATAGTAACACTTTGTCTGAGGAACAGTTGGCAAACATTTTCTCCCACGTTGTGGGTTGTCTCTTTAGTCTGTTAGTGATTTCTCTTGCTGTTAAAAAGTTTTTCAGTAGGGTGAGATTCTCACTTAATTCTCTTTGATTTTTGCTGTGTATAATCATGATTTCTGAGAAATCACTATAATAACCCTCAATATGTTAATAAGGTAGCGTATGTTGATAACTTAGCAATATATTTGTTGATCATAACACTTCCATCTACAGGTAAATAAAATTTACATGCAACAAAATTTTCAGGAAACTTACAGTTATCCTATCTGAAAGTTAATTTTCTGTTTGGGCCTATACCTAAATATCTAGCCCCCAAAAAATTGCACAGCAAAGGACCAAAAGAATCAGAAAAGTGGCATTGTCTTGAGGGCAACAGGAAGAGTGAAATCTTCTTTAAAATTCATAAATCTGCTAACCAGCCAGCCACCTGTCACTAGGCAGCCTATATGTAATCAGAACAAGCAAGGAAGTGAGTGGACAATAGTAAAAACCTGAGCAGGCCTCTTGTCAGAGGTTCAAGGAACCCACAGAGCAACCGATGATTCTAATTAAGAAAAACTACCCAGGAAGTCTCCAGGTGGCCTCAGCTGTTGCCTATCTTGTTCCTTAAGGTGTCTCCTCATTATCAATTCAATCATGCCCAGGCCACATCACAGCCCTGCACATGTATTCATTTTCAACCCTTTCCAACATCTCTCTCTTTTTTTGTTTTGTTGACTCCCAGGATGGGTAGCCAGCTTAAGGTGGGGAAGCATTGAGGAGAACTCCAATTTAAACTCATCATAGTCCATCAGTTCATATCAGTAGTCATTTACCAGTATAGCCAGCAATTGTCAGAAGATGTTAGTGATCCCAGATTCCCCCACAGCCAAGCTTTTACATTGCACCATATCTTCAGAGGCCAGGCTTTTCTGAAGGACATCCAAAGCCAAGTTAACATGAGACCTGTATTAACTACTGTCTTAGTTATTTTTTACTTGTTTCTGACACAAAATACCTGAAGCCCAAGTTGAGAAAGGAAAGGTTTATTTCTTCAATTTTTGGAAATTTCAGTCCACACTCAGATGGCTCCAAGGCAGGTGTGCATGGCTAGGCCGCAGTTCATGGCAGCAGCAATCAGCAAGCAGGAACCAGCAAAAAGCAAGACACACTTTCTTCCTGCCATTATATTACATCCTGGCTCCACCCCTATGTGGGTGTAGCACTAACATCATCAATCCATGTACTACACAATGAACCATCACAAATGCACAATGCAAACTCATGAAGCCTGGGGGACACAGGCATAAATGATGACATTCCACCCCTGACCCCCAGGACTCATGTACATCCATTATACAAAAGACATTTAGTCCACTTCCAAGAGCTGCCAAGGTCCTATGTTTCAGCATGGCTGAACAGTCCAATTGCCAATGTCCTCCAAGATCTAAGGCAAATTCTTAACTGTAACCCCTGTACAAATGAAACAAGGTTAAACATTTCTCAAATGCAAAGGCACAAAGTAAACATTACCATTCCAAAAGTTACAAGAAGGGGAATATAAAGCATTGGAAACAAAAGAAGTCCAGCAGGGGGAACATTAAGTCCTAGAATTCCACGTTCAGCATCAGAAGCAATCTGGTTACAAACTCCAAAAGACTTGGGTAATTCCACCCCCATGGCACTCCAGCGATTTAACTCCTGCAGCTTTTCTCTTAAATCTACTCTTCTCTCTTTTTGCAGCTTCCCTTGAATCATCCACATTCCTGCCTTTTCCAAACTTCTGCAGTCTCCACCACATCTTTGGCTTCACCCTTATGTCTTCACAAATTGCCCTCTCAGGGGTACACTTTTTGGCCTCCCATGCAATTTGCAAGTGAGGTGGATGCCATCTTGCCTCAGAATTTGTGCATTTTCCTTGCACCTAAAATCAGCACCTTGTGGATGCCACCAAGGTTTGCTGCTAACTGGAGCAGTACCTAGGCTTTTCTGTCTTTTGGCTATAGGGGTCAGTTGCCTGGATTGCAGGGATCTGTTTACCTGTTTGTCAGGAAAAGCTTCTCTAAGTTGCCACCATTCTGGAACCTCAAGTGGCCTCTGTCACCTTTCTGGAACATGGCACTCTGTAGCTTTTCCCTCTGAGCAAAATCTTTCACTTTTGCAGTGAGGCTGCACAGGTTGGGGACCCCCTTCTTATGATGCCCCGGGGCCATCTTTCTTATCTCGTTTCTCCTCAGGAATCAAAATCTCAACTCTGTCTTTGCAATGCACAGTCTTCCTGGAATTTTCCTTCTGGCCAAACTTCCAGCATTGTACACTATCCTGCTGATCCCTTTGCTTTTGATATGCAACATAAATCTGGCTAAAAGCCCCCAACAATAGCCATACCACAGCCTCAAGGTTTGATTGCTTTTTAATTTCTTTTTCAAGATTAATCAGTCCATTGTCCTTTGTCTCAGCCTCAGCAAAGACTCTGGGCAGGAGCAAACCTTGAGGTTTGCAGACAAACCTTCTGCCAAGCCATAACACACATCATGTGGAGTCCAACAACCAATACAGTCCTTCTTCCCAACAAAAACATTCCAAGCCTGATCTTTACCATCAGGCCCTCTACCAGCCTTCTGGTCTCCAGAGCTCAGACCAGAATCCCCTCTGCAGAACAGCCTAAGGTGTTCCAACTCTACCCATCCAGGCGACATGTCCAAACTTTTCCAAACTCTGCCCACAAGCCATTTCCAAAGCCTCTCGAAAAACATGGTCAAGTATAGTCACAGCAAATGACCCCACTCCTAGGTACCAAATTCTGTCTTAATTACTTTTTACTTGTTGCTGAGATAAAATACGTGAAACCCAATTTGAGAAAGGAAAGGTTTATTTCTTACAGTTTTGGCAGGTTTCAGTTCACACTCAGTTGGCTCCAAGGCAGGCAGTTATGGCTGGGCCACAGTTCATGGAGGCTGCAAAGAGCAAGCAGGAACGAGCAAAAAGCAAGACACACCTTCTTCCTGCCAGAATTACATCCTGGCTCCACCCCAATGTGGGTTTAGCACCGACACCATCAATCCAAGTACTAGACAATGAACCATGACAAATACGCAATGCAAACGTATGAGGCCTGCGGGACACAAGTATAAACCATGACAACTGCAGTCAGTTACTTACTTCCTATCAAGGTCACTTGGGTCTTCTCAGGAGTTATCTTAGAACCATGTATTACACCTCATGGCTCTTCTGTAAGTGTCAGCCACTTAGAAGAGTCACAATCATTGCTTGACCACATTGCTCTCTGTGAAAGCTTGGGAGAATTTTCTCCTGGTGACTCTTCTTAGGCACACCTTGCTTTGAAGGTGACTTTCCTCTGTGGTCTCATCATCTTCTTGATGAGAAAACCAGGGACTCACTGAATATCTTAGGATGATGCAATCAGAGGTTATTTTATATCCTGGGTCTCCACAACCCTTGAAGGCCTGGGGCCAAAATATTGAATATCCATTTAGCCCATCTCTTTCTCTAAGTTTTGGCTTCCGAACCTTAGTTGTCAAACATCCAAAAGAAGTTTTTGGTAACAATAGAGTATATTAGAGGCAGTAAGTTTAACATTACTATGTTATCTAAACATGAAACAACTTAGTACATTAAATGAATCCTATTTTCTTCTATCCATGGACATTTTAGCATTTGAATACCTACAGTATTAACAGTTGCATATTTTACATAATATATCAGGAATCAGAACCATACATAGTATTGCATCGTGACAATCATGAGATTCTTTTAATAATCTAAATTCCTGTTTTGACATAAAATATCCCTTTTAGTCAATCACCCTTATCTAATACACAAGAAGTTTTTTGTGTATTATTGAACAACGTATTGATCTTTAGTTGAATGTGAATCTCACAAGTCTTTGTTATCAGCAAAGTTTTGCACATGAGACAAAAATCTGTTACCATAAGTAATCCCTACTTTCAAATCATGGAGTCTTGTGCATCCAGAATTACGAATATATGCAATACATCATATAGTTGATTACAATCAACTGTCATAACCATGTGAAACCTTTATATAGGCATCATCAAACCAAAAATATGTATTATTTCCCTTGATAATGACCAATGTGAACATTTAGGAATACATTTCATAAATTTGTTTGAGGTGTCTCATATAATGCTCTGGAGATCATTGAGGTCTCTAATCAATGGACAAAAACTGGTTAAAAATGTTACCAGACAGCTGCTTTCTTATTTATCAATCAGAGCTTGGTCCCTCTGTCTCACTGCTAAGGGACTTTGTTTATTTATCTTTGTAAATTTATTTTTATTTAAAGAAAGACAAAACAAAACAGAAAGCAGGCATAAATAGTACATACATTCAAAGAAAAGAATAAACAGTAATAAATCACTAGTTTGTGTTTACATATTGTCCTCTTACAAATAATTGTTCAAGATACAAAAGTGGAACATATAAATGGGAATTCAAACAGGGAGACTGCACATAGTCCTGTTCAACTATCTATTAAAACTAAGTAATATGGCAATCAATTCTATACACTTAAACATGTATGTATTTATCCATATCTTCATTTCTGTTGAGTTTAAACAAACCAAAGCAGATTAAAATCACTCTAATTGAAGATTAATAGTATTGCTTGATTTCACATCATAACACTATGGAATCAGCACTGGGTACTGTAGTCCCTTTTTTTCTCCTTCAAAGTACTTGATCATTTCATCATGTGTCATAAGTTCTTGTAAATTGTTGATAGGTTTTATGGAAGCATGCAACTTAACATGTGTTACTATCCTTCCTATATTAGAGGGAGAAACAGAACAAATATGGACAGAGCAAAACATAATCCTAGAGATACATAAAACTAAAAAGACATATAAAGCTGCTGTACAAGGAAGGTGTGGTTATTGTGTTGTCTCTTGTTATCATCAATAAAAATGGCTATATCATCAGATAAAGTATAATTGAATATATCAGTGCATAACAGTATTAACAGATATAGAACTTTGTAGATAGTGTAGAGCTACAAAAACAGATATTAATCAAGTCAGAATTGGTATTATAATGAGTAATTGCTATTTTCAGTATAGTTGTCTACACTCTGACAATACTACCAAGCTAACGGTTTTGAATACAATAGGAAATAACAAGAAGCAATCAAACAAATCAGATTTAACTAAAATCAGTAATGTTATAACAGTATAAGTTATAGAGGGATCCAGTTTAAGTTAACAGGAAATTAAAGATGATTACTGTGCTATATCCTGATATTTTTGGGATAGCTGTCTGTGCCCTCAGATCTAGTGCTTGTATAAAAACTGGGATGGAATAAGTTCTATCTATGCAGAGTGGTACAAGTAATATGGGTTTTAATTCCTGATACACTTATAGCAATATCTTCTTCTGTCTTTTTAAAGACTGTTCTTCCCCTTTCACTCCCCTAGGGTGTACTGTGTATTTTTGGGTCTCCCCAACACCATTGGTTTTATATTGTGGAGGGCAACCTGTTATTTATCTAAGTGTTTCTGAACTTTCTCACTCCTGGACTTGATCTCTATTTGTATTTCTTTACTTATTAAAGCCTGTCTTTCCAACCTACCCATAAATACTGGTCCAGTTGCCCCTATTATTCTCTCATTCCCTATCACATCGAGTTCTATTTTATCATATTCAATTTTGGTCCAAATACCCTTCCTCGGGTCAATTATATTTCCTATAATGATCATCTCGGTTGGCCCTATTTTTTGATCCACTCTGCCTGTGATTCTCTCTTTTTTTCACTTAATTTAGTGTATATAGAACATCTGCATTAGAATTTGAATCCAACTTTCTCTGTCTCATTTCTGCTCTTCTCTTTTTATGTCATCAGTTGTCTATTTGTCTTCTTCACTTTGCTTTTTGCTCCATTCATTGTGGCCTCTCTACCACTGTTCCTGAAATCCTGGTGATTTTCTTTCTCTTTTGAATGTCCTATAGTATTCTCTGTAGGGCTGGATTGGTGGTTGTTAATTTTCCCAGTTCCTCTTTATCTTGGAAGCATCTTGTTTCTCCATTAATTTCTAGGAAAATGTTTCCAGATACATCAATCTGGGCCATATGTTATTTTCTTTCACAACTTGGAATGATTCACTCCATTTTCTTCTCGATTTGATGGTTTGTGCCGAGAACTCTGATATAATTCTGATGGACTTTCCCTAATAAATGATCTATTTCTTTTCTCTGACAGCTTATAATATTCTGTTCTTATATTGGATTTTTGGGATCTTGATTATTATCCACCTATGTGTAGTTCTGTTTGGTTTAGGTGGCTGGAGTTCTGTATGCCTCATACACTTGAGTATCTTTTCCTTTTCCTAAGCTTGGGATGTTTTCCTTATTTTTGTGAATAGCCTTTATGGTTCCTTTGTTTGTACTCCTGCTTCTTAATTCACATTCATTATTCTTAAGTTATACATCCATTTGTCATCATCTAGCCTTTGTATTGTTACTACTTGTTTCCTTGTTATTTTTAAGAAATTTTTCCTTTCATGATCCCACAGTGCAAACCTGTCCTCTAGTTTGGATAATCTATCCTTAGTTTCTTGCAATCAATTTTGCCAGCTTTCAAAGGAGTTTTTAAATTCATGGTTGTCTCTTTGAACCAGCTTCCTTTCTTCTATCTTTTCTCTATTTTCCTATGAAACAATTATCCCATTTTTTTTGTTTTCTTCCCTTTTTCCATGTTTTTTCTTGAGAGGTGCTTAGCATTTCTTAAATTATTCTATTTGTATCTTGCTTCACTCGGTTCAATATTTCACCTTTCAAATTATCTGTGCATTCCTGAAGATACTGCTTTAAGTCTACTGGAGCCATGTCTGATATTGCATGTTTGCTGTCCTCATTCTCCTTTGCATTTACCTTTCCTGGATCCATGTTCTCATGATTGGGGAATGGGAACCCTTTATTGTTCATTCCTCTTATTATTTTTTGTTCCTTCCATACAGGTGTATATAGGAGGTCCAGGTTCTTTATTTGTTGGTTACAGTTTGTCTGAAGTGCTGATTGTATGTTCCCAACAAGTGCAGTGTACTATGTAGGTACAGACCAGGGAAGCCTATGGTGGGCCAGCCCATCTGGATTAATCAGACTGCTGAAGGCTTCACTGCATTAAGATGAACTTACAAGCATCAGGACTGGTATGGGCTAGCCTATTAGTCTCAGCCTTAGGCATGACATAGGTCAGGTGTTCCCCATCAATCCCACTTGAGAAGGGAGAAGCTGACTGAAGTCACTGAAGCCCCTTGTTCTGGCCAATTTGCCCTGTCCCAGAATGTCATCGCTTGGAACTCTATGGAAAGGGTTTATTCTCGTCACTCACCACAGGTCAATGCAGGGTTCCCTGCTGTTGGGAGCAGGCACCAGGGGTCCAGCAGTGAACAGTTATGGAAAACCACACACTGAAGCTGGACCTCAACCAGTTCCTCATCCTGCAGTAACATCATGCTGATATTAACCTGGGAATAGCATAAACAAAAGAAGTTTCTCATGGACCCAGGAACATGTTTACCTCCTGGGTTGCACAACATAGAAGTTTCTCACTGGCCCAAGAACATGTTTACCTTTGATGTATGCACAAGAAAGTGTCCTGAAGTGACTTGTACTGCTCTTTGTTTGAAACATTATAAAAACTCTGGAGCCCTTCAATAAATCGCCTTTTGCCTCCTGAGCAACTGGTCTCCCTGTGTCTTCAGTCTCTTGCCTGACTCCTTCCCCGCACTGGCCGCAGCACCTGGCACCGTGCAAGCTCCGCTGTCTGTTAAGAGCACCAACTCCTATCTTCAGTGTGAATGCATCGCCAGTGACATGAAACTGATGCGCTTTTGTGTAGTTCCATAAATCTTGGCTGCATGAGATCAAGTGTAGGAGTGGTAGCACGTTCAAGTGGCAGCACTGAGACTATATTTGCTTCAGTAGTAGCACTGGGACTGTATTTTTAAATAGTTTCTCTCACCTTAATTTGTTCCAGGCATGGGAGGGTCTATCTCCCTCTGCCTGGGTCTCACTATGCTGTATTATTTTTGGAATCTAGGTTGACATCTCAGAGAGTCTCTGTAGTCTGCTGTTACATATCACCATCTTTCAACCTCCAGGACTTTGTTTATTCATCATAATAATATAATTTCTAAATAATGAGACTATAAATCAGTGATGAATAACAACATATTGCATTCATATACCCAGTCTTTATGACATTTCGAGCAGCTGGAAACCAATGTGAAACCATGCTTTGTAAATTCACAACCCATTAAATCAATTCTAATGACTATAGGTGTTCCAGTACATCTCAAGACATGAGAGGGAATTGACAATGGAAATAAAATATCACCAAGTTAGTGAAGTAAAAAAGAAACATCAGCTCCAGTAGCAAACATGAAAAGGAAAGATTGTCAATAGTTAAAGAGAGGCTTTGGCATGCATCTCCTATGGGAATAGCAGCAGACACCAAATTGCAGTCAAATCCTTGATTTCCACAAATAACATGACAAGCTTTAGAGGAGACATAAGACAAGACAGTTGAGCTACAGATTCAGAAACATTTAGTTGAATGGGTAAGAGAGATCACAATTGAATCAACAATATGCCTGTATAAGCAGTATCAATGACATCAGGAATCACAAAAGTGCCAATTTTTGATGCATGTGAACAGGAAAGAACCAGGCCAGCTGTCCCAGGAGGTAGGGGATCATGAAAAGTAGTAGGGACCTTATCAAACTTATCAGGGATTTCCAAAGTAGGGTCAGGTTTCATAGAAATGTCTTTCCAAGCATTTTTGTAGTCTGGTTTGCATTTTTGTATGTTAATTGCTTTGACAAGATAGACACTGCTGCTGTGTTGTCCACATGGCATTCACTAGCTTAATTTATCATTCTATAAAGCTAAGGCAAGGTTCAGTGGCCTCCTGTTTAACAGTGCTGAAGGAACCTTGTGTGTGCACTGCTTCAGGGATTCTTTTTCAAGCCTTTAAAGCAATTTAAGCCATTTGAGGGTAATAGTCTGAGGTTGGCAATGAATTTGTTGGCAAATTTCAGAAAAAGCTCTCTCCCCATAATTCAGTAACTCCTATAGCAATATTGCAATCTAAATTATTTGTAGCTTGCTTGTCCACAACATCAGTATATTCTTAGAGCCACACCTGATGTTGGGTTTGAGTGACAATAGCATGCATTAAGACTTTCCACTCCAAAGTTGTCATTTCATAGCCATGACTAATAACCCTCAATAATGCCAATTACAAAAATACTTTTATATCCATATTCCGGACAGCCTTTTAAAAGCTCTTTATCTTTTTTTATTTTTCTCTTTTGGAAGAGGGGATTCAATTTATAATCTTGAAGTTGCCAGGCAGGTGCTTATGCCACTGAGCTTAATCCCCAGCCCCTTTTAACTCTTTAAACAGTTACTGAAAATCTTCAAATTGTGGCTTTTGTCACTGATGCAAAACAGGACAAGCAGTTAATTCCCCATGTTGTTTGGCTTCTTGAGCCACCTTTTGCATGGGCGTTAGAAAAGGTAAGGTGTTTCCCAGAGATTTTACAGGGTTTGCATCTTGTGGAGGCAGTGGCGAATGTCACCTCAGCAAAGATACCAGGTGTGCAAGACACAGATCAGATCTCGAGGGTCCTCAGTGCAGCAGTTTACCTGTTTTTTCCCAATCTCTCACACTGACCACACCCACCTCAAAGACAATGATCATGAATTTCCCACAAGAGCTGCACCAAAATATCATCGGAAGTAACAGGGCTCACCTTCCTAAAGAAAAGCAGTTCTGTGTTATGTTTCTGTTGCATTTCAGATATAGGATTCATCATGACCTCACAGGTGAAGGGATTTTTTTTTCAGAAAATGAGGTGGTTTTCCAAACAAAATGAAATAGACATGCTTTGGGGGCAGTTTTCTACCCCAGGAGCACAGCAATGATAAGTCACCATCCACATCAGCCATCTTCACTTCAGAGTACCTGTTTAGGTAGCAAGCTGTTGGTATCCATGCCTAGATCCCCAACCCTCAAACAGATGCATGGTGAAGGCCCAAAAGAATGAAACAAGTAACACAATCTTTAGGGATGCAAGAGAATTGAATCCTTGGCAGAGCTCATAATTCTTCTAGCTGGCTGGCTGACTGATGCTGAGCAGCCCATATGTAATCAGAACAAGCAAAGAGTTGAGTGGACAATGGAGGAAACCTGAGCAGGGTTTTGGGATGGTTTTAAGGAACCTTCAGAGCAACAAATGATGCTAATTAAGGAAAACAATCCAGAAAGTCTCCAGGTGGCTTCAGCTATGACCTATCATGCCCACTGAGTGTCTGCTCATTCTCAGATCAATCATGCTCTGGCTATGCCAGAGCCCTGCATGTGCACTCAGCTTCAATGGCTCCAACAAGTTTCCAAATAACTGCATGAATCACAAGCGCATATCACTCAGGTCTCATTCAAACACTGTTGCCTTCTCTCACTCACAGACATAGCCTTTGTATTTTACTGAAAACTGATATTTGCCCTATCTAATCACATTCATGCTTAGTCACCATGCTCACCAGAAGAGAATATGGCAGTCTGAGCCATGAGATGCTGAGGACAGAGTAACACATTTCTTTTGGTCAATACTCTTTCTCAGCATGCATAATATTTTCATAGCAAATGAGTATGAAACTCACCATTGTGATAATAATGAAAAATTAAAAGTAAAAGATGCTGTAAGCAAATAAGAAAAGGTGATGTGAAACTCATTAACTAAATTGAAGAAATGACATTTTACCTACAGTTGTGTGAATAACACAAGGAGGTTACCCCTACAATGTTAAAATAGTATTGATGGAAGAAGCAGTAGACATGAGCAAAGACATGAGGCTCTGCTGAGCACAAAGACGGGGCATTGTTATGCACTGTCCAAATGTGAACCAAAAAGGAGGATTGAACCTCTGAGAAACTTATCTCTCTTGTGCTTGTAGAAGTCTAGTAAAATGTTGCAGAGCCACTTAGGTTCAAGGCAAATTCTTGATGGAATAAGCCAGCATATAGATGAATTTTCATGAGTTTGGATAAATCTATACTGCTATCATAATTATTTTTGGGAACTCAGGTTGTGCATCCTACATTTTTCTTCACATCAGAACATCAGTAAAAGACCTGAGAGACTTGCAAATTATTTGCCAATATAAAATGACTTCCTCTGTCAGTGCATCCTTTAGTGACAATTTAGGTACACAGAGGCCCCGACAGCATAGGCTGCAAAGGCTCATGTTAAGGTGACTGGAAGCACCATGCAGGTTCCTAACACACCTACTTCTTGCTGATGCAACACACAATGTAATGGCTTGGTACTGCTGGAGAAGCTATCAACAGTCCTGAAAAATCAAGCTATTGATATAGGTTTGTTTCTCTCCAAGAGAAAAATTACATATAACATTAGGTAACTAAAGAAATTTCTCCTGTCTCAAAAATGTCACATCTTATCCTTTCCCATCTGTTGTAGTCAGGGTTTGTGAGGAAAGAGACTTAACATGGAACTTATAACTGATAAGATAATTTAACAATATTTATCTCAGAATGTCAGATTTAGAGAGATATAGAGCTTTTCAGATACTAGAGACCAAAAAAATCCAACTGAGTACTTGAGTGCTATGACAATATCCAGCACAAGTACAGCTGAAAAATTTGAGCCCAGGGCAAGGACAATCAAAAGTTTACCTGGAGACTTAGAGACACTTACAATGTGTCATGAAAGTCTCTGTTAAGATAGTACCCTAAGAAGGCTCAAAGTTCAGTGTTGGAAGATAGAAACTCTGTTCCTTTGGTCATAGAATCTATGCCACAAAGTTGAGTTATCATTACTGGAGCCAAGGCATGAAGCTCAAGATAAGAGACAGAGATCTGCAAAAGAGAACAGTAGCCATACACAACAATAATGAGGACCTGAGCTTCTTTGATGATGATGTTGATGATGATGATGATGATGGCTGAGTTCATATCTGGAAAACCAGTGCTACCAGCTTCACTATGAGAATCAACATCCCAGCTCCTTTCCCTCTAGTTCTCATTTAATGCTGTTTTAAACAATCCATCAATGCATGTTCTGTCCCAAAACCATGATGACTTCATTCACTGGGTAATCCAAGGTGACCATTACTAAGCAGGCCACAGCACCAGAGCAGTTCTTTAGATACTTAAAATCTAAACAGGCTTTATATCACTTCATATATTAAAGTGATCATCTGGTCTGCTTCACATAAGCAACAGTGAGAAAACCCGAGGCTCATTCTAATGAAATAATCAGGAACACAAACCTTCACAAAGTAGTCTTCACATCTGCTTTGACAAACCTCTCACTCAAAATATGTGATATGTTTCTATCTGTGTGTCCTACACACTACATAACTGTGGTCATTTGAATGAAACTGTAGTCAGGGTAATTGACCCTCTGATTTTCCATGGAAATTTTAAAAATCTTTTCTAAGGAATGTATAAAAAGAAGCAGTTATGTACACCTATGTTTCACTGCAGTACCCTGACAGCACTGAACCCAAGAGAGAATGTCATGAGGCTGGTGGTATGCACATCACCACCTCAACAAGGCCGAGTTTCTCCAGATGCTGGAGGTAAAATAGTGGAAATAATTTAACAACAAAAACAGTTGAATTAAAATATACTGAATACACTGAATATACCAAATCTAAAGTGGGCCTGGTGGCTCGTGCATGGAGCCCATTACTTGAGACCCTGAGGAAGGAGACTTGTTGAGACCACTCTGGTTTATAAAGTGATCTCAAAGCCAGCCTGGACTTCATAGCAACATGCTTACTCAAAAAGATAAATATATCAAATCTAATGAACATAATAATGTACTAGTGATTGCCTTGTGACATTAGCATGACTATCATGTTTATACTGACCTATAGTCTACTAGGAAAAGCTAAGTTACAGCCCATTTCACAATAAAATATCACACCATTTACCAAATGGAGTACACTGGTGAGTATTTATTGTTCATCATTGATATTTTGTGGTGATGGAGCAGTGCTTGCTGCTGCTCTCCATAGAAAAATGACTATTGCTGCAGTAACAGGAATCTGCATGCATCACTGCCATATGTCCTTAACTCTGAGGAAGAGACCCACTACAGGAAGCACTGCACTAATGAGAATTACTAATTTTAGTCTTTTGAATATTTGAAAAACCGACTTTGGTAGTAGTTGAACTACTTACCTACATTTCCACCAACATGGTTAAATAGTTTTTTTACTCCTGCAGTCTCATGTACATTCCTTAGATCTTGTGGTGATTTCTTTTCTCTGCAATGAGATGATGTCCCTATTTGAATTTCTCTATTGGGCAAAAATGCTCAATAGTTCTTCAGGTATTTCTTGGCAAGTTGTACATATGCTGAAAAATGTGTGTTCCTTTCACGTTCCTATTGGTTTTACATGTTAGCTATCAGGGAGTAACAGGTAAAATTTCTCTCATTTTGTAGTTTATTTTGTAATTTTGTTTGACTTTTTTTGTGGCTTCTATGTTTATGCAGAAGGATTAAAATCTTACAAAGTCCTTTTTGCTTGTTTTGTCACCCTATCTTATTTTCTACACAAAACAGCAGCAATAGCATTAAGAAAAAAATGTTTTTAATACCTCTACATTCAGAACATGGAATGCCTGGCTCTTTCATGTTTCACTGTTTTACTCTAATAGAGGCGTATTTGATAGTGCTGCACAAATTACAATAAAAAGTACATTTCCTGAGTGAAAGAAAAATCACAATTTGCAGTAGTGATTCTTTTGTTCTATCATACATTTTTATTCTTGACCTCAACTTACTTGTTTCCTCAAATTTCAAATGCAGGGATAAAAACAACTGCTTCACACTCTGCTAAATCATCTAGCAGTTGCCACCCAAATTCAGCTTCAAAGCCATGATCATCTCATCTCATTCTCTCCTGATGCTGGGACTAAAGAAATCACCATTAGCCAATCTTTATAGGTAACTCCTTACCAATGCAATTATTTAAATACAAAATGATCAAAAATTGCATACTTTTTCTTAGTTTTTATAAAATAACAAGGAATATAAAAGTGACAATTCTACTATACTCAATACAAGAATGAATGGGTTAAATTGACAACTGCCCCAATGATGCTCAGGATGGTCACTGCATAAACAAGTGGGCTTCCCAAGTGATTCTTGGGGATAACTTCTAGGTGCCAAGTGATAAAAGGACAACTATTGATGTGTAATTGTGAGTATTTAAAAAAATGTTGATGCTGGGGAGGAACGGGAAGAGATCTAAAGCATTAAGCTACATCTGCAGAACTTGAAGATATATTTTGAGACAGGGTTACACTAACTGTGTAGGTTAGACTCAAATTCCTCTTCCACTAATTTAAGCTCCCTGAGGTGATAGGGTTACAAGCATGCATCAACAAGACCAGCAAGATTTACTTTCATGATGAAATGAGAAAGTACATGTACTCAGGATATATGTATTATAGATTCAGTCTTCTATTATAAGCTGTAATACAAACTCCAAATTTTCCCATTGATGGTAAGCAGAAATGTGCTTCAGGGAATCTGGCCACATGCTGTAGTAATACAGGCTAACAATGTAGTTTACAGTGTCTTTTACTTTATGAAGTATGTCAGGTACTTCAGGTACAAAATAGATATAGTTTTAGTGATGATTACACAACAGGTGAGTAATGTATTCTTCCAAGGATAATTGAGACTTGGGCAAGCAATCTTCACTGGATTAGGGGTATTTAATGAAATGCTCACTTGCGTTTTCATGACACCACATATTTTCAAAACATAATACCATTGGAACCTAAGCAGATTTTGAATTCAACAACACTGCATTAAACACTTTACAAATTACATGAATGTAAAAATGGAAGTGAAAACCACAGGCCACAGGAAACCAACTGGTACTCATGGCCCAGTGTATGTGTTTAAAGATAATCGGCACATGCCATAAACATCAGGCACTGGTCCTTATAAATAAAGAGATATGTCACTGTATAAATTCACAATTCAGTAAAACAGAACACAATCTGAATATTAATTTAGCAAATTTACTTTTTACTGTGTTGACAGCTCAAAATTTAGGTTTCCCTTCATGCCATTACTCCAGGGTTTTAGGAAAAACCTGTAATAATTACAAAATATATAATGCATTTACAGCATCAATGACTAAAATAAAGGCATTTGCATGAACATCCAATAGCAATCTTTTCCCCCAAAACTCCTTCACATTTAAGAAAATTGATTTCAAAGTATCATTACTCATAAATCATGCCAAATTTTATAATTTCTGGAGATATTAATATATTTTGTGGTGTGCCATTAGAGACAAGTTATGGTTATGTCAGTATGGGCCAATCAGAAATTCACAGTACTATGGTTTACTTTGGTACATGTGGAGAAACATTACTGGCAAAGTAAAGAAGCAATATAAACATAACAGCTAAAATTCTGATGGATAGAAAAACAACAGTTTAGTTAAATGACAAATATTGGCACCACTGAGAAAGAAAATCAGCCAACATAATGTACATGGTATGATGTCCAGTGATGTTAGGAAATCAGCAGATACCTTGTCTCGTCACCACAAGGAAAACATAACATTCATTAATGTGAAAGTTATGTGAAAAGAACACAACTTTGTCAAAACCACATGCTCCAAGCCTTACAAATGTATATCTTAATGCCAAATATTGCATCCACTTCAGAAGCATCATTTATGAAAGAGCAAGTGAAGCATGTGCATCAAAAGATTAAAGCAAATGCAGTGTTAAAATTACAATTCACCAACAAATAAGTGACTAGACTAATTAATAGTATTGCTCAATTTTATATCACAGTGCTACAGAATTTGCATTGGGCTTCTTAGTGTCTTTTCTTCAGAGTATCTGTTCATTACATCGTGTATTATATAACTTGTTCCCATAAATAAGTTAGAAATTCTTCCCAGGTATGAATCTCTATGTATATATCAATCCTTTCTTTATTATTGGGAAAAACAGATCAAAACAAGACAACAAAACAAATTCGTATAAAATCATGATATGAAAAAGACATATAAGACCACAATATTGGGTGATGTACAGTATTTACTATGCTTTCTCTTGTTATTATCAATAGAATTTTCCACACTATCAAGCATTATATAGTTAAGCATAAGATTGCATAGCTAGTTTTATAAAAACAAATTTGGAGACATTGTATGATGTGAAAGCAGTTAATAATCAAACCTGGAATGGATATCTTTTATTTATTTATATTTTTTGTACTGGGGATCAAACTCACGATCTCACACTTGCCAGACAGGTGCTTAAGCCACTGATCTAAATCCCCAGCACCCCAATGCATATCTTTTACATCTTGTCATCTTCAGAGTAGTTGCCTCTACTCTTAGACTTGATACCAGCAAGCATACCAAATGTGAATAAAATCAGTCAAGGCCAAATAGCATTCAGACAAACCAGCTTCAAATAAGATCAGTCATAGTAAGACAATGTAAGTAATATAGGGTTTCAGTTTAAGTTAATAAGAAATTAAGGATAGTTACCATGGTATAACCTGATATTTTTGGGTTATATGTCTGTGCCCTCAAATCTAATATGAGTAGACAGACCAGAATAAAATATAATCAAACTAAACAGAGCAATAAATCTACTGTACCTTTTAAATCCTGATACACTTTTAACAATGCCCTCTGCCTTCTTTTTTTAGGCAATTCCTCACCTTTCTCCTTCTCAGGATACTATTATTCACTGTTCAGAGTGATAATAGTTGTCATGGTTTCTGTCTGTGTCCCCCAGGCCTCATAAATTTGAATTGTGCATTTGTTATTCGTTCAGTGTCTAGTGCTAGGATTGAAGGTGTCAGGGCTCCACCCACAAAGGGGTGGAGCCAGGATGTGATGTAATGGCAGGAAGGTGTCTCTTTCTCTTTTCTGGCTTGAGCTTGCTGTTGGCAGCTGCCATGAACTGTGGTCCAGCCCTGCCCGCCTGTCTTGGAGCCAACTAAGAGTGGACTGAAACCTCAAAGAATTGTACAAAATAAACCTTTCCTTTCCCAACTTTGGACTTCAGGTATTTTGTCTCAGCGATGAGTAAAAAGTAACTAAGACAGTAGTCTAGTCTCGTATGTTGAATTTCAGCATACATAAAGATAAAGACAGCTACTACGAAGAGAGTGAAAGGCCTTATTGTAATTATTATCAACTTCCCCAAAATCAGTTCTTGAAGACCAAAAAAGCCTGCATCATCCTGTAATTATTTGATTAGTTCTATAATGTTCAGTATATATTCAGTGCATGTGAATATGGGAACAACTATGTAAAAGAAACCTAGAGACAGTAAGATAAACAGTGAACATCTCCAGTGGACCTGCTTTGAAATCTGTGTTTCTTTAACTTGTTTTCTTATGAACTGTTCTGTACTGTTTTGTCATGTTTAATCTTACCCTCCTTAAATTAAAAAATAAGTACGTAGGAGAGATAAGCATATTACTAAGTTTTTATTGGATCATTGAGCAGCATTGTTCACAGTGTCATTATTTGAATGCCACTTTGTACGCTTTAATTTTTTAACTTGAACAACTATTTCTAAGATGACAATATGTAACTTATCAACTAGTGATTTCTTGTTAATTTTTTTGAAATTCTGTGTTATTTCTACCTTTTTTCTGTTTTTTTCTCTTTAAATAAAAACATTACAATTCACCAAAAAATATGAAAATTAAGTTTTAAAGACAAAACATTAAGTACATAGATACTGTTTTGCATTAAGAACTGGTGGTCAACTTAATGTCAGCTGGATTACATCACCATGCCATTGAGCAAAGATGTTCCACCTGAGGTAAGTTGCCAGGATAAATACGAGGAGAACAAGGGAGGTGATGAGGGTTGAGACATTAAGGAAGCATTGTGGGTTGTCCTACGAGTTGCTGTCTGAGCTGTTGGTTCTCCTGAAGAAGGCTTGGTCCTCACAATGAGCATTACTTCTTGGCCGGGAAGGGCTTGGATGGGAAGACATGTGCTGCTGGGTCTCAAGAATGAGCTCATCACACTGCTTCCAGGCATGTACTTGACTGTGCTTCTCATCGGAGGAGCTCCGGGCCTCCGTGTCACTGAGGACAGCTCTGGTGCCTTTCAGAATAGACCTGTTCCTTGTTGTGAGTGTGACTTCTCAGCTCCAGCATAGAACACTCATCCCACAAGCACAGCTCCATCATCCAGCTGGGATAGGCTTTCTAGCTTCCACAGCTGACCCTTGAGTCTTTCCAGCATGAATCCATAAATGACACTCTATGAATCCTTATTTTGTGCTCTGGACCTCCAGTTGGACTAATAGTAGGCATTGTCCTGAGCTCTGGATTTTTATCTGGACTCATGTGGGACATTGCTATGGGGTTTAGGCTCTTGACTAAATAATCTATGTCTTTTAGCAGTAACATTCATTGTCAAATACATGAAAGAATTCACACTGGCGAGAAACCCTATGTATGTAAGCAATGTGGAAAAGGTTTCACCCAACCTGGAAATTGTAAGCAACATGATAGAATTCACACTGGAGAGAAACCCTATGTATGTAAAGATTGTGGATAGACTCCCTGCAGTTTCCTGTGTTAACTCCCGGTGACTATTATAAAAATAATATTATAAACATTTGTCTTGATCCAATTGTTCTCTGTGCACACCCCTGACTACAACAGTAACTATCCATACCTAAAAGTGAAAAGCACATTTCAGTTTAACATGTTTAATTACAAGATGCCATATTGAAGCACACAGACACTTTAAAAAATCTAGAGAGGTACAAGTGATTAACTGAAAACCTTACAACATGTGCACTTGAGGAGAGCTCCACCTTAGATTTGTCATTTCTGGAAAATTTGTGATTATTTCTTCAGGTCTCCTAGGGAATTATAAAATAAACTTAGATTTAAACTGCCTGACCAGTGACGCTTTTAATAGGTATTTAACAACAAATATGGATTGCTAATATATCGCACATTGCTAATCCACATAGGATCTCAGCCCAGTGAGCTCTTTCAGATATGTAACAATGATCATGTATGCAGAGAGGATTCCCATAACACATAGGATTTATCTCTTGTGTGAGTTTCTACATGTAAGTGAAATATATGGCTCTGGCTGCTGAAAGTGTCTCCACTTGCTTACATAGCCAGTGGTTCTTCCCAGTGTGAATTCTTTCACATGTTTTGCAGTGACTGTATGCATTAAAAGCTTGCCACATTGTTATATACATAAGGTTTCTCACCAGTGTGAAGTCATTGATGTCTTTTAAAATATCCACGTGTGGTGAAAGCTTTCTCATGTTCTTCACATACATAGGGTTTGTCAACAGTGTAAATTTTTTCATGTATTGAACAATGAGTGTTTCTGCTGAAACCTTTCCCACATTCCTTACATATATAACTTTTTTGCCCAGTGTGAAGATTCCATGCATTATGCAATATGTACATGTGCTCAAACCATTCTCACGATGCTTATATACACTGGATTAATCTTCAGTGTCAACTTTCATGTTGCTTACAATGTCCATGCAGGGTAAAAACTTTCCCACTTTGCTTACACATGTAGGGTTTCTCTCCAGTGTGAATTCTTTCATGTTCCTTATAATGTCCGTGTTTGGTAAAAGCTTTCCCACATTGCTTACATATATACAATTTCTGCCTGTGAAGTTTTTCATGGATTGCACAATAAGTACATGGGCTGAAAGCTTTCTGACAGTGCTTGCATTTATAACATTTGTCTCCAGAGTGTAGACTTTCATGTGCTTAACAATATGTATATGTTGTAAAAGCTTTCCCACACTCTTTACATATGTAGGGTCTCTCTCCTCTGTGAATTCTTTCGTGTTTCTTACAAATTCCATGTGTGGTAAAACCTTTACCGCATTGCTTGCATACATAGGGTTTCCCTCCACTGCAATATTTTTTATGGATCTGAACATTGTGTGTTTCTGTTTCTTTCACATTCAAATTACCTTCTGCAGTACAAAGGAATACTTCTTTACATTGATTCCAAGGTGTATGTCCATAGGATTTCCCTAGCTTGTCATTTCTGTAAAAAAAAAAAAATCACATATAGGATTGATAATTATATTACTAAGTTTTTGTTGGAGAGTTGAACAAAACTGTTTGCAGTCTCGCTGTTTGAATCCCCACTTCATATGTTTCACTTTTGTATCTTGATTAACTATTTCTATGAGCACATAAGAAATCATCGACTAGGTATTTCTTACCATTTATTTTCACTTTGAAAGTAGCATTATTTCTACTTATTTTGTTTTGTTTAGTCTATACTTACATAAAATTTAAAAAAATCACAATGAAATGGGTCTCTGTGTTAATGACTACATTAACATGAAGTTCTGCTTTTAATTCTTGCTAAGAAATTCTGACAATGAAGCAACAGAATGGCCTTGTAAGATATGTTGAAAACAACCATTCCCAAAACACTAGTACACATTTGGAAATCTTAAAATTTGATACCTTTTGAAATGCAGAATATTTAGCTTCACTTTGGGCATGGGTATATATGTGTATCACAGAGAAATCATTCTGATACATTTCTCAGTCATAGTCTCCTTTCTATCCTTAACCTGTAATTCCCATTTCCATACAGTCAGTGTTACCTTTCTCTATCAATCTCTTTCATTTCATTCCACAATTAATATTTTGGTTTCTCATCTAAAAGAAACCCTGTGACATTTTAGGCTTATATCTGAGCTATTTCACTGAATTGATGGGAGAACGACTCACGCATTTCTTATCATAAATGACATTATATTGTTTATTTTTTGACATTATATAACACGTTTTTATGTTCCATGCTGGGAATGAACAACAGGTATTAGCATAAAATCTCTAGCTTTTATATTTATTTTAAGAGATTTTCACTGATTATTAAGCTGTGAAGTTTGAACTTGAATTTGCCATTCTGCAAAATCTGATTCATAGGGTGCTGGGTTTACAAGAATGCAGAACCACAGAGAGTCTATTAAGATTTTCCTTCTCCACAAATCCAGTTATAGATTGCTAAGCTGCTTCAAGGCTTGGTCTCTTATAACTTGATCTGCTTTGTATATGAGTAAGCATGTATCTGTATTTTATGTGGATTTTGAGTTTTTAAAAATATATCCAGGACAAGTATAAGGGGATCAACTTCTTGAGATAACTGCATACTGATGCTCAGAATGAATGCACATAACATTCCACCAGCCTACTAAGAATTTTAATCAGAATGTGTGATTCTCTATAGCATGGCTTGGAAACATGAGCACTCATTTTTATTTCAAATTCTATTGCAATCTTAGCAATTGTTAGATAAAGAATGTGTTGTATTTGCAAGTATATATGGATAGAAAAACTGGAGGCAGAATGTCATAACTCAAAGTGTATTCCTTTTGCACACGTCTATATGCAATGTCATACAGTTTTATGATTTAATTCCCTTATTATACATACCCTGGCTTATACATCTTGGGAGAATATTACTGACATTAAATTGAATGGTGCCTCATTTCTTTGGCTGTCATTTTTCTGCTCACAAACTAATTACTCAGGAACATTCCTTCTCGTTGTGAGTGCGAATTACCTTAAGTATCTCCAGTAAATTTTGCATTCTTTTTCAGCTTCCTGGATATCCTGAAGTCTTCCTGAATTGTAGACATAGAAATACCTGTATTGATTAGAGTAATATATACAAATTAATAGATTTTTTTAGATTTATGATATAATGTGACTAGGTCTGAGCTATTTTTCAAAATATTTTCACATTCCTTTTAATGGAACAGCAGTGATAAGCAACAAACTTTCTCACAACATGAGTGACAAAAAGATGTCATGCTTACCTATCACAGTCAAGTTCCTAAAGATTTCGCCCATCACATCTCTGTAGAGGTTCGTTTGGGATGTACTCAGCAAAGTGCACTCCTCATTGCTGAAGTCACAGCCACATCCTCAAAGGTCACCACCTCCTAAAGGATCATACATATATTCCTCAAAGAAAGTTGAGACACCAGGTTTGGGATATCTTAAATTCTCTCCTACAGATCTGTATCAAAAGCAAAATGTGTTGGTCTATATCTATAATCCCAGCACTCACAAGGCTGAGACAAGGGGGCTTTGGTGAGGTCAGGAGATTTCTAGGCTCCATACAGGGTACAAATTCAGCTGATATACATACAGAATGCTTGTCTCTATAAAACAAAACTAACCTAAACAAATAACACCAAACAGAACAGCTGAATGGAGACTGATTCATTCAAATCTTAATTCCATGTCTGGGTCATTAATTGTGTGAATATACACACTTTTGGAGACAGCAAGTTTGATGCTAGATTGTGACACACTGCTAATTTAAGAGCCAAATAGGAGCACTGATTCTTTTGCTCAGTCACTGCAAGATTCCCTGTGTACTGTCTCTAAAGCAGAGTTCACAGTGAGAAGCCTGAAGGACCAGCATCCACAAAGTACAGAGGCAGATGAATATCTCATCAATCAACTGGGAAACCAAGCAAGCACATCCCCTCCCTGTTAAGTTGTGGCAGTCTGGCATAATGCAGCCCTTCCAGGGGGAGAACCATCAGCAGATCCTGAGATCCATGCCATATTGGAACTTAGGACACTGGGAAGCCAAGCACGCACCTGTCATCCCTGGTAAGCAGTGGTGGTTTGGCAGACTGCGGCACTTCAGGGGAAGAACCAACAGCAGCTCCTGAGATCCACGCCATTTTGGAACTTAGGACGCTGTGAAACCAAACTACCAGCCTGCCTCCCTGCTAAGCAATAATAAACCTACTGATTCACAGCCTAGAATCAAATATCACACTTCCCCTACCCCTCTTCTCCTATCATCCTCCTGTTAGCAAATGGGAACCAGAAAAATGAACGTCTCCTGGGAAGTTAACCAAAGCAAATAAGGGAGACTTCCTTTTACTATCTCTTGGAAGGCAATTTTTTTATTACTATTTTGCTCCATTCTGAATAATGGCACTGCTCTATTCAATATTTTGTTTTGATAAGTTCTATAATGCTCTGTTTTTCATCTCATTTGGATATATGTGATTGAAAGAACAACTATTGTAAAATAATGAAATATACTGTCATACCTATTATTATTATCCCACTAACCTGCCATAAAATTCTGTACCAATTTCACTGTATAATCTTAGGTGGCCTTATTCTGTCTTGTTCTGTTGTATTTCACCACTTTCAAAATTATAAAAAAATAAAAATATTTCATCAATCCCTTTGATAGACTACAGATGATTTCTCTTCAAATCTCATTTTAGTACTTTTTTCTTAATATAATTAAGCAATATTTTGAAATACAAATTTGGTTTCAAGACAAATGATAAGCAAATTCATGCCTATTCTAAGGATTGATGTTCTAAATAGTTCCATAGCCCTCTGAGGAAGTCAGGAGTCACCATTCAAAGAAATGTATCATTATCTTATAGGCTGACATTCTAAATAGTTCCTATCATCCTGATCAACTCAGGAGTCACCCTCCCAAACCCCTAAGGGAAGAGTCACAGCTGCCTAAGAATGCGTGCTTTCTTTGTGACTCCCTTCCCCCTTTGTTCCCAATTTAATCAACTTTACCTGAACTTATAATCATATTGGCTACCATAGCTCTGTCCCATCTTATGCCCATCTGCATTGTGAGTTCCTAGTTCTCCCCACCTTAAACTCATTTCCCCACATGATTATACTCTATAAAGTCCATAGAAAGAACAGTGTTTGGCAACCTGCTCAGAAACCCTTCTGTCTCTCAAGCAGCTTTATTTCTCTCAATAAGTGTATTTTTACCTTATTCTCTTTTGTTCCTAAAATTCATTCTTTGACCTTGGAGAACACAAACCCATATCAGACATAGTAGACTGGGAGATTCATTCCCCTATAGCAATATCAGTATAAATTTTTCTCTTTCTTGAAGTCAGAGAAATCAGCAGTAGTTTGTATTCTACAATGTTGATGTCACCATTCCAGTGATACTTGCTTTGAAGGGCTTTATCCCTGCCTCAAGTGCTGCTTCTGTTTTCTGAAAGTGAACTGACCTGTAATTTTTGTTATGGTATCAACAATGCATTAAGAAAATGACTCAAAATATTTCTTATGCATGGTTTACCATCAGCCATGGAGGAAGACAGATAGCAAAATGTCTTTTTTTGATTTCTTCATTCAAACTGAAGGATGTACTTGAAAGAATTTTGCGCTAGAAACAATTACAGGACCTCATGGTTGTAGTCCAAGGTGGAAGAAGGTGAAATCAGGGATGCTTACTCATATGGCCACTTCCTCTTTTCTCCTTGATACAACTTCTGCTTTCTTACCCAGGGGCCTAAAGAAAATTTCCATCAGCTCCTTGCATGACATCACTGTCCCCTCCAAGCACCACATCCAGTCAAAAGTCACATATACCCCATAACCCCATAGTCAGTCAGAAAAAAAGAATCCAAATCCTTGGTGGCTGTGGGAACCTCTCCACATTCTTTAAATAAAAGGTCACTTTTCCATTTCTTATATTCTGCTTCTCTAATGTGCTAATTTACCTCCTCACTAACCTCAGTAATCTAACCCACTTTATACCTATCTCACCACATGATTTTATTCTATAAAGTCCCTAGAAAAGACAGAGCCCTTTGCTATCTGCTCAGAACCCCTCCTCTTTCTCTCAGACAGAAGCTTTCCAATAGGATTTTTGGTGTAGTAAAGAAGAGCATATAAAGTCATAAAGGCCTTTATTCTAAAATCAGGGAGAGAACCCCATGACCACCGGGGTTCTGGCTTTTTCTTCTGGAAATGTGTGGGGACACATATAGTTTTTGATTTGGGTGGTGCTTAAAGGTGGCATTAGTGTATACAGGTGCCTGATTGAGACTCTTTTCTGGACACAGCTAAGTTGCATAGGGGAGGGGAAAGTGATCTCAAGATAAAAGTTTCCTGGTTCCTCATTCCACTGCCAAAATATCCTATTTAGGGCAAAACACTTTCACCTTCTTTCTCTCAATACATATATTCTGCTTTTCACCTCTGTTGTTCCTAAAATTCATTCTTCCATTTTAGAGAACACAAACTCATAACAGACATAGAAGGTCAGGAATTTCATTCTACTATAACATGGTATGGCTGCCTGTATATCTAACTAACTCAGCTGCCTGTAACATTAAGAATTGTTTATCATTTTCACTTGGAATAATTGTAGCAAATAAAATGTTCTTAAAGAATATAGGGAAATATATCATTAAATTGAAAAAAATGATTATCACAGTTTTTCTACCTAGCACCAGCCAACATTTTCAACTTTCAAGTATGTGGGAAAACAAAAAAGATATTTCGTAGACCACAAAAGAAACATTGAGCCTATCAATTAACAAGTATCAGTCTCAATAAATGTGCTCATAGCACTGCATCATTGACAACTGTGAATTATTTTTTTCTATGAGGGATTGAACTCATGACCTTGTGCTCTCCAGGCAGCTCACTGTATCACTGAGCTCAATCCCCAGCCTCAACTACTTTAGATACTAAATATGACTATTAACAATGTTTAATTTGCCATTTACATATTTAGTTATAAATTTTTTAAACCTACATTTTCACAAATGAAATTATTTTCTTTCCTTGCAGTTTAAATTACTTTTTTTTTTTTTTTAGGTATCGGGGATCAAAGTAACCACCTAGCACTTTCCAGGCAAGTGTTTCTGCCTGCTGAGCTAAATCCCTGGCCTGTATTAATGAATATTTTTAAATGTATAAACATCACTTTATTCATTCAAATAGTATTGTAATTTTAGTGAAGGATGTCAATGTAGACAGAAATTGATATACAATCAGAGAGAAACTGGAACCTCAAAGAGTCAGTGCCAAAAATTAAATACAGCAGTCACTGCTACAGGCACAGCTGAAGAAATGTAGAAGGTGAATATGCAGTGAACATGTCTACTTGACTCCTGAAGAGAAAAACAACAGCTTGAAATGTACTACAGTTACCACCACCTCCTCCAGGAAATTCAGATAGGCCTCAATTACCATACTCAAAGACCAGAACAACTGGACTATTGTTCCCACAAAATGCCTTGGCTCTTTCCACATACATTTTCTGGCTGAATTGTCCCCCTGCTGAATAATATTAGTTAAGCAGATTTAAGCTTATATGTTGATTGTAGTTTGAGACCCACACTGTACCCACATTGTGACTTTCCTGTATAAATGACTTCTGACAATAGGTCTGTGGCCAAATGCTGAAGACCACTCCTGAAAATTCAGGGCTATACTTCTCTCTCTCTTTTTTTTTAGAAAATTGTGAACTTCTTTTGGTTTGTGACTTCCTTTTTCAATGTTGTGAACCATTAAGCTTGGTGCATTTGACATCGAACAGGGCAAGATTATATTTCTCTTATTTCAATTTGAATATGAAATGTCTGCTAAAGGCCATGTTTCAAAGCCTGGATTTCAAGATGCTTGTTTGCCATGGATTTAACATTTCCGTGAGCTTTTAGAAGTCCTCAGTCTAGTGAATTGCAGATGTATTGCAGGAAGGAATCACTTTTGTGCTGTAGCACAATAGGTGCCATTCCTAAGTCTGTGTTGGTCACAGCCTCCTGGATGCAACTACATGGATTTCTTTCCTCTGCTGCATCACTCAATAATTTCCATTTTAGAGAAGTCAACTTTCACACAGCTCAATTATTGTTTTTTTTTTTTTTTTTTTTTTTCTTTGAATAGTCTTTCTCTCTCCTGGGTTGTTTATTTTTTTTCATTTTAGTTTTTTGATTTAAAGGCCTAGTCTCACTTTGGAGTTCTGGCCAGCCTTGCATTCACTTGTAGGTTAGGCTGTAAGATCTCCGTCGAGAAGAAGGCCCCAAGGATCCAGCTCTCATGAAAAATCAAGGGGTTTTTATTGTCTGCGCATGTGAGGGACCCTCTGACCACATTCCAGTGGGAGAGGGGGGTGGGAGAGAGAGAGCCCTGAGTAGGGGAGTGCAAAGTATATAAAGTATATAAAGCCAAAGACTGGAAAGCAAGCATCGGTTACCAAAGCAGATGGCATTGGTTAATAGGGGTTGTGTCATTTGTTTACTGGTGGGTGAGCTATCTGCTGCAGGTGGCTTGATGTTTTTGAAAACTCATATCCTGTATGCAGGGTCGATAGTTCACAGTGCTCTTATTTTTGGGGTCAGAACATCTGGTTGTTCTGACCAAGTGACAAGGCAAGAGGGGTTTCCTGAATGTTTTAACTCTTCAAGGCTGTCCTTGAGTACATGGCCATTTTCTTGTTTCAGCCTCTTCATTGCTGTGGAAAACAGTGGGCATTATAACACATGGCATTTGTCTTTTTTCTCCTCTCCTTTTCACTATTATTCTTTCATTTTAGTGGCACTGCCTTTTAATTGTGGTGTTTGTTTGTGTCAGTAAAGGTTTCTACAGCTTGAGTTGAGTTATAGGAAGCCAAGCAACCCAACTGAGAAATGTGAAATTTCATTAGCTGGTCTCAGGACCACTTGTAAACAGAACTCCCATCCTCATTTCAGGATCTAAACAAGAGGCTCTGAACTGGAAAGTTACAGATGTTTTCAAAGATAGAATTACAAAATATCCTGTTGGAAATCATTTATCTAGAATCTTATAATAATTTTTGGATGACAACTGTATTCTCCTTCTTTTGTTGAGCAGGTTAATTTTTTTCATTGGGTACAGCTCATTTTGCTTTTCTCCTGGGACTTCTACCCTGAGTGATTTTCCATTTTGCTTGGTGGACTACAGGGCACCATTTAAATGCAAAGCTCAAAATGGCATCTATTATGCCAAGCTACAACATGGCTAAATTACAAGCCTCAATATTTTCTGGGGTAAAAATAACATATCTATAAACCCCACACTTAAGAGGCTGAAACAGGACTGCTGCTTTGAGGTTAGGGCAATTCTGAGCTCTGTTAGGGGTTCAAATCTAGCTGATGTACATGCAGAAAACTTGTCTCAATAAAACAAAACTAAATTAAACAAAAAAATCCAAACAAAACAGCTGAATGGAGACTGATTCCTTCAAATCTTAATTTCATGGCTCATGCATTAATTTTTTGTATATACACATTTTTTGAGACAGCAAATTTAATACTAGATTGGAACTCACTGCTAATGTTACAGCCAAATAGGAGCACTGATTCTTGCACTGAGTCAGTGCAAGAGTCCCTATTCACTCTCTCTGAAGCAGAGCTTATAGTGGGAGCCTGTAGGACCAGCATCCATAAAGCACAGAAACAGACAAATATCTCATCAATCCCTTTGATGTACTACCAATGATATCTCTTCAAATCTCATTTAGGCCACTGAGTCCTTTGTTCTTAATATACTTAAACAGAATTTTGATACTTGAATTTAGTTTCATAGAACAAAACATAAATAACATCAAATATGGTACATAAATAATAACTCAAATGTTCATGGAAAACTGCTGTATGTAAAAAATGTATAAACAATGAAACCAGGTACAAGCTTCACACTAGAGCTCAGTGTCACCAAGTGATCACTTTACATTCAGATATAATAAATATATCTTGGGAGGCTGATGCAGGATAACTGCCTTGAGTTTGGGGCTAGCCTAAGTTACAGAGCTGTCTCAAATAAAGAAACCCTGACTGAGACACCTTGCAGACAATATGAAACTTGAAAAGTGACTGCATACGACACCTTTGGTTTGCTTTAAAAAATTATAGCCATGAAATATAGAAAACTTCCACAATATTCAACATTTTCTGAGGAACAATGTTGATATCATTCATATTAAAGAGAAAACACTTTCAGAGCTGGGTATTTAGCTCAGCAGCATGAAAACCTAACTGGCAAGCTTGAGATCATGAGTTCAATCCTTGGTACAAAAAAAATTCAACTTTCACTTTCATGACACTGGGTCATAATTAGAGATAATCAAAATTGGATCTCAAGTGAAGAACACAGAATTCATAGGTTTACAGAGATGTGGAATAATGATTGTTGCCAGAGCTGGTGTTATTCACCTCAAGGAAGAAAGAATAAACCACCTTTAACTTCATGCTTACCCTAAGAATACCTGACTTTTAGTGAGGATGCTCTCTGTTGTATGTCCTGCTATTGGCACATTGTTTCCTGCCAGTGACTTCCACATCCTTTCCATACTTGTCTGATCCCCCCTAAGCAGAAAGCCTTTTACGACTAAACTATTGATATTCCTGCACAATGTCAATTTAGAGCGTCTCCTTTACACCACTTAGGAAAGTCCATTGCAGAGTATTTCTGTATTTAAACAATGTCTATATCAACCAAGCTACTAAATCAGCTGTTAATTCAGAGACGACACCCATATTCCTTTCCATTCAGAACGATATCACCTGTATACATTCATGCAAATGACTCAATTTAGGAATTTTTCAATGAGGATCTAACAGGCAGCCCTTTCTAAATTTGTCCTTAGCAAGCACACTTTATTCTGCCCTTGAAAACACTTTTAAATCATTTCATTTTTGTCAGAATTCAAACTTCTATCACTGTTCTGACAAACATAGTCTATGAGCAGGTGGTTAACAAAAAGTATATTTAGAAATTCTTTGTATTGTTCCGTGTAATTCACAGGAGTTCACCAGGTGTTTGGGAAGCCTTCCTCCACTGAGCCACATCACTACACATCTTTGAATTATTAGGACTTTTGACAACACCTTTCATGAGGATGGATATGCGAGAATATACCATAAGTTTAGGCGATCCCTATAAATACAAAAAAGCACAAGTTTAAGGAGAGCCGTTGTGGATATGAGGCCCTGCTTTACAGATATTTATAAACTTTAGAACCTAAAGATTGCTGCTAACTGGAATGAGAATAGAGACCAAGCTCAGTACTGCAACTCCAGCTACAAATGCATCAGAGTCTGGGTCTCCCCAAGCTCCTTCCTCTGCCCCCTATAATGGAGCTGCCAGGGTAGTAGAGAATTTCAAAGATGATACTCCAGTCTGGTGCTATCATAGTTAGGAAGGGTTCTGGGGACACAAAATCATGCTTATTCCGGAGTAAAAAGGAACAGTAGATGACCCGAAGCCAATGCTAGAATACATCAGGAGCTGAAGCTGTCTAAATACCTGTGTCTACAGACACCAGAACTGCTTCTAAACACTTGTGACATGTTTCTCCCAATTTCACCCTATTTCTGGCCTCCCATCCAAAGCTTCACCATTCTGTGGCTAGAGGGTCTCCCAGGTTCTTTGCTAATCTGGCCACAGGACTTCAAAACCAGAAAATGATATGCAGCAAGTATTCTGCTCCCAGTTTTGTGCTCCAAACAGGTAAATAATGCCTAGACAATGGAAGAGACCCAAGAGACCATCTGTCATGGCTTGCCTAATTGGACATTTCATATAGCCTGCCTCTTCATCACTGATTGACTGCTGCTCTACTGCCCTCATTCTGAGTCAAAAATAAACCGGCAAAGGAACCTGCAAGAGAGGATCCCAAATGATAGGCTGTAGTCAGAGACTTCTTGAGCTGGCTGTCTTCTACAATGTTGATCTCAGTTACACAGAGGAATATGGGTACCAAAGGGCTTTACTTCAGGCTTTTCATTTCCAAATCCATTTTATTTCAAGGATAAAAAGAAAAAATGAACTAAAACTAAATTTCAGAACATGTGAATCAGGGGGCAACACTGGTATATACATTGCACACTGTCATCCCCAGATCATTCACCCAGAGCACAAGACATCTGTATTCAATTTTCAGAAAAATACTGTTATGGGAAGCTGAGTTAGTTAAATACTATTGGCAGTGAGACAGGGCTAGGTCCCCCAAGGAGCCCATGCAGAAACCCAGATACCTCGCACCTATGTATAAGATGGATGTGACAGTTTGGACCCAAAAACCACAGGAATGTTGCAAACTTTGACCCAATTTGATAACTTCCTTGTAGTTAAACTTTTCTAAAAGACAGCACATTGTATTGCAGGTAGGCTGAAGGGGGATGGGGGGATACAGGAAACTGAAACTTAAAGTTTACTTAATCTAAAAAGAATAGGGAGGAGAGGGGGATTTACAAGGAGCTGAAATTTAAGTTTTTACTGGAGATGGAATTTTAATCTCTATTGAAATGGCACATACAGAACAGAAAGTGGGTCCATTGGTTAGAACTAGGTTACAACAATGGACAGCTCCTGCTATGGGCCAAGCCTCAAGACAGAAAATCAACAAATTCATCCATACTCTAAGGACTGATATTCTAAATGGTTCCCTAGTACTCTGAGGAAGTCTGGAGTCACCATTCAAATAAATGTCTCCATATCCTAAAGACTGATATTGTAATTAGTTCCTATCAAAAGTCATCCTCCCAACCTCCTAAGGGAAGATTCACTGCTGCCTAAGAATGCCTGCTTTCTATGTGACTCCCTTCCCCATTTGTTTCCAATTCAATTAACTTTACCTGGACTATTTCTCTTATTGACAACCATAGATCTGTCCCATCTTATGCCTATCTGCATTTTGAGTTCCCAGTTTTCTCCAACTTAAACCCATCTTACCACATGATTTTACTCTATAAAATTCCTTGGAAAAGACAGTCTTTGCCAACCCCCTCAAGATGAATCTGCTCTCTCCTACAGCTGTCTTTCTCCAAATCATTATATTATCTTGACTTTTGTTATTCCTAAAAGTCATTTTTTGATTTCAGAGAACACAAACTCATACCAGCATAGTAGACCAGGAGTTTCATTCCCCTATAGCAATACCACTATAAATTTTTCTTTTTCTTGAAGTCAGAGAAATCAGTAGATGATTGTATTCTTAAATGTTAATCTCATCTCTTAAGGGACAATTGGACTGAAGGGCTTTATCTGCTAGGGTTATTTCCAAAAGATGAAAAATATTAACAAAAGATGAGAAATATAAAATAAAAAGCGGCCTTTATTCTGAGAACATGAAGAGAGATGACCAGCACCTCCACAGCTGGCGTCTGGCGATCTCTCCAGCGGACACGTGGCATGGGGGCCTGTAAATAGCCTCGATTTGGGGTTGAACCTAAGGCGGGCGTTAAGGATACACAGGTATCCCATTGATCCTAGGTTTGGCGCCATATGTAAATTTCCAGGGGCGGGAAGATGGTGTCACAGGTAACTTCCTAGGGGCCGGTGAGATGGGGCTTCCTTCTTCCTGTTGTGGCTTTCCTGGCTACAGAGTCCTGTCTGGGCCAAAACCCTTTCATTATCCTTGCCTAAGTGCTGCTTCTGTTTTCTGAAAGTGAACTGATCTGTAGTTTTGTTTACTTGTACAATGCATTAAGGAAATGACTAAAAACTTTTCTTGTGAATTGTTTACCACTAATTGTGGAAGAAGACACATAGCAACAATTCTTTATTTTTATTTTGTAATTCAAACTGAAGGATGTACTTGAAAGAGTTTTGCCCTAGAATAAATTACAGGACATCATGGTGGTAGTTCATCAGGGTTGAAGTTCAAATTAGCCATGTTTACCCATATGGCTACTTCCTCTATTTTTCCCTGAATGCAACTTCCTCGTTCCTTTCCCAGGGGCCCAAAGAAAATTCCTATCAGCTCCTTGCATGACATCAATGTCAGTGCCAGGCACCACATAGAGCAAAATTTCACATATACCCCATAATCCCATAATCAGTCATAAAAAAAGGCAAACCCTAGGTGGCTGTAGGTTCCCCTCCACATTCTTTAAATAGAAAGGACACTTTTACTTTTTGTTATATTCTGCTTCTCTATTGGGCCACAAAATCCTAACTGATAAGATTATATAGTACGTCCAAAAGATGAGAAGTATAAAACAAAAGAGGCCTTTATTCTGAGAATGCAAAGAGAGAAAACAAAAACACCCTGACCACTGAAGTCTGGCTTTCTCTCTCATGGACTCGTGGCATGGGGGCATATATGCAACCTCGGTTTAGAGTGGAACCTGAGGGGGCATTAGGGATGCACAAGTAGTCCATTGGTCTTTGTTTGGCACCATAGGTAAATTCCTAGGTCCAGGGAAGTTGGAGTCACAGGTAAATTCCTAGGGGTGGGGGAGATAGGAGCTCCTTGGTTCTGCCTCACTGGCTACAGTGTCCTGTCTCAGCCAAAACTCTTTCAGTAACAGTACTGATTCTTGTGTATGTAAGAAGCTAATTTAGCTCTTCAGTAATTCGCTTGTTAAATGCCACAAGGACCCAATGGAAATTAATGAAGTGGGCTGTTGCTTCACTCTATTAGTGTCAATGCAGTAAGTTTAATCCTAAGATAAAAATAAATCTTCATATAAATTTCAAAACACAAATATGCACCAAAATACAACCAAGGTCCTAGAGACCTACAGACAGCTTTCAATAATATAATAGAAGCCTTCTAGAAATTGACAAAAATACAGTTTTTCTAATGAAAAATTGTTCAATCAGCCAATAATGTAGAAACTTTTCTGAACAATTATAGGTGAATCTTCTCTTAAATAAGATATAAACTACTGTAATGGCAATGTCTAGATCTTGCTAAATAATACACTCAAACCAATTATTTAACATTTATAATGACTGATGTATACAATTTTAGATATTGCCAGGACTACAATCACTGTGATTTGCATTAATCACTTAAAACTGCAGGAGAAGGAGCAAATTTCAGACCTTACATACTATAGTCATGTTAATTTGGCTCATGTTAATGGTATAGGGTAATGAAACTCCTTACCTACTATATGTCTGGTATGAGTTTGTGTTCTCTAAATTTAAAGAATGAATTTTAGGAATGATCAAGTTTAAGAATGGAACATATTTATTAGGAGAAGGAAAGATTCTGAGAGACAGAAAGGGTCCTGAGTGGGTTGCCAAAGACTCTGTCTTTCTGAGGAGCTTGTACAGAGTTAAATCATGAGGTCAGATGGGTCACAGGAAGGGAAAAATAGGAATTTTGAAGATTAGCATAAGGTGGGATAAGACTGTGGTCAACCAATATGGTTAATACTCAGGTAAAATTGATTAAATTGGGAGCAATTGGGAGAGCAAGTCACATACTAAGTGGGCCTTTTTAAGAGCAGGGACACGTCCTGTAGGGGGTTGGGATGGTGACTCTTGATGTTCCTCAGGGTGATCAGAGAACTATTTGGCCTGTGGGTTCTTAGCACTTGGTTGCATTTACTTGCCTTTTCTTTTGATTTTTGGCCCACAGCAGTAGGTGATTGTCTCTTCCAATGCTACAAACAATCTGAATTTATTTTCTGGCTCCTTTGAGGGCCCAGCCCTGTTGTTACAGGCAGCTGAGTTAGTTAGAAATATATAGTCAGGGAGACAGAATCCCCGACACCTTGCAGCTATGGGTGAGACAGATACCTCGTTATGGGCCAGGCTTCAAGACAAAATATGTCTTTAAAAATGCAGATCAAGCAAGTAGCTTCATGCAAAGGTTTTGGAACATTTATCAGATGTTTGATATTCAAATGCAAATAGGAAAAATATAATCTTGCCCTGTTTGATGTCAAATGCACCAAGTTTGTTGGCTCACAACATTAAGGAATGAAGTCACAACCCAAAAGAAGTTCAAAAAGTTTTCTGGGAAAAAAGAGAGAAGAATAGCCCTGGATTTTCAGGAGTGCTCTTCAGTGTTTAAGTCCCAGACCTATTGTCAGGGATCATTTATGCAGCAAAGTCACAATGTGGCTACAGTGTGAGTCCCAAACTACAATCAACCTATAAGCTTGTAGTGAATGGCTTAATTAATATTACTTAACCTGGCAAGAAGTCACCCAGAAAAAGTATGTTGAAAGAGCAAAGGCATTTTGTGGGAACAATAGTCCAGTTGTTCTGTAGAACCAGAAATTTAAAGGTTAAAAACAAGATGCTGTTTCTCAGCTAGAAACAGCACTGGGCCTCATGACTCAGTCCTAACTCAGCCCTGCAGAAATAAAAACAACCTCTGTGGCTGTGATAGGCTGGGGATGTGCTGTGCCAGGGAACTCAGAGATAGAGCCTGCCATTATGCTAATCAGGGTTGTAAAATTTGTCAGACTCAAGTCTACAGAAACCAGGTGTCTTAAAGACAAGTTGTGCAGAACAAAGACAGTTAATTAACTCTGACCTGCTGGTCACCCCTTATAAACTGACCAATAGCAGATAGATAAGATGCCCACCGCTCTGCACTAACTGTAATGATTGGCTTCTGTAATAAATGCTTACATTGCAGTTTTTCCCCCTTAAAAACACCAGCCCTGCCCCAACTCAGGGTTCTCCGTTTCCACCTGATTGGAGGACCCCGTGTACATGGAATAATAAAAACCCCTTTGTTTTTACATGAGAGCGAGGCCCTTGGGGTCTTCCTTGCGACACCGGTCTAACAGTTCTGGTCATTGAGTATGGTAATTGATGCCTATTTGGACTTCCTGGAGGAAGTAGTGGTAATTGTAGTACATTTCAAGCTATTGTTTTTCTCTTCAGGAGGCATGTAGACATGGTCACTGCATCTTCACCTTTATGTCTGGCTTTCTTCAGCTGAGCCTGTAGAGGGATTGTTGTGTTTAGTTTTTTATGTTGACTCCTTTGAGGTTCCAATTTCTCTCTGACTGTATATCAATTTTTCTCTACTTTGACCTCCTGTAGTAAAATCACAATACCATTTGACTGGATAATGTGATGCTTATACATTTAATAAAATGTTATTCAATAAAGGCCAGGGGTTTAGCTCAGCAGACAGAAGCACTTGCCTGGGAAGTGCTAAGTTGTGAGTTTCATCCCCTGTACCTAAAAAAAAAACAGTGTTTTAAACTGCAGAAAAAGAAAATAGCTTCATTTGTAAAGATGTAGATCAACAAGAGCTTTAATTAAATATGTCAATGGTAAATTAAACATTGGTAATAGTCATATATAGAATCTGAAGATGTTGGGCTGGGTTTTGAGCTTAGTGGTCAAAGCAATGTTCGAAAGCCTTTGCATGAAGCTACGTGCTTGCTCTGAGTTTAAGATTTCGATGAGTTTTTGGACCTCTTCATTCTAACAAATTGCAGATTTATTGGAGGAAGGAGGTCACTGTTGTGCTATAGCACAATAGGTACCATTCCTAACTTTGTATTTGTCACAGCTACCAGGATGCCACTACATGGCCAGCTGTCCACTGCAACATCATTCCATAATTGCCAATTTAGGTCAGCTTTCATTCAGCTCTATTATTTTTGTTTTCCTTTAGTAGTCTTTCTCTCTCCCTTGGTTTTTTACTTTTTTCATTTTTATTTTTTGTTTTTGTTTTTAAAGATGTAGTCTCAATTTGTAGTTCTGGCTGGCCTTTCACTCACTGCGTAGGTTAGACTGTCCTTGAATACATGGCCATTCTCCTGTTTCAGCCTCTTTAATGCTGTGGAATAGAGGTAGGCATCATAACACATGGTGTTGGTCATTTTATTCCCTCCTTTTCAACATTATTCTTTCATTTCAGGGGCACTGACATTTAATCCAGAGGTTTGCTTCTGTCAGTAATCTTTCTGCTTCTTGAGGTGAGTTTGTGAACAACAGTATAGGAATCCAAGCAACCAGAAGATAAATTTGGAATTTAAATATTTGAGCTCAAAACCACTTTTATACAAACCTCCTTCTGCATTTCAGAATCTAAACAACTGGCTCTGAACTGGGAAGTTAGGCATTTTTGAAAGAGAGAATCACAGAAGACATCCAATTGGAAACAATTTAGCTAGAATCTTAAATTAATTTTTGGTTGACACCTTTTTTTAGCAGGTTACTTTTTCACTTGGGTACAGCTCCTTTTGCTTTTCTCATGGAACTTATACCCTGAGTGATTTTTCATTTTCCTGGATCAAATACAGGGCACTAGATAAATGCAGGGTGCAAGATGGCATCTGTTATGCCAGGCTACATTACAGCTGAGCTACAGTGCCAAGTCTCAGTATTTTCTAGGGTCAAAAGCACATAATGTTTGAATATTTCACTGTTTATGATGTTCATCCTTATAGTAAAGTGTGATCTATAGTCAGGACAAGCGAAGCTTACCAGGACTCTCATTGCTTTCCACTGGTCTTTTTCTCATCATCCTTAAATACAATACTCTCTGAATTCTTAATACTAATGCTCACATTTGATTCATATTCCTACTTGTGATATCTTCTTTTTCTGCAGTAGTCTATCCTGGTATCCTGGGCTCATAAGAGATAGAAACACATCTTCTGATTCCCTACACTCCAATGATGTTATGTGTTATATTGAACAATTTTCCTTTAAGGGAATGGCAGTTAATGAATACATGTGTATCTTATGACTGTTTCTTCAGGTTTCAAATAACACCAGGAATTCTTTCAAGTTTTATGTGCACACCTGTAATCCCAGAACTTGGGAGGCTGAGGTAGGATAATCAATTAGAATTGATTGGACTAGGAAGTGAGTCCACAGTCAGGCTGAACTGCATGGGGAAATCCTGTCTCAAACAAACAGAAAAAAATATCCTATTATTGTGGATATCCTTGAGAAGAAGAACTCAAAAGTTTGAAACTCTTAAGATCATACCTATTATGCTTCATCTGGTGAGTATAAGGGACCAGTAAAACTATCTTCAAGGATATGGAGAAAACTCAAAAAATCTTATTGCAAACTGTGATATAGGTGTAATGCATTGCCCTCCAAAATACCACTAGGATAGCTCACAAATGTAGAGAGAACATTTCTAAAATTCATCTGGAAACAGAAGTGCTCTAGATCACCAAAGACATTGATGGGCAACAAAGGCAAGTCAGGAAGCATCACAATTCTTGACTTGCTATTATACTAGAAAGCTACTATTAGAAAATCAGCATAGTTCTGGTGGAAAAACAGACCTAAGAATCTACCAAAAAAGACTAGAAGATGCTACAAATACACTCTGCTACTCTGTGTTTGATAAAGGAGCCAAACATGTTCACTGGAAGAGAGATAGCCTCTTCAATAAATGGTGCTGAAGAAAATGACTTTTCTCATACTGAAGACTTAAACTGGAGATATGTCTATCACTATGAAACAAACACAAGTCAAACTAGATTAAAGATCTAAATATTAAAACAGAAACACTAATGAGGCTTCATGAACAAAATACAAATTTTAAAGAATCAACCACTGGGACCTTTCATATTAACAAATATTTCTACATCAAAAGAAATCACTAACAGAGTGAAAAGACAATTCCCAGAATGGGCAAGGAATACTTTTCTATTTATGATAATCTCTTCAATATCCTTTTCCAAAGTACTATAATTTTCAATATGTAAGTCCTTAAACTTTCTTCGTTAGGTTCTTTCCTGTGGTGTTGCCTAAGGAGTCTGGACCCCTCATAGTCTATGATAACATCAGCCCCAGCATGGGAACAGAGACTGGGTAGGAAAGCCTGCCCAAGAGGAGAAAAGGTTCTCCCCTCTTTTCTCATGATGTGTGACTAGGCTGTGTTTACAGAGCTAGTAGGAAGTGGCCGACCTTCAGGTGGCTAGAAAAAACAAAAATAATTAAAAACATTCTTGGGCTAATGGAGTTCCTCCTGGGTTATTGGGGCAAGAAGAACTGGTTATGCTTGTTTGCTTCACTTAGATAGTTTAGATAAACATTGTAGTTTGTCACAAAGCTTGTCACAAAGAATGCTATTTCAAGATAATCTTCGGTGCACTGTGAGCTGACCCGGTTCACTATATAAGAGCCTAAAAATAAAGCACAGCATGCAGTTGCAATTGCTGTTTTCTCTGCTCTGCATCCCCTGTGTCCTGATTTCGTGAGTGTGTGTGTGCCTCTTCCCGGGGTCCCGAGTGCACTAGACAATCGCGACACTTTCCAAGTATTTTGTTTTCTGGGAGGCTATCTGTAAAGGCTGTGGTTTCTTTAACTTCTCTCTTGGTGAGTGTGTTGATTGTGTACAGCAATGCTATTGATTTTTGAATGTCAACTAGGTCTCCCGCTACATTACTGAATTTGGTTATTAATTCTAGGACTATTTTGGTGGAGTCTTTGGTATCTTCTATTGAGTATATCATATCATCTGTGAATAATGATAGTTTAATTACTTTCTATTATATATTTATTCTTATTGCTCTCTTTTGTCTAATTGGTCTACCTAATGTTTCCAGAGCTATATTGAATGGAAGTGGTCATAATAGTGATCCATATTCTTTTGATAACTGTAAAATGAAAGTTTTCTGTTATTCTCTACTTAGTATGATGCTGGAATTTTCTTTGTCATTGTCTGATTTTTTTGTCTTTTTCTTTTTTATCAGTACTGGTGATAGAACTCACAACCACACAATTGCAAGGCATTTGCTTATGCCACTGAGCTAAATCCCCAGCCATGTCATTGTTTGATTTTATCAGCTTGAGGTAAAGGTCATCTGTCATTATTTACTGTAGGGTTTTTATCACAAATCAGTGCTTGATTTTATAAAAAGCTTATTGTGCATTTATTGAGATGATTACCATGTGACTTTTGTTTTTGACTGTGTTGATAAGACATTTAAATTTGTTGATTTGCATGTATTGAAACATCCCTGACTTCCTAGGATGAATCCAAGTTGATCAGGTTTTAAAATCTTCTTGATGATTTGCTACATTCACTTTGCTAGTATATTGTTAAGGATTTTTGCATCTTGTTCATTAGGAAAACTGTCCTATAGTTTACTTTTTCTGGTTGGGTCTTTCTCTGGTGTTAGTATCAGGGTAATACTTGCCTCCAGGAATGTGTTAAGGAGAACAGCTTCTCTTTCAATGTCATTAAACTGCAGTGGCCTTAAATTTTTTTTCTACATTTATTGTAGAATTCAGCAGTAAATCCATCAAGACCTAGACTTTTTTATGTTGGTCATTTGCTTTTCTGTTGTCATTGTTTTTCTTTTTTTTTTTTTTAGTGTGCTCATGAGTTAGGTTCTCATTATTCAGTTCAGGTTGGCATTGAGCTCACTTTGTAGTGTTGTTATTCTCAAACTCACAACAATCCTTGTACCTCAGCCTCCCAAGTTCTGGGATAACAGGAATGCACCACCATGCCCAGCAGCTGATACACTTTTAATTAGATCTTCATTCTCATTTACTGATACTGTATTTTCTATAATTTTTATATCTTCTTGGATCAGATTTCGCATTTCATACATTTCTAGGAATCACTGAATTTCTATATATTCTAACCTATGAAAGTATAAGCTTTTCAAGTAGATATTGATGATCTTCTGAATTTTCACAGGATCTGTAATTATTTTATTCTTCTGATTCCTCAGTGCATGGTTTCCAGTCTTTGTTTTTTTCTTTTATGATATGGTTGTCCAAGGATTTATCAATTTTGCTTATTCTTTCAGTGAACCACCTCTTTGATTCATTAATTATTTGTATTGTTTTCTTGTTATGCATTGCGTGAATTTCTTGTCTGGTCTTATAATTTCCTCCCTTGTATGGGATTTGTGTTTGTCTTGCCATTCTTCTTCTGGAAGAATGAAATGCAACATTACTTGTTTGTGTTCTTTCAATTCCCTGATGTAAGATTTGACTACTATAAATTTCCCTGTTTGGATTTCTTTCATTGAATCCCATAAGATGCAAGATTTGCATCTATGTTCTTGTTAGGTTGTAGGTATTTTTAAGTTTCTTCCTTTATTTAATCTGTCACCCATTGGTTGTCTAGAAGAGTGTTATTTAATTTCCATATAGTTACACAGTTTTGGCACTTCTTTTACCATTATTTCCCAATATAAATACATGCTTAAGAATACTAGCCTTAGGCTGCAAAGCCAATCAAGTAATACAAGGATTAAGTTTTTATACGTCTATTGCTATCAACTCAGCATGTGCTCTAAACCAGTCAGACTGTTGGTGGTGGGAGGAGGTGACTGTGGTGCTCATCTCCCAGCCAATGCAATGGCTAGCTCACAGGAAGTGTAAGTTACTTTCTTATTTTCCTTCAGAGAACCAGAATAGCTTCCACAGAATCACAACATGGGCACATTGGCTAGTTTCCCCTACCATTCCCCACATGATGTCCACCAGGTCACAGCAAGGGCATATTAGGTTTCTATTTCTCTTCTCAGGCCTGGGAGGGCTCTGGATTGTTAATTTTTTCTTCAGGATGACTTAGTGGAGACATATCATAAAACCTGCATATCTGTGTGTGTGTCCTACAGAAAATAATTCATATGTAGGTCATTGATTGGAGTGGAAATAATTGTCTTGAGGAAAGTTGTGTCATGTAAGAGGATTTGGCATTGGTGAGCCAAAAATACAGTGAAATATAACAGCTTTTGTATATGTGAATTGTCTTAAACAGGTTTGATACTTGTTCCTGTCATCATCCAACAATACCAGATTTCAGTGCTGAGTCTTTACAACAGATACATTTTATGTTTCATGTTGGGGTCTTTTCCTAGAAACCAAGATGATAAAAGGGTGTACCAAAAAGGCTCTAAGAAATGAGAAACACAGCATGGTCTTCAGGGCTGCAGGAGGAGAGAGATCCTTGGCAGAGCTCATCACTCTGTTAGCCTGCTGGCCAACCTCATGCAGGCAGGAGTTGAGTGGACAATGGAGGAAACCTGAACAGGATCTTGGCAGAGGTTCAAGACCCACTTCAAGCAACAGACGGTGGTAATTGCAGAGAACTATCCCACAGAAAGTGTCTAGGTGGCCTCAGCTGTGGCCTATCTTGCCACTTAAGGCATCTCTTGAATCTCAGTTCAATCATTCCTGTGCCACATCACAGCTCTGCATGAGTATTCAGCTTCAATGACTTCAAGATATTCCTCCACTTTGTCTGGTTGATAGACAGATGGGTGACCAGCTGAAGATGTAGAAGGTGTGTTAGAGCTCCCACCACTGCACAGTCCATCCATCCATAATGGTAGTGAGTTACCATAATAGACATCGGTCTAGATTTAGTTTTTTGCCTATAGTGAGCCAGTTTTTCAAGCACAATTATTTAAGAGACAGTGGTTCTTCCAGTGAACATGTTTGGTCCCTTTATCAAAGATAAGATAGTTGAGTTTGTTTGTAGTTGTGGTTGTATCTTCTAATTTATTCCACTGATGTTTAGATCTGTTTTAATTTCAATACCACATTGCTTTTATTATAATTGCTTAGTAGTCTAAGTTCGACTCAGGGATTGTGATGCCTCTTGCCTTTCCTTTGCTGCTTAGAATTGTCTTTGCTATTCTAGGTCTCTTCTGGTTCCAGATTAATTTTAGGAGTGGTTTCTCTAGATCTATGAGGTATGTTGAAGCTATATTCATTGGGATTGTAGTAAACTAGTATAACACTTTTGAGAGATAGGGCATTTTCACAATCTTTAGTCTTCCTATGCATGAACAAGCGATGTCTTTACATTTTCTGAGATTCTCTTCAATTTCTTTTTCAGGATATTATAATTTTCCTTATATAGATAATTTTACCTCTTTTGTGAGATTAATTCCAAAGTATTTCATTTTTTGGTTGTTACTGTGAAGTTTGTGGCTTCTGCTACTTCTCTCTCAATGATTTTGTTGTTAGTGTATAGGAATGCTATTGATTTTTGAGTATTGATTTGTATCCAGCTACTTCACTGAATTTATAGTATCTAGGAGACTTCCAATGGAATTTTGAGGGTCTTCTATGTAGAGTATCATGTCATCTGCAAATAATAATAATTTAACTTCCTCCTTTCCTATCTTTACCCCTTTACTTTCTGTCTAATATCTCATTGCTCTGGCTAGTATTTCCAGTACTATTCTCAATAGGAACAGTGATGAGGGACATCCTTGTCTTTTGCCTTATTGTAAGGTAAAGGCCTTAATCTTTTTGCCATTTAATATGATGCTGGCTATTGGTTTGTCATAGATGACCTTTATCACATTGAGGTAAAGATCATCTATTCCAATTTTCTGTAAGGTTCTTTTCATGAATGGAAGATGCACGTTATGGAAAGCTTCTTCTACATCAATAGAAATGCTCACGTGATTCTTACCTTTGGTTTTATTGATATGGTGGATTTCATTGATTGATTTACATATGGTGAAACATCCCTGCATGCCTGGGATGAATGGCACTTGGTTGTGGTGTATTATCCTGATGATTTTCTGCTTCCTGTTTGCCAATATTTTATTGAGGATTTTTGTATCTGTTTTCATTAGGGAGGTTGGCCTGTAGTTCTCTTTTTTTGTTGGGTCTTTCTCAGGTTTTGCAACTAGAATATTATTACTTCCAGGAATGATTAAGGAAGAATTGATTTTCTTTTGATTTCACTGAGGTGTTTGAGGAGTGCTGGCATTAATTTTTTTGTATATCATGAAGAATTCCACAGTGAATCTATCTGGGCCTGGGCTTTTCTTTGTATGTAAGGAGAATTATTAGGTCAATTTTCAATTTCTTTAATAGAGACTGATTTATTCAATAGTTTTACATCATCTTGATCAAGCTTTGGTAATTCATATGTTTCTAGGCATCTGTCCATTTATTCTGTGTTATTAAACCAATAAAAGTAATTATTTTAAAATAGGTGTTGATAATCTTCTGAATTTCCCAAGAGTCTGTCGTGATTTTGTCATTTGCATTCCTTATTTCATGAATTTGAGCATTTTCTTCCCCTTTTAAAATAGGGTAGTTTAGGTGCTTATCAATTTTATTTATTTTTTCACAGAACCAACTTTTTCATTCATTGATTCTTTGGATTGTGATCTTAGTCTCTATTGCATTAATTTCTCCTCTGATTTTTATAATTTCCCCCCTCCTTTTGACTTTGGGCTTCACTTGCTCTTGTCTTTCTAGATATTTGAGGTGTAGCATCAGGCTCTTTCTTTGTATTCATTCTGTTTTCCTGATGTGGGAAGTCAGTGCAATGAATTGTCCTCTGAGGGCTGAGTTATTGCATCCTACACATTCCAGTAAGTTGTATGTGTATTTTTGTTTGCTTTTAGGATTCATTTTTTTTGTTCTTTAATTTCCCCTGTGACCAAAAAAAAAAAATTTCCCCTGTGACCTTCAGATTGCTCGAGTGTGTTATTCAATTTCCATGTGTTTGTGTGATTTTTGCAGTTTCTTTTATCATTAGTTACTAGATTCATGGTTCTATGATCCTATAAAATGCATGAGATAATTTAAACCCTTTTGCATTTATTTAATAATGTTCTGTGGCCTAGCATATGGGCTATTTTAGAGAATATCCCACGTAATGCTGAGAAGAATATATATTCTGATTTTGTTGTGTGGAAGACTCTGTATATGTCCATCAGGTCCATTAGTTTACAGGTGTGATTCAGTTCTCTTATTTCTTTGCTGATTTTTGTCTGGTTGATCTGTCTCTTGGTGTCCATGTTGTGTTAAGTTCTCCTGTTAGAATTGTGTTATTGCTTATTTGATTTTTCATTTCTATATATAATTGCTTTGGATAACTTTGTGTTCTGGAATTTGGTGCATATTTATTTAAGATAGTTATCTCTTCCTCTTGAAGTTTTCCCCTAACCAGTATGTAGTGACCTTCTTTATGTCTTAGAATCATTCCTGGTTTGAAGTTCCCATTGTCTGCAAACAAAATAGCTACCCTTGTTTTTTTTTTCACTTCCTGTTGCAGGATGTATTGTTTTCCATCCTTTGACTTTCAGTCTGTGAGTTTCACTTTGGCTTAGATGGGTTTCTTGTAGACAGCATATGATTGGCCATTTTTTCTTGATCCATTCTACCAGTCTGTTTCTTTTAATTGGTGAATTGAGCCCACCCACATTAATGATTATAACTGTTATATACTGGTTTGTTGTTGACATGTTATCATTCCATACTGGTTAATTGTCTGCCTTGCTTAGTAGTTTTATTCTATGAATATCAAAACTGTCTTTCAGTATTCTTTGCAGGGTTGGCTTGGTAGTCATAAATTTGTTAGATGTTCTTTGTCATGAAAGTTAAAGATACAACAGCAAGAAATAACATGCCAATACTTGCAAATTATTTGTCAATATAAAATGACTGCATCTGTGACTGCATCCTTTATTGGCAACTCAAGTACACAGAGGCCAGACAGCATAGGCTACAAGGCTAGGTTCAGGTGACAGGAAGCATCATGGAGGTTCCTAACCCATGTGCTTCTTGATCATGCAACACAGAATGTAATGCCTTAATATCTGTAGAGAATCTATCAACAGTCTTCAAAGCCAAGCTATTGATATAGCTCGTCTTCTCCACATGAGAAAAGTGGCATGGAACATTAGCTAACTAAAGAACTTAGTCATGTCTGAAAAATGGCACCTTTACCCTTTCCCATCTATTGTAGTCAGGGTTTGCAAAGAAAGAGATTTAATATCGAACTTATAATTGATAAGATTATATTAAAATATTCACTCCCAAAAAGTCAGATTTAGAGAGGTGTAGATCTGTCCACATACTAGATACCTAAAGAATCCAGCTGACAATCTGAATCCTATGACAATATACTTCTTAAGTCCTGCTGAACACTTAGAGCCATGGCAAGGAGCAACACAAATTTACCTGGAGACCTAGAGGTACTCCGATGTCTCATGCAAGTCTCTATCAAAGTTGTGTACTAGGAAGTGTCAAAGTTCATTGTTGGAACCTACAAAGTCTGTGCACTTGGGCACAGCATGTGTGCCATCAGACTGAGTGATCAATACTGGAGCCAAGACAAAAAGCTCAGGATGAGGGCCAGAGATCTGCAAAAGAAAACAGTAGCCATGCACAGTACTAATGAGTTCCTGTGCTCTTCCTCCTCTGATGATGATGATGTCTGTGTTCATATCTGGAAAACTGGGTTACCAGCTTCTCCATGAGAATCAACAGCCCAGCACCTTCCCCTCCATTTTTTCTTTGATGATGTTTGCAACAATCCTTCAATGGATGCTCTATGCCCAAAATAATGGTGCCTCAGTTCACTGGGTGATCCAAGTTGACATTACTAAGTGGGCCACACCACAAATGCAGTTCTTGAAATATTTAAATTCCAAAACAGACTTTTTGAGTGCTGATGATTGATCTCAGTGGCATAGGCATCTACTTAGCAAGCTCAAAGTCATGAGTTTGATCCTCTGTACAAAAAAAAAAAAAAAAAGAATGCTTTATAACTCCATATCTTAAAGTAGTCATCTGGTACACCCCCCACAAACAACAGTGAGAAAACCTGAGGCAAATTCAAATGTAATAATTAGGAACACATACCTCCACAGAGTTGTCTTCACATGTGCCTTGACAAACCTCTCACGGGAATTATGTGGTCTCTTTCCTGTGTGTGTGTGCTACACTCTACTTAACTGTGGGCATGTGCATCAAACTGTAGACAAGGTTATTGATTATATAAGGCAATTTAAAAATCTTTTTGAAGGAAAGTAGAAAAAAACAGTTATATACATTAAAAACACATAAATCTCACTGCAGTACACTGACAGCACTGGACCCATGAGAGAATGTCATGAGGATGGTGGTATGTACATCACCACCTCAATAAAGTCACAGTGGTTATAGATGCTGGAGGTAAAAATGTGGAAATACTTTAACAACCAAAACAGTTGAAATTAAAAAAAAATACTGAATATGATGTTAACATAACAAATCTAAACTGGGCCAGTGGCATGGGTGTGTAACCAATACTTGAGAGGCTGAGGCAGGAGAATTGTTTGAGACCACTCTGGTTTATAAAGTGATCTAAAATCCAACCTGAACTTCATAGCAAGATGTTTCCACCAAAAGAAAAACAGTTCAAATATAATTAACACAAGAGTGTAATAGTGATGGCCTTATTACATTAGCATGACTATAACACTTATATCATGCTTGTCATACTATAAAAACCTAACTTAGATCCCATTTCATAATAAAATACCATATCTTTACTAAACAGAGTACACTGATGAGTATTTGTTGTTCGTCATTGGCATTTGGTGGTGATGCAGCAGTGCTTGCTGCTGCTCTCCACAGAAACTGACTATTGCTGCAGTAAACAGGAATATGCATGAATCACTGCAATGGGTCCTTAGATCTTTGTTTATGAGACCCTTTAAAGGAAGCATTGCACTTAGTGGACTTACTATGTTTAATCATTTGAATACTTTGAACACTGACTTCAACAGTGGTTGAAGTACTTGCCTACATTTCCAAAAACAAAGTTAAATAGTTTCTTTTCCCCTGCCATGTCATGAGTTTTCTTTTTATCTTGCAGTGATTTGTCTCTGCAATGAGATGGGGTACTGATCTGCATTACTCTATTGTGCATAAATGCTCAATAGTTCTTCAGGTATTTCTTGACAATTTGTACCTGTTCTGAAAAGTGTGTATTCATTTCACATTTCTATTGGATTTACATGTTAGCTGTCAGGGAGTAACATGCAATCTTCTCCTATCCTGTAGATGGTTTCTTCATCCTTTTTTATTTGAATTTTTTTGGTTTGTTTCTTTTATGGCTTCTTCATTTTGTACAAGTATTAAATTATTATATAATCATTTTTCATGTTTTCTTGCCCTATCTTATTTTGTATAAAAAGCACCAGCAGTAGAATTGAGTAAAAAAATTTTGATAATGTCTCTACTTTCAGAACCTAGCATGCCTGGCTCATTCATGTTTCACTCTGTTTTACTCTAATACAGGCATATTTAAGACTGCTGCACAAATTACCATGAAACACACATTTTCTGGACCAAAAAAAAAAAAAATCATGATTTTCATGATTCAGCTATCCTATCCTACATATATATTCTTGACCTAAACTTACCTGTTTCCTTAAACTTCAAATGCAGGTAATAAAAACAAATACCACACATTCTGCTAAATCATCTAGCAAAATTGCCTCCCAAAGTCAGCTTCAAAGCCTTGATTGTTCCATCTCATCCTCTGCTGATGCTGGGACTAAAGGAATCACACATAGCCTAAGGCTTTATACGGAAGTCCTTACCGGTGCAATTATTTAAATAAAAGATAATTAAAAATTGCATACATTTGTTAGTTTTTCTAAAATAACAACAAATATAAAAGTGACTATTGTAATGTGTTTAATACAAGAATCAACTGGTTAAAATGACAACTGCCCCGGTGACGCTCAGTATAGTCAGTGCATAAACAAATGTGCTTCCCAAGTGATGTTAGGTGATAACTGCTGAGTGGCCAAGTGATAAAAGTATGATCCAAAAAATTCATACATATATTTCTCAAAGGAAGATTGAGACTCATGTCCTGGGGTATCTTAAATTCTCTCATAAAAACCTGAATCAAAACAGAGTTGGTGCATATTTATAATCCCAGGACTCAAGAGCCCGAGAGAGGAGGGCTGTTGTGAAGTCAAGGAAATTGTAGGCACCATACAGGTTTCAAATCCAGTGATATACATAGTGAAATCCTGTCTCAATAAAACAAAACAAAAGTAAACAAAGTAGAACCAAACATCACAGCTAAATGGAGACTGAATTCTTCAAAGCTTAATTCCATGTCTTGGTGATTAATTTTATGTGTAGACAAATTTTTTTAAAAAGCAACTTGGATGCTAGATTGCAACTCACAGCCAAATGGGAGCACTGATTTTTGTGCTGAGTCACTGCAATGGTCCTTGTGTCCCCACTGTCTCTAAAGCAGAGTTCACAGTGGGATCCTGCAGGAGCAGCATCCACAAAGCAAAGGGGTATGCAAATATCTCGTGAATCACTTTGATAGACTACAGATGATATCTCTTCAAATCTCATTTAGGTCACTGAGTCCTTTTTTCTTATTATACTTAAGCAGCATTTTAAAATTTGAATTTAGTTTCATATAACAAAACATAAATAACATCAAATATGGTACATAAATAATAACTCAAATAATAATGGAAAACTGTGTAGGTAAACAATGTATAAACAATGAAACAAGCCACAAGTTGCAAATTATAGCTCAGTGTCACGAAGTGATCATCTTTCACTCAGAAATAAGAAATATATCTTGGGAGGCTGATGCAAGAGATCTGCCTTGAGTTAGAGACCAGCCTCAGTTACAGAGCTGTCTGAAATAGAGAGAAAAACCTTGACTGAAAAACTCCACAAAAATGAAACTTGAAAATTGACTGCATAAAACACCATTGGTTTGTTTTAAAAATTATATCCATACAATATAGTAACATTCCAAGAACATTCAAGACATTCTCAGGAAGAATGTTGATACTTTCCATAATATACAGAAAACACATTCATGTTTGGGTATTTCTCTCAGTGGCATAAACACCTGTCTGCCAATCATGAGCTAATGAGTTCAATCCCTGGTATAAAAAAAAAAAAAAACAAAACAACAACAACAAAAAAAAACATTCAAATTCCTGCATCATGACACTGCCACATAATTAGAGAAAATCAAAATTAGATCTCAAGTATGGGGCACATAATTCATGGGTTAACAGGTATGTGGAATACTGAATACTGACAGAGTTGGTGGTATTCATCTCAAGTAAGAAATCAGAAGCCAAATTTAACTTCCTGCTTACCCTAAGAACTACTTGATTTTCAGTGAAGATCTTCTCAGTTGTAAATCCTGCTATTGGCACCTTGTATCATGCCAATCACTTGCACAATATTTCCATTCTCCTCTGATCCACACTACACAGAAAACCCTTCAACCCTAACTATGGATATCCCTGCTGCACAACTTCTATTTAGGGATTCTATTTTATTCCACTTATTAAAGTCCATTGCAGAGAATTTCTATATATAAACAATGTGTATTATCAGCCAAGCTGTTAAGTCAGCTGTTAATTCAGAGATGATAAACCTATTCCTTTCCATTCAGAAGGATATCATGTGCATGTGTCCATGCAAATGCATAAATTTTGGCATTTTTCAATGAGGGTTTAATAGGCAGGTGATTCTGGAATTTGTCCTTAGCAAGCACACTTTACCCTACCCTTGATAACAGTTTCATTTGTGCTTCATTTTTCTCAGAATTCAAAAATCCATGGCTGTTCTCAAAAACAGTCTCTGAGCAGAGGTTTCACCTAAATAATTATGTTCAAAATTCTTTTGTATTGTCCTGTATGATATACAAGAGTTCACTAGGTGTTTGGGAAGCCTTCCTCAACTGAGGCACATCACTACACATCTTCAAATTCTCAGTACCTTTGCCAACACCTGTCATGAGGATGGAAATAAAAGAACATACTATAAATTTAGGAGATCACTCTAAATACAAAAACAAAAAAAACCCACAAGTTTAAGGAGAGCAGTTGTGGCTATGAGACCCTGTATCACAGATATTTATAAACATCAGACCCTCCAGGTCTGTTTCTCATAGCAATAAGAGCAGAGACCTTACTCAGTACTTTTGCAGCAGCTACAAAATGCATGAGAGTCAGGGTGTCCCCAAGCTCCTTCCCTCACTGAACTTGTGGAGGTGCCAGGGCAGCAGAGAATTTCAAAGATGATACTGGAGTCTGCTGCTGTCAAACTGAAGATAGAGTCACTCTTTCCACCAGAAAGAGGCAAAATGAACAATGGATGACCCAAAGCCAATGCTGGAGGACCTCAGGAGCTGAAGCTAACTAAATACCTGAGGATTGAGACACCTGAACTGCTTCTAACCATTTGTAACTGGTTTAGCCCATTTGCACACTATTTGTGGGCTCCATCCACAACCTCAGCATTCTGTGGCTTGAAGATCTCCCAGGTTCTTTCCTAACAGGCCACATGACATTGAAACCACTAAATGAGATCCAGCAAACATTCTGCTCCAGTACTGTGCTCACATCAGATTAATAATGCCCAGATAGGAAGACCTAAGAGACCACCTGCTGTGGCCCACCTGCTTGGACAATTCATATAGCCCACCTCTTCATCAGTGATTCAGTCTTGCTCTACTGCTCTCCTCCTGAGTCAAGAATAAACAGGGCAAGGAACCCCTCCCTGCAAGATTGGATCCCAAATGATAGACTGTAGTGCAGACTTCTGGAGCTGACTGTCTTCTACAGTGCTGATATCCACAGAGAAGTGCTTGTGCCAAAGAGACTTACCTCAGGCTTTTTATTTTCAATTCCATTTGATTTGAAGGATAAAAATAAACTAAAACTAAATTTCAAAACATGTCAAACAGGGGACAACAATGGTAAATATTTTGCACACTGTCATCCCCAAATCATTCACCCGGAGCACAAGACATTTGTATTCAATTTTCCAAAAAGTACTGTAATGAGCAGCTGAGTTAGTCAAATAATGTTGGCAGTGAGACAGGGCTAGGTTCTCCAAGAATCCCATGCAGAAGCCCCGATACCTTTCAACTATAAGGAAGGCAGACACTTACTGCTAAGCGTCAGACTTCAGGACAAAAGATTAAGCAAATGTCTTCATATTTAAGGTTTGATATTTGAAATGGTTCTCTAGCACTCTGAGGAAGTCAGCAGTTACCATTCAACTAAAGCCTGATATTCCAAATAACTCCTGTCATCCAGGTGAAGTCATGAGTCACCTTCTGAACCTCTTAATTGAAGAGTCACTAGTGCATAAAAATGCCTACTTTCTGTGTGACAGGCTTCCCCATTTTATCCCAATTTAATCACTTTTACCTGAACTATTAATTTTATTGGCTCCCATATTGCTGTCCCATCTTATGCATATCTGCCTTGTGAGTTCCCAGTATTCCCAACTTAAATCCATCTCACAAAATGATTTTACTCTATAGAAGTCCCTGGAAAAGACAGTCTCTGGCAAGCCACTCAGGATCCCTTCTCTCTCTCAGACAGCTTCCTTTCTCCCAATAAATATATTCTATTCTTAAATTCAGTTGTTCCTAAAATTTATGCTTGAATTTTAGAGAGCACAAACTCACACCAGACATAGTAGATCAGGAGTTTCTTTCCCCTGTAGCAACACCATTATAATTTTTTCTCTTTAGTGAACTCAGATAAATGAGTAGCAGGTTGTGTTCTATAATGTAGATCTCACCTCTTCTGGGATACTCTCACTGAAGGCCTTTGTGCCTGCATTTAAGTTCTGCTTCTGTTTTCTGAAAGTAAACTGATTTGTAATTTTGGTTATGGTATCTACAATTTATTAAGGATATGACTCAAAATATTTCTTGTGAATGGGTTACCACCAGCTTTGGAGGAAGACACATAGCAAATTTCTTTATTTTTATTTCATCATTCAAACTGAGGGATGTACTTGAAAGAGTTTTGCCCTAAGAATGAGTTACAGGACCTCCTGGTTGCAGTTCAACATGGTGGAAGGCCCAATCAGGGATCCTAACCATATGGCCACTTCCTCTTTTTCCCTGATTACAACTTACTCATTCCATTCCCAGGGGCCTGAAGACAATTCCAGTCAGCTCCTCGCATGACAGAAATGTCTGCTTCAATCTCCACATCCATGCAAAGTAACATATACCCATAAGCCCATAGTCAGTAAAAAACAAATAAATAAATAAAAATAAATGGTTTTTTTGTGCTCCTCCTCACATTCCTTAAATAGAAAGGCCACTTTTACTTTTTCTTATATTCTGCTTCTCTATTGCAGCAGAAAATGCTAACAATACTGATTCTCATCTATGTATGTAGCTAATTTGCCTCCTCAGTAATTCATATGATCAATGCCAAGAATATCTAATTGAAATGAATGTAGTGGACTGTTGCTTCACTCCATCAGTGTCAATGCAGTGAGTGTTATCCTAAGGTAAAAATAAATGTTCATATAAAATTCAATGCAGAAAAAGCATCAAAATATAAACAGGGTCCTACAGGCATACAGACTTATTTCAATAACATAATAGTAGCCTTCTAGAAAAAGGCAAAAACACACAGTTTATGTATCTTAAAATTCTTGATGCAGACAGTAACGGAGAAGTTGTTCTGAACAATTTTAGGTGAACCTTCACATTTATATGAGGTAACCTACTGCCATGGCAATATCTAATTCTTGCTAAATTATTCACTCAAATCAGTTATTTTACATTTATAATGGCTGATGTATACAACTTTATACAATGCCAGGAATACAAGCACTGTGAGTTGTATTGATCACTTAAAACTACAATAAATGTGAAAAGCATTCAGACAAATCATAAAGATATTTATGTTAATTTGGCTGATGTTAATGATAGGGGGGAATGAAACTCCTGACCTACTATATGTCTCATATGAGTTTGTGTTCTCTAAAATAGAAAAATAAAGTTTGGGAATGATGGAGTTTAAGAATGGAATATATTTATTGAGAGAAAGAAAGCTTCTGTCTGAGAGACAGAGGGTCCCTGAGTGGGTTGCCAAAGACTCTGTATTTTGAAGAATTTTATAGAGTAAACACAGGAAGCTAGATGGGTCAAAAAAGGGGAAAAATGGAAATTTGCAAAGTTAGTGTAAGGCGGAATAGAACTGTGTTCAACCAATAGGGTCAATTGCTCAGGTAAAATTGATTCAATTAGGAACAAATGAGGAAGCATGTCACATAATAAGTGGGTTTGCTTAACAGCAGGGACTCTTCCTGTAGGGGGTTGGGATGGTGACTCTTGACTTCGTCAGGGTGATATAGAACTATTTGAACTATTGGTCCTTAGCACTTGGTTGTATTTCTGTTGGCTTTTGTCTTGAGATTTGGTCCAGAGCAGTAGGTCATTGTCTCTTCCAAGGCTATATGCAATCTAAATTTATCCTCTTGCTCCTGTGAGGTCCCATCCCTGTTGTTACAGGCAGCTGACTTAGTTAGAAATATATAGGCAGTGAGACAGGACTAGGTCCTAGAAGTGACCAATGCAGAAGCCCAGATACCTTGCAACCATGGGGGAGACAGATACCTCCTGTTGTGGGTCAGTCCTCAAGACCAAACATCAAGCAAATACATCCCTATCCTAAGGGCTGAGCCAGTGCTGACAGAGAGGCTTGGATTGGCTCTGACCTGGTTGCTGCCCCAGTCTCAGACCCACTGCTGGTCTCATCGTTCTGTTAGCACAAGGAATCCAAAGGGATTTTGGTTAACCAATTTTAGCATCATTTTGACCAACTGGCAACTTAGGTGGAAGCATGTCTTTTAAATCTGTTACCCAAATAAAACTTTATTACATGATCTGAAAATATAAATGTTGAGGAAAAAGTTGTAGAGCTCAAATAAAAAGAAAAAGCTGCTAACATAGTAGACAATTGGACAAATGGACAACAGATGTATAAACTGACAATCATCTTATAAAATTAGAATGCACTCAAATATATTTGACCAATTTGAACTATAATAAATACAGTTGAGTGAACCTTCTTATAGATCAATTAATAGAGATTTCTTGAAATAAGAATACCAGAAAAGGAACCTAATTAATGTTTAACCTGAGGTAGCTCAGAAATTTAAACAGAAAGAACACAAATATTAGTTAATCTTTTAGGTCCAGCCTGTTCCCAAAGAAGCAATAGAGATGAGCCCAGCAGGTGCATGTGTGTATTCAACATGGCTGCTGGCAACCATGTGGCCTTCCAGAAGGCTGCAATGGCTGAGACCGAGTATGGTGGGCAGGTAGAGAAAATGGCGATGCAGGGAAAGGAGAAAAAGAACCCTCAAATGGGACAGATGGCTAGAGCAGGGGGATTGAGAAGTCAGAGCCTTGTGAGAAATGCTAGAGGAAGGATTAGAGACCCTGGCTGAAAGATTGGAGACTCTAGGGGGAGGATTGAAGACCCTTGGGAGTGAAGGAGGGGGAGGGGATGACGCAGCGGGTACAGAAGCCTTTGGTTGAGAAAGCTGCGGGATTTGGTATGAGAGATACTGGGAGAAGCTGTAAAGACAGGAGCCACATCATAAGTGAGGGGAAGGGGAGATCCTGGTGGAGCAGAGTGAGGCAGGAGTACTTGGGCCATCACAGAAGACAGAGTGAGAGAAAACCACGTCCTTAACGTGAAGAAGGCCTAAAGATGAAGGGTTTTTGCCAAGTTGTCACCATTGTGACAAAAGCATAAATGAAAGATCAGCTTTTTGGTTGTTGTAGCCTTTTAGAGGCCAAAAGCCCCAAGGTTATGAACCAGGCAGCAAGAGGTGTATTTTCTTGAGGGCAGGAAGTGGTCCCCATGACCGAATTATAAGGGAGCTGAGAGAACAGTTTCACCTCAGGAACTAAGAGCTGTAGCTCCCCCAAGGAACGTGGAAGCTGTGCTCGGTCACACACAACACAAGAGATCATAATCTATTTTGAAAATGTGATAGGCAAAGTCTCAGCACCCATTCTTCTTGGCAGGTAACCAAAGAGAGCAGGGCGGGGTCCCAGGACATAAAAATCTCAGTGTTACCTCCAGATATAAGGAGTGTAGAAATTAGTAACCCTGTTCGGGGATGGCAGGATGGGGTTTCTGTCACAAGCTTGCTAAGGAACAGAAACAAACAAACAAAAAACCCAGACCGTGTCTCACCTATGTTCAGTGAGTAAGGCTGCTGTTGTATGCAGATTAGCAGTGGCAAGCAAACTGTCCCAGAGGAAGAAACAGGTGGTTTTAAGGCAGAGGAACTCAAAATGGGAGGGATTCCCAGGAGACACTCAATCTGCCTTAGTGGTCAGGGAACCAAATGATAGGATTTGGCATGGTAAAAGAGAGAATACACAGTAAAAATGTCACGTGCGGGCACACATATAGTTTTCCATTGGGGTGGTGCTTAAGGGCGGCATTGCTGATGTGCAAGTAGCTGATTAGGACTCTTTTCATGTCAGAGGTAAGTTGCATAGCAGAGGGGAAAGAGACCCTGGTCCCACCTCCCAGTGCTGAAATATCCCATCTAGAGCAAAATCCTCTCAATTTCTTTCTCTCAAAAAATATATTCTGCTCTTACCTCCATTGTTCTTAATTATTCATTCCTCAATTTTAGAAATCCTTAACTCATACCCAATATAGTAGGTCAGGAGTTTCATTCCCCTATACCACTGTCTGACTGCCTATATTTCTAACTAACTCATGTACCTATAAATTTAAGAATCATTTATCAACTTTTCTTAGCATAATTGTAGCAAATAAAATGTACTTAATGGATATAGTGACATATATGATTAAAATGAAAAAATAATTATCACAGTTTCTCTACCTAGCATCACCAAACATTTTCAGCATTCAAGTATGTGGAAAAATAAAAACTAAAAACAACTCTCACCATAGTATACCCATAGTATAGAGGATAGTATAACATTCACTGTATTTACCATGTTATCTATAGATATTGTGTAGACCACAAAAAAAATTGGGCCTTTGAATGAACAACTATCAATTTCAATAATTATGCTCATAGCACTACATGGTTGAGAATTGTAGAATTTTTTTTTTTTTTTTTTGGTACTAGAGATTGAACTCATGACCTTGTGCTTGTCTGGCTGGTCCTTGTACCACTGAGCTCAATCCCCAGCCTGAACAACTTTAGATTCTAAATATGACTTTTACCACTGTTTAATTTACCATTGACAGATTTAATTGAAAATTTGTTCATCTACATCTTCACAAATGAAATTATTTTCTTTTTTTGCAGTTTAAATCACTTTTTTATAGATACTGGGGATCAAACTCACAATCTGGCACTTGCCAGGCAGGTACTTCTGTCTGCTGAGGTAAAACACAGGGCCCCATTAAATAATATTTTATTAAATATATACATATCACTTTATCCATTTAAATAGTATTGTGATTTTACTACAGGAGACCAAGGTAGACAGAAATTGATATACAGTCACAGAGGAAATGAAACCTCAAAGGAGTCAATGTAAAAAACTAAATACAACAATCACTACTAGAGGCACAGCTGAAGAAAGCCAGACCTGAAGGTGAAGATGCAGTGACCATGTCTACCTGCCTCCTGAAGAGAAACACAAAAGCTTGAAATGTACTACAGTTACCACCACCTCCTCCAGGAAGTCCTGATAAACATGTATTACCATACTCATTGACCAGAACAACTGGACTATTGTTCCCACAAAATGCCTTGCCTCTTTCTGCATACCTTTTTTGAATAATATTAGTTAAGCAGCTATACGCTTATAGGTAGATTGTAGTTTGAGACCCACACTGTACTCACATTCTGACTTTGCTATATAAATGACCCCTGACAATAGATCTGTGGCCTAAACACTGAAGACCACTCCTGCAAAGGAAGGGGGCTATTCTGTCTTTTTTTCCAAGAAACTTTTTTGAACTTGTTTTGTTTTGTGACTTCATTCTTCAATATTGTGAGCCAACCAACTTGCTGCATTTGCCATCCAAGTGGGTAGGATTATATTTCTCCTATTTCAATTTGAATGTGAAACATCTGCTAAAGGCCATGATCCAAAGCCTTGATGTCAAGCTGCTTGTTTGCTCTGAGTTTGACATTTCCATGAGCTTTTGGACCTCCTGTCTAGTAAACTACAGATGTATTGGAGAAAGGAGGTCACTATTGTGATGTAGGGCAATAGATCCCATTCATAACTGTATTTTTCACTGCCTCCTGGATGCCACTTCATGACCAGCTTTCCTCTGCAACATCATTCCATAATTCCCATTTTAGTTAAGTCAACTTTCATTCAGCTCTGTAGTTTTTGTTTTCTTTTAAAGGTCTTTCTCTGTTTCTCAGTTTTAATATTTTTTCATTTTGTTTTTGTTTTTGTTTTTAAAGACATAGTCCCACTTTGTAGTTCTGGCTTACCTTGCACTCACTATCTAGGGTAGTCTGCCCTTGAAAACATGGCCATTCTCCTGTTTCAGCCTCTTTAATGCCGGGTAAAGAGGTGGGTATCATAACACATGGTGTTTGTCTTTTTTCTTCCCTCCTTTTCACTATTATTCTTTCATTAAGGTGACAATGTATTTAATCCAGGTGCTTGCTTTTGTCAGTAAACCTTTCTGGAGCTTGAGTTCAGTTTCTGAACAACAATATAGGAATCCACACAGACAAAGGATAATTTTGGAATTTAAATAGCTGTGTTCAGAACCACTTCAATACAGACTCACTTCACCCTTTCAAAATCTAAACAAGTGATCCTGGACTGGAAAGGTAAGAGTTTTTAAAAGAGAGGATCACAAAGAACACCCTATTGGAAACAATGTAGCTAGAATATTGTGTTAAATTTTGGCTGAAACCTGTATCCTGTTTTTTTGTTGAGCAGGTTAAATTTTTTTTTCTTTGGGTACAGCTCATTTTGCTTTTCTCATTAGACTTATACACTGAGTCATTTTCCATTTACCTGGGTCAAATACAAGGCACTAGTTAAATGTAGGGCTCAAGATGGCATGATTTATGCCAAGCTACAACTTAGCTTGGATACAGTGCCAAGCCTTAATATTTTCTAGGTTAAAACACACATAATATTTGACTATTTCAATATTTGTGACATTCAGCATTATAATAAAGCCTGATCTAGAGTCATGAAACACTAACCTCACCAGGTCTCTCATTATTTTCCACTGGTCTTTTTCCCCATCTTCCATAAATACTCTCCGAGTTCATAATATTGGTGCTCAAATTTGACACATATTCCTAGCTGTGATGTATCCCGTTTTTGCAGTAGTGTAGTCTGTTATCCTCAGACCATAAGAGATAGAAACATGTCTTCTGATTCCCTATACTCCAGCGATATTATGTGTTAATTTGGACTCTTAGAATCATACCTTTTAGGGTACATCAGGTGAGTACAAAAACCAGTAAAGCTACTTAAAGATATAGAAAACTAAAAAAAAAAATCATAATGCAAACTCCTATACAGATTTAATACAATGCCCATCCAAATACTATTAGTATAGCTCACAAATATAGAGAAAGCTTCTCCAAAATTCATTTGGAAACAGAAAAGATCTAGAATAACAAAGACATTCCTAGGCAACAAATGCAAGTCAGGAGGCATCGCATTTCTTCACTTGCTATAATACTAGAAAGCTACTGTCACAAAATCACCAGAGTACTGGCAGAAAAACAGACTGGATAATCTATCAAAGAGACTAGAAGAAGGAGACACAACTACAAGCACATTCTGATACTTGTCTTTGATAAAGGAGCCAAATATTTTCACTGGAAGAAAGATAGCCACTTAATAATGGTGAAGAAAATGACTTTCACCATACTGAAGACTTAAACTGGGTCAATGCCTATCAACATGAAATAGACAAAAGTCAAATTAGATTGAAAATCTAAATATTACAACAGAAATACTAATGAGGCTTCATGAATAAAACACAAATTTTGAAGAATCAACTTCAAAGAATCAAACACTGAGACCCCATCATATTAAAATATATTTGCACATCAAAAGAAATCACTAACACAGTGAAGACATTGCACAGTTTGGGCAAGGGATATCTTTCCATTTTCTGATAATTTCTTCAGCATCCTTTTACAAAGTACTGTAATTTTCAATATGTATGTCCTTGACTTTCTTTGTTAGGTTCATTCCAAGTATTTTATTTTCTTGGAGGCTATTGTAAAGGGTGTGGTTTTTGTAACTTCTCTCTTAGTGAGTTGATTGTGTACAGGAATGCTCTTGATTTTTGATTGTGAACTTTGTCTGCAGCTACATTATTGAATTTGGTTAAGTCTAGAAGACTTTTGGTGGAGTAATTGACATCTTCTACATAGAATATCATGTCATCTGTGAACAATGATAGTTTACCTACTTTCTGTTATATGATTATTCTTATTTGTCTCTTATCTCTAATTGTTCTGCCTAATGATTCCAGAGCTATATTGAATAAGAGTGGTGATACTAATCATCCTTTTCTTGTTCTTAATTGTAGTGTGAAAGTTTTTAGTTTTTTACCATTTAGTATGTGGCTGGGTGTATTTTTGTCTTTGCTTGTTTTATCAGTTTGAGATAAAGGCTCTCTATTATTACATACTGTAGGATTTTATTACAAATCAGTGCTTGATTTTATCAAAAGCTTATCATGCATTTATTGAGATGATCACCATGTGACTTTTGTTTTTGCGTGTGTTGATATAAGGTTTACATTTGTTGATTTGCATGTACTGAAACATCCCTGCCTTCCTGGGATGAATCCAAGTTGTAGGTTTTAAAATCTTTTTGATGATTTGCTACATTCACTTTGCTAGTATCTTATTAAGGATTTTTGCAACTATGTTCATTAGGAAACCTTCCCTGTAGTTTTCTTTTTCTGGTTGTGTCTTTTTCTGGCATTAGTATCAGTGTAATGCTGGCCTCCAGGAAAGAGATAGGGAGAACTGCTTCTCTTTCAATTTCATTAAAGAGTAGGGGCCTTCAGTTTTCTATACATTTCTTATAAAATTCAGCAGTAAATCCCTGAAGACATGGACTTCTATATGTTGGTCAGTTGCCTTTTGGTTGCCATTGTTTGCTTCATTTTAATGTGTTTTGCAGAGCGTCTGATTATGCACTGGAGTTGCCTTGAGCTCACATTGTAGCCCTGGTTCGTTTCAAACTCCCAACAATCCTTCTACTTCAGCCTCTCAAGTTCTGGGGTTACAGGCATGCACCACCCAGCCAGTACCTAATAAATTTTAATTAGATCTTCAGTCTCATTGACAGATACTGCATTATCTAGAATTTTTATATCTTCTTGAGGCAGCTTTGGCAATTCATATGAATCTAGGAATTGATTCATTTTTATGTTATGCAACCTAGGGAAGCATGAGTTTTTGAAGTAGATACTGATGATCTTAATTTTCACATGATCTGTAGTTACTTTACAGTTTTCATTCCTCAATGAATGGTTTTGAGTGGTTCTTTTCTTATCTTGATGTGGTTGGCTAAAGGTTTTTCAATTCTATTTATTCTTTCAATGAACCAACTCTTTGATTCATTAAATCTTTTTATTGTTTTTATATTCTGCACTGCATTACTTTCTTCTCTGATCACTATAGTTGCCTAACTTTTATTGGCTTTGGGGTTTTCATGCCATTTTTTTTTTCTGGAAGTGTGAGGCACAACAGTATATCTTTATGCTGTTTCTATGCCCTAAAGTGAAATTGGAGTACTATTAATTTCTCAATTTGAAGTGCTTTCATTGAATCCCATGAGAACCAAGGTTTGCATCAATATTTTTGTTGTGTTGTAAATACTTTCAGGTTTCTTCCTTTATTTCATCTGTGACCTCTTGATTGTTTGGCAGAGTGTTACTTAATTTCCATATATTTATGAAGTTTTTGTACCTTCTTTTACAATTATTTCCCAATTGTATTGCACTATGGCCATGTAAAATGGATGGGGTAAGTTCAGTTTCTTTGCGTTTACTTCAACATGTTCTGTGGACTAGTGTATATGGCATGTTTTAGAGGACCTCCCCTGCACAGCTGCGAAGAATGTTTATTCTGAATATGTTGGGTCACATACTTGGTAAACATCTATTCAGTTCATTTGTTCACAGATTCAGTTCTACTTTCTTATTTGTTTGCTGATTATTAGTCTATTTCATCTATTTGTGATAGTGGGATATTGAAGTCTCTTGGGTCAATTGTGTTTTTTTTTTTGTTTGCATTATTTTCATGTCTTTTAACAATTGCCTTATATTGTTGGGTGCTCTTGTATTAGATTCACACATATTTATGATTGCTATCTTATCCTTTTAAAAACTTTCCATTAACATATATGCAGTGAGGCTCTTTATCTTTTTGGTCATTCTTGGTTTGAAGTTCATATTGTCTGCAAAGAGAGTAGCTACTCATGCTTTTTTCTGGGCCTCTGTTGCATGGAAGATTGTTTTCTGTCCTTTGACTTTCAGTCTTTGAATTTCTTTTTGAATGAAACATTGTTTTCTGTATACAGCATATTTTTGTATGTTGTTTCTTGATCCATTTCACCCAACAATTTCTTTTAGTTAATGAGCTGCGACCATTAACAATGATATGGATTGGTTTGTCTTTGTTGTAATATTGTTCTGCTGTTGATTCTCTGCTTTTCTCCTCTGTTTAATTACTTATCCTGCCTGGGTGTTTCTGTGTTTTTCTCGGAATTGTGGCCATTTTTACCTCTTTCTAGTATAACTTTCATTACTTTTTCTACGGTCAGTTTTGCAGTCATATATTTCTTCAGTTTTTCTTTGTCATAGAAGTATCTTATGTTTCCATTAATTTTGAAAGTTTTGCAGGATACATCAATCTGGATTGGATGTTCTTTCCTTTCAGGCTTGTACTTCTGTCCAACTTTCAGGATTTCTTCTGGTTCAACTACAGCTTTCTTCTTTACTTGGATATTTGTGTTGAGAAGATTGAGGTAGTTTCATGAACAAAAATAAAGGAATCAAAGCATACAAATTGATAAATTTGGAATTTGATTAATAGAACTCAGGACCACTCATATAAATTCCCTGCCAATTTCAGAGTCCAAATGCGTGGCTGAACTGAAAACTTACAAAGCTTTTAAACAGAGAACCACAAAGTGACATCCTATTGGAAACAATCAAGCTAGAATCTTACATTAATTTTTAGTTGACACCTGTATCATGTTTCTTTCATTGAACAGGGTAATTTTTCTCCAGGTGATGAAGCTCATGCTGCTTTTCTCACAGGACTTGTACTCTGAGTAATTTTCCATTCTCTTGGTTTAAAAATAGGGCACCAGTTAAAAGCAGGGTCAAGACAATGCCAGTTATGTCAAGCTACAACAAAGAGTGCTAAGAATTTGATGTGCTTTCAATTATAAGTGATCTATGACTTATCCTTAACCACATTTTATAATGTGTCCTTGTGCTGTATTTCTGGAATCTTGGATATTATATATCTTGGTGTAGTTTTATTTTGGTTATGTCTGTTTGGAATTCTATACTTCACTTATTAGTATGGAAAATTCTTTATTCATGCTTGGGAAGTTTTATTCCATTATTTTGTGAAGTTTTTTATGGTATTTGTGTGGTCTCCGGATTTCTCATTGACCACAGTCAATGTCAGGCAATTCTTCTCTGATGCATTTTCTACCTGCTGGATTGATTTCTCATAGTCACATGCTACTTTTAAGATAGCACTGTTTTTGGCAGAGGAGGAGCTGGGCGGATCTGGAGTGCCTGCATCAGCCCCTTCCTTTGTCTGGAGGACTGTGAATATCTCTGCAAGCAGGGAGGGATCGCAGGTTCCTGAGGCACCTTGGCCTGTAGTGAGTGCTCAACACACTCTGCCCAAATCTCATACTGATCCGGACCCCCCAGGCTTCCAGGTGCAGTGAAGTGCAGCAGTGGGTTAGAGGCCACTACATCCGCCTCCCCATCCTGGCTGCACTTGGAGGTCTGCTGAGCTTCCGACGGGTGGGCAGGCCCACACTATCCCCTGAGCCCAGCCGGTTTTGCTGCCACGCCTAGTCATCGGTGTGCAGAGGAGGAGCTGGGTGGATCTGGGGTGCCTGCATCTGCCTCTCCGTGTGTCAGGAGGACTGTGGATATCTCGGCCCAGACTGTTTGGGTCCCTCCAGGCCTCCAGGCTCAGTGAAGGGGAGAGGTGCGTATGAGGCCTCTCAAACCCATTGACATCTGCCTCCCTATTCTGGTTGCACTTGGAGAACTGCTGAGCTCCCGACGGCTGGGCAGGCCCACACTATCCTCCCCCCCAGCCCAGCCTGTTTTGCTGCTACACCTAGCCATCAGTGTGCAGAGGAGGAGCTGGGTGGATCTGGGGTGCCTGTATCGACCTCTCTCTGTGTGTCTGGAGGACTGTGGATATCTCTGCAAGCAGGGAGGGATCACAGGCTCCTGAGGCACTGCGGCCTGTGGTGAGTAACCTAACCCGGCTGCGATTGAAGAGCTGTGAAGCTTCCAAGGGGCAGGTGGGCACACAGTGTACCTGAGGCCCAGCTTGTCTGGAAATGTGGAGTTCTGAGCAGGCAGAGGAAGGCCATTGGTTCTGCAGGCCCAATGGCTTGGGATAGCGTGGTGCCAGAGTCTCAGTAGCTGCAAACATAGAAGAGGATTTTCAACAGATCCTGAGGAAGCTTTCAAATAACACTTGAAACACAGAAATATAGGAAAATGACAAAACGAAAGACCAAATTACAACCTCAAACCTCCAGCCCATCTCAAGAAACCCTAGGAGGAATGTATTTAGAAGAAAATATATCCCATCCACCTCATATATCGGACACAATAGCTACTGAAATTGACAAGCAACTCCAGGAAGCTTTAAAGAAATTCTAACTCGATATAATCTCCCAGATAAAAGAAGAAATGATAAAAGAAATGAAAGAGATTCTAAATATGTCTAAAGAAAACACAGATAAAAAATTGGAGGAACTAAACAAAAAGATAGAATCCCTAGACGAGCAATATAAGAAACAAACAGAATACATAATGCAGATGCACAGAGATATACAGGAAATAAAAAACTCCACTGAAAGTTGTAAAAACCGCCTTAATGAAAGTGAAGATAGAATTTCAGACCTTGAAGACAGGATTGCAGCTAGTGAACAGGAAAGGAAAGATCTTTTGAAAATAACAAGGAATCAGGAAACAACAATTCAACAACTGCAAGACGATGCAAAGAAGAATAACATAAGAATGATAGGGATTAATGAAAAAGAAGGAGACAACAAAAGGATGTCAAGAGGATATTTACAAAAGTAAAAGCTGAAAATTTCCCAAGCATGAAATCAGAAACTGACATCAGGATCAGTGAAGCATATAGGACTCCAAATAGTCATAACCAAAATAAAACTACACACAGACATATAATAATCACCATCCCAGAAATCCAACACAAGAATAGATTATTAAAAGCTGTCAGAGAGAAAAGACAGATCACTTATAAAGGAAAACCTATCAGAATCACAGCAGACTTCTCATCACAAACAATAAAGTCAAGAAGAGCATGGAGTGAAGTATTTCAGATCCTAAAGCAAAATGATTTCCAACCTAGACTGATATATCCTGCAAAACTGTCATTCAAAATAGATAGTGAAATATGATATTTCCATGACAATGAACAGCTGAAGAACTTCATGAACACCAAACCAACCCTGCAAAAAATATTGAAAGACAGTTTAGATACACAAAGGAAAAAACCACTAAGCAAAGCAAATAATTAAACAGAACCGAAAGATAAAGATGCAACAGCAGAGAGATAACATTCCTACAATTAACCAGCATTTAACAGTAATAACCATTAATGTAAATGGTCTCAATGCACCAATCAAAAGAAACAGACTAGCAGAATGGATCAAGAAACAAAATCCAACCATATGCTGTTTACAGGAAACCCATCTAACCCAGAAATATACTCACAGACTGAAAGTCAAAGGCTGGAAAACAATTCTTCATGCAGCAGGAATCCAAAAAAAGGCAGGAGTAGCCATTCTGTTTGCAGACAACGTGAACTTTAAACCAACAATGACCATAAAGGACAAAGAAGGTCACTACATACTCGTAAGGGGAAAACTCCAAGAGGAAGAGATAACTATCTTAAATATATACGCACCAAACTCCAGAGCACCCAGTTATATAAAACAATTATTAACAGAAATGAAAACTCAAATTATCAGTAACACAATTGTAACAGGAGACCTTAATACACCACTGACACCAAGGGACAGATCAACCAGACAGAAAATGAGCAAAGAAATAACAGAACTGAATCACACCTGTGAACAAATGGGTTTGATAGACATATACAGAATGTTCCACCCAACAACATCAGAATACACATTCTTCTCAGCAGTACATGGATCATTTTCTAAAATAGACCATATATTAGCTCACAGAACATATTTAAGCAAATGCAAAAGAGTTGAAATCATCCCTTGCATATTATCGGATCATAGCGCTCTGAAATTAGAAATTAATGACAAAGGATACTGCAAAAATTCCGCAAACACATGGAAACTAAATAACACACTCTTGAGTAATCAGTGGGTCACAGAAGAAATTAAAGAAGAAATTAAACAATACCTAAAAGAAAATGAAAATGCAGATACAACTTACCGGAATCTGTGGGATGCAATGAAAGCCATTCTGAGAGGAAAATTTATTGCACTGAGTTCCCACATCAGGAAAACAGAACGAATACAAGTAAATAACTTGATGCTACACCTCAAACAGCTAGAAAAAGAAGAGCAAGTCAAGCCCAAAGCCAAAAGAAGAGAGGAAATTATAAGAATCAGAGCAGAAATCAATGCAATAGAGACTAAGAAAACAATCCAAAGAATCAACGAATCAAAGAGTTGGTTCTTTGAAAGAATAAATAAAATCGATAAGCCCCTAGCCAACCTTATTAAAAAAAGGAAAGAAAAAGCTCAAATTCATGCAATAAGAAATGAAAAAGGAGAAATCACTACAGACCCAATAGAAATACAGAGGATCATCAACACCTATTTCGAAAACCTCTACTCTCAAAAGTTTGATAACAGAAGAAATAGACAGATTCTTAGAAGCATATGAAGTACCAAAGCTAGATCAAGAGGATATAAAACTGTTGAATAACCCAATCTCTGCTAATGAAATTGAGAATGTAATTGGGTCCTTGCCCACCAAGAAGAGCCCAGGCCCAGATGGATTCACTGCAGAATTCTACAAGAAATATAAAGAAGACCTAATGCCGACACTCCTCAAACTATTCAATGAAATTGAAAGGGAAGCAATCCTTCCTAAGTCATTCCTGGAAGCAAATATTACTCTAGTACCAAAACCTGAGAAAGACCCAACTATAAAAGAGAACTATAGACCGATCTCCCTAATGAACACAGATGCAAAAATCCTCAATAAAATATTGGCAAATAGGATCCAGCAAATCATCAAGAAGATTATACACCATGACCAGGTGGGATTCATCCCAGGAATGCAAGGATGGTTCAACATACGCAAATCAATAAATGTAATCCACCATATCAATAAAGCCAAAAATAAGAATCACATGATCATCTCTATAGATGCAGAAAAAGCCTTCGATAAGGTCCAACACTTATTCATGATAAGAACTTTACAGAAAATTGGAATAAATGGTCTTTACCTCAATATAATAAAGGCCATTTATGACAAACCAACAGCCAGCATCATACTAAATGGCCAAAAATTGAAAGCCTTTACTTTAAAATCGGGTACAAGACAAGGATGTCCTTTATCACCACTCCTATTTAATATAGTACTGGAAGTACTAGCCAGAGCAATTAGGCAAGAAAGAGAAATAAAAGGGGTAAAGATAGGAAAAGAAGAAGTTAAATTATCATTGTTTGCAGATGACATGATACTCTACATAGAAGACCCCCTAAACTCCATTGAAATACTCTTAGATACAATAAATAAATTCAGTAATGTGGCTGGATACAAAATCAATACTCAGAAATCAATAGCATTCCTATACACGAACAACAAAATTACAGAGAGGGAAATAAGAGAAACTGGACTATTCACATTAGCAAGCAAAAAAATGAAATATTTAGGAATTACTCTTATGAAAGAAGTGAAAGACTTATACAGTGAAAATTATAATACACTGAAAAAGGAAATTGAAGATGATCTCAGAAAATGGAAAGACATCCCTTGCTCATGGATAGGAAGAACAAACATTGTGAAAATGGCCATTCTCCCAAAACTCTTATACAGATTCAATGCAATCCCAATAGAAATACCATCAACATACCTTATAGATCTAGAGAAATCACTCCTAAATTTCATCTGGAACCAGAAGAGACCTAGAATCGCAAAGGCAATTCTAAGCAGCAAAGACAAAGCAGGAGGCATCACAATCCCTGACTTGAAGTTATACTACAAAGCAACAGTAGTAAAATCAACATGGTATTGGAATCAAAACAGAGCTGAAGATCAGTGGAATAGATTAGAAGATACAACCACAACTACGAACACACTCAACCACCTTATTTTTGATAAAGGAGCCAAGCAGGTTCACTGGAAGAACGACAGTCTCTTTAATAAATGGTGCTGGAAAAACTGGCTCTCCATTTGCCGAAAACTAAAGCTAGACCCATGTCTATCACCATGTACTAAATTAAAATGTAAATGGGTCAAAGATCTGAATATTAAAACAGAAACACTAAATCTATTGGAAGACAAAATAGGTAGAAACCTTGGAGACATAGGAGTAGGTAAAGAATTCATGAACAGGACTCAAACCGCACGGGAAATACTTCCCAGAATCAATAACTGGGACCACTTCTTATTAAAAAGTTTCTGCATGTCAAAAGAAATCTCCAGCATAGTGAAAAGAAAACCCACAAACTGGGAAAAGATTTTAGTGAACTCTCTCTCAGACAAGGGACTCTTGTCTAAAACATGCAAAGAATTAAAGAAACTCAGACCTCCGAAATTCAAAGATCCAATCCAAAAATGGGCATCTGAGATGAATATGCAATTCTCAGATGAAGAAATGCAAATGGCAAATAAATACATGAAAAAATGCTCATCATCATTGGTCATTAGAGAAATGCAAATTAAAACCACACTGAGATACCATCTCACTCCTGAAAGAATGGCCAGGATCAAGAAAACCGACAACAAATGCTGGAGAGGCTGTGGGGAAAAAGGAACTCTCCTGCACTGCTGGTGGGAGTGTAGACTGGTACAGCCTTTGTGGAGATCTGTCTGGAGATTTCTCAAAAAGTTGGGACTGGAAATCCCATTTATTCCAGCTATTCCACTTCTAGGCATATTCCCAGAAGAACTGAAAGCATCATACCACAGTGATATATGTGCACCTATGTTTATAGCAGCACAATTTGTAATCGCCAGATCTTGGAAACAACCCAAGTGCCCATCAACTGAGGAATGGATAAAAAAGTTGTGGTATTTCTATACAATGGAGTATTATTCAGCTATAAAGAAGGATCACATTGAGATATTTATCAATAAATGGGCACAGCTTGAGACCATACTCATAAGTGAAATAAATCAATCTCGCATGTGTGAATACCGAATAGTTTCCCTAATGTAAGTAATGATTCAAATATATAAAAATATGTGGTAATCATGATTCCCCATTAGGTGGCCTTGAAGCCTTATAAAGTTTTCACTCATTAATTAGAAAGGCTTTATTCTGGGCTTCTTAATATGAAAATATTTGAAGCTAGAGTATATGAAGTTTTACCCAAATGTTTCAAGGAAAAAGACACTATGGTAACTACTATTAAGTCAGGTTATAAGGTGGTGAAGTACTAGGTTATTGAAACAGTCATGCTGTGACCTCTATTGTTATATTGTTATGTCCTGTTTTATCTCAATCTCCCCCTTATTGTTTCAAAAAAAATTATTTAGTCATTTCTTATGTTTGTCTTAATTAAAGAAAAAATTCAAAAAAATTAGGATATATAAATAGTAACTCTTCTCGATTTCCTATTAACTTGTTTTGAAGTCCTGTAGTACTCCCACGATCTTGTTTTGACTGATTAGACTCTGTTCCATTCTATATGATAGTATCAAGTTTGAAGACATAAGCAACTACTTTGAAGACAATAAGATTCACTAAGATACCCATTCTGGTTTGACTATTGTCTTCTTTGGAAGTCCTGTAATGTTTACAATGCCTAAGTTTTATTGGTCTTGTTCTCTACTGTTTTGTCCAACTTTATAATATCTAATAAGATAGACAATTCTTTTTAAGGAAACAAGGGACAACGTTGATAACCATTGTTGATAAACTTGTACTCTGTTCTACACCATGTGCTACGTCTATCCTTGGTATTGACTGACAGGTTTGTTTTGCCATATTTGACTGTATTCTTCCCCCCCCCCCAAAGAAAGTAATAAGCACTAAGGAGTAATAAAATCAAAAAAAAAAAAAAAAAAAAAAAACACAACTGCCTCCCCAGCACAAGGGCAGCTGGATTGTACTGGGGAAACCTATCACACCCATGTGGGGAGGACAGGTCCTCTCCTCTAGAGGGAGACACTTTCCTGTTCTCCTGGAATCACATTATAGATCATGCTGCATTGTGCACTGTGCATCAAAACTGGTGGATTAGGTGGCTCTTCTCTTTGGCACCCACACTCCATGCTTGAGTGCATTGTGTGTCTCCCTCTAGCAAAATTTTCTAAAGCCTGTGTTTTAAAAAATAGTGGAAGCTGGACATGGTGGTGCACACCTGTAATCCTAGCACTCAAGAGGCTGAGTCAGGATTATTGAAAGTTTGAGACCAACCTAGGCTACACAGTGAGCTCAAGTATAGCCTGTACTGCAAAGTGAGACCTTGTTTCCAAACGACAAAGCTAAACTAAACAAATGGAGGTTTAGAACACTTCTGAGTGGAGAAGTAGATATTATAATGTGTGCATAGCTTTTTTCTCTTTAACATTTCTCTCTCTCTCTCTCTCTCTCTCTCTCTCTCTCTCTCTCTGTCTCTCTGTCTGTCTCTCTCTCTCTCTCTCTCTCTCTCTCTCTCTCTCTCTCTCTCAGTGGGGATTGAACTCATGGCCGTATGAGTCTTGCTTCCTTCCTTGCTCTTCTAACTCTGTCTCTGTCTCTGTCTCACTCTCTCTCCATTTTTTTGATTTTCCATATTCTTCAGCCTAGGCTTGAACTTCTGATGTTCCTGTCTCAGATTCCTACAGTATGGGAATTGCAGTTGTGCATAACTATGCCAGTTTCAAAGGGTGATTTTAACAAGCACTGTTTACTCTAAATGACTTACTTGTGTGTGTGTGTGTGTGTGTGTGTGTGCTGTTTTGTTTAGTTTAATGTACTTTCTCATTTTTTGTTTTTGTTTTTTCAGTAGCATGGATCAAACTAGCAACCTTGCATTTTCTAAGCAGGTGCTGAAGCTGCTGAGCAAAGTCCTCAGCCTAAAGCAATGACTTCTGTGGTTCTCATTACCTTGAGGATGTCATCTGAAATAAGTAAACAATTTAAAGGGGTGTTTGCAATTACTAGTACTATTTTCCTTAACCCCCACCTTCACAAACAATGAATGCTTAACCCTATCCCCTAACTGCTTTGTGAATGTCTCCTCCTGGGCCATCAGTAAACTGGGAGGGTTGGAGGTTGTTCTTGACTGAATTGTCCATTGAGGCAACTTCATTCTCTTTGGTCATTGTTACCAAGTGCGTACAAGGACTGTCATACCTCAGACACAGTGAACAATCCCAAATGCCCTGTGCCGTGATCAATGGCACTGATGACTAACTAAAGCCCAAATCCCTGGTGAGTACTGCTTTTGAGAGGAGACTGAGTTTCATTATTCTTCCCTGGCATCATTTCCTAAGCCCTGTGATGACATTTGCCTCACTTCCATCCTGCCCCTGTGCTGCACAGGTTACTGATGGTCTCAGCTGTCCTGACCTGGACTGGAACATGGTTCTCCAAGCAACAGATGTGCCGTTCCCCTGCTTGCTACTCTGACCACCTTCTGATGGGCATCATTCCAGGGATGAAAGTCCAGGGCAATAGCATCTCTTGGCCCCACTTTCACATGTGTCAGCAATATAACTGGGAGTGCGGCCTCCCTTACTCCCTGAGCCTGAGGGGAGTCACTTGAACTGGTACTGTGGCACAGCAAGCTGAAGCACAGGATCAGTGCCAGGAAAAATGGAAAAATCCAGGCCCCTCTGTGTGGCACCATGTGGGAGCTGAGCACCATGAGGGAGGGCACAAAACAAGGGCAGGAGCAGGTTCTGTGGAAACCACAGAGGTGGGCAGCACTTCTCTGATGTGTGGGCCCCAGTGCCTGTGAGGGCATCAGGATGGGCCTCTTGCATTGAACAAGGGAGTTCCTGGCCTGCTATTTCTGGGTCAGGGTGGCAGTGGACATTGGCTCTGTCTGGCAGTGAATTTGCACAACACAGATTGTGTGACTGCTTGACTTTTTCTACCCAGGCCCTTCCTTGTCCACCCCAGTCTTCTCTGAACCTTTCGGGGGAGCCACAAGAGGAGACACTGCATGTGTAGCTGCCCAAAATATAGCTGGTGCAGTTTGGTACTATCAGCCAAAAGGCATGATGGGTGACAAAATGAAGTGCCAGCCATTGTGCAGCTCAGGGAATTCTCGGCCTTCTTCTTCCAGCTTCCATTCTCTCTTTCCCCAGGTATCCCTCCATCCTCCTCTTATACTGTCTTCTCCTCTCAAGGGCACACATCTGGGCTTGTGCTAGCCCTGGCTGGACTGGAGCTGCTCTGCACTCCTCCAAAAGAGAGAATCCAGTACCCACAGATATGGCTGATTTGCTGTCACCCACAACAAACTAGAACCAAAATGTGTTGTCCTTGATTCACAACGTGGGACTGAGGCTACCAGGAATTCTATTCTTGGCTCTAAGCTCTAGAGTTCTCCTCAGGACATGGTGGTCAGAACTGGGGGATCAAGATAAATCTGATTGTGGAGAAACCCAGGACCTGACCTAAGGTTTGGGTCCCTGTGTGATGCATATGTTCCTGGATATGTGGGGAGCAAATGCAGGTGCTCCTGTCTGGCAGAATCCAGGTAGATACAGTATCTTTGAAATGGCTCATATGACATGGGCAGAATTGTATCTGCTCAGGGAACAAAGGCTGGGTGCACCAGACCATGAAGCAGGGCCCTCAGATCTGTACTACACTTTGGAATAAAGGCAAATAAGTGTGCTCCAGCCCAAATGTGTCTGTGTGCAAATTCCTGCCCCCTGGGCTCATGAATTTTGGTCCTGTCCTAAGAGCAATGGAAGGTATTATAAGGTGTGGCAGTGTGGTCAGCCTTCTAATGGCATGTCTCTGGGCCCCTCAGGAGCTAGACAGCACCTGGACAGGAGACAGGCAGAAGGCTCACATGTGTACAATATGACGTTGTTTCAGTGACCAGCCTCAGGATATGTCCACCATCAATTCTTCTTTTGTTTTGGTCGCCTAGTTGCCAGGCTTCCATTGTGTTCTCACCTGAATCACAGAAGAATTGATTTCCCAAGTCCAGCTGCACAGTGAGGCTGTAGGCCAGTGTTCTGGTGTGAGGCAAGCACCTGTGCCACCAGAAATAGGGCTTCTGTGTTGTGAAAAGCTGTGGATTGTGGCAAGAACCCTATGTGTTTTGATCCCCACCACATTGTTGCTGCACTCATGATGTACAGAGCAAGATTCCTGCCACTCAGATGTCACTTTTTACTATAACTTTCCTTCCTGTGATAAGTTACTCAGAAGCTGTGTGCCAGATAAATACATGTTCAAGGCCCTGCTAAGCATCTCCACCCAGACTGTCTGGTAGAAGCTCAGCCTTCAAAGCTGGGTGGGAGGTGGAGGAGGACATGTGTCTTTGTCCTCCAAGACAGCAGCTACAGAGGGGCAGAGGGCACCTTCAGCTGTCACTGTTACATCCACTTCTGAGGCTGTAGACTGTGGTCAGAGAGGAGACAGCAGTTTTGAACACTTTGCTAGAATCAGCGATCTGAACAGAGCTACAAAGGCAGGACATTGGTGCCAGACTGAGGGATCTCCAGAAGATTTGCCTGCTTTTCATTTTCGCTTTCTGTTCCATGACTCAGTCATCACCAGATATTGGCAGTGTGGATTCACTTGTCTCCAAAAGAGTGGGCTGCTTCTGGGGATCTGGGGCAGTCAGCACACAGTGAGATCTCCATGTGTCTCTGTTAGGTTGTATATACAGCAAATTATTAATTTGCATGTTCCAATGATAGAAAAATTGGTCCCAGAAACTCCATTACCGAGCTCTTAGCTTGAGGACATGTGATGCTTTGTTCGTGAGCCTGCATTTGCCTGAAGGACCCCTTGCCTGATGCAATATACACTTCTTTGCAGTGTATGTTGGTTATACTGATGATAGGCACATGGTTTATTTATTATGCAGAATGCATATTAGATCCTATGTGGTGCATGACAGTGCAACCCATCAACTAGAGACTGTTCTCAAAATTGTTTGCATTGATCACCCAGAATTGAAAAAAAGTGGAAAATTTTACAGAGAAAATCTTTCAGATACAAAAGCATACTTTAAGTCAAATATATTAGAGAACACACAAATAAAATGATAGATGAACATAGGAAAACAATGACAAACAATGGTGGCCCAACATAGTGAAGAAATGGAATACATGAAAGAGATCCAAACAAGAGTTCAACAAGTTCAATGCTACATGAAAGATATATAAAACCTATAAGAGATTAAAATTATATGCACAGACTGAACAAAAGTTAGGTTTAGAATTTCAGATCTTGAAGACAAAATTGTAGCTAGTTGTCATGAAAACAATGCTATCTTAAAAGTAGCAAGGGACTATGAGAGATCAATCCAACAGGTACAAAATTCATCAAAGAAGAATTGCATGAGATTGATTGGGGTCAATGAGAAAGCCAGAGACAACACAAATACCATAAAAAAAACTTCACAAAATAATGGAATAAAACTTCCCGAGCATGATTAAAGAACTTGCCATTCAAATAAGTGAAGTATATCGAACTCCAAACAGACATAACCAAAATAAAACTACACCAAGATACATAATATTCAAGATTCTAGAAATACAGCACAAGATCACAGTATAAAATGCTGTTAAGGAAAAGTCACAGATCACTTATAATTGAAAGCACATCAAATTCTTAGCAATCTTTGTTATTGGCATAACAATCTTGGCATAACTGACATCATCCTGAGCCCTGCTTTTAACTGGTGGCCTATATTTAACCCAAGATAATGGAAAATGACTTAGAGTACAAGTCCTGTGAGAAAAGCAGAATTAGCTGCATCACCTGGAGAAAAATTACTCTGCTCAACAAAAGAAATATGATACAGGTGTCAACTAAAAATTAATGTAAGATTCTAGCTCAATTGTTTCCAATAGGATGTCACTTTGTGATTCTCTGTTTAAAAGCTTTGTAAGTCTCCAGTTCAGCCACTTGTTTGGACTCTGAAATTGGCAGGTAATCTATATGAGCAGCCCTGAACTCTATTAATCAAATTCCAAATTTATCAATTTGTATGCTTTGATTCCTTTATTTTTGTTCATGAACCTACCTCAGTCTTCTCAACACAAATATCCAAGTAAAGAAGAAAGCTGTAGTTGAAACAGAAGAACAAGTCCTGAAGTTGAACAGAAATACAAGTCCTGAAAGGAAAGAACATCCAATCCAGATTGATGTATCCTGCAAAACTTTCAAAATTAATGGAAACATGATACTTCCATGACAAAGAAAAACTGAAGAAATATATGACTGCAAAACTGACCATAGAAAAAGTAATGAAAGTTATACTAGAAAGAGGAAAAATGGCCACAATTTCAAGAAAAACACAGAAACAACCAGGCAGGACAAATAATTAAACAGAGGAGAAAAGCACAAAATCAACAGCAGAACAATATTACAACAAAGACAAACCAATACATATCATTATTAATGGTCATACCTCATCAACCAAAAGAAATAGATTGGTGAAATGGATCAAGAAACAAGATACAAAAATATGCTGTATACAGAAAACAATGTTTAATTCAAAAAGAAATTCAGAGACTGAAAGTCAAAGAACAGAAAACAATTTTCCATGCAACAGAGGCCCAGAAAAAAAGCATGAGAAGCTACTCTTTTTGCAGACAATATGAACTTCAAACCAAGAATGACCAAAAAGATAAAGAGCCTCACTGCATACATGTTAATGGAAAGTTTTTAAAAGGATAAGATAGCAATCATAAATATGTGTGCATCTAATACAAGAGCACCTAACAATATAAGGCAATTGTTAAAAGATATGAAAATAATGCAAACAAAAAATAACACAATTGACCCAAAAGATGTCAATATCCCACTATCAAAAATAGATGAACTAGACTAATAATCAGCAAACAAATAAAGAAGTAGAACTGAATCTGTGAACAAATGAACTGAATAGATGTTTACCATGTATGTGACCCAACATATTCAGAATAAACATTCTTCTCAGCTGTGCAGGGGAGGTTCTCTAAAACATGCCATATAAACTAGTCCACAGAACATGCTGAAGCAAATACAAAGAAACTGAACTTACCCCATGCATTTTACCTGACCATAGTGCAATACAATTGGGAAATAATTGTAAAAGAAAGTACAAAAACTTCATAAATATATGGAAATTAAGTAATACTCTGCCAAACAATCAATAGGTCACAGATGAAATAAAGGAAGAAACCTGAAAGTATCTACAACACAACAAAAATATAGATGCAAACCTTGGTTCTCATGGGATTCAATGAAAGCACTTCAAATTGGGAAATTAATAGTACTCAAATTTCACTTTAGGGCATAGAAAGAGCATAAATAAAGATATACTGTTGCGCCTCACACTTCCAGAAAAAAATGGCATGAAAACCCCAAAGCCAATAAAAGGGAGGAAACTATAGTGATCAGAGAAGAAAGTAATGCAGTGCAGAACATAAAAACAATAAAAATATTTAATGAATCCAAGAGTTTGTTCATTGAAAGAATAAATAAAATTGATAAACCTTTAGCCAACCACATTAAAAGAAGAAAAGAACCACTCAAAACAATTCATTGAAGAATGAAAACAATAAGATAACTACAGATTGTGTGAAAATTAAAAGATCATCAGTATCTACTTCAAAAACTCATGCTTCCCTAGGTTGCATAACAGAAATGAATCAATTCCTAGATTCATATGAATTGCCAAAGCTGACTCAAGAAGATATAAAAGTTCTAGATAATGCAGCATCTGTCAATGAGACTGAAGATCTAATTAAATTTTATTGGGTACTGGCTGGGTGGTGCACGCCTGTAACCCCAGTACTTGGGAGGCTGAGGTAGAAGGATTGTTGTGAGTTTGAAACTAACCAGGGCTACAATGTGAGCTCAAGGCCACTCCAGTGCAAAATAAGACAATCTGCAAAACACATTAAAATGAAGCAAAACAATGACAACAAAAAGGTAACTGACCAAAGTATAGAAATTCAAGTCTTCAGGGATTTACTGCAGAATTTATAAGAAATGTACAGAAAATTGAAGGCCCCTACTCTTTAATGAAATTGAAAGAGAAGCATTTCTCCCTATCTCTTTCCTGGAGGCCAGCATCACACTGATACTAATACCAGAGAAAGACACAACCAGAAAAAGAGAACTACAGGGAAGTTTTCCTAATAAACATAGTTGCAAAAATCCTTAATAAGATACTAGCAAAGTGAATGTAGCAAATTATCAAGAAGATTTTAAAACCTGACAACTTGGATTCATCCCAGGAAGGCAGGGATGTTTCAGTACATGCAAATCAACAAATTTAAATGTTATATCAACACAGGTAAAAACAAAAGTCACATGGTGATCATCTCAATCAATGCATGATAAGCTTTTGATAAAATCAAGCACTGAATTGTAATAAAAACTGCAATATGTAACAACAGAGAGTCTTTACCTCAATCTGATAAAACAAGCAAGGACAAAAATACACCCAGTATCATACTAAATGGTGAAAAGCTAAAAACTTTCACACTACAATTAATAACAAGAAAATGATGATTACCATCACCACTCTTATTCAACATAGCTCTGGAAACATTAGGCAGAACAATTTGAGATAAGAGACAAATAAGAATAATCACATAACAGAAAGTAGGTAAACCATCATTATTCACAGATGACATGATATTCTAGGTAGAAGATGTCAATTACTCCACCAAAAGACTTCTAGAATTAACCAAATTCAATAATGTAGCTGGAGACAAAGTTGACAATCAAAAATCAAGAGCATTCCTGTACACAGTAAACTCACTAAGAGAGAAGTTACAGAAACCACACCCTTTACAATATCCTCCAAGAAAATGAAATACTTGGAAAGAACCTAACAAAGAAAGTCAAGGACTTACATATTGAAAATTAAAGTACTTTGTAAAAGGATACTGAAGAGATTATCAGAAAGTGGAAAGATACCCCTTGACCAAACTGTGCATTGTCTTTTCACTGTGTTAGTGATTCCTTTTGATGTACAAATATTTTTTAATAAGATGGAGTCCCAGTGATTGATTCTTTGAAGTTGATTCTTCAAATTTTGTGTTTTGTTCATGAAGCCTCATTAGTGTTTCTGCTGTAATATTTAGATCGCCAAGCTAGTTTGATTTTAGTCTATTTCATGGTGATAGGCATAGACCCAGTTTAAGTCTTCAGTATGGGGAAAGTCATGTTCTTCAGCATTATTAAAGAGGCTATCTCTTTTCCAGTGAACGTATTTGGCTCCTTCATCAAAGACAAGGTAGCAGAGTGTGTTTGTGGTTGCGTCTCCACCTCCAGTGTGCTTGATAGATTATCAGTTCTGTCTTTCTGCCAGGACTCTGGTAATTTTGTTGCAGTAGCTTTCTAATATTATAGCAAGTGAAGAATTGTGATGCCTCCTGACTTGCTTCTGTTGCCCAGGAATGTCTTTGGTATTCTAGATCTTTTCGGTTTCCAAATGAATTTTAGAAAAGTTTGCTCTATATTTGTGAGCTATACTAATAGTATTTGGATGGGCATTGCATTAAATCTATATAAGAGTTTGCAATATGATATTTTTTGAGTTTTCCATATCCTTAAACATAGTCTTACTGGTTTTTATACTCACCTGATGTATTCTAAAAGGTATGATCCTAAGAGTTTCAAACTATTGAGTTCTTCTTCTCAAGGATATCAGCAATAATAGATACTTTTTTTCCTATTTGTTTGAGACAGGGTTTCCCTATGCAGTTCAGGCTGATTGTGGACTCACATCTTAGTCCAGTAAATTCACTGGCAATCCTACCTCAGCGTTCCAAGTTTGGGATTACAGGTGTGCACCTGACACCTGAAAGAATTCCTGGTGTTATGTGAAAGATGAGAAAACAGTCATGAGATACACATGTATTCATTAACTGTCATTTCCTTAAAGGAAAAGTGTTCAAATTAACAGATAATACCTTTGGAGTGTAGGGAATCAGAAAACATGTTTCTATCTCTTATGGTCTGAGGATAACAGACTACACTACTGCAAAAACAGGAGACATCACAGCTAGGAATAGGTGTCAAATTTGAGCACAAGTATTATGAATTAAGAGAGTATTTATGGAAGATGAGTGAAAAGACCAGTGGAAAATAATGAAATGCTTGGTGATTTAGCCTTTCATGACTCCAGATTAGGCTTTATAATAATGCTGAATGTCACAAATATTCAAATAGTCAAATATTATGTGTGTTTTTACCTAGAAAATCTTAAGGCTTGGCACTGTATCCTAGCTGTGTTGTAGCCTGGCATATATCATACAATCTTGAGCCCTACATTTAACTAGTGCCTTGTATTTGAGCCAGGAAAATGGAAAATGACTCAGCATATAAGTACAATGAGAAAAGCAAAATGAGCTGTACCCAAAGAAAAAAATTTAACCTGCTCAACAACAACAACAACAACAAAAAACAAAACAGGATACAGGTGTCAACCAAATATTAACATAAGATTCTAGCTACATTGTTTCCAATAGGATGTTCTTTGTGATTCTCTCTTTTAAAAACTCTTAACATTCCAGTCCAGGATCAAATGTTTAGATTTTGAGATGGGGGAGGTTTGAAATGGGAGAAGTGGTTCTCAGCATAGCTATTTAAATTCCAAATTTATACTTTGTCTGTGTGGATTCATATATTGCTGTTCACAAACTGACCTCAAGCTCCAGAAACGTTTACTGAAACAAGCAAGAACCTAGTTAAATACAGTGTCACCTTAATGAAAGAATAATAGTGAAAAGGAGGGAAGAAAAAAGACAAACACCATCTGTTATGATACCTACCTATCTACCCAGCATTAAAGAGGCTGAAACAGGAAAATGGCCTTGTATTCAAGGACAGACTACCCAACATAGTGAGTGCAAGGTGAGCCAGAACTACAAAGTGGGACTATGTCTTTAAAAAACAAAACAAAACAAAAAAAAATATAAAAACCGAGGAACAGAGAAAGACTATTAAAAGAAAACGAAAATATTAGAGCTGAATGAAAGTTGACTTAACTAAAATGGGAATTATGGAATGATGTTGCAGAGGAAAGCTGGTCATGAAGTGGCACCCAGGAGGCAGTGAAAAATACAGTTATGAATGGGACCTATTGTGCCACATCACAATAGTGACCTCCTTCCTTCAATATATCTGCAGTCTACTAGACAGGAGGTCCAAAAGTTCATGGAAATGTCAAACTCATAGCAAATAAGCAGCTTGAAATCAAGGCTTTGAATCATGGGCTTTAGCAGATGTTTGATATTCAAGTTGAAATAGGAGAAATATAATTCTACCTGTTTTGATGGCAAACTCAGCAAGTTGGTTGGCTCACAGCATTGAAGAATGAAGTCACAAATCAAAAGAAGTTCAAAATTTTTTTTTGGAAAAAAAGACAGAATAGCCCTGCCTTTGCAGGAGGGGTCTTCAGTGCTTAGCCCACAGATCTATTGTCAGGGGTCATTTATACAGCAAAGTCAGAATGTGAGTACAGTGTGGGTCTCAAACTACAATCTACCTGTAAGTGTATAACTGCTTAATATTATTCAGAAGGGCAGCAAGTCACCCAGAAAAGGTATTCAGAAAGAGCCAAGGAATTTTGTGGGAACAATAGCCCAGGTGTTCTGTTCATTGAGTATGGTAATAGATGCCTACCTGGATTTCCTGGGGAAAGTGGTGGTAACTGTAGTACATTTCAAGCTATTGTTTTTCTCTTTAAGAAGCATGTAGACATGGTCACTGCATCTTCACCTTCAGGTCTGGCTTTCTTCAGCTGTGCCTCTAGCAGGGATTGTTGTATTTAGTTTTTTACATTGATTCCTTTGAGGTTCCATTTCCTCTCTTACTATATATCAATTTCTGTTTACCTTGGCCTCCTGTAGTAAAATCACAATACTATTTGAATGGATAAAGTGATATTTATACATTTAAGAAAATATTATTTAATAGGGGCCTGGGTTTTAGCTCAGCAGTCAAAAGTACCTGTCTGGCAAGAGCCGGGTTGTGAGTTTGATCCCCAGTACCTAAAAAGAAGTGATTTAAAATGCAAGCAAAGAAAATAATTTCATTTGTGAAGATGTAGATGAACAAAGTTTTCAATTAAATGTCAGTGGCAAATTAAAGAGTGGTAATAGTCATATTTAGAATCTAAGGTTGTTCAGGCTGGGGACTGAGCTCAGTGCTTCAAGGACCAGCCAGGTAAGCACAAGGTCATGAGTTCAATCCCTGGTACGAAAAATAAAATTTCTACAGTTGTAAACCATGTAGTGCTATGAGCACTATTATTGAAATTGACAGTTGTTCATTCAGTGGCTCAATTTTTCTTTTGTGTTCTACAAAATATCTACCGATAACATGGTAAATACACTGAATGATATACTGTCCCCTATACTATGCGTATTTGCTGAGAATTGTTTTTAGTTTTTATTTTTTCACATACTCGAAAGCTGAAAATATTTGGTGATGCTAGATAGAGAAACTGTGATAATTATTTATTCATTTTAATCATATATTTCACTATATTCATTAAATACATTTTATTTGCTACAATTATGCTGAGAAGTTGAAAAATGATTCTTAATATTATGGGCAGCTGAGTTAGTTAGAAATATAAGCAGTCAGACAGTGATATAGGTGAATGAAACTCCTGACCTACTATGTTGGGTATGAGTTTAGGTTCTCTAAAATTGAAGAATGAATAATTAGGAAAAATGGATGTAAGAGCAGAATATATTTTTTGAGAGAAATAAATTGACAAGATTTTGCTCTAGATGAGACATTTCAGCACTGGGAGGTGAGACCAAGGGACATCTACCTTGAGGTCACTTTCCCCTCTCCTATGCAACTTACCTGTGACATGAAAAGAGTCCCAATCAGCTACTTGCACATCAGCAATGCCACCTTTAAGCACCACCCCAATGGAAATTATATGTATGCCCCTACATGACATTTTTACTGTGTATTCTCTCTTTTACCATGCCAAAAATCCTATCATTTGGTTCCCTAAGGCAGATTGAGTGTCTCCTGTAAATCCCTCTCGTTTTGAGTCCCTTTGCCTTAAAACCAACAGTTTCTCTTCCTGGATGGTTTACTTGCCACTGCTAATATGCATGCAATAGCAACCTTACTCACTGAACATGGGTGAGATACCTTCCGGTTTTGTTTGTTTGTTTGTTTGTTTGTTTGTTTCTGTTCCTTAGCAAGCTTGTGACAGAAAACACATGCTGCTGTCCCAAACAGGGTTACTAGTTTCCACACACCTTAGGCCACACAGCTGGAGGTAACATGGAGATTTTTATGTGCTGGGACCCCGCCCTGCTCTCTTTGGTTACCTGCCAAGAAGAATGGGTGTTGGGACTTTGCCTGTCACACTTTCAAAATAGATTATGATCTCTTGTGTTGTGTGTGACCAAACACAGCTTCCACGTTCCTTGGGGGAGCTACAGCTCTTAGTTCCTGAGGTGAAATTGTTCTCTCAGCTCCCTTATAATTCGGTCATGGGGACCACTTCCTGTCCTCCAGAAAACACACCTCTGTGGTGCCTGGTTCATAACCTTGGTGCTTTTGGCCTTTAAAGGCTACAACAACCAAAAAGCTGATCTTTTATTTATGCTTTTGTCACAGTGGTGATAACTTGGCCAAAACCCTTCATCTTTAGGCCTTCTTCACTTTAAGCACATGGTTTTCTCTCACTCTGTCTTCTGTGATGGCCCAAGTACTCCTGGCTCACTCTACTCCACCAGGATCTCTCCCCTTCACCTCACTTATGATGCGGCTTCTGTCTTTACAGCTTCTCCCAATATTTCTCGTACCAAATCCCACTGCGTTCTCAGCCAAGGGTTTCTATATCCCCTGCATCATCCTCTCCTCCTCCTTCACTCCCAAGGGTCTCCAATCCTTCCCCTAGGGTCTCTAATCCTTCCCCTAGCATTTCTCACAAGGCTCTGATTTCTCAATCCCCCTGCTCTAGCCATCTGTCCCACCTGAGTGTTCTTTTTCTCCTTCCCATGCATTGCCATTTTCTCTGCCTGCCCAGCACACTCCGTCTCAGGCATTGCGGTCTTTTGGAAGGCCACATGGTTGCCAGCAGCCATGTTGATTACACACATGCACCTGCTGGGCTCATCTCTACTGCTGCTTTGGGAACAGGCTGGACCTAAAAGATTAACTAATATTTGTGTTCCTTCTTCTTAACTTTCTGAGCTACCTCAGGTTAACCATCAATTATGTTCCTTTTCTGGTATTCTTATTTCAAGAGATCTCTATTAATTGATCTATAAGAATGTTCACTCTACTGTATTTATTATAGTTCAAGTTGGCCAAATATATTTGAGTGCATTCTAATTTTATAAGATGATTGTCAGTTTATATATCTGTTGTCCTTTTGTCCAATTGTCTGCTCTGTTAGCAGCTTTTTCTTTTTACTTGAGCTCAACAACATTTTCCTCAACATTTATATTTTCAGATCATTAATAAAGGTTTATTTGGATAACAGATTTAAAAGACATGCTTCCACCTAAGTTGCCAGCTGGTCAAAATGATGCTAAAATTGGGTAAACAAAATCCCTTGGGGTGAGGCAATGTTAGACAGCACTCCAATTGATAAACAAGAAAGTGGCCACCTGGTAACATTTTAAAAATTTATTTTAATTTTAAAGAGATTAAAATAAAAGAGGACTTAACATATGAGATTGGAGCACAACAGTTTAAGCAACACAGTATTTCAACACAATACAACCTGATATATCAATAGCTAACTTAGTGTCTCTTTCCTTGAAGTAGTTGAGTATATCTTCATACACAATAGTATCAAACATAACAAAATATTATAAAACCATTAAAGAGCATGAAAGTATTACAGATTATTTGGAATGAAATAACACAAAATGAACAATGGTTACTATATTATCTCATTGTCCATAAAATATTTGTTTATACTATCACACATAATACAATCCAATAAGATACAACAAGATAGAACCAAGGAAACAGAAGACTAAAAGCATGATAGCACTTCAAAACAAGATGATATTAAATCAGCACTAGCTATTATAATGTCTTGTTTTCTTCAATATTGCTGTTCAAATAATCATAGATAATAAAATCAAAAAACCCAGTATGAAACCATTCTGAGTATGAATGGGAATATTATAAGGCTCCAAAGCAATGTAATGGCGGAGCAGGATTACCACACACTCTTACGTATTCTTACCATGTCTCACACAAGGGAGACTATATAGTATTTACACATGAACAATCAGGTACTTTAACCAAGTCAGGTTCACTGATGGGAGGTCCAAATAACCTCTTTAGTCCCATGGGAAAAAGTTCAAGTAAAGTTAATATTACTAAGACAATTCATTGTTGCTGATTTGATGGTATATTCATGCCTTCAAATATAAAATTGCGATTGTTTATGATGACAAATATTTTCTTTCATATCTAGATGTCTTATGCCTTTTTCTTGTGTTCCAGCCTGGTGATTTAGATCAGGCCAATACAAGGTCAAATAATTTTTAACAAAAATTTATGTAATGTAATAATGAGCAGTCCAAAATATGTCACAATTTTTTTCAGTGCTCAAATGTTAAAATACCCATGGTTAATAGAAAATAACACTTCCATTTAATGTTCTATATTAAGTTTACTGCTTGTCCTGTGCTGTATGGTATTAATCTTCTGGATGTTTAACAGCTACAGTTAAGAGATAATTATAAATTCCCTTTGGATTCCTTGTGCTATTATCTATCAGATATTTTCTACAAAAAAAAAAGGTTATATGATGCAGGGGGCAACAGAACAATGAGATCTGGAGTGCGGCTGAGACCAGGGCAGCAGCCAGGTCAGAGCCAGTCCGAGCCTGTCTGTCAGCACTGGCTCAGCCCTTAGGATAGGGATGCATTTGCTTGATGTTTTGTCTTGAGGCCTGACCCACAACAGGAGGTGTCCATCTCCCACATGGTTGCAAGGTATCTGGGTTTTTACATTGGCAATTTCTAGGACCTACTCCTGTCTCACTGTCTATATATTTCTAACTAAGTCAGCTGCCTGTAAAAATAGGGCTGGGACTTCAAAGGAATAAGAGGATAATTTCAGATTGCTTATAGCCTTGGAAGAGACAATCACGTCCTGCTCTGGGCCAAATCTAAAGACAAATGCCAACAGAAATACAATCAAGTGCTAAGAACCAATAGTCCAAATAGTTCTGTATCACCCTGAAGAAGTCAAGAGTTGCCACCCCTAGCCCCTACAGGAAGAGTCCCTGCTGTTAAGGAAGCCCACTTATAATGTGACAGGCTCCCCCATTTGTTCCTAATTGAATCAATTTTACCTGAGCAATTGACCCTAATGGTTGAACACAGTTCTATCCCTTCTTATGCTCACCTTGCAAATTCCCATTTTCCCCCTCTTTTAACCCATCTAACCTCCTGTTTTTACTCAATGAATACAGAGTCTTTGGCAACCCACTCAGGACGCCTTCTGTCTCTCAGACAGAAGCTTTATTTCTCTCAATAAATATATTCCATTCTTAAACTCCATCATTCTAAACATTATTCTTCTATCTTAGAGAACACAAACTCATACCAGACATATAGTAGGTCAGGAGTTTCATTCCCCTCTATCATCAACATGAAGCAAATTAACATAAATATCTTTATGATTTGTCTGAATGCTTTTCCCTTTTCATGCAGTTTTAAGTGATCAACACAACTCACAGTGGTTGTACTTCTGGCAATGTATAAAGTTGTATATATCAGTCATTATAAGTGTAAAATAATTGGTTTTAGTGTATAATTTAGCAAGAACTAGATATTGCCATGGCAGTAGGTTATCTCATATAAAAGTGAATGTTCAAATAAAAATGCTCAGAAAAATTTCTAGATTACTGGCTGCTTCAACAATTTTAAGATACATGAACTGTGTATTTTTGCCTTTTTGTAGAAGGCTTCTATTATGTTATTGAAAGAAGTCTGTACATCTGTTGAACCCTGTTTATATTTTGATGCTTTTTCTGCATTGAAGTTTATATGAAGATTTATTTTTATCTTAGGCTTAAACTCACTGCATTGACACTGATGGAGTGAAGCAGCAGTCCACTACATTAACTTCAATTATATATTCATGGCATTGATCATATGAATTACTGAGGAGAAAAATTAGCTACAAACGTAGACAAGAATCAGTACTGTTAGCATTTTCTGGTGCAATAGAGAAGCAGAAAATAAGTAAAAGTAACAGTTGCCTTTCTATTTAAGGAATGTGAGGAGGAGCCCCAAAAACCCAAGGTTTTTTGTTTGTTTTGTTTTGTTTTTACTATGGGGTTAGGGGTATAAGTGACTTTTGCCTGGATGTGGAGATTGGAGCAGACATTTCTGTCATGTGAGGAGCTGATGGGAATTTTCTTCAGGCCCTTGGGAAAGGAATGAGGAGTTTGTAATCAGGGAAAAAGAGGAAGTGAGCATATGGTTGGCATCCCTGATTGGGCCTTCCACCATGTTGAACTACAACCAGGAGGTCCTGTAACTCATTCTAGGGCAAAACTCTTTCAAGTACATCCCTCAGTTTGAATGACGAAATGAAAATAAAGAAGTTTTGCTATGAGTCTTCCTCCAATGCTGGTGGTAACCATTCAAAAGAAATATTTTGAGTCATATCCTTAATAAATTGTAGATACCATAACCAAAATTACAGATCAGCTCACTTTCAGAAAACAGAAGCAGCACTTAAATGCAGGCATAAAGGCCTTCAATGAGAGTATCCCTGAAGAGGTGAGATCAGCTTTATAGAACACGAACTACTACTCATTTATCTGAGTTCACTAAAGAGAAAAAATTATAATGGTGTTGCTACAGGGGAAAGAAACTTCTGATCTACTATGTCTGGTGTGAGTTTGTGCTCTCTAAAATTAAAGCATAAATTTTAGGAAGAACAGAATTTAAGAGTAGAATATATTTATTGGGAGAAAGAAAGCTGTCTGAGAGAGAGAGAAGGGGTCCTGAGTGGGGTGCCAAAGACTGTCTTTTCTAGGGACTTCTATAGAGTAAAATCATTTTGTGAGATGAATTTAAGGTGGGAATACTGGGAGCTCACAAGGCAGATATGCGTAAGATGGGACAGAAATATGGGAGCCAATAAAATTAATAGTTCAGGTAAAAGTGATTAAATTGGGATCAAATAGGGAATCCTGTCACACAGAAAGTAGGAATTTTTATGCAGTAGTGACTCTTCAATTAAGGGGTTCAGAAGGTGACTCATGACTTCACCAGGATGATAGGAACTATTTGAAATATCAGGCTTTAGTTGAATGGTAACTGTTGACTTCCTCAGGGTGCTAGAGAACCATTTCAAATATCAATCCTTACAATATGAATACATTTGCTTAATCTTTTGTCCTGAAGTCTGATGCTTAGCAGGAAGTGTCTGCCTTCCCTATAGTTGAAGTTATCTGGGCTTCTGCATGGGATCCGTGGATAACCTAGCCCTGTCTCACTGCCAACATTATTTGACTAACTCAGCTGCCCACTAGAGTATTGTTTGGAAAGTTGAATACAAATGTCTTGTGCTCTGGGTGAATGATCTGGGGATGGCAGTATGCAAAGTATTTACCATTGTTGTCCCCTGATTGACATGTTTTGAAATTTAATTTTAGTTTATTTTTATCCTAGAAATCAAATGGAATTGGAAATAAAAAGCCTGAGGTAAAACTCTTTGGTACAAACACTCCTTGGTGGATATCCGCACTGTAGAAGACATTCAGCTCCAGAAGTCTGCACTACAGTCTATCATTTGGGAACCACTCTTCCAGGGAGGGTTTCCTTTCCCTGTTTATTCTTGACTCAGAAGAAGGGCAGTAGAGCAAGACTGAATCACTGATGAAGAGGTGGGCTATAGGAACTGTCCAAGCAGGTGGGCCACAGCAGGCAGTCTCTTAGGTCTTCCTATCTGGGCATTATTTACCTGTTGTGAGCACAGTACTGGAGCAGAATGTTTGCTGGATCTCATTTAGTGGTTTCAAAGTCATGTGGCCTGTTTAGGAAAGAACCTGGGAGATCTTCAAGCCACAGAATGCTGAGGTTGTGGATGGGAGCCCAGAAATAAGGTGCAAATGAGCTAAACCAGTTACAAGTGGTTAGAAGCAGTTCTGGTGTCTCAATCCTCAGGTATTTAGTTAGCTTCAGCTCCTGAGGTCCTCCAGCATTGGCTGTGGGTCATTCATTGTGCATTTTGCCTCTTTCTGGTGGAAAGAATGACTCTATCTTCAGTTTGACATCAGCAGATTCCAGTATCATCTTTGAAATTCTCTGCTGCCTCGGCACCTCCACAAGCTCAGCGAGGGAAGGAGCTTGGGGACACCCTGAATCTGATGCATTTTGTAGCTGCTGCAAAAGTACTGAGGAATGTCTCTGATCTCATTGCTGTGAGAAGCAGACCTGGAAGGTCTGATGTTTATTATACATTGTTTACATACTCAGTTTTCCATTATCATTTGAGTTATTATTTATGTACCATATTTGATGTTATTTATGTTTTGTTATATGAAACTAAATTCAAATTTCAAAATGCTGCTTAAGTATATTAAGAAAAAAGGACTCAGTGACCTAAAAGAGATTTGAAGAGATATCATCTGTAGTCTATCAAAGTGATTCACGTGATATTTGCCTACCCCTTTGCTTTGTGGATGCTGGCCCTGCAGGACCCCACTGTGAGCTCTGCTTTAGAGACAGTGGGGACACAGGGACCATTGCAGTGACTCAGCACAAAAATCAGTGCTCCCTTTTGGCTGTGAGTTGCAATCTAGCATCCACATTGCTTTTCAAAAAATGTGTCTATACATAAAATTAATCACCAAGACATGGAATTAAGCTTTGAAGAATTCAGTCTCCATTCAGCTGTGATGTTTGGTTTTACTTTGTTTAGTTTAGTTTTGTTTTAGTGAGACAGGATTTCACTATGTATATCACTGGATTTGAAACCTGTATGGTGCCTACAATTTCCTTGACTTCACAGCAGCTCTCCTCTCTCAGCCTCTTATAAATATGGGATTATAAATATGCACCAACTCTGTTTTGATTCAGGTTTTTATGAGAGAATTTAAGATATCCCAGGCTGTGAGTCTCAATCTTCCTTTGAGAAATATATGTATGAATTTTTTGGATCATACTTTTATCACTTGGCCACTCAGCAGTTATCCCCCTAACATCACTTGGAAAGCACATTTGTTTAGGCACTGACTATACTGAGCATCACTGGGGCAGTTGTCATTTTAACCAGCTGATTCTTGTATTGAACACATTACAATAGTCACTTTTTTATTTGTTGTTATTTTAGAAAAACTAACAAATGTATGCAATTTTTAATTATCTTTTATTTAAATAATTGCACTGGTAAAGACTTACATATAAAGTGTTAGGCTAAGTGTGTTTCCTTTAGTCCCAGCATCAGCAGAGGATGAGATGGAACAGTCATGGCTTTGAAGCTGATTTTGGGAGGCAATTTTTCTAGATGATTTACTAGAATGTGTCATAGTTGTTTTTATACCTGCATTTGAAGTTTAAGGAAACAGGTAAGGTTAGGTCAAGAATATAAATGTAGGATAGGATAGCTGAATCATGAAAATCATGATTTCTTTTTTTTTGGCCCAGGAAATGTGCTTTTCATGGTAATTTGTGCAGCAGTCTTAAATATGCCTGTATTAGAGTAAAACAGAGTGAAACATGAATGAGCCAGGCATTCTAGGTTCTGAATATACAGGCATTAACAAAACTGTTTCCTCAATGCTATTGCTGGTGCTTTTTATAGGAAATAAGATATGGCATCAAAACATGAAAAATGATTATATAATAATTTAATACTCATGCACAAATGAAGAAGCCAAAAAACAAATAAACCAAAATAAAGTCAAATAAAAAAGGATGAAGAAACCATCTACAGGATAGGAGAAGATTGCATGTTACTCCCTGACAGCTAACATGTAAATCCAATAGAAATGTGAAATGAATACACACTTTTCAGAACAGGTACAAATTGTCAAGAAATACCTAAAGAACTATTGAGCATTTATGCACAATAGAGAAATGCAAATCAGTACACCATCTCATTGCAGAGACAAATCACTGTAAGATCAAAAGAACACTCATGAGATGGCAGGGGAAAAGAATCTATTTAACCTTGTTGGTGGAAATGTAGGCAAGTATTTCAACCACTACTGCAGTCAATGTTCAAAGTATCCAAATGATTAAACATAGTAAGTCCACTAAGTGCAGTGCTTCCTTTAGTGGGTCTCATACTCAAAGATCTAAGGACCCATTGCAGTGATTCATGCATATTCCTGTTTACTGCAGCAATAGTCACTTTTCTGTAGAGAGCAGCAGCAAGCACTGCTCCATCACCACCAAATGCCAATGATGAACAACAAATACTCATCAGTGTACTCTGTTTAGTAAATGATATGATATTTTGTTATGAAATGAGCTCTAAGTTAGGTTTTCATAGTGTGATAAGCATGGTATAAGCATGATAGTCTAATGTAACAAGGCCATCATTATTACACTTTTGTGTTAAATAGATTTGAACTGTTTTTCTTTTGGTGGCAACATCTTGCTATGAAGTTCAGGTTGGATTTTAGATCACTTTATAATGCACAGTGGTCTCAAACAATTCTCCTGCCTCAGCCTCTCAAGTACTTGGTTACACACCCATGCCATCGGCCCAGTTTAGATTTGGTATGTTAACTTCATATTCAGTATTTTTTTAAAAAATTTCAAATGTTTTGGTTGTTAAAGTATTTCCACATTTTACCTCCAGCATCTATAACCACTGTGACCTTATTGAGGTGGTGATGTGCATACCACCATCCTCGTGACATTCTCTCATGGGTCCAGTGCTGTCAGTGTACTGCAGTGAGACTTATGTGTACAAATGTATATAACTGTGTGTTTTTCTACTTTCCTTCAAAAAGATTTTAAAATTGCCTTATATAATCAATAACCTTGTCTACAGTTTGATGCACATGCCCACAGTTAAGTAGAGTGTAGCACACACACACAGGAAAGAGAACACAGAGTTCCCGTGAGAGGTTTGTCAAGGCACATGAGAAGACAACTCTGTGGAGGTATGTGTTCCTAATTATTACATTTGAATTTGCCTGAGGTTTTCTCACTGTTGTTTGTGGGAGGTGTACCAGATGACTACTTCAAGATATGGAGTTATAAAGCATCATTTTTTTTTGTACAGAGGATCAAACTCATGACCTTGAGCTTGCTAAACAGATGCTTATGCCACTGAGATCAATCCTCAGTGCTCACAAAGTCTGTTTTGGACTTTAAGTATCTGAAGAAATGCATTGGTGGTGTGGTCCACTTAGTAATGTCAACTTGGATCACCCAGTGAACTGAGGCACCATTGTTTTGGGCATGTAGCATCCACTGAAGGATTGTTGCAAACACCATCAAAGGAGAAATGGAAGGGAAGGTGCTGGGCTGTTGATTCTCATGGAGAAGCTGGTATCACAGTTTTCCAGATATGAACACAGACATCATCATCATCATCAGAGGAGGAGCACAGGACCTCATTTGTACTGTGCATGGCTACTGATTTCTTTTGCAGACCTCTGGCCCTCATCCTGAGCTTTTTGTCTTGGCTCCAGTATTGATCACTCAGTCTGATGGCACACATGCTGTGCCCAAGTGCACAGACTTTGTAGGTTCCAACAATGAACTTTGACTCTTCCTCGTACACAACTTTGATAGAGACTTGCATGAGACATTGGGAGTGCCTCTAGGTCTCCAGGTAAACTTGTGGTGACCCTTGCCATGGGCTCTAGGTGTTCAGCAGGACTTAAGAAATATGTTGTCATAGGATTAATATTGTCAGCTGGATATTTAGGTATCTAGTATGTGGACAGATCTACACCTCTCTAAATCTGACTTTTTGGGAGTGAATAGTTTAATATAATCTTATCAATTATAAATTCCATATTAAATCTCTTTCCTTGCAAACCCTGACTACAATAGATGGGAGAGGGTAAGAGTGCCATTTTTCAGACATGACAAAGTGTTTTAGTTAGCTAATGTTCCATGCCACTTTTCTCATGTGGAGAAGCCCAGCTATATCAATAGCTTGGCTTTGAAGACTGTTGATAGATTCTCTACAGATATTAAGGCATTACATTCTGTGTTGCATGATCAAGAAGCACATGGATTAGGAACCTCCATGGTGCTTCCTGTCACCTGAACCTAGCCTTGTAGCCTATGCTGTCTGGCCTCTGTGTACTTGAAATGCCAATAAGGATGCAGTCACAGACGCAGTCATTTTATATTGACAAGTAATTTGCAAGTATTGGCATGTTATTTCCTGCTGTTGCATCTTTAACTTTTTTTTTTCTTTTTTGTTTTTATCAGTACCAGGGATCGAACTCATGACTGCCTGCTTGCAAGGCAGGTGCTTATGCCGCTGAGCTAAATTCCCAGCCCCTGCATCTTTAACTTTCATGACAAAGAACATCTAAGAAATTTATGACTACCAAGGCAACCCTGCAAAGAATACTGAAAGACAGTTTTGATATTCATAGAATAAAACTACTAAGCAAGGCAGACAATTAACCAGTATGGAAAGATAACATGTCAACAGTAAACCAATATATAACAGTTATAAATATTAATGTGAATGGGCTCAATTCACCAAATAAAAGAAACAGACTGGTAGAATGGATCAAGAAACAATGACCAATCACATGCTGTCTACAAGAAACCCATCTATCCCAAAGTGAAACTCACAAACTGAAAGTCAAAGAATGGAAAACAATACATCATGCAACAGGATGTGAAAACAAAACAAGGGTAGCTATTTTGTTTGCAGACAATGGGAACTTCAAACCAGGAATGATTCTAAGACATAAAGAAGGTCACTACATACTGGTTAGGGGAAAACTTCAAGATTAAGAGATAACTATCTTAAATATATATGCACCAAATTCCAGAACACAAAGTTATCCAAAGCAATTATATATAGAATTGAAAAATCAAATAAGCAATAACACAGTTCTAACAGGAGAACTTAACACACAATGGACACCAAGAGACAGATCAACCAGACAAAAATCAGCAAAGAAATAACAGAACTGAATCACACCTGTAAACTAATGGACCTGATGGACATATACAGAGTGTTCCACACAACAAAATCAGAATATATATTCTTCTCAGCATTACATTGGATATTCTCTAAAATAGCCCATATACGAGGCCACAGAACATTTTTAAATAAATGCAAAAGGGTTTAAATTATCTCATGCATTTTATAGGGTCATAGAACCATGAATCTAGTAACTAATGATAAAAGAAACTGCAAAAATCACACAAACACATGGAAATTAATAACACACTCTTGAGCAATCTGAGGGTCACAGGGGAAATTAAAAAACAAATTAAATGATACCTAAAAGCAAACAAAAATACACATACAATTTACTGGGATGTGTAGGATGCAATAAAGCAACCTTCAAAGGACAATTCATTGCACTGACTTCTACATCATGAAAACAGAATGAATACAAAGAAAAAACCTGATGCTACACCTCAAATATCTAGAAAGACAAGAGCAAATGAAGCCCAAAGTCAAAATAACAGAGGAAATTATAAAAGTCAGAGCAGAAATTAATGCAATACAGATTAAGATCACAATCCAAAGAATCAATGAATGAAAGAGTTGGTTCTGTGAAAGAATAAATATAATTGATAAGCACCTAACCTACCCTATTTTAAAAAGGGAAGAAAAAGCTCAAATTCATGAAATAAGGAATGCAAATGACAAAATCACGACAGACTCTTGGGAAATTCAGAAGATTAGCAACACCTATTTTTAAATAATCTACTTTCATTGGTTTAATAACACAGAAGAAATGGCCAGATGCCTAGAAACGTATGAATTACCAAAGCTCTATTAAGATAAAAAAACTATTGAATAACTCAGTCTCTATTAATGAAATTGAAAATATAATAATTCTCCTTACATACAAAGAAGAGCCCAGGCCCAGATGGATTCATTGTGGAATTCTTCAAGAAATACAAAGAAATTTAATGCCAGAACTACTCAAACACTTCAGTGAAATCAAAAGGAAATAAATTCTTCATTAATCATTCCTGGAAGAAATATTATTCTAGTTGCAAAACCTGAGAAAGACCCAACTAAAAAATCTCCCTAATGAACACAGATACAAAAAGCCTCAATTAAATATTAGCAAACAGGTAGCAGCAAATCATCAGGATGATACACCACAACCAAGTGTGATTCATCCCAGACATGCAGGGATGTTTCACCATATGTAAATCAATCAATGGAATCCACCATATCAATAAAACCAAAGGTAAGAATCACGTGAGCATTTCTATTGATGTAGAAGAAGCTTTTCATAAAGTGCATCTTCCATTCATGAAAAGAATCTTACAGAAAATTGCAATAGATGATCTTTACCTCAATATGATAAACGTCATCTATGACAAACCAATAGCCAGCATCACATTAAATAGCTAAAAGATTAAGGCCTTTACCTTAAAATAAGGCAAAAGACAAGGATATCCCTCATCACTGTTCCTATTCAGAAATAGTACTGGAAATACTAGCCAGAGCAATGAGATAATAGACAGAAATTAAAGGGGTAAAGATAGGAAAGGAGGAAGTTAAATTATTATTATTTGCAGATGACATGATACTCTACATAGAAGACCCACAAAATTCTATTGGAAGACTCCTAGATACAATAAATTTAGCGAAGTATCTGGATACAAAGTCAATACTCAAAAATCAATAGCATTCCTATACACTAACAACAAAATCATTGAGAGAGAAATAGGAGAAGCCACACACTTCACACTACCACCCCAAGAAATGAAATGCTTTGGAATTAATCTCACAGAAGAAGTAAAAAATATCTATATAAGGAAAATTATAATATCCTGAAAAAGAAATTGAAGAGAATCTAGGAAATGTAAACACATCACTTGTTCATGCATAGGAAGACTAAATATTGTGAAATTGCCCTTTCTCTCAAAACTGTTATACAGGTTCACTGCAATCCCAATGAATATAGCATCAACATAGATCTAGAGAAATCACTCCTAAAATTAATCTGGAGCCAGAAGAGACCTAGAATAGCAAAGACAATTCTAAGCTGCAAAGGAAAGGCAAGAGGCATCACAATCCCTGAGTTGAAATTATACTACTAAGCAGTTATAATAAAATCAACACGGTATTGAAATAAAAACAGATCTAAAGATCAGTGGAATGAATTAGAAGATACAACCACAACTACAAACAAACTCAACCATCTTTGATAAAGGGGCCAAACATGTTCACTGAAAGAACCACAGTCTCTTTAATGAATTGTGCTTGAAAAACTGGCTCACTATAGGCCAAAAACTAAATCTAGACCAATGCCTATCAAAATGTACTAAACTAAAATGTAAGGGGATTAAAGATATGAATATTATAACAGGAACACTAAATCTGTTGGAAGATAAATAGGGTACAATTCTTGAAGACATAGAAGTAGGTAGAGAATTCATAAACAGGAATCAAACCACACAGGAAATACTTCCCACAATCAATAACTGGGATCACATCTTATTAAAATGTTTGTGCATGTCAAAAGAAATCTCCAGCATAGTGAAAAAAAAAAAAAAAACAGAAACTGGGAAATAATCTTAGTGAACCATCCCTAAGACAAAGGATTTCTGTCTAAAACATATAAAGAATTAAAAAATTCAGTCTCCCAAAATTCAAAGATCTAATCCAAAAATAGCATTTGAGATGAATGCATAATTCTCAGATGAAGAAATACAAATGGCAAATAAATACATGGAAAAAAGTTCCTCATCATTAATCATTAGAGAAATTCAAATTAAAACCACACTGAGATTCCATCTCACTCCATAAAGAATGGCCAGGATCCAGAAAACTACCAACAACAAATGCTGGGGAGGCTGTGGGGAAAATGGAACTCTCCTGCACTGTTCTTGGGAGTTTAGACTAGTGAAACCATTATGGAGGTCAGTATGGAGATTTCTCAAACAGATGGGATAGGAAGTCCCACTTGATCCAGCTATTCCACTTCTAGGTATATTCCCAGAAGAAATAAAAGCATCATACCTCAGTGATATATGTACACCCATTTTTATTACAGCACAATTTGTAATAGCTGGATCTTGGAAACAGCCTAAGTGTCCATAAACTGAGGAATGGATAAAAATCTGTGGTATTTTAATTCAATGGAGTACTACTCAGTTATAAAGAATGATCACATTGAGATATTTATAAATAAATGGATGCAACTTGAGACCTTACTCATACGTGAAATAAGTCAAACTCACATGTGTAAATACTGTATACTCTCCCTAGTGTAAGAGTGAGTTAAGAGTACATAAGTGTTTATGGTAATCATGATTCCCCATTACATTGCTTTGGAGACTTACAATGTTCCCATTCATTAGTTGGAATGGTTTTATCCTGGGTTGTTTGATTTTATTATCTGTAATGGTATGAACAGGTATTTTTAAGAAAATAAGACATTATAATAGCCACTGCTAATTTAATATCATCTTGCTTTGAAGTGCTGCCATGCTTTTGTTCTTCTGTTTCCATTGTTTACATCATGTTTTATCTTATTGGATTTTATTATGTGTGGTAGTATAAACAAATCTTTTATGAATAATGAGATAATATGATAACAATTTTCCATTTTCTGTAATTTGGTTTCAAATGCCCTGTAATTATTTCATTCTCTTTAATGGTTTTATACTATTTTATTATGTTTGATACCATTGTATATGAAAGTATACTCAACAATTTCAAGGAAAGAGAAATTATGATAGCTACTGATATATCAGGTTGTCTTGTGGTGAAATACTGTGTTGCTTAAAATTGTTCTGTTCTGAAAAAATATAATTTGCAAGTCTCCCAAATATTTTACTGATTTTGCTGATGTGAAAAAATGTAGGCTGCACAATCTGAGTTCCCAAAAATCAATTATTACAACTCTATAGGCCTATCTGAACTCATGAAAATTCAACTATAGCCTCCCCCTATTCCATCTAGAATTGGCCTTGAACTTAAGTCATTCTGTAACATGTTACTAGACTTCTACAAGTGCAAGCGGGATAAGTTTCTCAGAGCCTACCTTCTCATTTTTGGTTTACATTTACACAGTGTGTAACAATGCCATGTCTCTATGGTCAGCAGATGCTCATGTCTTTGCTTCGAACTACTGTTTCTGCCATCAATAATATATTAACATTGTCTCATTAACCTATTTGTGTTATTCAAACAACTCTAGGTAAAATGCAGTTTTATTCTTCAGCTGAGCTGAGTTTCACAGTGCCTTTTCTCATTTTCTTACAGCATTTTGCACTTTTAATTTTTCCTTATTATCACCACTATGAGTTTCATACTCACTTGGTCTAAAAATATGATGCATGCTGAAAAACAGTATTGATGAAAAAAAGTGTTACTCTGTCCTCAGCACCTCATGGCTCAGACTGACAAATTCTCTTCTGTTGAGCATGGTGATTAAGCATAAATGAGATAGGGCAAATGTCTATCAGTATTCAGGAAAATTGAAAGGCCATGTCTGGGACTGAGAGAAAGTGTCAGTGATGAATGAGACCTGAGTGATGTGCATTTGTGATTGATGTAATTATATGCAAAAATGTTGGAGCCATTGAAGCTGAATACACATGCAAGCCTGTGGCATGGCCTGGGCATGATTGAACTGGGAATGAGGAGACATCACAAGGGGCAAGATAGGGCAGAATGGTTTTCATAAATTAGCATCATTTGTTGCTCTGAGGGATCCTTGAACCCCTACCAATATCCTACTCAGGTTTCCTCCATTGCCCAGTAAACTCCTTTCTGGTTCTAAGTAAATACTTGCTACCAGCATCATTCAGCCAGGTTTCCTCCATTGTCCAGTAAACTCCTTTCTGTTCTGATTAAATACTTGCTACCCAGCATCATTCAGCCAGGTGCCTAGCAGACTTGTGAGCTCTGCCAAGACTTTTACTTCTCCTGCAGTCCTAAAGATTGTGTCACTTGTTTCATGCTTTTGGGCCTTTCCCATGAACCTGTTTGAGGGGCTGTGGATCCAGGAATGGAACCCAAAATCTTGATGCCTGAACAGGGACTCTACAGTGGAGATGTCTGATGTAGATTGTAACTTAATTTTGCTGAGTTCCTGGGGTGGAATACAGCCCCCAAAGCATGTCTATTTCACTTTTTTTTGGAAAATCTTTTCATTTTCTTTGAAAAATTGACCCATTAAATCATGGACAATTCTGTGTCTGAAGTGCAACAGAAATGCAATGCAAAGTGCATTTCCTTAGGAAGGCGGGCCATGTTACTTCCAAGGATAGTTTGGTCCACCTCATGTGGGAAATTCATGATCATTCTCCTCGTTATTCTGAGGTTGGTGTGGTCATTGTGGCATATTGGAAAAAGCATATGTAAACTGCTGCATGGAGGAGCATTGAGCTCTGATCCCTGTCTTGTACACTTGGTATCTTTGCGGGGATGCTGTGACGTTTGGCAGGCAGGTACATGGAACAACACATGGTTGGCTTCCCAGTTTTCCTGGATCCTTCACTTGTGCTGCTTCTCACCTCCTCTTGCTGCTGCCTCCAAAATATGCAAACCCTGTAAAACCTCTGGGCAACTCTTCACCTCTTGGACCTCCCAGGCAAAAGATAGCGCAAGAAGGTAAACAACATGGCAAATTAATTTTCCTGTTTTGTATCAACAGGAAAAGAGCCCCACTTTGAAAGTTTGCAGTACTCTACTTAAAGAGTTAAAAATGCAGGGGGTAATCTCAGTGGCCTAAGTGGCTGCCTGACACCCACAAGGTTGTGAGTTCAATCCCATGTTCCAAACAACAAAAACAGGAAAGATAAAGAGTTTAAAATGGCTGTCAAGGAATATGGATTTAAAAGTACTTTTGTAATTGCCATTATTGTGAATATCACTCCTGGTTGTCCAATGACCACTTTGGACTGGAAAGTCTCAGTGTAGACTATTGTCATTCCAGCCCAACATCAGGTGTGGCTTAAGAATGTACTGGTGCTGAGGACATGCAAGCTATAAATAATATTGATTTCTATATCCCTATAGGAGCTGCTGAATTATGAGGGGCAAGAGATTTTTCAGATATTTGTCAACATGTTCATTGCCACCCTCAGGCCATTATCCTCAAATTGCATTAAAAGCTTGAAAAAGAATCCCTGAAGCAGTGGTCTTTTAAACAGGAGGACACTGAACCTTGCCTTGCCTTTATAGAAGATTAAATAAAGCTATTGAATGCCAGGTGGACAACAAGGCAGTAGCCTCTATCTTGTTAAGCCAATTAACATACAAAAATGCAAACCAAGGCTACAAAAATGCATTAAAAATGTTTCTATGATACCTGACACTAGATTGGAATTCCCTGGTATGCTTTAGAAGGTTCCTACTACTTTTCATGATCCTTTACCTCCTGGGACAGTTGGCCAGTTCTTTCCTGTTCACCTGCATCAAAAAAGAAGCACTTTTGTTATCTTTGGCATCATTGATGCGGGTTAAAAAGACATACTGTTGCTTCATTTGTGATCTCTCTTACCCATTCAACTAATTTTTTGAATCTGCAGCCCAACTAATTGTTTTGCCTTGTCTCCTCTAAAACTTGTGATGTTATTCATGGAAATCAAGCATTTGGCTCTACTGTGGTGGCTCCTGCTATTCCCCTGGGAGATGAATGCTGAAGCCTCTCTGTAACTATTGACAACCTTTCCTTTTCAGGTTTGCTGCACACTGGAGATGACCATTTTGTTTTACTCCACTCACCTGGCAGTACTTTATTTCTCATTGTCAATGCTATTCCCTCTCATCTCTTGAGGATGTACTGGAACACCTATAGTCCTTGGAATTGATTTAATCAATACTGTCTTACCACTTATGAAGGCTGACTTTTCCTTTTTGCTGTCCTCTGCTGTTCTCTCTGCAAGGCTCACGTCTGAGAATTTAGCTCAGTGGTATGAGCGCCTGCCTTACAAGTGCACAGTTCTGAGTTTGATCCCTGGGACCAAAAAAAAAAAAAAAAAAAAAAAAAAAAAAAAAAATCAAGGCCGCTGCAAGTGGCTTTGGTTGTCTATGTTGGTTCCATTTCTTTTTATATGCTCCATGATCATTGTTTGTCTCTATTTACCCTACTTCCCTTTTCTCTTCAAACTTATTTGGTTAGCACCCCTTTAAATAGTGTCTGCATTGTCTTCACTGATGGAACCCCCTTTCATGAAGCTGTAACATATGTTTTTATAATACTTGGAAACACCTGTATTCACCACCACAAACCTCTTTTCAATGCAGAGAGCTCTCTGTGTTATCCTTGCTTTGCAAATTTTTTTCATCCCAAGTCCTTAACTTAGTTACTGTTTCTTTATCTGTACATAATGCTATCCCACACTTATCTTATCTTGTTATCTCTCCTTTAGCAATAGGCTCACACTTAATGTCCCTTTTTTTGCATCTACAGGCTCCTCTTTGACTTCATCATGGCCCTCTTTTTTTTTTTTTTACATACAGGTAGTCATTAAGCGCTACCTGTTGTTTGATATGATAATTACTGATCAAGCACTGAATATTCTGTTCCCTCTTTTTTTTGGGCAGGGTGTTTTCAACACAGTGTTTCTATATGCAGTTCAGACTGCTCTTGAGATTAATTTGTAGTCTACCCTCATTTGATAACACTAAAGCAAGCCCCACCTTTTTTTTTAACCAGAATATAGCTCTGACAAAGCCTTTTGTATTATACAAAACACCCACAGACCCTTGTGGGCAGAGGCTCTTGCCCCTGTTGAACTGGGGAAGAGGGGATGTTTCTGTGTTATTGCCAGGGTGTTGTGTTCATTTCTGCTCATTGTGTTTGCCTGCATGAATGCATTAGCACCACAGGTTCCACGTCATAATTCCTCCATTTCAGCTCTCCCTGATTCAAGCCTCAGTTCCTTTTATACAGGAACTCAACTAGTTGGACTATAAAAAATTCAACTGACTGGTCAAGAAATTGGTCAAGAAATTGGTCATTAATACATGAGTCAGTTGAATTCAAGTTGCAGACTCTAACTTCGTAAGAAGGTATTGTAATTTGGCTTCAGCATATGCTCAAGTTCACTCTGATATTATAATATGTTTGTCAGTCTGTCCATATATCAGTTGTCTGTTTGTTCAGTCAGTTTGTAAGCAGTTTCTGGGAGTTGCTGAGCTAGTGATTGTTCAAACCTGTAAACAGAAATCAATTATGCCCATACAGAAGCGCTCAAGTGTCCCAGAACATCTGGGAACACCCTGAGTGCTGGAGGTGTACAGGTTTTCCAGCACTGGGAGCATGGGTGTAAGAGATGAGCTAGTTTAACAAAGGGGTATGGAACAAGTACACAAATGGCCTCTGAGGAACTTAAAGGGTTCTCACGGACCCCCAAAAGCTCTGTGCTTATTTCTGTGTTTGTTTGAATCTGCACAGATTGTCTGTCTATGTTTATCCACTTGTCCACAGTGTGAACAGCTGTTCCTTTCATTTTGAGCTCAGTAATCTTTCTCTTTTTCCATATCTGGATCAAATAATCAAATATTGCTTTTGGCAGTTAATTTATAAAGTATGCTTTTATCTTGGTTGCCAACTGTTCCGAATGTCAAGAAGACAGGGTATATGAATGGAATGTGTTGTTATTTATCATTGACTTGATAGTCTCATTATTTAGAAATGATATTATTAGGATGAATAAACAAAGTCCCTTAGGACTGAGATTGCTGGACAAGGCTCTGATTGATAAATCATAAAACTAGCTGCCGGGTAACAATTTTAACCAGTGCTTGCTTATTGATCAAAGACCTCAATGATCTCCATAGTCTTATAGGAGACACCTTAACTAAAGTTATGAAATGTACTCCAAAATGTTCACATTGTTCACTATCAAAAGAATTAATATATTTTTTGGATTGAAGATGCCTATGTAAAGGTTTCACATGGTTATGACAGTTATTGTTGTCTAATTGATGATATATTTGATATATTCATATTTCTGGAGGCATAGGCCTCCAAGATTGTAAAATGGGGATTGCTTATGGTAGCAGACTTTTTTTCCATGTTCATACCTCTCCTAATACCAAAGATGTGTGAGATTCACATTCCACTAAAGGTCAATAAATTGGTCAATGATACATAAGAGACTTCTTGGGTATTTGATAAGGGTGCTTGACTAAAATGGATATTTTATGTCAAAAGAGAAATTCAGATTATTGCAAGGATGTCATAATAGAATAATATGTTTGGTTCTGATTTCTGATTTACAATGTAAAATATGTCACTGTTAATACTGTAGGTATTCAAATGTTAAAATATCCATGGATAGTAGAAAATACATTTCACTTAATGTTCTAAGGTATTTCATATTTAGATAAAATAGCAATGTTAAGCTTACTGCCTCTAATGTATTGTATTGTGATCAATCTTTTCTTTTGGATGTTCAACAACTAAGGTTTAGGACCAAAAATGAGAGACACAGATGGGCTAAATTGATAGCCAATATTTTGTCCACAGCACTTCAAGCTTGGAGGAGACTCAGGATGTAAAAGAAATCCTGCTTTCATCATCAGAAGATAACCAGTGAGTACATAGTACTCTGATCAGGAAGATGATGAGACCACAGAGAAAAGTGACCTTTGATGCAAGGTGTGCCTAAGGAGAGTCACGAGTTACCAGAAAAATATCCTAAGTTTTCATAGAAATCAACATGGTCAAGCAATGGCCATGACTCTTCCAGGTGGCGGACACTGACAGAAGAGATATGAGGAGCTATGCATGGTTATAAGAACTGGCCTTGATACGAAGTAATGAACCAATTGTCCTTAGTGTAATTCTTATGTTAGCTTGTTCTTGAAACTTCTGCAGAAAAGTCTTTACTCGGGAGGTACAGTGCAATTCTAGAATATTGTCTGTGGGTGAATCTCGTATCACTAACATCACCTGACAATTGCTATCTATGCTGGTAACTGATTACCATTATGGATGGATGGCCTGTGCAATGGTGGGAGTTCTAACACAACTTCTCCATCTTCAGCTGGTCACCCATCTCTGTATCAACCAAACAAAAAGGAGGGATATGTTGGAGCCATTGAAGCTGAATACTCATGCAGGGCTGTGATGCAGCACAGGCATGATTAAACTGAGAATCAAGAGATGCCTCAAGTGGCAAGATAGGCCACAGCTGAGGCCACCTAGACACTTTCTGTGGGATAGTTCTCTGCAGTTACCATAGTCTGTTTGTTGGAGTGGGTCTTGAACCTCTCCCAAGATCCTGTTCAGGTTTCTTCCATTGTCCACTCAACTCCTGCCTGCATGAGGTTGGCCAGCTGGCTACCATAGTGAGGAGGTATGCCAAGGATCTCTCTACTCCTGCAGCCCTGAAGACCATGCTGTGTTTCTCATTTCTTAGAGCCTTTTTGGTACACCTTTTTTGGCATCTTGGTTTCTAGGAAAAGAGCCCAACATGAAACATAAAACGCATCTCTTTTAAAGACTCAGCACTGAAATCTGGTATTGTTGGATGATGACAGGAACAAGTATCAAACCTGTTTAAGACAATTCACGTATACAAAAGCTGTTATATTCCACTGTATTTTTTGGTTCACCAATGCAAAATCCTCTTACATGACACAACTTTCCTCAAAGTTGGTGGTTCACTGAAAGAATAAACAAAATTGATAAACTCTTGGACAATTATTTCCACTCCAATCAATGACCTACATATGAATTATTTTCTGTAGGACACACACACACAGATATGCAAGTTTTATGATATGTCTCCCCCAAGTCATCCCGAAGAAAAAATTAACAATCCAGAGCCATCCCAGGCCTGAGAGGAGAAATAACAAGCTAATAGGACCTTGCTGTGAGCTGGTGGATGTCATATGGGGAATGGTAGGGGAAACTAGCCAATGTGCCCATGTTGTGATTCTGTGGAAGCTATTCTGGTTCTCTGAAGAAAAATAAGAAAGTAACTTACACTTCCTGTGAAATAACCATTGTATTGGCTGGGAGATGAGCACCACAGTCACCTCCTCCCACCACCAAACATCTGACTGGTTTAGAAGACATGCTGAGTTGATAGTAATGGAGGTTTAAAAACAACTTAATCCTTGTATTACTTGATTGGCTTTGCAGCCTAAAGCTAGTATTCTTAAGCATGTATTTAAATTGGGGAGTAATGGTAAAAGAAGTTGCAAAAACTGCATAACTATATGGAAATTAAATAACACTCTTCTAGACAACCAATGGATGACACATTAAATAAAGGAAGAAACTTAAAAATACCTACAACCTGACAAGAACATAGATGCAAAATCCTGTATCTTATGGGATTCAATGAAAGAAATCCAAATAGGGAAATTTATAGTAGTCAAATCTCATAGCAGGGAATAGAAAGAACACAAACAAATAATGTAATCTTGCATCTCATTCTTCCAGAGGAATGGCAAGACAAACACAAATCCCATACAAGGGAGGAAATTAAAAGACCAGACAAGAAACTCATGCAATGCAGAACAAGAAATCAATACAAATAATTAATGAATCAAAGAGGTGGTTCACTGTAACAATAAACAAAATTGATAAACCCTTGGACAACCATATCATAAAAGAAAAAAATAAAGACTGAAAACCATGCACTGAGGAATCAGAAGAATAAAATAATTACAGATCCTTTGAAAATTCAGAAGATCATCAATATCTACTTGAAAAGCTTATACTTTCATAGGTTAGAAAATATAGAAATGCACTGATTCCTAGAAATATATGAAATGCCAAATCTGATCCAAGAAGATATAAAAATTCTACAAAATATAGTATCAGTAAATGAGAATGAAGATCTAATTAAAAATTTATCAGCTGCTGGGCATGGTGGTGCATTCCTGTAATCCCAGAACGTGGGAGGTTGAGGTACAAGTATTGTTGTGAGTTTGAGAATAACAACACTACAAAGTGAGCTCAAGGCCAACCTGAACTGAATAATGAGAGCCTATCTCATAAGCACATTAAAAAAAAGAAAAACAATGACAACAGAAAAGCAAATGACCAACATAAAAAAAGTCTAGGTCCTGATGGATTTACTGCTGAATTCTACAATAAATGTAGAAAAAAATTTAAGGCCACTGCTGTTTAATGACATTGAAAGAGAAGCTGTCCTCCCTAACTCATTCCTGGAGGCAAGTATTACCCTGATACTAACAAAAGAGAAAGACACAACCAGAAAAAGTAAACTATAGGACAGTTTTCCTAATGAACGAGATGCAAAAATCCTTAACAATATACTAGCAAAGTTAATGTAGCAAATCATCAAGAAGATTTTAAAACCTGATTAACTTGGATTCATCCTAGGAAGTCTGGGATGTTTCAGTATGCAAATCAACAAATTTAAATGTCATATCAACACAGTCAAAAACAAAAGTCACATGGTAATCATCTCAATAAATGCACAATAAGCTTTTGATAAAGTCAAGCACCTATTTGTGATAAAAACCCTACAGTAAATAACGACAGATGACCCTTACCTCAAGCTAATAAAATCAAACAGTGACATGGTTGGGGATTTAGCTCAGTGGCATAAGCACCTGCCTTGCAATTGTGTGGTCGTGAGTTCAATCACCAGTACTGATAAAAAAGAAAAAGACAAAAAAAAAAAATCAAACAATGAGAAAAAAAATTCCAGAATCATAGTAACTAGACAATAACTGAAAACTTTCATTTTATAGTTATCAAAAGGACATGGATCACTACTATGACAACTCCCATTCAATATAGCTCTGAAAACATTAGGCATACCAATTAGACAAAAGAGAGAAATAAGAATAAATATATAATAGAAAGTAATTAAACTATCATTATTCAAAGATGATATGATATTCTAAATAGAAGATACCAAAGACTCCACCAAAACAGTCCTAGAATTAATAACCAAATTCAATAATGTAGTGGGAGACATAGTTGACAATCAAAAGTCAATATCATTACTGTACACAATCAACAAACTCACAAAGAGAGAAGTTACAGAAACCACAGCCTTTACAATAGCCTCCCAGAAAACAAAATACTTGGAAAGAACCTAACAAAGAAAGTAAAGGACTTACATATTGAAAATTATAGTACTTTGGAAAGGGATATTGAAGAGATTATCATAAATAGAAAGATATTCCTTGCCCATTCTGGGCATTGTCTTTTCACTCTGTTAGTGATTTCTTTTGATGTAGAAATATTTTTTAATAAGATGGGGTCCCGGTGGTTGATTCTTTAAAATTTGTATTTTGTTCATGAAGCCTCATTAGTTTTTCTGTTTTAGTATTTAGATCTTTAATTTAGTTTGACTTTTGCTTGTTTCATAGTGTTAGACATGTCTCCAGTTTAAGTCTTCAGTATGAGAAAAGTCATTTTCTTCAGCACCATTTATTGAAGAGGCTATCTCTCTTCCAGTGAACATGTTTGGCTCCTTTGTCAAAAACAAAGTAGCAGAGTGTGTTTGTAGTTCTATTTGCATCTTCTAGTCTTTTTGGTTGATTCTCAGGTCTGTTTTTGTGCCAGAACTATGATGATTTTCTAATAGTGCCTTTCTAGTATAATAGCAAGACAGGAATTGTGATGCTTCCTGACTTGCCTTTGTGGCCCAGCAATGTCTTTGGCAATCGAGAGCATTTCAGTTTCCAGATGAATTTTAGAAATGTTTTCTATACATTTGTGAGCTATCCTAGTGGTATTTTGGTGGGCAATGCATTACATCTATATGACAGTTTGTAATAAGAATTTTTGAGTTTTCTCCATATCCTTGAAGGTAGTTTTACTGGTCTCTTATACTCACCAAATGAAACATAATAGGTATGATCTTAAGAGTTTCAAACTTTTGAGTTCTTCTTCCCAAGGATATCCACAATAATAGGATATTTTTTCTGTTTGTTTGAGACAGGATTTCCCCAGGCAGTTCAGGCTGACTGCGGACTCACTCCCTAGTCCAGTCAATTCACACTGATTATCTTACGTCAGCTTCCCAAGTTCTGGGAATATAGGTGTGCACATAAAACTTGAAAGAATTCCTGGTGTTATTTGAAACCTGAAGAAACAGTCATGAGATACATATGTATTCATTAACTGCCATTCCCTTAAAGGAAATGCGTTCAATATAACACATAACATCATTGGAGTGTAGGGAATCAGAAGATGTGTTTCTATCTCTTATGACCCCAGGATGCCTGGATAGACTACTGCAGAAAAAGGAGATGTCACAGGTAGGAATATGAATCAAATGTGAGCATTAGTATTAAGAATTCAGAGAGTATTGTATTTAAGGATGATGAGAAAAAGACCAGTGGAAAGCAATGAGAGTCCTGGTGAGCTTCACTTGTCCTGACTATAGATCACATTTTACTATAAGGATGAACATCATAAACAGTGAAATATTCAAACATCATGTGCTTTTGACCCTAGAAAATATTGAGGCTTGGCACTGTAGCTCAGCTGTATTGTAGATGGGCATAACAGATGCCATCTTGCACCCTGCATTTATCTAGTGCCCTGTATTTGACCCAGGAAAATGAAAAATCACTCAGGGCATAAGTTCCATGAGAAAAACAAAAGGAGCTGTACCCAAGTAAAAAAGTAACCTGCTAAAAAAAGAAGAAGGATACAGGTGTCAACCAAAAATTAATTTAAGATTCTACTAAATTGTTTCCAACGGGATGTCTTCTGTGATTCTCTCTTACAAAAATGCCTAACTTTCCAGTTCAGAGCCAATTGTTTAGATTCTGAAATGTGGAAGGAGGTCTGTATAAAAGTGGTTTGGAGCTCAAGTATTTAAATTCCAAATTTGTCCTCTGGATGCTTGGATTCCTGTACTGTTGTTCACAAACTCACCTCAAGATGCAGAAAGATTACTGACACAAGGAAACATCTGGATGAAATGTCAGTGCCCCTGAAATCAAAGAATAATGCTGAAAAGGAGGGAAGAAAATGAACAACACCATGTGTTATGATGCCCACCTCTTTTCCACAGTATTAAAGAGGCTGAAACAGGAGAATGGCCATGTATTCAAGGACAGTCTAACCTACGCAGTGAGTGAAAGGCCAGCCAAAACTACAATGTGAGACTACATCTTTAAAAACAAAAAAATAAAAATGAAAAAAGTAAAAAACCAAAGGAGAGAGAAAGACTACTAAAGGAAAACAAAAATAATAGAGCTGAATGAAAGCTGACCTAAATTGGCAATTATGGAATGATGTTGCCGAGGAAAGCTGGCCATGTAGTGGCATCTGTGCAACAGTGACAAATACAGAGATAGAAATGGTGCCTATAATGCTACAGCACAACAGTGACATCCTTCCTCCAATAAATCTGCAATTTGGTAGAATGAAGAGGTCCAAAAACTCATTGAAATCTTAAACTCAGAGCAAGCACGTAGCTTCATGCAAAGGCTTTCGAACATTGCTTTGACCACTAAGCTCAAAATACAGCCCAAGATCTTCAGATTCTATTTATGACTATTACCAATGTTTAATTTACCATTGACATATTTAATTAAAACTCTTGTTGATCTACATCTTCACAAATGAAGCTTTTTTCTTTCTCTGCAGTTTAAAACTGTTTTTTTTTTTTTTTTTTTTTTTTTTTTTTTTTTTTTTTAGGTACAGGGGATCAAACTCACAACTTAGCACTTCCCAGGCAGGTGCTTCTGCCTGCTGAGCTAAACCCCTGTCCCCTATTGAATAATATTTTATTAAATGTATAAGCATCACATTATCCAGTCAAATGGTATTGTGATTTTACTACAGGAGGTAAAAGTAGAGAAAAATTGATATACAGTCAGAGAGGAATTGGAACCTCAAAGGAGTCGACATAAAAAACTAAACACAACAATCCCTCCACAGGCTCAGCTGAAGAAAGCCAGACATAAAGGTGAAGATGCAGTGACCATGTCTACATGCCTTCTGAAGAGAAAAAGAATAGCTTGAAATGTACTACAGTTACCACTCTTCCCCCAGGAAGTCCAAATAGGCATCAATTACCATACTCAATGACCAGAACAACTGGACTATTGCTGCCACAAAATGCCTTTGCTCTTTCAACATACTTTTTGTGGGTGACTTCTTCCCAGGTTAAATAATATTAGTTAAGCCACTCACTACAAGCTTATAGGTTGATTGTAGTTTGGGACACACACTGTAGCCACATTGTGACTTTGCTGCATAAATGACCCCTGACAATAAGTCTGTGACTTAAATACTGAAGAGCACTCCTGAAAATCCAGGGCTATTCTCTCTTTTTTCCCAGAAACCTTTTTGAACTTCTTTTGGTTTGTGACTTCATTCCTTAATGTTGTGAGCCAACAAACTTGTTGCATTTGACATCAAACAGGGCAAGATTATATTTGTCCTATTTCCATTTGAATATCAAACATCTGCTAAATGATCCAAAACCTTTGCATGAAGCTACTTGCTTGATATGCATTTTTAAAGAAATATTTTGTCTTGAGGCCTGGCCCATAACAAAAGGTATCTGCTCCCCCATAGCTGCAAGGTGTCTGGGCTTCTGCACTCGCCACTTCTAGGACCTGATCCTGTCTCCCTGGCTATATATTTCTAACTAACTCAGCTGCCTATAACAACAGGGCTGGGCCCTCAATGGAGCCAGAAAATAAGTTCAGATTGCTTGTAGCATTGGAAGAGACAATCACCTCCTTCTGTAGGCTAAATCTCAAAAGAAAAGGCAAGGAAATACAACCAAGTGCTAAGAACCAGCAGTCTAAATAGTTCTCTGATCACCCTGAGGAACTCAAGAGTCACCATCCCAACCCCCTACAGGAAGTGTCCCTGCTCTTAAACAGGCCCACTTAGTATGTGACTTGCTCTCCCATTTGCTCCCAATTTAATCAATTTTACCTAAGCAATTAACCTTATTGGTTGACCACAGTCTAATCCCGCCTTATGCTAATCTTGAAAATTCCTATTTTTCCCCTCCTGTGACCCATCTGACCTCATGGTTTAACTCTGTACAAGCTCCTCAAAAGCTCAGAGTCTTTGGCAACTCACTCAAGACCTCTTCTGTCTCTCAGAAGCTTTTCTTCTCCCAATAAATATGTTCCATTCTTAAACTCCATCATTCCTAAAATTCATTCTTTAAATTTAGAGAACACAAACTCATACCAGACATATAGTAGGTAAGAAGTTTCATTACCCTATACAATTAACATGAGCCAAATTAACATGACTATACTATTTAAGATCTGAAATTTGCTCCTTCTCCTGCAGTTTTAAGTGATTAATACAAATCACAGTTATTGTAGTCCTGGCAATACCTAAAATTGTATACATCAGTCATTATAAATGTAAAATAATTGGTTTGAGTGTATTATTTAGCCAGAACTAGACATTGGCATTGCAGTAGATTATATTTTATTAAAGAGAAGATTCACCTATAATTGTTCAGAAAAGTTTCTACATTATTGGCTGCTTGAACAATTTTTCATTAGAAAAACTGTGTATTTTTGTTAATTTCTAGAAGGCTTCTATTATATTATTGAAAGCTGTCTGTAGGTCTCTAAGACCTTGGCTGTATTTTGATGCATATTTGTGTTTTGAAATTCATATGAAGATTTATTTTTATCTTAGGACTAAACTTACTGCATTGACACTGATAGAGTGAAGCAACAGCCCACTGCATTAATTTCCATTGGGTCCTCGTGGCATTTAACATGAGAATTACTGAAGAGCTAAATTAGCTTCATACATACACAAGAATCAGTACTGTTACTGAAAGAATTTTGGCTGAGACAGGACATTGTTGCCAGTGAGAATCAAGGAGCTCCTATCTCCCCCACCCCTAGGAATTTACCTGTGACTCCAACTTCCCTGCACCTAGGAATTTACCTATGAAGTCAAACAAAGACCAACGGACTACTTGTTCATCCCTAATGCCCTCTCAGTTTCCACCCCAAACCTAGGTTGCTTATATGCCCCCATGCCACGAGTCCATGAGAGAGGAAGCCAGACTCCAGTGGTCAGGAAGTTTTTGTTTTCTCTCTTCGCATTCTCAGAATAAAGGCCTCTTTTGTTTTATACTTCTCATCTTTTGGACGTATTATAATCTTATCAGTTAGGATTTTGTGGCCCAATAGAGAAGCAGAATATAAGAAAATGTAAAGGTGCCCTTTCTATTTAAAGAACGTGGAGGGGAGCCTACAGCCACTAAGGGTTTGCCTTTTTTTCTGACTTATTATGGGATTATGAGGTATATGTGAAATTTTGCTCTATGTGGTGCCTGGCACTGACATTGATGTCATGCAAGGAGCTGATAGGAATTGTCTTCAGGCCCCTGGGAAAGGAATGAGGAAGTTGCATTCAGGGAAAAAAAGAGGAAGTAGCCATATAGGTAAGCATGGCTGATTTGAACTTTAACCCTGATGAACACCATCATGATGTCCTGTAATTTATTCTAGGGCAAAACTCTTCAAAGTACATCCTTCAGTTTGAATTCCAAAATGAAAATAAAGAATTTTTGCTATGTGTCTTCTTCCACAGTTAGTGGTAAACAATTCACAAGAAACGTTTTTAGTCATTTCCTTAATGTATTGTAAAAGTAAACAAAACTACAGATCAATTCATTTTCAGAAAACAGAAGCAGCACTTAAAGGCAAGGATAAAGCCCTTCAGTGCCACTGTCCCTTAAGAGGTGAGATCAACATTTAAGAATACAATCATCTACTGATTTCTCTGACTTCAAGAAAAGAAAAATTTATAGTGGTATTGCTATAGGGGAATGAAACACCTGGTCTACTATGCTGCTATGAGTTTGTGCTCTCTGAAGTCAAAAAATGAATTTTAGGAACAACAAAAGTCAAGATAATATACTTATTTGGAGAAAGACAGCTGTGGGAGAGAGCAAATTCATCCTGAGTGGGTTGGCAAAGACTGTCTTTTCCAAGGACTTTTATAGAGTAAAATCATGTGGTGAGATGGGTTTAAGTTGGAGAAAACTGGGAACTCAAAATGCAGATGGGCATAAGATGGGACAGATCTATGCTTGTCAATAAGATAAATAGTCCAGGTAAAGTTAATTAAATTGGGAAGAAATGGAGAAGGGAGTCACATAGAAAGCAGGCATTCTTAGGCAGCAGTAATCTACCCTTAGGAGGTTGGGAGGGTGACTCTTGATAGGAACTAATTACAATATCAGTCTTTAAGATGTGGAGACATTTATTTGAATTGTGACTCCTGATTTCCTCAGAGTGCTAGGGAACTATTTAGAATATCAGTCCTTAGAGTATGGATGAATTTGTTGATTTTTCTGTCTTGGGGCTTGGCCCATAGCAGGAGCTGTCCATTGTGGTAAGCTAATTCTAACCAATGGACCCACTTTCTGTTCTGTATGAGCCATTTCAATAGAGATTGAAGTTCCATCTCCAGTAAAGACTTAAATTTCAGCTGCTTGTAAATCCCCCTCCCCTCCCTATTCTTTTTAGATTTAAGTAAACTTAAGTTTCAGTTTCTTGTAATCCCCCCAACCCCCTTCAGCCTATCTGCAATACAATGTGCTGTGTTTCAGAAAAGTTTAACTACAAGGATGTTATCAAACTGGGTCAAAGTTTGCAACATTCCTGTGGTTTTTGGCTTTAAAACCCAACCTTTTTAACTGTAAGGCTGGCAGTCTTCAAATTGGCTCCTGGAGATTGCATTGCCAGGCCTGGCCTAAAATAAAGCCTTTGCTCCCCAAATTTTAATTTCTTGCTTCTTGGGTTTTATTCCGGAGTCCAAACTATCATATTCATCTTATACATAGGTGCAAGGTATCTGTTTCTGCATGGACTCCTTGGAGGACCTAGACCTGTCTCACTGCCAATAGTATTTAACTAACTCAGGTCCACATAACAGTATTTTTCTGAAAATTGAATACAGATGTCTTGCACTCTGGGTGAATGATCTGGGGATGACATTGTGCAATGTATATACCAGTGTTGCCCCCTGATTCACATGTTCTGAAATTTAGTTTTATTTTTTCTTTTTATCCTTGAAAAAAATGGATTTGGAAATGAAAACCCTGAAGTAAAGCCCTTTGGTACACATATTCCTCTGTGTAGCTGAGATCAACATTGTAGAAGACAGCCAGCTATAGCAGTCTCTGACTACAGTCTATCATTTGCGATCCTCTCTTGCAGGAAGGAGTTCCTTTCCCGGTTTATTTTTGACTCAGAAGGAGGGCAGTAGATCAACAGTCAATCTGTGATGAAGAGGCAGGCTATATGAAATGCCCAATTAGGCGAGCCAAGACAGGTGGTCTCTTGGGTCTCTTCCACTGTCGAGGCATTATTTACCTGTTTGGAGCACAAAACTGGGAGCAGAATACTTGCTGAATCTCATTTCCTGTTTTCGAAGTCCTGTGGACAGATTAGCAAAGAACCTGGGAGACCCTCTAGACACAGAATGGTGAGGCTTTGGATCGGAGGCCAGAAATAGGGTGGAATTGGGAGAAACCAGTTACAAGTATTTAGAAGCAGTTCTGGTGTCAGTAGACACAGGCATTTAGACAGCTTCAGCTCCTGATATATTCTAGCATTGGCTTTGGGTCATCCAATGTCCCTTTTTACTCCTGCTGGGAGTAAGCATGATTTTGTGTCCCCAGAACCCTGACATAACTACGATAGCAACAGACTGGAGTATCATCTTTGAAATTCTTTGCTACCCTGGCACCTCCATTATAGGGGGCAGAGGATGGAGCTTGGGGAGACCCTGACTCTGATGCATTTTGTAGCTGGAGCAGCAGTACTGAGATTGGTCTATGTTCTCATTGCAGTTACCAGTAATCTTTAGGTTCTAAAGTTTATAAATATCTATAATGCAGGGCCTCATATCCACAACGGCTCTCCTTAAACTTGTGCTTTTTTGTATTTGTAGGGATTGCCTAAATTTATGGTATATTCTCGCATTTTCATCCTCATGACAGGTGTTGGCAAAAGTCCTAATAATTCAGAGATGTGTAGGTAGTGATGTGGCTCAGTGGAGGAAGGCTTCCCAAACACCTGGTGAACTCCTGTGAATTACACAGAACAATGCAAAGGATTTCTGAACATACTATTTGTTACCCACCTGTTCATAGACTATGTTTGTGAGAACAGCAATATAAGTTTGAATTTCGACAAAAAGGAAACCAATTTAAAGTGTCATCAAGGGCAGAGTAAAGTGTACTTGCTAAGGACAAATTCAGAAGGGCTGCCTGTTAGATCCTCATTGAAAAATTCCTAAATTTAGTCACCAAAATCCAGCACCCTAGGAATCAGATTTTGCAGAATGGCAAATTCAAGTTCAAACTTCACAGTGAAAATCTCTTAAAATAAATATAAAAGCTAGAGATTTTATGCTAATACCTGCTGTTCATTCCCAGCATGGAAAATAAAAAAACGTGTTATAATGTCAAAAAATAAATAATATAATGTCATTTGTGATAAGAAATGCGTGAGTCTTTCTCCCATCAATTCAGTGAAGTAGCTTAGCTCTAAAGCCTAAAAGGTCACAGGGTTTCTTTTAGATGAGAAACCAAAATATTTATTGCAGAATGAAATGAAAGAGGGTTGATAGACAAAGGTAGCACTGACTGTTTGGAAAAGGGAATTAGAGGTTAAGGACAGAAAGGAGACTATGATTGAGAAATGTATCAGAATGATTTGTCTGTGATACACATATATACCCAAGCCCAAAGTGAAGCTAAATATGCTGCATTTCAAAAGGTACCAAATTTTAAGGTTTCCAAATGTGTACTAGTATTTTGGGAATGGTTGTTTTCAACATATCTTACAAGGCCATTCTGTTGCTTTATTGTCAGAATTTCTTAGCAGGCATTAAAAGCAGAACTTGATGTTAATGGAGTCATTAAAACAGAGACCCATTTCACTGGAATTTTTTTTAAATTTTATGGAAGGAAAGACTAAACAAAACAAAATAATTAGAAATAATGCTACTTTCAAAGTGAAAATAAATGGTAAGAACTAAATAGTCAATGATTTCGTATGGTGCTCATACAAATAGTTAATCAAGATACAAATGTGAAACATATGAAGTGGGGATTCAAACAGTGAGACTGCAAACAGTTTTGTTCAGCTCTCCAACAAAAACTTACTAATATGGTTATTAATCCTATATGTGAATTTTTTCTTTACAGAAATGACAAGCTAGGGAAATACTATGGACATACATCTTGGAATCAGTGTAAAGAAGTATTCCTTTGTACTGCAGAAGGTAATTTGAATGTGAAAGAAACAGAAACACACCACAATGTTCAGATCCATGAAAAATATTGCAGTGGAGGGAAACCCTACGCATGCAAGCAATGCGGGAAAGGTTTTACCACACATGGAATTTGTAAGAAACATGAAAGAATTCACAGAGGACAGAGACCCTACATATGTAAGCAATGTCAGAAAGCTTTTACCACACATGGACAATGTAAGAATCATGAAAGAATTTACACTGGACAGAAATGCTATGTCTGTAAGCAAGGTGGACAAGGTTTCACCCAACCCGGAAATTGTAATAAACATGAAAGAATTCACACTGGAGAGAAACCCTACATGTGTAAGCAATGTGGGAAAGTTTTTACCCAAATTGGACATTGTAAGCAACATGAAAGTTCACACTCAAGATAAATCCAGTGTATATAAGCATCATGAGAATGGTTTGGGCACATGTACATATTGCATAATGCATGAAGTCTTCACACTGGACAGAAAAGTTATATATGTAAAGAATGTAAAGGAATGTGGGAAAGATTTCAGCAGAAATGCTCATGTCCAATACATGAAAAAATTTACACTGTTGAGAAACCCTGTGTATTTGAAGAATGTGGGAATGCTTTCACCACACATGGATATTTTAAAAGACATCAATGACTTCACACTGGTGAGAAACCCTATGTATATAACAATGTGGCAAGCTTTTAATGCATACAGTCATTGCAAAACATGTGGAAGAATTCACACTGGGAAGAACCACTGGCTATGTAAGCAAGTGGAGACACTTTCAACAGCCAGAGCCATGTATTTCACTTACATGAAGAAACTCACACAAGAGATAAATCCTATGTGTTAAGGGAATCCTCTCAGCACACATGGTCATTGTTACATATTTGAAAGAGCTCACTGAGCTGAGAACCTATGTGAATTAGCAATGTGCGATATTTAGCAATCCATATTTGTTGTTAAATACCTATTAAAAGCGTCACTGGTCAGACAGTTTAGTTTACTTTAAAAATCCCTAGGAGACCTGAAGAAATAATCACAAATTTTCCAGAAATGACAAATCGGAGGTGGAGCTCTCCTCAAGTGCACATGTTGTAAGGTTTTCAGTTAATCACTTGTACCTCTCTAGATATTTTAAAGTGTCTTTGTGCTTCAACATGGCATCTTGTAATTAAACATGTTAAACTGAAATATGCTTTTCACTTTCAAGTATGGATAGTGACTGTTGTAGTCAGGGGTGTGCACAGAGAACAACTGGATCAAGACAAATGTTTATAATATTATTTTTATAATAGTCACCAGGAGTTAACACAGGAAACTGCATGAAGTCTATCCGCAACACAAAGACATAGATTATTTAGTCAAGAGCCTATACCCCACAGCAATGTCCCACATGAGTCCAGATAAAAATCCAGAGCTCAGGATAATGCCTACTATTAGTCCAATGGGAGGTCCAGAGCACACAAGAAGAACTCATGGAGTCTCTTTTATGGATCCATGCTGGAAAGACTCAAGGGTCAGCGGTGGAAGCTAGAAAGTCTATGCCAGCTGGATGATGGAGCTGTGCTAGTGGGATGAGTGTTCTACGCTAGAGCTGAGAAGTCACACTCACAACAAAGAACAGGTCTATCCTGAAAGGCACCACAGCCGTCCTCCATGAAATGGAGGCCCGGAGCTCCTCCAATGAGCACAGTCGAGTATATGCCCTGAAGCAGCATAATGAGCTCATTCTGGAGACCAAGCAGCATATGTCTTCCCATCCAAGTCCTTCCCAGCCAAGAAGCAATGCTCAATATGAGGACCAAGCCTTCTTCGGGAGAACCAACATTTCAGACATCAACTCGTAGGACAACCCACGATGCTTCCTTAATGTCTCAACCCTCATCACCTCCCTTCTTCTCCATGTATTTATCCTGGCAACTTACCTCAGGTGGAACAGCTTTGCTCAATGTCATGCTGATGTAATGCAGCTGAAGTTAAGTTGACCACCAGTTCTTAATGCAAAACACTATCTATGTACTTAATGTTTTGTCTTTAAAACTTAATTTTCATATTTTTTGGTGAATTGTAATGTTTTTTATTTAAAGAGAAAAAACACAAAAAAGGTAGAAATAACATAGAATTTAAAAACATAAACAATAAGAAATCACTAGTTGATAAGTTACATATTGTCATCTTAGAAATAGTTGTTCAAGTGAAAAAATTAAAGCATACAAAGTGGCATTCAAATAATGACACTGTGAACATTTCTGCTCAATGATCCAATAAAAACTTAGTAATATGCTTATTTGTCCTACATAGTTATTTTTAAATCTTAAACAGGGTAAGATTAAACATGACAAACCAGTACAGAACAGTTCATAAGAAAATAAGTTAAAGAAACACAGATTTCAAAGCAAGCCCACTGGAGATGTTCACTGTTTATCTTACTGTCTCTAGTTTTCTTTTAAATAGTTGTTCCCATCTTCACACGCATTGAATATATACTGAACATTATAGAACTAATTAAATAATTACAGGATGATGCAGGCTTTTTTGGTCTTCAAGAATGGATTTTGGGGACGTTGATAATAATTACAATAAGGTCTTTCATTCTCTTCGTAGTAGCTGTCTTTATCTTTATGTATGCTGACATTCAACATATGAGACTAGACTACTGTCTTAGTTACTTTTTACTCATCACTGAGACAAAATACCTGAAGCCCTAAGTTGGGAAAGGGAAGGTTTATTTCGTACAGTTCTTGAAGGTTTCAGTACACTCTTAGTTGGCTCCAAGACAGGTGGGCATGGCTGGACCACAGTTCTTGGCAGCTGCCGACAGCAAGCTCAAACCAGAAAAGAGAAAGAGACACCTTTCTGCCGTTACATCACATCCTGGCTCCACCCCTTTGTGGGTGGAGCACTGACACCATCAATCCAAGCACTAGACACTGAACAAATAATAAATGCACAATTCAAATTTATGAGGCCTGGCGGACACAGACATAAACCATGACAACTATTATCACTCTGAACAGTGAATAATAGTATCCTGAGAAGAAGGTGAGGAATTGCCTAAAAAAAGAAGGCAGAGAACATTGTTAAAAGTGTATCAGGATTTAAAAGCTACAATAGTCTTATTGGTATGTTTAGTGTGATTATATTTTGTTCTGGTCTGTCTACTCAGATTTGAGGGCACAGATATATAACCCAAAAATATCAGGGTATACCATGGTAACTATCCTTAATTTCCTATTAACTTAAACTGAAACCCTATATTACTTACCTTGTCTTACTATGACTGATCTTATTTGAAGTTGTTTTGTCTCAATGCTATTTGGCCTTGACTGATTTTATTCACATTTGGTATGCTTGCTGGTATCAAGTCTAAGAGTAGAGACAACTACTCTGAAGATGACAAGATGCAAGAGGGCTAGGTGGGCTAGGGATTTAGATCAATGGCTTAAGCACCTGCCTGGCAAGTGTGAGATCATGAGTTTGATCCCCAGTACCGAAAAAAAAAATAAATAAAAGATATCCATTCCAGGTTTGACTACTAACTGCTTTCACATCCTACAATGTCTTCAAAGTTGTTTTTATAAAAATAGCTCTGCAATGTTATGCTTAACTATATAATGCTTGATAGTGTGGACAATTCTATTGATAATAACAAGAGAAAGCATACTAAATACTGTACATCATCTAATATTGTGGTTTCATATGTCTTTTTCACATCATGATTTTATACGAATTTGTTTTGTTGTCTTGTTTTGATCTGTTTTTCCTGATAATACAGAAAGGATTGATATACACATAGAGACTCATACCTGGGAAGAATTTCTAACCTATTTATGGGAACAAATTATATACTACACTATGTAATGAACAGATACTCTGAAGAAGAGACACTAAGAAACCCAATGCAAATTCTGTAGCATTGTGATATGAAATTGAGCAATACTATTAATTAGTCTAGTCACTTATTTTTTGGTGAATTGTAATTTTAACACTACATTTGCTTTAATCTTTTGATGCACATGATTCATTTTCTCTTTCATAAATGATGTTTCTGAAGTGGATGCAATATTTGGCATTAAGATATACATTTATAAGTCTCGGAGCATGTGGTTTTGACAAAGTTGTGTTCTTTTCACATAACTTGCACATTAATGAATGTTATGTTTTCCATGTTGTGACGAGACAAGATATCTGCTGATTCCCTATATCACTGGACATCATATCATGTACATTATTTTGCCTGATTTTCTTTCTCAGTGGTGCCAGTATTTGTCATTTAACTAAACTGTTGTTTTTCTAACCATCAGAATTTTACCTGTTGTGTTTATATTGCATCTTTACTTTGCTAGTAATGTTCCCCCATATGTACCAAAGTAAACCATACTACTGTGAATTTCTGATTGCCCCATACTGACAGAACCATAACTTGTCTCCAATGGCACATCACAAAATATATTAATATCTCCAGAATTTATAAAATTTGGCATGATTTATGAGTAACCATACTTTGAAATCAATTTTTCTTAAATATGGAGTTGTTTTGGGGGAAAACGTTGCTATTGGATGTATCATGCAAATGCCTTTATTTTATTCCTTGATGCTGTGAATGCATTATATATTTTTTAATTATTACAGCTTTTTCCTAAAACACTGAAGTAATGGCATTAAGGGAAACCTAAATTTTGAGCTGTCAACACAGTAAAAATTAAATTTGCTAAATTAAGATTCAGATTTTGTTCTGTTTTACTGAATTATGAATTTATACAATGACATATCTCTTTATGTATAATGACCAGTGCCTGATGTTTGTGGTGTGTGCCAATTATCTTTAAATACATACAATGGGCCATGAGTCCCAGTTGGTTTCCTGTGGCCTGTGGTTTTCACTTCCATTTTAACATTCATGTAATTTGTAAAGTGTTTAATGCAGTTTTGTTCAATTCAAAATCTGCTTAGGTTCCAATGGAATAATGTTTTTACAAAAACATGGTGACATGAAAACACAAGTGAGCATTTCATTAAATACTCCTAATCCAGTGAAGATAGCCTGCTCAGTCTCAATTATCCTTGGAAGAATACATTCCTCACCTGTTGTGTAATCACCACTAAAACTATATCTATTTTGTACCTGAAGAACCTGATATACTTCACAAATTAAAAGACACTGTGAAGTACATTCTCAGCCTGTACGTACTACAGCATGTGGCCAGATTCCCTAAAGCACATTTCTGCTTACCATCAATGGGAAAATTTGGAGTTTGTATTACAGCTAATAATAGAAGACTGAATCTGTAATAGATATATACTGAGTACATGCACTTTCTCATTTTATCATGAAAGTAAATCTTGCTGCACTTTTTGATGCATGCTTGTAATCCTAGCACCTAACAGAGCTTAAATTAGTGCAAGAGGAATTTGAGTCTAACCTACACAATTAGTGTGACCCTGTCTCAAAATGTATCTTCAAGTTCTGCAGATGTAGCTTAATGCTTTACATCTCTTCCCTTTCCTCCCCAGTGTCAACAATTTTTAATATTCACAATTACACATAAATAGTTGTCCTTTTATCACTTGGCCACCTAGCAGTTATCCCCAGGAATCACTTGGGAAGCCCACTTGTTTATGCAGTGACCATCCTGAGCATCATTGGGGCAGTTGTCAATTTAACCCATTCATTCTTGTATTGAGTATAGTAGAAATGTCACTTTTATATTACTTGTTATTTTATAAAAGCTAAGAAAAAGTATGCAATTTTTGATTATTTTGTATTTAAATAATTGCATTGGTAAAGAGTTACCTATAAAGATTGGCTAATGGTGATTTCTTTAGTCCCAGCATCAGGAGAGAATGAGACAGGATGATCATGGCTTTGAAGCTGACTTTGGGTGGCCACTGCTAGATGATTTAGCAGAGTGTGAAGCAGTTCTTTTTATCCCTGCATTTGAAGTTTAAGGAAACAAGTAAGTTGAGGTCAAGAATAAAAATGTATGACAAAACAAAAGAATCACTACTGCAAATTGTGATTTTTCTTTCACTCAGGAAATGTACTTTTTATCGTAATTTGTGCATCACTTTCAAATATTCCTCTATTAGAGTAAAACATAGTAAAACATGAAAGAGCCAGGCATTCCATGTTCTGAATGTAGGGGAATTAAAAACATTTTTTCTTAATGATATTTCTGCTGTTTTGGGTAGAAAATAAGATAGGGTTACAAAACAAGCAAAAAGGACTTTGTAAGATTTTAATCCTCCTGCATAAACATAGCAGTCAAAAAAAGTCAAACAAGCCAATGAAATAAACTACAGAATGAGTGAAATTGTACCTGTTCCTCCCTGATAGCTAACATGTAAAACCCATAGGTACGTGAACAGAACATACATTTTTCAGCATATGTACAACTTGCCAAGAAATACCTGAAGAACTATTGAGCATTTTTGCACAATAGAGAAATTCAAATAGGGACATCATCTCATTGCAGAGAAAACAAATCACCACAAGATCTAAGGAACATACATGAGACTACAGAAGTAAAGAAACTATTTAACCTTGTTGGTGGAAATGTAGGTAAGTAGTTCAACTACTACCGAAGTCAGTTTTTAAAGTATTCAAAGACTAAAATTTGTAATTCTCATTAGTGCAGTGCTTCCTTTAGTGGGTCTCTTCCTCAAGGAGTTAAGGACATATTGCAGTGATGCATGCAGATTCCTGTTACTGCAGCAATAGTCATTTTTCTGTGGAGAGCAGCAGCAGCACTGCTTCATCACCACCAAATACCAATGATGAACAATAAATACTCAGCAGTGTACTCCATTTGGTAAATGGTGTGATATTTTATTGTGAAATGGGCTGTAAGTTAGGTTTTTCTAGTAGATTGTATGTCAGTATGAACATGATAGTCATGCTAATGTCACAAGGCAATCACTAGTACACTATTATGTTCATTAGATTTTATATATTTATCTTTTTGAGTAAGCATGTTGCTATGAAGTCCAGGCTGTCTTTGAGATCACTTTATAAACCAGAGTGGTCTCAACAAGTCTCCTTCCTCAGTGTCTTATGTAATGGGCTCCATGCACGAACCACCAGGCCTAGTTTAGATTTGGTATATTCAGTGTATTCAGTATATTTTACTTCAACTGTTTTTGTTGTTAAACTATTTCCACTATTTTACCTCCAGCATCTGGAGAACTCTCAGCCTTGTTGAGGTGCTGATGTGCATACCACCAGCCTCGTGACATTCTCTCCTGGGTTCAGTGCTGTCAGGGTACTGCAGTGAAACATAGGTGTACATAACTGCTTCTTTTTATACATTCCTTAGAAAAGATTTTTAAAATTTCCATGGATAATCAGAGGATCAATTACCCTGACTATAGTTTCATTCAAATGCCCACAGTTATGTAGTGTGTAGAACACACAGATAGAAACATATCACATAGTTCCAGTGAGAGGTTTGTCAAAGCAGATGTGAAGATTACTTTGTTAAGTTTTGTGTTCCTGATTATTTCATTCGAATGAGGCTCAGGTTTTCTCACTGTTGTTTATGTGAAGCAGACCAGATAACCACTTTAATATATGAAGTGATCTAAAGCTTGTTTGGAATTTAAGTATCTAAAGAAATGCTCTGATGCTGTGGCCTCCTTAGTAACGGTCAACTTGGATTACCCAGTGAATGAAGTCATCATGGTTTTGGGACAGAACATGCATTGATGGATTGTTTACAACAGCATTAAAGGAGAACTAGAGGGAAAGGAGCTGGGATGTTGATTCTCATGGAGAAGCTGGTAGCACTGGTTTTCCAGATATGATCTCAGCCATCATCATCATCATCAAAGAAACTCAGGTCCTCATTATTGCTGTGCATGGCTACTGTTCTCTTTTGCAGATCTCTGGCTGTTATCTTGAGCTTCAGGCCTTGGCTCCAGTAATGATCACTCAACTTTGTGGCATAGATTCTTTGACCAAAGAACAGAGATTCTAGCTTCCAACATTGAACTTTCAGCCTTCCTGGGTACTATCTTAACAGAGACTTTCATGACACATTGTAAGTGCCTCTATTTCTCCAGGTAAACTTTTGATTATCCTTGCCATGGGCTAGAATTCTTCAGCTGTACTTGTGCTGAATATTGTCATAGCATTCAAGTACTCAGTTGGATTTTTTGGTCTCTAGTATCTGAAAAGCTCTACATCTCTCTAAATATGACATTCTGGGATAAATATGTTTAAACTATCTTATTAATTATAAGTTCCATGTTAAGTCTCTTTCCTCACAAACCCTGACCATAACAGATGGGAAAGGATAAGATGTGACATGTTTGAGACAGGAGAAATTTCTTTAGTTACCTAATGTTATATGCCATTTTTCTCTTGGAGAGAAACCCAGCTATATCAATAGCTTGATTTTCAGGACTGTTGATAGCTTCTCCAGCACTATCAAGCCATTATATTGTGTGTTGCATGGGCAAGAAGTAGGTGTGTTAGGAACCTGCATGGTGCTGCCAGTCACCTGAACATGAGCCTTTGCAACCTATGCTGTCTGGCCTCTGTGTACCTAAATTGTCACTAAAGGATGCACTCAAAGAGGCAGTAATTTTTCATTGGAAAATAATTTGAAAGTCTCTCAAGTCTTTTATGGTTGATGTTCTGATGTGAAGAAAAATGTAGGATGCACAACCTGAGTTCCCAAAAATAATTATGATAGCAGTATACACCTATCTGAATTCAATTAACACACAAAAATGCAAACCCAGACTACAAAAATGCTTTGAAAGATGTTTCTATGAAACCTGACACTACTTTGGAAATCCCCTGTAAGTTTTATAAGGTCCCTACTACTTTTTATGATCCCCTACCTCTTGGGACAGCTGGCCTGTTTCTTTCCTGCTCACATGCATCAAAAATAGCCAATTTTGTGATTCCTGATGTCATTGATGCTGCTTATACAGGCATATTGTTGATTCAATTGCGATCTCTCTTACCCATCAACTAAATGATTCTGAATCTGTAGCCCAACTAACTGTCTTGTCTTATGTCTCCTCTAAAGCTTGTCATATTATTTGTGGAAATCTAGGATTTGACTGCAATTTGGTGTCTGCTGCTATTCCCATAGGAGATGCATGCCAAAGCCTCTCTTTAACTATTGACAACCTTTCCTTTTCATGTTTGCTATTGGAGCTGATGTTTCTCTTTTACTTCACTAACTTGGTGATATTTTATTTCCATTGTCAATGCTATTCCCTCTCATCTCTTGAGATGTACAGGAACACCTATAGTCCTTGGAATTGATTTAATCACTACTATCTTGCCACTTACCAAGGCTTACTTTTCCTTTTTGCTGTCCTCTTCTGTTCCCTCTGCAAACACAGGGCTGTAGAATTAGCTCAGTGGCATGAATGCCTGCCTTGCATGTGCACAGTCATGATTTTGATCCATTGCTCTTTGAATCCCCACATTTAAAAAATTTTATTTAAAAGGAAAAAGAGAAAAAACAAAACAAAGTGGTGTAAGGGTACAAGTAATACAGACTACAAATAAAAACAGTAAGTAATCACCAGTTAATAGATTACACATTATCATCTTAGAGATAGTTGCTCAAGTCACAGTATCAAAGCATACACAGTGGACATTCAAACAGTGAGACTATAAACAGTTGTCTTCAACGATCCAACCAAAAACATTAATATGGTCATCTATTTAACACCCCTAAACACACTTGCAGTTGTATCCTTTAGAGCACTTTTTCCCTCTCTGTTTTACAACACAATTTACACATTTTGGGTTTTATTATTACTTAGTTCTTATTACTTTTTTTGGAAGAGAATAAAGTCAAATATGGCAAAACAAAGCTGTCAATCAAAACCAAGGATAGACATAGCCCATGATGTAAAAACAAAATACAAGGTTATCAACAATTGTTACCATAATGCCTCTTGCTTCCTTAAAAAGAATTGTCTATCTCATTAGGTATTATAACGTTGAACTAAACAGTAGAGAATAAGACCAATAAAACCTAAACATTTTAAACATTACAGGACTTCCAAAGGAGATAATAGTCAAATCAGAATGGGCATCTTAGGGAATCTTATTTCCTTCTAAGTAGTTGCCTGTACCCTTAAATTTGATACTATCATACAGAACGGAAAAGAGTCTAATCAGTCAAAACAACATAGTGGGAGTATTACAGGAATTTAAATCAAGTTAATAGGAAATCAAAAAAGTTACTATAATATATCCTGCTAATTTCTTTTATTTTTTCCCCTTAATTAAAATATCATAAAAAATAACTATTTTTTTTTAATGAATAAGGGAGAGATTGAGATAAAAGAGGACATAACAACATAACAATACAGGTCAAAGCATGACAGTTTCAGCAACCTAGTGCTTCAGCACAAATAACCCGACTTAATAGTAGTGACAATAGTGTCTGTCTTTTTCCTTGAAATATTTTAATATAAATTCATATACCATAGCTTCAAATATTTCCATATCAAGCATCCCAGAATAAAGCCATTCCAATTAATAAGTGAAAACTTTGTGAGGTTTCAAGGCCACATAATGGGGAATCATGTGAATCCCCACTTTATATAATCCACTCTTGTATCTTGAACACTTATTTGTAAGAGGACAATATGTAAACAACCAGTGATTTCTTATAGATAAGTTTGTCTTCAAAAGCATATATCTTTTCTACCTGTTTTCTGCTTTGTTTAGTCTATTTTAAATAAAAAATAAGAAAAGAATATCTCTTCTCTTTAAACAATTAAAAAAGAAAAATGCACTTCCTGCAAAGGTTTTAATATTCTCTTCATGGTGCTATTTACTTTAGGTCAGCTGTCTGTCACAATGAGGCTGTTTTCTTCTCTGATTCAAATACATTCTTGCCAGTATATACCTCTGACAAACCCTTTTGTATGATACAAAACTTCCCAAGACCCATGTGGGGTAGGGCTGATGCCTCTGTGGATCTGGGGAAGGGGCATCCTCTGTGTTTTTGCTAAGGTCTTGTGTGGATTTCTGCTAATTGTGTTTGCCCTGTATGGAATGAGTTGGCATCACAGGCTACAAAATGCAATTCCACCATTTCAACTCTCCCTGAATCAGGCGTTTGATCCTTTTTATAAGATCTTTGCTAGTTGGTCGAAAGCAAATCCAACTGGTTGATTCATAGTTGTAGATTCAAATTTGTAAGAAGGTATTGTAATTTGGCTTGATTAAGGATATGCTTGAGTGCACTCCAATTTTGTAAGATGTTTATTAATCTGTCCATATATCAGTTGCCTGTTTGTCCAGTCCATTTTTAAGCAGTTGCCTGGAGTTGCTGAGTTAGTGATTGTTCATACCTGTAAAGCAGAAAGCAAAAATACCCATACAGGCGTGCTCAAGTGGCACAGAACATCTGGCAAACACACAGAGGGCATGGAATGCTTAAGGTGAACAGATGTTCCAGCACTGGGAGCATGGGGTTTAAGAGGGCAGCTAGTTTAACAAAGAGGCATGATACAAGTACATAAATGGCCTTTCGGGAACTTAAATATTCTCACAGACCCCGACAAGTTGTGTGCTGATTTCTGTGGTTGTTTGAATCCACACTGATCATCTGTCTGTTTGTCCATTTGTCCACTCTATGAACAGCTGTTGCTTTTATTTTAAGCTCAGTAACTTTTCTCTTTTTCCAAGTTTGTATTGTTTGATGAAAGATATGTTTGGGTTGTAAATTTATGAAGCATGGTTTTACATTGGTTGCCAGCGTCTTGAAATGTCACAAAGACTGGGTATATGAATGCAATATGTTGTTATTCATCACTGATTTATAGTCTCATTATTTAGAAATTATATTATTAGGATGAATAAACAAAGTCCTGGAGTAGAAAAGATGGTGGTTAGGTAACAGCAGGCTACAGAGATTCGCTGAGATATCAACTTAGATTCCAAAAATAATACAGCATAGTGAGACCTAGGCAGAGGGAGATAGACTCTCCTGAGCCTGGAAAAAATTAAGCTGAGAGAAACCATTTAAAAATACAGTCCCAGTGCTTCTACTGAAACAACTACTAGTCTCAGTGCTGCCACTTGAACTTGCTGCCACTCCTACACTTGATCTCATGCAGCCAAGATTTATGGAACTACACAAAAGCTCATCAGTTTCATCTCACTGGAGATGCATTTGCACTGAGGATGGGAGTCGGTGATCTTAACTGACAAGATGAACTTGCAGGGAACCCTGCATTGACCTGTGCTGAATGATGGGAATAAACCCATTCCATAGAGCTCCAAAAGATGACATTGTGGGACAGGGCAAATTGGCCAGAACAAGGGGCTGAAGTGTCTTCAGTCAGCTTCTCCCTTCTCAAGTGGGATTGATGGGGAGCACCTGACCTGTGTCATGCCTCAGGCTGAAACCAATCGGCTAGCCCATACCAGTCCCAATGCCTGTCAGTTTACCCTAATGCAGTGAAGCCTTCATCAGGCTGATTAATCCAGAGGGGTGGGCCCAGAATAGGCTTCCCTGGTCTGTATCTACATAGTACACTGCACTGGGTGGGAACATACAATCAGCACTTCAGACAAACTGTAACCAACAAAGAAAGAACTTGGACCTCCCATATACACCTGTATGGAAGGAACAAAAAATAATAAGAGGAAGCAACAAGAAAGGGTTCCCATTCCCCAATCATGAGAACATGGATGCAGGAAAGGTAAATGCAAAGGAGAATGAGGACAGCAAACATGCAATATCAGACATGGCCCCAGTAGACATAAAGAATTATCTTCAGGAATGCATAGATAATTTGAAAGGTGAAGTATTTAACCAAGTAAAACATGACACAAATAGAATAATTTAAGAAATGCTAAGCACCTCTCCAGAAAAAACATGGAAAAAGGAAGAAAACAAAAAAAATCGGAGAATTGTTTCATGAGGAAAATAGAGAAAAGATAGAAGAAAGGAAGCTCGTTCAAAGGGAGAACCATGAATTTAAAAACTCCTTTGCAAGCTGGCAAAATTAATTGCAAGAAACTAAGGTAGATTATCCAAACTAGAGGATAGGTTTGCACTGTAGGATCATGAAACGAAAAATTTCTTAAATATAACAGGGAAACAAGTAGTAACAATACAAAGGCTAGATGATGACAAAAGGATGTATAACTTAAGAATAACGAATGTGAATGAAGAAGCAGGAGTACAAACAAAGGAAATACAAAGTCTATTCACAAAAATAAGGAAAACATCCCAAGCATAGGAAAAGGAAAAGATACTCAGCTGTATGAGGCATACAGAACTCCAGCCACCTAAACCAAAACAGAACTACACATAGGCATATAATAATCAAGATCCCAAAAAATCCAACATAAGAACAGAATATTAAAAGCTGTCAGAGACAAGAAACAGATCGTTTATAAGGGAAAGTCCATCAGAATTACATCAGACTTCTTGTCACAAACCATCAAATCGAGAAGAAAATGGAGTGAATCATTCCAAGTCCTGAAAGAAAATAATCTACTGCCCAGATTGATGTATCCTGAAAAATTTTCCGTCAAATTAATGTAGAAACCAGATGCTTCCAAGATAAAGAATAACTGGGAGAATTCACAACCACCAATCAAACCCTACAGAGAATACTATAAGACATTCTAAAGAGAGAGAAAATCACCAGAATTTCATGAACAGTGGTAGAGAGGCCACAATGAATGGAGCAAAAAGCAAAGTGAAGAAGACAAATAGACAACTGATGACAGAAAAATAGAACAACAGAAATGAGACAGAGAAGGTAGGATATAATTTCTAATGCAGATGTCCTATATACTCTAAATTAAGGAAAAAAAGAGATAATCACAGGCAGAGTGGATCAAGAAATAGGGCCAACCAAGATGCTCTTTATAGGAACTATAATTGACCTGAAGAAGGGTATTTGGACCCAAATTGAATATGAGGAAATAGAACTCGATGTGATAGGGAATGAGAGAGTAATAGGGGCAACTGGACCAGTACTTATGGGTAGGTTGGAAAGACAGGCTTTAATAAGTAAAGAAATACAACTAGAGATCAAGTCCAGGAGTGAGAAAGTTCAGAAACACTTAGATAAATAGCACGTTACCCCCCATAATATAAAACCAAGAGTGTTGGGGAGGCCCAAAAATACACAGTACACACTGGGGTAGTGAAAGGGGAAGAATAGTCTTTAAAAAGACAGAAGAAGATATTGTTATAAGTGTATCAGGGATTAAAACCCATATTACTTGTACCACTCTGCTTAGATAGAACTTATTCCATCCCAGTTTTTATACAAGAACTAGATCTGAGGGCACAGACAGATATGCCAAAAATATCAGGATATAGCACAGTAATCATCTTTAATTTCCTGTTAACTTAAACCAGATCCCTCTAGAACTTATATTGTTATATCATTACTGATTTTAGTTAAATCTGATTTGTTTGATTGCTTCTTGTCATTGCCTATTTTATTCAAAACCTTTAGGTTGATAGTATTGTCAAAGTGTAGACAACTATACAGAAAATAGCAATGATTCACTATAATACCCATTCTTATTTGATTAATATCTGTTTTTGTAGCTCTACACTATCTACAAAGTAATATTTATGTTAATACTGTTATGCACTGGTATATTCAATTATACTTTATCTGATGATATAGCCATTTTTATTGATGATAACAAGAGACAATACAGTAACCCAGGTAGAACTCCTTGTACAGCAGTTTTATATGTCTTTTTAGTTTTATGTATCTCTAGGATTATGTTTTGCTCAGTCCTGCTTTGTTCTGTTTCTCCCTCTAATATAGAAAGGATAGTAACACATGTTAAGATGCTTGCTTCCATAAAACCTATCAACAATTTACAAGAACTGATCTTATGACACATGATGAAATGAACAAATACTTTGAAGGAGAAAAAAAGGGACTACATTACCCAGTGCTGATTCCATAGTGTCATGATATGAAATCAAGCAATACTATTAATTTTCAATTAGAGTGATTTGAATCTGCTTTGGTTTGTTTAAACTCAACATAAATGAAGATATGGATAAATACATACATGTTTAAGTGTATAGGATTGATTTCTGTATTACTTAATTTTTATTAGATAGTTGAACAGAACTATTTGCAGTCTCCCTGTTTGAATTCCCATTTATATGTTCCACTTTTGTATCTTGAACAATTATTTGTAAGAGGACAATATGTAAACACTAACTAGTGATTTTTTACTGTTTCTTCTTTTCTTTGAATGTATGTACTATTTATGCTTGTTTTCTGTTTTGTTTTGTCTTTCTTTAAATAAAAATAAATTTAAGAAGATAAATAAATAAACAAAGTCCCTTAGCTGTGAGATTGGTGAACCAAACTCTGATTGATAAATAAGAAAGCAGCTGTCTGGTAACATTTTTAACCAGTTTTTGTCCATTGATTAGAGACCTCAATGATCTCCAGAGCATTATAGGAGACACCTCAAATAAATTTATGAAATGTATTCCTAAATGTTCACATTGGTCATTATCAAATGAAGTAATACATATTTTTAGTTTGATGATGCCTGTATAAAGGTTTCACATGGTTATGACAGTTGCTTGTAATCAACTATATCATGTATTGCATATATTGGTAATTCTGGATGCTTAAGACTCCATGATTGTAAAATGGGGATTACATATGGTAGCAGATTTTTGTCTCATGTGCACACTTTTGCTGATAGCAAAGACTTGTGAGATTCCCATTCAACTAAAGATCAATAAGTTCTTCAATAATACACAAAAAACTTCTTGCATATTAGATAAAGGTGATTGAGTAAAAGGGATATTTTATGTCAAAACAAGAATTTAGATTATTACAAGAACCTCATGATTGTCATGATACAATACTATGTATGGTTTTTATTACTGATATATTATGTAAAATATGGAACTGTTAATACTGTAGGTATTCAAATGCTAAAATGTCCATGGATAGAAGAGAATAGGATTCATTTAATGTTCTAAGTTGTTTCATGTTTAGATAAAATAGTAATGTTACACTTACTGCCTCTAATATACTCTATTGTTACCAAAAACAACTTTTGGATGTTTGACAGCTGAGGTTTGGAAGCCAAAACTTAGAGAAACAGATGGGCTAAATGGATATCCAATATTTTGGCCCCAGCACTTCAAGGGTGGTGGAGACCCAGGATATAAAATAACTTCTGACTGCATCATCCTAAGATATTCATTGAGTCCCTGTTGTCTCATCAAGAAGATGATGAGACCACAGAGGAAAGTCACCTTCAATGCAAGGTGTGCCTAAGAAGAGTCACCAGGAGAAAAATCTCCCAAGCTTTCACAGAGAGCAACGTGGTCAAGCAATGATTGTGACTCTTCTAAGTGGCTGACACTGACAGAAGATCCATGAGGTGTTATGTATGGTTCTAAGATAACTCCTGATTAGACCTAAGTGACCTTGATAGGAAGTAAGTAAATGACTGTAGTTGTCATGGTTTATACAGGGGTCCTGCAGGCCTCATGCATTTGCATTGTGCATTTGTGATCGTTCATTGTCTAGTGCTTGGATTGATGGTGTCAGTGCTAAACCCACATTGGGATGGAGCTGTTGGGAGCCACCACATTGCCGAGCCGCCGCATATAGCGATCATGCGGCCTGTGGTAAAGAGTAAAGCCTGAGTTAGATTACCCCTCCCATCGAGCACGTTAGTTTCCTGCTTACCGCGTAAACAACCCACTCAATAATATGTTAGCCAATCAGCTTGCCTTGCTTACTTTAACATGATTGGACACTGTATCCGTATATATACTGGTGCCACCCCTGGGGGGAAGTAGAAGCCCGGAAGGAGCCGCGGAGAGCGGACCGGTAGAGGCTTCGGAGCGAAGCATGGAAGGAGCCGCGGGGAGCGGACCAGAGGAGGCTTCGGCTGGGAGCGATCCCAGGGCAGGCTGTATGGAGAGAAAATAAAAGAAAAGGTTGTCCACTGCCAGACTTTGTCGTGTGTCCTTCCTGCCGGCCGGGAGCGACATCGACATTTGGTGGCCCGTACGGGGAACAACTGATCACCCCCGAGACGTGGTAGTGGACAACGTTCCTTGATACAGCACTGCGAGACAGGTGAGCAGGGGATAAACCTGGGCCCTGGGTGGCGCGCACCTACAGGGTTTTTAGACTCCCCTCAGGCTCACGCGTAAGTGGCGGATTTTTGGGCCTCACGCGGTGAGTAACATATTAAATATGGGTAACGTACCGAGTAACGACACCCAGCCCTTGGTACAGGTCCTCCGGAAGCTCTTAAAGTCCAGAGACCTCAAGGTGGGACGCAAAACGCTGGAGAGCTTTTTTGAGGAGATTGATAGTTTCGCTCCCTGGTTCTTGCCCACAGGGCACTTAAACCTGCCCTCGTGGGAGAAGTTGGGCAGGGATCTTTCTCTAGCGGAAAGGGAGGGCGGGGCTTCGGTCTTTGCTCGGCCACTGTGGGAAATGATATATGCATGCTTGAAGAGCGAGGGTGGTTGCAGGGAAGGTTCTCAAGAGCTCATTAAAGTGCGTAGGGCATTCGAACAGGCCCAGTCAGGGAGCTCCCGGGAGGGGTCCGTCAAAGGAGACAAAGATATAAAGGAGGAAGACGGGGCTCAGGCCTCGGAGTCGTCTGACTCCGAGAACGAGGAAGGCTTAGACAACGATGAGACCAAGGAGCCTAGATGCCAAGAGGATAGGCCGCTCGATAAGGAGTCGCAGGGTTCTTTCCCAACGTTGCGCCGCGAATTGCGCTCCGCTCAACTTGGTCTGCGGAGGAGTAGAGAGCTCCTGAGCGCCCCCTGGCACGAGAGGGAGGCGAAGCCTTCCGCCCCACCTTGGGGGCTGTTCCCGGAAGCGATCCCTCGCCACGAGGCGGCCGCGTGGGAGCTCCCTCCCCTTTCGCCAGAACAGGAAGTGATGCACGGGCCCCCATTTTCCGCCCAATCACGGCTGCCGTCTTATGTTCTGCCGCCGGCGGGTCGGTATTTTTACAGGCGGCTTTGGCAGGGGGGACGTTTGTCTCATGAGGTACATCCACCACCTGGGATAGATAGTGGCCCCTACGGGATATTTCCTGTACAAGTAGCTATGGGCCAGGGACGTAATGCATGGGAGCCTTTTGAGATAAAGCAGATTAGAGAACTTAAAAATGCAGTTACAACCTTTGGGCCGACTGCGCCTTACACCATTGCCATGCTGGAGAACCTGTCTTCTGGGCCCCTCACCCCCGCGGACTGGATTCAGCTGGCAAAGGCGTGTCTGCCCTCGGGTAGTTACCTGGATTGGCGAGCCTGGTACACAGAGTTCTCTGCCGAGCAGGCTGAGGAAAAACGCCGGTCGAGGAAATGGGGGCTGGGGATTTAGCTCAGCGGCATAAGCGCCTGCCTTGTAAGCAGGCAATCGCCAGTTCGATCCCTGGTACCAATAAAAATAAAAAAAAATAAAAAAAATTAAAAAAACGAAAAAGATAAAAATAAAAAATAAAAAATAAAAAACAAAAAGGGGGAGTAAGCCAAGGCCTGCCTCCAAAGGCGCGGTTATCTATGGCATGACAATGGATGGGCCCGGATCCGGTAATCAGCTGGAACCGAGGCGCGGTTTGTGTTTTTCTGCAGGAATCGGGACGAGAACCACTGTGGGTACCGGAGAGACTGACACGGGCGACAAAGCCCTCGACTGAAGATCAGACCTGCCCTACCGGAGATCCATCACAGACCAACCAACAAGATAAATAGAAATAGCGGTAGCCCGAAATGGACAAGAAGATCCTCAGGCATATGCATGGCTCGCTCGCCTAGCCTATGACCGAGTCTAGGGACGGTGAGCTTCCCACACTCCTCCTCTAAAAAATTATGATATAGCAGGTAGATGAGTCAATGACGGGTAAGAGCATGCCTCCCCAGCATGACTCAACCTAAGACAGGCCCTACCCCATACCGCACGAAAGCCGCTGAATTACTAGGTTCCGCCCAAACCAAATGTCGCCCCGGGGGGATCATGCGGAGCGACATGAGTGTATGCCTGTGTGCATCCAGGTTCCGTCCGGTTCCTTCCTGGCCCTGGAAAAAGGACGAGGGCCTCGGGGCCTCGGCAGACTCGGGGACGGCCGACCCGGGCCGACGCCGAGAGCCCTTGGTGGGCCTCCTATCAGGGCATAGGCCTCTACACTCAATTCAGGATGGGCTGCGATGCGTAGACTTATTTAAAATAAAAAAGGGGGAGATGTTGGGAGCCACCACATTGCCGAGCCGCCGCATATAGCGATCATGCGGCCTGTGGTAAAGAGTAAAGCCTGAGTTAGATTACCCCTCCCATCGAGCACGTTAGTTTCCTGCTTACCGCGTAAACAACCCACTCAATAATATGTTAGCCAATCAGCTTGCCTTGCTTACTTTAACATGATTGGACACTGTATCCGTATATATACTGGTGCCACCCCTGGGGGGAAGTAGAAGCCCGGAAGGAGCCGCGGAGAGCGGACTGGTAGAGGCTTCGGAGCGAAGCACGGAAGGAGCCGCGGGGAGCGGACCAGAGGAGGCTTCGGCTGGGAGCGATCCCAGGGCAGGCTGTATGGAGAGAAAATAAAAGAAAAGGTTGTCCACTGCCAGACTTTGTCGTGTGTCCTTCCTTCCGGCCGGGAGCGACATCGACATGGAGCCAGGATGTAATTCAATGGCAGGAAGAAGGTGTGGCTTGCTGTTTGCTGGTTCCTGCTTGCTCTTTGCAGCCTCCATAAACTGTGGCCCAGCCATACCTGCCTGCCTTGGAGCAACTGAGTGTGAACTGAAACCTGCAAAAACTGTAAGAAATAAACCTTTCCTTTCCCAAATTGGGCTTCAGGTATTTTGTCTCAGCAACAAGTAAAAAGTAATTAAGACAATTTGGTACCTAGGAGTGGGGTCATTTGCTGTGACTATACTTGACCATGTTTTTCGAGAGGCTTTGGAAATGGCTTGTAGGCAGAGTTTGGAAAGGTTTGGACATGTTACCTGGCTGCATAGAGCTGGAGCAGCTTAGGCTGTTCTGTAGAGGGGATTCTGGTCAGAGCTCAGGAGACCAGAAGTCTGATAGAGGGCCTGATGGTAAAGACCAAGCTTGGGAGGCTTCTGTTGGGAAGAAGGACTGCATTGGTTGTTGGACTCCACAATGTGTGTGTTATGGCTTGGCAGAAGGTTTGTCTACATTGTGCTCCTGCCCAGAGACTTTGCTGAGACTGAGACAAAGGGCAATGGACTGATTAATCTTGAAAAAGAAATTAAAAAGCAATCAAACCTTGAGGCTGTGGCATGGCTATTGTTGGGGACTTTTAGCCAGATTTATGTTGCATATCAAAAGCAAAGAGATCAGCATGATTGTGTACAATGCTCTGAGTTTGGCCAGAAGGAAAATTCCAGGAAAACTGTGGACTGCAAAGACAGAGTTGAGATTTTGATTCTTGAGGCAAAACAGAGAGATAAGAAAGATGGCCCCGGGGCATCATAGGAAGGGGGTCCCCACCCTGTGCAGCCTCACTGCAAAAGTGAAAGGATTTGTTCAGAGGGAAAAGCTGCAGAGTGCCATGTTTCAGAATGGTGACAGAGGCCACATGTGGTTCCAGAATGGTGGCAACATAGAGAAGATTTTCCTCACAATGATGTAAACAGATCCCTGCAATCCAGGCAACTGACCCCTACTGCCAAAAGAGAGAAAAGCCTGGCTACTGCTCCAGCTAGCAGCAAACCTTGTTGGCATACACAAGGCGCTGATTTTAGGTGCAAGGAAAAAGCACAAATTCTGAGGCAAAATGGCATCCTTCTCAAATACAAATGGCCTGGGAGGCCAGGAAGTGTGCCCCTGAGAGGACAATTTGTGGAGATGTAAGGGTGAAGCCAAAGGTGCAGTGGAGACTGCAGAAGTTTGGAAAAGGCAGGAATGTGGATGATCCAAGGGAAGCTGAAAAAAGTGTGCAGAGAAGATTTAAGAGAAAAGCTGCACGAGTTAAAATCCATGGAAGTTCCATGGAGGTGGAATTACCCAAGCCTTTTGGAGTTTGCAACCAGATTGCTTCTGATGCTGAACATGGAATTCTAGGACTTAATGGTCAGCCTGCTGGACTTCTTTTGTTTCCAATGCTTTATATTCCCTTTCTTGTAACATTTGGAATGGTAATGTTTACCTTGTACCTTTGCATTTGAGAAATGTTTAACCTTGTTTCATTTGTACAGGGGTTACAGTTAAGAGTTTGCCTTAGATCTTAGAGACTTGGGAAATGGACTGTTCAGCAATGCTGAAACATAGGACATTGGCAACTCTTCAAAGTGGACTAAATGTCTTTTGTATAATGGATGTACATGAGTCCTGGGGGCCAGGAGTGTAATGTCATGGTTTATGCCTGTGTCCCCCAAGCTTCATGAGTTTGCATTGTGCATTTATGATGGTTCATTTTGTAATACGTGGATTGATGGTGCTAGTGCTACACCCACTATGGTGTGGAGCCAGGATGTAATATAATGGCAGGAAGAAAGTGTTTGACAGTATTGGATCAGTAAACTTTTACTACAAAATGTTCCAATTAAAATGAGATTATATTCTAAAAGGGGGAGGATAAACTGGAGCCCTTTGTCATCCCAAATTTATGTAATGGTAAAAAGTCAGTGTTGACCATATACAAAATATATTTGCCGATGAAAATAAAAATTAAAAAGTTCTGTAATTCTCAGTCACATCTGGATGAAAAGCCATCAGCGTTTAGAATTGCTGGACTGCTCTTCCTCACCCCCCTTTTTTCTAAGGACCCTCAGGGCCTTATTACTCTTTTGGAATTTGTCTTCTCCATTTATCACCCCACGTGGGATGACTGCCAGAAGATTTTGCAGTGTTTGTTTACAGTAAGAGAGAGAGGAAAAAAAAAACCATTAATGTTGTGGGATAAAAAGCAGTGTGCATTCCAAATAAAAACCTGTCCTCTGATCCCGAATGCCAGAACCGTGTTTTCCCTTTCTCCCGCCAGGATCAGACAACCAGAGGTAAGAAGGCTCTCATCACCAGTTGTTCTCAGGAGACTTTAAGGGCTGCCAGAAAACCCACCAATTTGTCCAAGGTAGCAGAGGTGAGACAATTAGATGATGAGTCTTCCTCGGGGTTTCTGGAGAGATTGCTAGAGGCCTATAACATTTGTACACCTGTAGATCTGATAGCACCTAAAAAGGCAAGGGCCATTAATAATACCTTTGTAACTGTCAGCACCTGATATTAAGCAAAAATTGCAAAGGCTTGAGAGATTTTAAAAAAATGCCCCTCAGTTAGTTATTGGAGTTTGCTTAAAACTGACTCTTTCCTCCCAGCTGGTGCAAGCCATTGAACAGATTCCAGTTCCTGTGACTAGAAAGCAAATATGAGAGTTTCTAGGAGCCATAGGATATTGTCTCCATTAAATTACAGACTCACGAGACCAGGCTTTTCAGCAATTGAAATCAGCCTTAACAGAAGCTCCAGTTTTGGCTCTGTCAAAGTTGCAAAAACCTCTTTCCCTCTATGTTGATTAAAAAACAAGGGATGGCAAAAGGAGTACTGACCCAGAGTTTAGGACCATACAAAAGCCTATTGCCTATCTTTCCAAGAAACTTGATAATGTGGCAGCCCAATGTCTGCCTTGCCTGCAGATGATTGCCTCGGTGGCCCTCCTGGTGAAAATGGCCCAAAAGGTGACATTGGACAAAAACTTTTAATTACCTCCTCTCATTCATTGGAGACTCTCATTAAAGCTTGACTGGACGGATGGCTGCCTATCAGACATTACTTCTAGATGTGACTACCATCAGTTTCAAGGGGACAGTGTCTTTAAACCCAGATACTCAGCTGCTTGATGATGACCTCTCCTTGCCCCTCTGATCATTTCATGGGGTTTTGACCAGACTTGACAGATGAGCCACTGTCCGGAGTTCAGTCATCTTTCTCTGATGAAAGCAGTCAAATCTATCAAGGTAAGCAGGTCATGGGAGCCACTGTCACAGACTCTCAGATTCTATGGGAACAAATCTTAGAGCCAAAAACATCAGCCCAATGGGCTGAACTCATTGCCCTCACTGAGGCCCTCAAGTTGTCAGACTGATAGCAGATATGCATTTGCTACTGCCCATGTTCATGGGACCATTTATCAGGAATGAGGTTCATTGACTTAAGGGGGCCAAAATATAAAAATGGTCCCCAGGTTTTGGATTTGTTAGCTGCCATTTGGATGCCAAGGAATATGGCTATTAAATAATCTAACAGATGCAGCTACCCAAAAAGCAGCCACAATATCAGTGCGATTGAGACAATCCTGGCATTGCTACTGATTCCACCCACTCTGTCAAATCCCTTTTGCACTCAAAAAGACTTACATTTGGCAGCTCAACTCCAATCAAAGTCTGATATCCCTGGGGGCTGGTACCAACTGCCTGATAATCGAGTCCTCCTCCTTGAAGCCTTGAGATAAAAACTCATCGTACAAGCTCATCTGTCCACTCACATGAGAGGATCAAAACTCGCTGCTCTTTTTGAGATCATTTCTTTATCCCTCAGTTATTAAAGCTTACTCAGTCTGTGAGCCTTAGAGGCCCTCAGTGCCAGTTGGTAAATTCTAAGCAACCACAACAAATGAAAACCACTTGGTATCATGGAACTATGCCTGAAAAGCATTGAGAAATAGAGTTCACAAATATAAAAAGCCTGGACTTTAAGGGAATGAGTACTGGTAGATAGCTTTTCCTACTAAGTCTTGAGTCAGCCCTGATAGCAGTGTTCACAATTTGGCCTCCCTTTATCCATAGGGTCTGACAACGGCCTGGCTTTTATAGCCCAGATAAATCAAAAAGTAACCCAAGCTTTGTAGATTGGTTAAAAACTCCATTGTGTTTACCGGCCTTAAAGTTCAGGACAAGTAAAAAGGATAAATCAGACTTTAAGAATAGTAATAACTAAGATGGCATTAAAAACTGGCGAGAACTGGGTGAGTCTCCTTCCTTTTGCCCTCTTGTGTGCGCAATGTACCCCATATGTTACAGTTGTTTCCCCTTTAAAGTTCTATGTGGGATACCTCCTCCTCTTATTCTTAAGATTTCTAAAAAAAAAAAATTGCTGATGTGGCTAATCAAGATCTTGTTAAGTTCCTCCATGCCCTTCAGCTAGCTCTGACTTCCATCCACCAGTTATCCTGAGAACAACAACTTCAGCCTACAACCCATCCTGAGGATAAATGTTCTGCAGTGAAACCTAGGACACTACTCATCAAGAGACATCACCATGAGTCAGTCAAACCATGGTGAGAAGACCCTTACACCATGGTCCTCAGCACTCTGACAGCCGTCAAAGTCATGAAAAAGCCTGCCTCAATTCATCATTGCCACTTCAAGCCAGTTCTGGCCTCTGACAGCAATCAACCTACAGATAAGTGGACTGTTGTTCCCTCCAAGGATTCTTTAAAGCTTAAGATTGCCAAATGTATCTGATAATCTTGTTCTTAGGTGTTATTCCTCATGGACACCCAAGGAGATACCTTGTAACCCCATTGTTTAAAACTTAAAATTACTGACTATTTCACTGGTAAATTATTGGTAGCCAATGCTACTGTCTATGAGATAATTAAGATAGATTTATGTTCCCTATTAGATAACATCCCAGAAAAAATTAAACAAAAAATGTTGTTGGGTTTGCATGTCATGCTGCCTGATTGGTTGCTAATGGACACTTACAAGGACGTATGTATTCAAAAGAAATTACAGTCCACTGGCTGTTATCTTTGCCCCCAAAACCAACAGCCAGCCTATGATCATAGGCGTTCCCAATCCGTAGAGATGGAATATTTTTGTAGACATTGGGGTTGTAAATTTGTATCTCCTTGAAAGAAAAATGAAAGGGGTCATTACCTTTTTCCTCATTCTTGAGACCCTATCTTCTGTTCTCCTCCACTACACTTCCTGCTTCTGAGGCCTTTTTGCCATTTATGATTACTGTGACATCTCTAGCCCTTTCTTGCCTCTGGACATGCTTATGGCAAATCAACATTTAAATTCCTGTACAGATGACACCTTTGTTGGTGGGATGCTAAGCCCCTGCTCACACTGGACAATGTACAGGGTGCTCCAGGAATCTGTGTTTACTCTGCCTCCTACTCCTTGCACACTTCCTCTTATGCTGCACTCTCTAATCCTACCTCTTCAGCTTTGATTTATACTTTTTCCTATCCTGCTAATCAACACCTTGTTGCTCCTAATGGAGCCTGGTTTGCCTGTACTTCTAATATAACTCCTTGCTCCATGCATCACCTGTTTACTCAGTGCCCTGAGCTTTAAATATTAGTCCATATCTTTCCCCAAATGTATTGGTACTCTAGAGATAATGGTAAGAGTCACTTGTTCCCTAGCTTTGACTTAAAGAGTCCAGTAAGAACAAAAAAAAATACTGTATTATTACCTGTACTACTAAAAATTGAGATAACAAGGTCAATAAGTTTAAGAGTGTCCAGCCTAATAGTCAAAAGACCAAAATTATAGACAATTACGTGCACTCATTGACCAAGATTTAGCAGCCCTTAGTGACTCTGTCTCCAAATTAGACGATTCTTTAAGTTCACTGACTGAGATGGTTTTACAAAACTGGTGTGGTTTAGATCTCCTGTTCCTAAAGGAAGGAGGCCTTTATCTGGCATTAGGAGAAAATTGTGTTTTGTATGCCAATAATTCTGGGGCTATCAGACAAAGTATGGCCAGCATTAAAAGGCAGCTAAAGGATCAAAAACAATCCAGACAAGCTGAACAGAATTGGTTTGAGCAATGGTTTTCTCTATATCCCCGGTTGATAACATTAATCATAGCAGCTTTCAGACCTCTGTTAATCTTACTTACTTGTTTAACAATTGAACCTTGCATTATAGACAGATTAGTAAATTATGTCAAAGACCAGGTTCTTTGACATAAACAATAAAACTCATGGTTTTAAGGACATAAGTTTATGAACAAATAGCACTGCTTGAAAATTCCATGAGCCAATGATTTGGTTCATTGACAAAAATCAGTGGGGAATGTTATACTAAGATGCTAAATATTAAAATAATTCATTAAAACATAATTAAAAAATAGTTACTTAAAAAGATAGTTATTAGTAATATTGTCATTCTGTACCGAGTTCCTTACCCTAGTAACCAAGCAGCAACCACATAGTTATAAATTAACTGACCACATTGTTCTGCAATTCTGTAATGCATCATCCCCCTCACCTTAGTGACCTGTGTGCTATGTCAACTTTTGTTCCCCTTGTAAGAGACAAATGATGCTGTGTCAACCATTGTTCCCTTTATGAGAGACAAATGTTCCTGGAATTGGCAGGCCAAGGGCTATGAAATGGCTAAACACCTACTGTGAAATGCCTCTGATCTCAAGCAAAGAGGAACAAAGGCCCACCTTATTTGTTTCTCATCACTATGTACTTAATGATCCATGAGCTAATCATAAATGAACTATAAAAATCAGTGAAAAATTGAACTCAGTTGCACAGCTTTGCAAATTCAATCTGCACTGTGTCGCTGGGCCAGCTAAAATAAAAGTGCTTCTTCTAAAAAAGACATCTTGCCCCATTTTTTCATCATGGGGCTCTGTTTTTGAGTAGAGTGCAACAAAGAGCTGAGTGCGAATTAGTGACAAGGGAACTATACGGCAAGGGGAACTTAGAGTGTGAAGTCCTCGGCTGTCCCTGCCTCATCAGAAGGAAATATTTAATTGGATTAGGAATTTGGTTCCATTTCAGCAATAATTGTCACCCCCATGCTTGGCAATATGATCACTTTCTGAATTCAGCATTTTTATGAGTCTGAATGAGTAGCAAGCTTGTCTTGGAGATGCTTGCTTTTATTTCATCCTTACTCTGTTGCAGAACGTTACATCATTTAAATGTAATGTCTTCACTTTACAGGGTAACCGTGCTCCTTTTGTGTTCACATACTGGGTTTCTAGGTGGAAAATTAATTGAAACGAGTGAAACTCATGAAAATGAAGTCTGCTGCCTCTAATACAAACTTCTGACTCTCTGTTCTTTTATGCCCCGCCCTGGCCTGTTCTCAGAATATTTTCTGACATCAGTGGATTTTTTATTCCTGGAGGATTGAACCTGAATCCTGAAAACATTTGCAGCCCATTATGGAAAGAGTCCACTGATCCTTGAAAGAAAGCAGGGGTAGCCATGAAATGGCAGGGATAAATAAGAAATTTAGAGAAGACCTAACACCATCACTTCTCAAAATTTAATGAAATCAAATGGGAAATGGTACTTCCCAATTCATTCCTGGTAGCAAGCATTACCCTGATACCAAAACCAGAGAACAGTCCAAATAAGAAAGAGAATTACAGACCATTCTGCCTAGTGAACATTGAAGCAAAGATCCTCAATAAGATACTGGCAAACAGACTGCAGAATATCATCAAGAAGATTTTACACTATGATCAAGTGCAATTATTCCCTGGGACGCAAGGGTGGTTCAACTTACATAAATCCAAACATATAATACACCATATTGAAAAATCCAAAAGCAAAAATCATTTTATCATTTCAATAGATGCAGAAAAAGATTTTGACAAAGTCCATCACCTATTCATAATAAAAAACCTACAAAAATTGGGAGAGATGATCTTTATCTCAATCTGATAAAAGCCTTTTATTACAAACCAACAGTCAACCTCATACTAAGTGGACAAAAACTGAAAGCTTTCACTCTAAAATCAGGAACAAAACAAGGATGTCTACTATCTCCACTCTTATTCAATATAGTCCTGGAAACTAGCTGGAGCAATTAGACAAGAGAAAGAAATAAAAGGAATAAATATAGGAAAGGAAAATCTTAAACTATCATTATTTGCAGAAGACACGATACTCTACTTAGAAGACCCTAAAAATTCCACCAAAAGACTTCTAGTTTAAGAAACAAATTCAGTAATATAGCTGGTTACAAAGGCAACACTCAACAATCAATAGACTTCATAAACAAGAATAAAAAACACATGGAAAGAGAAATCAAGGAAATAATAACTTTTACAATAGCATCCAGCAAGATGAAATACTTAGGAATCAATCTAACAAAGGGTGTAAATGAGTTCTACACTGTAAACTACAGTACTCTCAACAAGGAGATTGAAGATGTTCTAAAATGAAGAGCTATCCCATAGTCTTGGGTAGGGAAATTCAATATAGTGAAAATGACCATACTTCCAAAGCTATTGTATAGATTTAGTGCAACCCCAATCAAAACCCCATAGCATATCTCAAAGAATTACACAAAATAAATCTGAAAATTGGTCTGGAACCAGAAGAGACCTAGAGTAGCAAAGGTGATCCTGGGCAACAAAGAAAAGATAGGGTTCATCAAAATCCCTGACTTGAAATTATACTATAAATGTATTGTGATTTTTTAAAAAAGGTGTGGTACTGTCAAAAAATAAAACAAATAAAACCAGACCCAAAGATCAAAGGGACAAATTAGAAGATTGAGAAACAACCCCAGACCACTAAACCATCTTATCTTTGACAAAGGTGCCAAACAGAGTCATTGGAAGAAAAGCAGCCTCTTTAATAAATGGTGCTAGAAAAACTGGCTCTATACATTCTGAATATTATCTTTCAATGTGTATTAAGCTAAGATCAGAATAGATCAAAGATCTTATATTAAAACAGAAACATTAAATCTGCTGCAAGATAGAGTATGTAAAACTCTTGAAGACATTGATGTAAGCAAAGACTTTATGAAGAAAACATGGATTGAACAGCAAAAATCAAAGAGAATTATGTGAGATTCTCACCTTACTGAAAAACTTTTTAAAAGCAAGAGAAATCACTAACAGAGTGAAAAGATAACCCACAGCATGGGAGAAAATGTTTGCCAAGTGTTCCTCAGACAAAGTATTACTATTGAGAGCACGGAAAACTAAAAAAATTCAGTCTTCCCAGATTTAAAGACCCAATCCAAAAATGTGCATCTGAGGTGAGATACACAGTTCTCAGATGAAGAAATAGAAACAGCAAATAAATATGTGATAAAATGCTCTGCATCACTCGTCATTTAACAATTGCAAATTAAATAACACTGATATGTCACCGTGCCCCAGAAAAAATGCCTACTGTCAAGAAATCAAGCAATAACAAATGCTGGAGGGGTTGTGTGGAAAACGAACCCTTCTCCATTGTTGGTGGTAAAGCAACCACTGTGGAAATCAGTGTGGAGATTCCACACAAACTAGGTCTACACTCAACTCAGCTATTCTCCTTCTGGGTATCTACCCCAAAGAATAAAAATCATCATACAACAGTGTTATATGTGTACCCATGTTTATAGCAGCACAGTTTGTGGTAGCCAGCTATTGGATGGAATGCACAACCTCTAGCATGCCAGGCAGGTGCTTAAGCTAAATCCCTGGACCACTTTTTGTTACTTTTTAACTTTCAAGTAAAATCGCTTTGGGAGAAAAAACAAGGACTGAGGTAAAGACTTTCAGTGCAAATACACATTAGAGGAGCTGAAGTCAACATTCCAGAAGACAGCCAGATCCAGAAGCCTCCACCATCTTTCACTGGGGATCCACAGTTCCAGGGTGGGGTTTTTTTCTGTAATTATTTTTGGTGGGGAAGGCAGGCAGGAGAGCAAGAGCCAATCAAGGACGAAGAGGCTGGCTGTAAGAACTGTCCAATCAGGCGGGCCAAGGTAGGCGGTCTCTTCCGGTGTCGTGGCGTCAATTGCAAGGCCAGGGCTAAAAAGGGAGCACTAGATGTTTCCTAGACCACCATTTTTTGCTTCTATTCACTGTGGACTGCTTAGAAAGAACCTGGGAGACCTCCAAACTACGCAATGGTGATGTTATGGGATGGGAGCAGTGAAATGGGGTGGAATCCGGTTGAGACCAGTTAGAAGTGGTGAGAAGGGGCTGGGGGTTTAGCTCAGTGGCATAAGTGTCTGCCTTGAAAGCAGGTAGTCATGAGTTCGATCCCCAGTACTGATAAAAAGGAAAAAGACCAAAAAAAAAAAGAAGAAGAAAACAAAAATAAGTGGTGAGAAGCAGCTGTGCTGTCTAGAGCCTGTGTGCTTAGCCTCAGACCCTGAGGTCCTCTAGTGCTGGCAGTGAGTCATCCTCTGTCCCTTTTACCTCTCGCTGGGGCTAGGACACTTCTGGGTCCGTAGAACACTGTCGCCACTGTGATACCACCAGATCACAATGCCATTTTTGAAATCGCCTGCTGTCCTTGCTGCTCCAACAGTCTGGGCCCAGGAAGGGGCATGAGGAGACCCTGATTCTGATGTGGTTTCAAGCTGGGTGCAGCTGTAATAAGCTAGGTCTCTGCCCTCATTCCTGTCAGCAACAGATCTGAAAGCCAGAAGTTTATAAATGTCTGTGATGCAGGACCTCATAGCCACAACTGCTCTCCTTAAACTTATGCATTTATGTATTTTGTGATCGCCTAAACTTATACTATGTTCTCATATTTCCATGCTCACGAAAGGTGGAGGCAAAGGTTCTGAGAATTCAAAGATGTGTAGTGATGTGCCTCAGTGGAGGAAGGCTTCGCAAACACCGGATGAACTGCTGTGTATTATACAGAACAATGCAAAGAATTTCTGAACATACTTTATGTGACACATGTGCTCACAGATGATGTTTGGGAGAACAGCCATAGAGGTTTAAATTTTGAGAAAAATGAAGCAGATATAAAAGTGCAATCAAGGGCAGGGTAAAGTGTGCTTGCTAAGACAAATTCCAGAAAGGGCTGCCTGTTAAATTCCCACTGAAAAATGCCTAAATGTAGTCATTTGCATGAACATATACAAGTGATATCATTCTGAATGGAAAGGAATGTGGGTGTTATCTCTGAATTAAGAGGTAATTTAATGGCTTGATCACATACATTGTTGAAATATGGAAATGCTCTGCAGTGGACTTTACTAAGTGGTGTAAGGAGATGCCATAAACTGAAATTGTGCAGGGATATCAATAGCTTAGTCATGAATGGTTTTCTGCTTAGGGTGGATCAGAGAAGCATGGAAAGGATGTCGAAGTGACTGGCAGGACACAGTGTGCCAATAGCAGGACATACAACAGAGAGGGTCTTCCCTGAAATTCAGGTAGTTCCTAGGGTAAGCATGACATTAAAGTTGGCTTATGATTTCTTCCTTGAGATGAATAACACCAGCTCTGGTAAGAATCAGTATTCCACATCCTTGTCAACACATGAATTCTGTGTTCTTCACTTGGGATATAATTTTGATTATCTCTAATTATGACCCAGTGTCATGAAGGTAAAATTTGAATTTTTTTTGTAACCAGGATCGAACTCATGATCTCAAGCTTGCTAGGTAGGTTTTCATGCTGCTGAGCTAAATACCCAGTTCTGAAAGTGTTTTCTGTATACTATGGATGATATCAAGATTGTTCCTCAGAAAATGTTGAATATTGTGGAATTTTTCTATATTGTGTGGATGTAACTTTTAAAGCAAACCAAATGTGTCATATGCAGTCACTTTTCAAGTTTCACATTGTCTGTGGGGTGTCTCAGTAAGAGTTTCTATATTTCAGACAGTTCTGTAACTTACGCTAGCCCCAAACTCAAGGAAGTTCTCCTGCATCAGCCTCCTAAGATATATTTCTTATATATGAATGGAGAGCGATCATTTGGTGACACTGAGCTACAATTTGAAACTTGCACCTGGTTTCATTGTTTATACATTTTTTACATACAGCAGTTTTCCATGAACATTTGAGTTATTATTTATGTATCATATTTGATGTTATTTATTTTTTGTTCTATGAAACCAAATTTAAATATCAAAATGCTGCTTAAGTATATTAAGAACAAAGGACTCAGTGGCCTAAATGAGATTTGAAGACATATCACTGTTAGTACACAAAGTGATTCATGAGATATTTGTCTGCCTCTTTGCTTTATGGATGCTGGTCCTGCAGGCTCTCATTATGAGCTCTGCTTTAGAGGCAGTGCACAGGTTACATTAGCTTTGAGTTGCAATATAGCATCAAATTTGTTGTCTCAAAAAATGTGTATATATAAAAATTAATCCCCAAGATGTGGAATTAAGATTTGAAGAAATCAGTCTCCATTCAGCTGTTTTGTTTGGTTTTATTTGTGTAGTTTAGTTTTGTTTTATTGAGACAAGTTTTCTCTATGTATATCAGGTAGATTTCAACTCTTTATGGAGTACAAAATTGCCCTAACCTCAAAGCGGCACTCCTGTTTCAGCCTCTTGAGTGCTGGTATTATAGATATGTGTGTTTGTACCCTAGAAAATATTGAGGCTTGTAACTTAGCTGTGTTGTAGGTTGACATAATAGATGCCGTCTTGAGCTTTGCATTTAACTAGTTCCCTGAATTTTACTCAGAAAAATAGAAAATGATTCAGGGTATAAGTCCCAGGAGAAAAGCAAAATGAGCTGTACCCAAAGGAAAAAAAAAACTGCTCAACAAAAGAAGCAGAATACAGTTGTCATCCAAAAATTATTATAAGATTCTAGCTAAATGATTTCCAACAGGGTCTTTTTGTGATTCTGTCTTTTAAAACATCTGTAACTTTCCAGTTCAGAGCCTTTTGTTTAGATCCTGAAATGGAGGTAGGGGTTCTGTATAAAAGTGGTCCTGAGACCAGCTAATGAAATTCCACATTTCTCAATTGGGTTGCTTGGCTTCCTATATTATTGTTCACAAACTCACCTCAAGCTGCAGAAAGCTTACTGACACAAGCAAACCTCAGGATTAAATGACAGTGCCACTGAAATGAAAGAATAGTAGTGAAAAGGAGAGGAGGAAAAAGACAAACGCCATGTGGTATAATGCCCAGCTCTTTTCCCCAGCAATGAAGAAGCTGAAACAGGAGAATGGCCATGTATTCAAAGTCAGCCTAACCTACATAGTGAGTGCAAGGCTGGCCAGAACTCCAAAGTGAGACTATGTCCTTAAATAAAAAAAAAACTAAAATGAAAAAAAAAAGCAACCAAGTAGACAGAAAGACTATTGAAAACAAACAATAATAGAGCTGAATGAAATTTGACTTATGTAAAATGTGAATTATTGAATGATGTTGCAGAGGAAAGAAGGCCATGTAGTGGCATCCAGGAGGCAGTGACAAACACAGACTTAGGAATGGCACTTATTGTGCTACAGCACAACAGTGACCTCCTTCCTCCAATACATCCGCAGTTCACTAGACTGAGGACTTCTAAAAGTTCATGGAAATGTTAAACTCAGGGCAAACAAGCAGCTTGAAATTCTGGCTTTGGAACAATGCATTTAGCAGACATTTCATATTTAAATTAAGATAAGAGAAATATAATCCTGTCCTGTTTGATATCAAATACATCAAGTTTAATGGCTCACAACATTGAGAAAGGAAGTCACAAACCAAAAGAAGTTCAAAAATTTTCTTAGAAAAAAAGAGAGAACAATAGCCCTGAATTTTCAGGAGTTGTCTTTGGTTTTTTGGCCACAGATCTATTGTCAGGGGTCATTTATACAGGAAAGTCACAATGTGGGTACAGTGTGGGTCTCAGACTACAATCAACCTGTAAGTTTATAGCTGCTTTACTAACATTATTCAACAGGGGAACAAGTCAGCCAGAAAAGGTATGTGGAAAGAGCCAAGGCACTTTGTGGGAACAATAGTCCAGTTGTTCTAGTCATTGAATATGGTAATTGAGGCCTATCAGGACTTCCTGGATGAGGTGGTGGTAACTGTAGTACATTTCAAGCTGTTGTTTTTCTCTTCAGGACCATGTAGACCTGTTCACTGCATCTTCACCTTCAGGTCTGGCTTTCTTCAGCTGTGCCTGTAGCAGTGATTGTTGTATTTAGTTTTTTGCACTGACTATTTGAGGTTCCAGTTCCTCTCTGATTGTATTCAATTTCTCTCTACATTGACGTGCTTTGCTAAAATCACAGTTGTATTTGAATGAATAAAGTGAAATATTCATTAATACAAGCCAGGGATATATCTCAGGAGGCAGAAACGCCTGCCTGGGAAGTGCTGGGCTGTAACTTTGATCCCTGGTACCTAAAAAAAAAAAAAAAAGTAATTTAAACCACAAGGAAAGAAAACAATTTCATTTGTGAAAATGTAGATTTACAAAATTTATACCTAAATATGTCAATGGCAAATTAAACATTGTTAATAGTCATATTTAGTATATAAAGTTGTTGGGTCTGGGGATTGAGCTCAGGGATATAAGGAGCTGCCTGGAGAGCACAAGGTTATGAGTTCAATCCCTCATACAGAAAAAAAATCACAGTTGTCAATGATGCAGTGCTATGAGCTCATTTATTGAAACTGATACTTGGTATTTAATAGGCTCTATGTTTCTTTTGTGGTCTATGAAATACCTGCAGATAACATGGCCATTACAGTGAATGATATACTGTCCCTTATAGGGTTGCTATTTTCTGAGCTGGTTTTATTTTTTGTTTTCCCACATACTTGAAAGTTGAAAATGTTGGCTGGTGCTAGGTAGAAAAACCGTGATAATCATTTTTTGAATTTAATGATATATTTCCCTATATTCATTAAGAACATTGTATTTGCTACAGTTACTCCAAGTCAAATTGATAAACAATTCTTAAATTTACAGGCAGGTGAGTTAGTTAGAAATAGAGGCAACCGTACCATGATATAGTGGAATGAAATTCCTGACCTTCTATGTCTGGTATGAGTTTGTGTTCTCTAAAATGCAAAAATGAATTTTAGAAACAACAGTGTTGAAAGGTGGAATATATTTACTGAGAGAAAGAAAGTGAAAGTATTTTGCTCTAAATAGGATATTTTGGAAGTGGGAGGTGAAACCAGGGGACTTTACCTTGAAGTCACTTTCTCTTCCCTATTCAACTTACCTGTGGCCAGAAAAGAATCTCAATCAGCTACTTGCATATCAGCAATGCCAGCTTTAAGCACCACCCAAGTCAAAAACTATATGTATGCAGCCCACACATTTCCAGAAAAAAAAAAGCCAGACCCCCAGTGGTCATGGGGTTCTCTCCATGGTCTTAGAATCAAGGCCATTTTGACTTTATATTCTCTTCTCTACTACACCAAAAATCCTATCAGAAAGCTTCTGTCTGAGAGAAAAAGGAGGGATTCTGAGCCAGTAGCAAAGGACTCTGATTTTATAGAATAAAATCATGTGTTGAGTGTGATAGCTCAGACCCCAGCATAAAACCCAAGGAAGCAAGAAATTAAAATTTGGGGAACAAAGGCTTTATTGTAGGACAGGCCAGGTGATGCAATGTCATGGAGCCAATTTGGAGACTGTGTGCCTTACAGCTAAAAAGGTTGTGTTTTAAAGCTGAAAACCACAGGAATGTTGTGAAATTTGACCCAGTTTGATAACTTTCTTGTAGTTAAACATTTCTTAGGTACAGTACATTGTATTGCAGATAGGCTGAAGTGGGGGATTACAAGAAATTGAAACTTAAAGCTTTTATGGGAAATGGAGACTTAACCTAAGATTTGGGGAGGGGAGAGCAATTTACAAGGAGCTGAAACTTAAGTCTTTACTGGAGATGGAATTTTAATCTCTATTGAAATGGTGCATATAGAACAGGAAGGGGTCACATTTGTTAGAACTAGGTTACAACTGTGAGATAGGTTTAAAGTGGGTTAGATTACTGAGGTTACTGAGGAGTTAAATTAGCAGAATATAAGAAATGTAAAAGTGGCCTTTTATTTAAAGAATGTGGAGAGGAGCCCACAGCCACCAAGGGTTTGGCTCCCTTCCCCCTGGACTAACTATGGGGTTATGTGGTTGTGATAACTCAGACCCTGGAATAAAATGCAAGGAATCAAGAAATTAAAATTTAGGGAGCAAAGGTTTTATTTTAGGCCAGGCCTGGCAAGGAGTCTCCGGGAGCCAATTTGCAGACTGGGCATCTGACAGAAAAAAGTCAGGGCTTTTATCTTGTACACCCACAAACAGCTGCTGGTCACACAATGCAAGGAGGGGGATGGGGTGTGGCACACTACAAAACAGAAACATAGGTGCCTTACATTTCATGGGAAGAACAAGATTCTAACAAGCAAGTTTTCCTGTAAACAAGCAAGTTTAGATAGGAAAAAATCCTGTTTTCCTCAACAGAGACTAGAAGTCTAACAGTGATTAACAACTTCTGTTAGCTTATATTAGCATCACATCCGTTATTTGTAGAGGGCAACAATGGTTAACATATCAATTAGGTAAGATTTTACAATTCTTTACAGAGGAGAGCATTGATTAATATATTAATTAGGTCATCCAGAGGGGGAAGGGAAAACACATATACAGTAAGGCCAAGTTACAGGTATTGCTATGATACAAAAATAACAAAACTATTTTTCTAGACTACAACAGAGGTATATGTGACTTTTGAGTGGATGTGGTGCTTGGAGGGGACATTGATGTCATGCAAGGAGCTGATGGGAATTTTCTTAAGGACCCTGGGAAAGAAAGAGGAAGTTGTAAGGAAAAAAGAGGAAGTGGCCATATGAGTAAAGCATCCCTGATTTTGCATTCTTCCACCTTGAACTATCACCATGAGGTTCTGCAATTATTTCTAGGGCAAAACTCTTTCAAGTACATTCTTCAGTTTCAAGGAAGAAATCAAAATAACGAATTTTTGCCACCTGTCTTCCTCTATGGCTGGTAGTAAACCATTCATACGAAATACTGTTAGTCATTTCCTTAATGCATTGTAGACACCATAACCAAAATTACAGATCATTTCACTTTCAGGAAACAAAAGTAGCACTTAAAGTCAGGGATAAATCCCTTCAGTTCAAGCATCCCTGGAAAGTTGAGGTCAACATTGTAGAATAGAAACTACTACTGATTTATGTGACTTCAGAAAAGAGAAAAGTTTATGATGATATTGCTATAGAGTAATGAATCTCCCGGTCTGATATGTCTTGTATGAGTTCGTGTTCTCTAAATTCAAAAAATGAATTTTAGGAACAACAGAAATGAAGAACACAATATACTTATTGAGATAAAGAAAGCTACCTGAGAGAGAGAGAGAAGGGGTCCTGAGCGGGATGCCAAACACTGTCTTTCTAGGGAACTTTAGAGAGTAAAATCATGTGGTTTGATGTGTTTAAGGTGGGGAAAATCAGAACTCACAATGCAGATGGTCAGAGACTGGACAGAGCTATGGTAGCCAATAAGATTATAAGTTCATGTAAAGTTGATTAAATTGGGAACAAAGGGGGAAGGGAGTCACACAGAAAGCAGGCATTCTAAGGCAGCAGTGACTTTTCCCTTAGGGTTTTGGGAGGGTGACTCCTGAGCTCATCAGGATGATAGGAAATATTTAAAATGTCAGTCCTTAGGATAAGGATACTTTTCTTTGAATGGTGACTCCTGACCTCCTCAGAGTGCTATGGGACTATTTAGAATATCAGTCTTTAGGATATGGATGAATTTGCTTTTCATTTGTCTTGAGACTTGGCCCATAGCATGAGGTGTCAGTCTTTCCCATAGTTGCACGGTATCTGGTATCCTGCATGGACTCCTTGGAGGACCTAGCCCTGCCTCATGTGAATACTATGTAAGTAACTCAGGTGCCTGTAACAGTACTGTTTGGATAATTGATTACAGATGTCTTGTGGTCTGGTGAATGATCTGGGGATGACAATGTGCAATGTATATATCATTGTTGTCCACTGATTAACATGATTTGAAATTTAATTTTAGTTGATGTGTTCTTTTTTCACTGAAATGAAAATGGATTTGAAAATTAAAAGCCTGAGGTAAAGCTCTTCAGTAAAAACACTCCTCTGGTTGAGCTGAGTTCACCACTGTAGAAGAATGGCAGCTTCAGAAGTCTCTGCACTAGAGTCTATCATTTGGGATCCTCTCTTGCAGGGAAGGGTTTCTTTCCCTGTTGATTCTTGACTCAGAAGGAGAGCAGTAGAGCAGGAATCAGTCAGTGATGAAGGGGCAGGCTATATGAACTGTCCAATTTTCAGGCCATTGATGGCTGTGACTTTTGTCTCTTCTAGTGTCTCAGCATGATTTACCTTTTCTGAGTACAATACAGGTAGCAAAACACTTGCTGGATCCCATTTAGTACTTTTGATGTCCTGTGGCCTGATTAGCAAAGAATCTGAGAGATCCTGGAACCATGGAATGGTGAGGTTGTGGATGGGAGTTGAGAGATAGGGTGGATTGGGTGAAACCAGCTACAAGTATTTAGGAGCAGTTGTGGTGTCTGGAGCCTCAGGTATTTAGTTAACTTCAGCTCCTGAGGTCCTCCAGCATTGGCCATGGGTCATTCACTGTCCCTTTTGCCTCTTGCTGTTGGCAAGGGTGATTTGGGGTCCCCAGAACCCTGGCTTCACTATGACAGCAGCAGACTCAAGTATCATCTTTGAAATTCACTGCTGGCCTGGCAACTCCACAATCTTAGGCATTGGAAGGAGCTTGGGAAGACCCTGACTATGATGCTTTTTGTAGCTTGTAGAGCAGTAATGAGCTAGGTCTCTGCTCTCTTTCCTCAGAGTAGCAGATCTGGAATGTCCAAAGTTTTTTAATGTCTGTAATGCAAGGCCTAATAGCCACAATGGCTCAACTTAAACTTGGGCCTTTTTGTATTTATAGTGATCTCCTCAATTTATAGTATGTTCTCATATTTCCATCCTCATGACAGGTAGTGGCAAAGGTCCTGAGAATTCAGAGATGTGTAGTAGTGTGCGTCAGTGGAAAAAGGCTTCCCAAACAACTGGTGAACTCCTGTGTATTATACAGATCAGTGCAAAATAATTTCTGAACATACTTAATTATTTAGGTGGCACCCTTGCTCACAGACTAGGTTTGTGAGAACAGCCATAGAGTTTTGAAGTCTGAGAAAAATAAAGCAAATATGAAAGTGTTATCAAGGACAGGGTAAATTTGTGAAGGACAAATTCCAGAAAGGGCTATCTGTTAAATTCTCATCAAAAAATGCTGAAATTTAGGCATTTGCATGGACATATACACGTGATATCCTTCTGAATGGAAAGGAATAGGTGTGGCATCTCTGAATTAAGAGCTGATTTAGTGGCTTGGTTGTTCATAGACAGTTTAAATATGGAAATGCTCTGCAATGGAATTTACTAAGTGGTGTAAAGGAGAAGCTCTAAACAGAAATTTTGCAGTGATATCAATAGTTAGGCATGAAGGGTTTCCTCCTGAGGATGGATCAGAGGAGTGTGGAAAGGATATGCAAGTGACTGACAGGATTCAGGAAGCCTATAGCAGGACATACAACAGAGAGGATGTTCACTGAAATTCAGGTAGTTCTTAGAGTAAGTATGAAAGAAAGTTGGGTTCTGATTGCTTCATTGAGGTGATCAACACCAGCTCTGGCAACCATCAGTATTTCACATCCCTGTCAAACCATGAATTTTGTGTTCCATACTTAAGATCTAATTTGGATTATCTCTAATTATGCCCCAGTGTCATGAAGGAAAAATTTGGATTTTTTTTTGTACCAAGGATGAAACTCATGACCTATGCTTTCCAAGCAGGCGTTCATGCCACTGAGCTAAATACCCAACTATGAAAGTGTTTTCTTCGTTGTATGGAAAAGATCCACATTGTTTCTCAGAAAGTGATGAATATTGTTGGAATTTTTCCATATTGTATGGCTATAATTTTAAAAACAAACCAAAGTTGTCTTATGTATTCTTTTTTCAAGTTTCACTTTGTCTGTGGGGTGTCTCAGTCAGAGTTTGTCTATTTTAGACAGCTCTGTAACTTAGGATAGTCCCACATTCAAGGAAGAACTCCTTTACCAGCCTCCTAAGATATATTCCTTATATCTGAATTGAAAGTGATTGCTTGGTGACAGTGAGCTATAAATTACAGCTTGGGCCTGGTTCCATTTTATGTACTTATTTTTTAAAAACAGCATTTTCCACTAACATTTGAGGTATTATTTGTGTACCATATTGGATGTTATTTATGTTTTGTTCTATGAAACCAAATTCATGTTTTAAAATGTTGCTGAAGTATATTAAGAAAGTACTCGCTGGCCTAAATGAGATTTGAAGAGACATTATCTGTAGAATATCAAAGTGATTGATGAGATTTTTTTTTCTTTTTTTAAATTTTGAAAGTGGTAAAATACAACAGAATAAGGCCAGCTAAGATCATATAGTGAAATTGTTACACAACTTCACAACAGGTTACTGGGATAACAGTAATAGGTATGACAGTATATTTTATTATCTTTATAATAGTTGTTCTTTCAAACACGTATATCAAAATGAGATGAAATACATAACATTATAGTACTTATCAAAACAATATTGAATAGAGCAATACAATTAATCCGAATAGAGCAAAACATTAATAAAAATATTTGCCTTCAAAGAGATAGTAGAAGCAAGTCCCCCTTATTTGTTATGGTCTGCTTCCCAGCAGACACTCAGATTTCTGGTTCCCATTTGCTAACAGGGGTGACACAAGAAGAGGGGTAGGGAAGTGGGATGTTTGATTCTAGGCCGTGCATCAATAGGTTCATTATTGCTTAGTAGGGAGACAGGCTGTTTGTTTGGTTTCACAGTGTCCTATGTTCCCACATGGCGCGGAACTCAGGAGCTGCTGCTGGGTCTCCCCCTGGAAGGGTCGCATTCAGCCAGACCGCCACCGCTTACCATGGAGAATTGGTGCTTGCTTGCCTTCCAAGTGTCCTAAATTCCAGCATGGCATGGATCTCAGGAGCTACTGCTGGTTGGCCCCTACATAGGCCACAGTCTGCCACATCATCAATTACTAGGGAAGGGAGGTGCTTTTTGGCTTCCCAGTTGATTGATGGGATATTTATCTGCTTCTCTGCTTTGTGGATGCTGGTCAGACAGGCTTCTCACTGTGAGCTCTGCTTTAGAGACAGTGCACAGGGAATATCGCAGTGACTCAGCACAAGAATCAGTGCTCTTATTTCATTGTTACATTATCAGTGAGTTGCAGTCTATCATCAAATTTACTGTCTTTAAAAATGTGTATATTCACAAATAAATGACCAAGACCTGGATTTAAATTTGACAAAATCAGTCTTCATTGAGCTGTTTTGTTTGGTTGTATTTGTTTAGTTTTGTTTTGTTTTATTGAGACAAGCTTTCTGTATGTATATCAGCTGGATTTGAACACCCTATGAAGCCTAGAATTGCCCTGAGCTCACTGATGCCATCCTGCCTCAGCCTTTTGAGTGCTGGCATTATAGATATATACCATCACACTTTGCTTTTGATTCAGATTTGTAGGAGAGAATTTAAGATATCCCAAACCTGGTGTCTCAACCTTCATGTGAGAAATATATTTATGATCCTTTAGGAGGTGGTGACCTTTGAGGATGTGGTTGTGAACTTCAGCAATGAGGAGTGGACTTTGCTGAGTCCATCCCAAAAGAACCTCTACAGAAATGTGATGGGCGAAACCTTTAGGAACATGACTGCAATAGGTAAGGACAAAATACTTTTGTCACTCATTCTGTCAGAAGGTTGTATGTCCCTCATCAGTGCTGTTGCATTAAAAACAATATGAAAATATTTTTAAAAATAGCTCAGACCTGGACACGTTATATCATAACTCTAAACAAAATCTATTAATTTGTATGCATTATTCTAATGAGCACTGGTATTTCTATGTCTACAATTCAGGAGCACTTGGGGATATCCAGGAAGCTGAAAAAGAATGCAAAATTTACTGGAGATACTTAAGGTAATTCACACTCACAAGGAGAAGGAATGTTCCTGACTAATTAGTGAGTCAGCAGAAAAATGACCGCCAAAGAAATGAGGCACCATTCAATTTATTGTCAGTAATATTCTCCGAAGATGTATAAGCTAGGGTATGCATAATGATGGAATTAAATCATGAAAATGTATGACATTGCATATAGATGTGTACAAAAGGCATACACTTTGAGTTATGACATTCTCCCTTCAGTTTTTCTACCCATATATACATGTGAATACAAGACATTCTTTATCTGAAAATTGCTAAGTTTGCAATAGAATTTGAAATAAAATGGAGTGCTTATGTTTCCAAGCTATGCTCTAAAGAATCAACCATTCTGAGTAAAATTCTTAGAAGGCTGGTAGAATGTTAAGTGCACTCATTCTGAATATCAGTGTGCAGTTGTCTCTAGAAATTGATCTCCTCATACTTGTCCTGGATGTATTTTTAAAAATTCAAAATCCGCATAAAATACTGATACATGCTTGCTCATACTCAACGCAGATGAAATTATAATAGATCAGGCCTTGAAGAAGCTTAGCTATGTATCACTGGATTTGTGGAGAAGGAAAATGTTAATAGACTCTCTGTGATTGTGCATTCTTGTAAATCCAGCACACTAGGAATCAAATTTTCAGAATCGCAAATTCAAGTTCCAACCTCACAGCTTAATGATCAGCAAAAATGTCTTAAAACAGATTTTAAAAGCTATAGATTTTATGCTAATAGCTGTTGTTCATTCCCAGCATGGAAAAGGAAAAAATGTGTTATATAATGTCAAAAAATAAATAATATAATGTCATTTGCCATAAGAAATAGGTGGTTCTTTCTTCCCTCAATTTGGTGAAATAGCTCAGCTATAAAACCTAAAAGGTCACAGGGTTTCTTTTAGATGAGAAACCAAAATATAAAATGTGGAAAGAAATGAAAGAGAGTTAATAGAGAAAAGTAAGACTGACCATATGGAAAAGGGAACTAAAGGTAAAGGACAGAAGGGAGATTGTGATGGGGAAACATATCAGAATGATCTGTATGTGATACACATATGTACCCATGCCCAAAGTGAATTTAAAGATTCTGCATTTCAAAATGTACCAAATTTTAAGATTTCCAAATGTGCACCATTCTTTTGGGAATGGCTGTTTTCAACATGTCTTATAAGGCCATTCTGTCCCTTCATGTTCAGAATTTCTTAGCAGGCATTAAAAACAGAACTTGACATTAATGCAGTCATTAAACTGAGACCCATTTCACTGTGAATTTTTCTTTTTTTATGTAATGTAAGGAAAGACAAAAAAAAAACAAAATAAGTAGAAATAATACCCCTTTCAATGTGAAAATATACAATAAGAAATCTAAAGACAGTACATATGCTGTTCATAGAAATAGTTAATGAAATACAAAAGTGAAATATATGAAGTGGGGATTCAAACAGTGAGACTGCAAACAGTTTTGTTCAACTCTCCCATAAAAGCTTAGTAATATGGTTATCAATCCTATATGTGATTTTTTTTTTTACAGGAATGTAAAGCTAGGGAAATCCTATGGACATACATCTTGGAATCAGTGTAAAGAAGTATTCCTTTGTACTGCAGAAGGTAATGTGAATGTGAAAAAAGCAGAAACACACCACAATGTTCAGATCCATGAAAAATATTGCAGTGGAGAGAAATCCTGTGTATGTCAGCAATGTGGAAAAGGGTTCACCAAATCTGGACATTGTAAGCAACATGAAAGAATTCATAATGGAGTGAAACCATATGTATGTAAGCAATGTGGGAAAGCTTTTAACACAAGGGCAAATTGTAAAATACATGAAAGAATTCACACTGGAGAGAAACCCTATGTATGTAAGCAATGTGGGAAAGCTTTTAACACATGGGGAAATTGTAAAATACATGAAAGAATTCACACTGGAGAGAAACCCTATGTATGTAAGCAATGTGGGAAAGCTTTTGCCCGACATGAGAGTTGTAAGCAACATGAAAGAATCACACTGGAGAGAAACCATATGTATGTGAGCAATGTGGGAAAGCTTCTAACACATGGGGAGATTTTAAGAAACATGAAAGAATTCACACTGGAGAGAAACCCTATGTATGTAAGCAATGTGGGAAAGGTTTTACCCAACATGGAAGTTGTAAGCAACATGAAAGAATTCACACTGGAGAGAAACCATATGTATGTGAGCAATGTGGGAAAGCTTTTAACACATGGGGAAATTGTAAAATACATGAAAGAATTCACACTGGAGAGAAACCCTATGTATGTAAGCAAAGTGGGAAAGCCTTTAACACACGGGGAGATTTTAAGAAGCATGAAAGAATTCACACTGCAGAGAAACCCTATGTATGTAAGGAATGTGGGAAAGGTTTTTCCCATCCTGGAAATTGTAAGAAACATGAAAGAATTCACACTGAAGAGAAACCCTATGTATGTAAGCGATGTGGGAAAGCTGTTTCCCGACATGAACATTGTAAGCAACATGAAAGTTCACACTCAAGATAGAACCAGTGTATATAAGCATCATGAGAATTTTTTGAGCACAAGTACATATTGCATAATGCATGAAAAACTTCACAATGGCAGAAAACTTACATATGTAAGTAATGACGGAAAGGTTTCAGCAGAAATGCTCATTGTCCAATACATGAAAAAATTTACACTGTTAAGAAACCCTGTTTATGTGAAGAATGTGGGAAAGTTTTCACTACACATGGATTTTGTAAAATACATCAATGACTCCACTCTGGTGAGAAACCCTATGTATATAACAATGTGGCAAAGCTTTTACCACATACAGTCATCGCAAAACACATGAAAGAATTCACACTGGGAAGAACCATTGGCTACATAAGCAAGTGGAGACACTTTCAGCAGACAGATTGTAAGTGAAATATGTGAAGAAGCTCACACAAGAGATAAATCCTATGTGTTATGGGAATACTCTCAGCACACATGATCATTGTTACATATCTGAAAGAGCTCACTGGATCCTATGTGTATTAACAGTGTGAGAAATACAGCAATCCATGTTTGTTGTTAAATACATAGAAAAAGCAGCACTCTTCACACAGTTTAGATCTGTTTACTTTTAAAATTCCAAGTAGACCTGAAGAAATAATCAATACAGAAATTTGATGTCAATATTTCTTCACAAATTTTCCAGAAATGACAAATCTGAAGTGGAGCTCTACTCAAGTTCCTATTTTGTATGGTTTTCAGTTAATCACTTGTACCTCTCTAGATTTTTTAAAGTGCCTTTGTGCTTCAACATGGCATCTTGTAATTAAACATGGTAAACTGAAATGGGCTTTTCATTTTCAAGTATGGATAGTGTCTATGTACTTAATATTTTGTCTTTAAACCTTAATTTTTATATTTTTGGTGAATTATTTTTATTTAAAGAAAAAATCCAAAAGTGTAGAAATAATACAGAAGTTCTGAAAAATAAACAATAAGAAATCACTAGTTGATTAGTTACATATTTTCATCTTAGAAGTAATTGTTCAAGTTACAAAATTAAAGCATACAAAGTGATACTCAAATAACGACACTGCAAACAGTTCACCTCAGTGATCCAAAAAAACGTTTTAATATGCTTATCTGTTCTACAAACTTGTTTTTTATCTTAAAGACGGTAAGATTAAACATGACAAAACAGAACAGTTCTTAAGGAAACAAGTTAAGGAAACACAGGTTTCAAAGCAAGTCCACTGAGATGTTCATTTTCTATCTTACTGTCTCTAGTTTTCTTCAAAATAGTTGTTCCCCTCTTCACATGCATTGAATATATACTGAACATTATAGAACTAATCAAATAATTACAGGATGATGCAGCCTTTTTTGATCTTCAAGACTGATTTTGGGGAAGCTGATAATTATTACCATAATGTGTCTCATTCTCTTCATAGTAGACGTGTTTATTTTTATGTATGCTGAAATGGAACATGAGACTAAACTAATATCACTCTGAACAGTGAATAATAGTGTCCTGAGAAGGAGAAAGGTGAGTAATTGCCTAAAAAAGGAAGGCAGAGCACATTGTTAAAAGTGTATCAGGATTTAAAAGCTATAGTAGTTCTGTTGCTCTGTTTAGTTTGATTATATTTTGTTCTGGTCTGTCTACTCATATTAGATTTGAGGGCACAGAGAGATAACCCAAAAATAGCAGGTTATACCATGATGGTACTTGTCCTTAATTTCCTATTAACTAAAACTGAAACCCTGTATTACTTACATTGTCCTACTATAACTGATCTTATTTGAAGCTGGTTTGTTTGAATGTTATTTGGCTTTGACTGATTTTATTCACATGTAGTATGCTTGCTGGTGTCAAGTCCAAGAGTAGAGGCAACTACTCTGAAGATGATAAGACGTGAAAGATATATATTGGGGGGCTGGGGATTTAGCTCAGTGGCTTAAGCCCCTGCCTGGCAAGTGTGAGGTCATCAGTTTGATTGCCAGTACCAAAAAATAAATAAATAAAAGATATAAATTCCAGGTTTAATTTTTTTATTTAAGGAGAAAAAAAGACATAAAAAACAAAGCAGTAAAAGGGTAAAAATAATACAGAATTTCAAGAAAAAAATACAGTAAGAAATCACTAGTTAATAGGTTATATATTGTCTTCTTAGAAACAGTTTTCCAAATTACAAAATTAAAGCATACAAAGTGAACATTCCCACAGCAAGACTGCAGACAGTTCTGTTCAATGATCCAACAAAAGTTCAGTCATATGGTTTTCCTTTCTATACACTCAAACAGGCACTTATATCCCATAGACCACCTTCCTTTCCTCTCTTCTTCACAATAACAATTACACTTTTGGGGTTTTTTATTCCCATAGTTCTTATTACTTTTTTTGAAGAGAATAAAACCTCAAGTGAGTTAACAAAACAGAGTTGGTTAGAACATAAGGATGGGCATAGTACTTGCAAAATTAGAATATCAGGTGATCAAAAATGGTTACCACTGTGCCTCTTGCTATTTTTAAAAAGAGTTCCCTATATCATCAGGTATAAGAGAATTGATCAAAACAGTACAGAACAAGACCAATAAAATCTAAACTGGAGACCTTACAGGATTTCAAAGAAGACAATAGTCAAACCATAATGGGCATCATAGTAAATCTTATTGCCTACAAAGTAGTTGCCTATACCCTCAAATTTGATACTATCAAACAAAATAGAATATAGTAAAATCAGGCAGAACAAGATGGGGAGAGCAATACTGGTGTTAAAATCAGGTTAATAGGAAAACAATAATAGTTACTATAATATATCCCGATGTTTTTTAATTTAGTTTTCCTTTAATTGAAAAAAAATAGAATAATTTTTTTAAAAAGGTGGAGATTGAGATAAAAGAGGCATTATAATAGAACAACACAGGTCAGAACTGAACAATTAAAGAATCTTTTTTTTTCACCACCAGGTAATCTAACATAATAATAGTCACCATAGTACCTCTTTCCTTGAATTATTTGAGTATAACTTCGTATATTATAGTATCAATCACATCAAGACAGTGTAAAGCCATTCAAGAAAATGAAAGAATTACAGGGTATTTAGAGCCAGCTAACAGAAAATGAACAAGGATTTCTATATTATCTCTTTGCCTGTAAAAAAATTTATTTATACTATTACAGTAAAATATATTAAGATACAACATGTTAAAACCAGTGTAAACATGTACAACAACTTGATGGGAGTTCCAAAGAAGATGATATTAAATCATCACTAGCTTTTATGATGTGTTATTTTCTTCAGAATAGCTATTTGTACTATCACTGATACTAAAATTGAAAAACCCAGGGTAAAACCATTGTACTTAATGAGTGAAAACATTATATGGATTCAAACCAATATGATTTGGTATCATGATTACCACATACTTCTATGTATTATCATTTCTTATACTAGGGAATATATTTGGTATTTTTACATGTGAGTTTGATTTATTTCACTTATGAGTATGGTCTCAGTCTGCATCCATTTATTTATATGTCAATGTGATCATTCTTTATAGCTGAGTAGTACTCCATTGTATAAAAAACACCATAACTCTTTTATCCATTCCTCAGTTGATGGATGCTTAGGTGGTTTCCAAGATCTGGCTATTACATACTGTGCTGCTATAAAAATGGGTGCACATATATCACTGTGGAATGATGCTTTCAGTTCTTCTGTGAATATGCCTAGAAGTAGAATAGCTGGATCAAAAGGTGCCTCCACTCCCAGCTTTCTGAGAAATCTCGAAACTGACTTCCACAATGGTTGTACCAGTCTACACTCCCACCAACAGTGCAGGAGAGTTCCTTTGTCCCAACAGCATCTCCAACCTTTGTTGGTGTTGGTTTTCTTGATCTTGGCCATTCTTTCAGGAGTGAGATGAAATCTCAGTGTGGTTTTAATTTGCATTTCTCTAATGACCATTGATGTTGAAAATTTTTTCATGTATTTATTTGTCATTTGTATTTCTTCATTTCAAAATTCTTTATTCATCTCAGATGCTTTTTTTGGATTGGGTCTCTGAATTTTGGTGTTCTCATTTTTTAAAATTCTTTATATGTTTTAGACAGAAGTACTCTGAGGGGCAGTTCACTAAGATTTTTTACCAGTTTGTGGGTTTTCTTTTCACTCTACTGGAGATTTCTTTTGATGTGCAGAAACTTTTTAATAAGAGGTGATCCCAATTATTGATTCTGGGAAGCATTTCCCATGCAGTTTGAGTCCTGTTCATCACTTCTCTACCTACTTCTATGTCTTCAAGGTTTTTACCCAATTTGTCTTCCAATGGATTTAGTGTTTCTGTTTTAATATTTAGATCTTTGATCCATTTAGATTTTATTTTAGTACATGGTGATAGGCATGGGTCTAGTTTTAGTTTTAGGCATATGGAGAGCCAGTTTTTCACCACCATTTATTAAAGAGAATGTCATTCTTCCAGTGAACATGTTTGGCCCCTTTATCAAAGATAAGGTAGTTGAGTGTGTTTGTAGTGGTGGTTGTATCTTCTCATCTATTCCACTGATCTTCAGCTCTGTTTTGTTTCCAATACCATGTTGATTTTATTACAGTTGCTTTGTATTATAATTTCAAGTCAGGGATTGTGGTACCTCCTGCCTTGCTTTTGCTGCCTCTGTCTTTGTTATTCTTGGTTTCTTCTCATTCCAGATGAATTTTAGGGGTGATTTCTCAAGTTCTATGAGGTAGGTTGATGGTATTTTTATCAGGATTGCATTGCATCTGTATAAAAGTTTTGGGAGAATGGCCATTTCCACAATATTTATTCTTCCTATCCATGAGCAAGGGATGTCTTTCCATTTTCTGAGATCATCTTCAATTTCATTTTTCAGTGTGTTATAATTTTCCCTATATAGGTCTTTCACTTCTTTCGTGAAAGTAATTCTTAAATATTTCATTTTTTTGGTTGCTAGTGTGAAGGGTGTGGCCTCTCTTATTTCTGTCTCTGTGACTTTGTTGTTAGTGTATAGGAATGCTATTGATTTTTGAGTATTGATTCTGTATCCAGCTACATTACTGAATTTATTTATTATATCTAGGAGTCTTTCAATGGAGCTTCGGGGATCTTCTATATAAAGTATCATGTCATCTGCAAATAATGATAATTTAACTTCTTCTTTTCCTATCTTTATGCCTTTTATTTCTCTCTCTTTTCTAATTGCTCTGCCCAGTATTTCCAGTACTCTATTAAATAGGAGCTGTGATAAGGGACATCCTTGTCTTGTGCCTGATTTTAAAGTAAAGGCCTTCAATTTTTGACCATTTAGTATGGTACTGGCTGTTGTTTTGTCATTGCTGGCCTTAATTATATTGAGGTAAGGACCATCTATTCCAATTTTCTGCAAGGTTCTTATCATAAATGAATGTTGGATCTTATCAAAAGCTTTTTCTGCATCTATAGTAATGACCATGTGATTATAAATTTTGGCTCTGTTGATATGGTGTATTACATTTATTGATTTACATATATTAAACAATCTCTGCATGCCTGGGATGAATCTCCATTGGTCATGATATATGATCTTCTTGTTGATTTGCTGCATCCTATTTGCCAATATTTTATTGAGGATTTTTGCATCCTTGTTCATTAGGGAGATTGGTCTGTAGTTCTCTTTTTCAGTTGGGTCCTCCTCTGGTTTTTGTACTAGAGTAATATTTGCTTCTAGGGACAATTTATGAAGGATTGCTTCCCTTTCCATTTCATTGAAGAGTTTGCGGAGTGTTGGCATTAGGTCTTCTTTATATTTCTTGTAGAATTCTTCAGTGAATCCGTCTGGGCCTGGGCTCTTCTTTGTAGGTAATGATTTTATTATGTTTTCAATTTCATTAATAGAATTTGGGTTATTCAGTTGTTTTACATTTTCATGACCTAGCTGTGGTACTTCATATGCTTTAGGAATCTGTCTATTTCCTCTGTGTTATAAAACCTTTGAGAGTACAGGTTTTCGAAATAGGTGTTAATGATCTTCTGTATTTCAATAGGGTCTGTAGTAATTTCCCCTCTTTTATTCCTTATTGCATGGATTTGAACTTTTTCTTCCATTTTTAAAATAAGGTTGGCTAGGGGCTTTTCAATTTTATTTATTCTTTCAAAGAACCAGGTCTTTGATTCATTGATTTTTTTTAGTCTATGTTGCATTGATTTCTGCTCTGATTTTTGTAATTTCTTCTTTTCTTTTGGCTTTGGGCTTGACTTGCTCTTCTTTTTCTAGATATTTGAGGTATAACATCAGGTAATTTATTTGTATTCATTCTGTTTTCCTAATGTGGGAACTCATGCAATAAATTTTCCTCTGAGGACAGCTTTCATTGCATCACACAGATTCTGGTATGTTGTATTTGTGTTTTAATTTGTTTGTAGGTTTTGTTTAATTTCTTCTTTAATTTCCTCTGTGACTCACTGATTACTCAAGTGTGTTATTCAGTTTCCATGTGTTTGTGAGATTTTTGCAGTATCTTTTATCATTAATTTCTAATTTCATAGTGGTATGGTCTGGTAGCATGCAAGGAATAATTTCAACCCTTTTGCATTTATTTAAATATGCTCTGTGAATTAATATATGGTCAATTTTAGAGAATGACCCAGTAATACTGAGAAGAATGTGTATTTTATTGTTGTTGGATGGAATACTCTGTATATGTCTATTAAGTCCATTTATTCACAGGTGTGATTCAGTTCTTTTATTTCTTTGCTAATTTTCTGTCTGGTTGATCTGTCCATTCGTGTCAGTGATGTGTTAAGATCTCCTGTTAGAATTGTGTTACTGCTAATTTGATTTTTCATGTTTGTTAGTACTTGTTTTATATAATTGGGTGCTCTGGAATTTGATGCATATAAATTTAAGGTAGTTTTCTCTTCCTCTTGGAGGTTTCTCCTAACCGGTATTTAGTGACCTTCTTTATCCCTTCTGTTCATTATTGGCTTGAAGTTCTCATTGTCTGCTAACAGAATAGCTACCTCCGTTTTTTGTTGTTGTTGTTGTTGTTGCTTTTGCATGAAATATTGTTTTCCATCCTTTGACTTTCAGTCTGTGAGTATCCTTTTGGGTTTAGATGGGTTTCTTGTAGACATCATATGGTTGGATTTTGTTTCTTAATCCATTCTGCCAGTCAGTTTCTTTTATTGGTCCATTGAGACCATTTACGTTAATGGTTAGAACTGTTATATATTGGTTTATTGTTGACATGTTATCTTCTGCTGTTGCATCTTTATCTTTCTGCTCTTTTTGACTGTCTTTTTTGTTTAGAGGTTTTTTTCCTAAATGTATCTAGCCTGTCTTTCAGTATTCTTTGCAGGGTTGGCTTGGTGATCATGAAGTTTTTCAGCTTTTCTTTGTCATATAAGTATCTTATTTCTCCATTGATTTTGAAGGACAGTTTTGCAGGGTACATCAGTCTAGATTGGAAATCATTTTCCTTTAGGATCTGAAATACTTCACTGCATGCTCTTCTTGACTTTATTGTTTATGCTGAGAAGTCTGCTGTGATTCTGATATGTTTTCCTTTATAAGTGATCTGTCTCTCCTCTCTGACAGCTTTTAATATTCTATTCATTTGCTCAATTTTGGGGATGGTCATTATTATATGTCTGGGTGTAGATTTATTTTGGTTATGGCTATTTGGAGTTCTATATGCTTCATTGATCTTGATATCAGTTTCCAATCACGTGTTTGGGAAATTTTCAGCTATTACTTCTCTAAATATCCTCTTGACATCCTTTATGTTGTCCCCTTCTTTTGGTTGATATCACTATCAATCTTATGTTGTTCTGCTTTGCGTTATCTTGCAGGTGTTGAATAGTTATTTCCTGATTTCTTGTTATTTTTAAAAGATCTTTCCTTTCCTGTTCCCTGGCTGCAATCTTGTCTTCGAGGTCTGAGATTCTATCTTCACATTCATTGAGGCAGTTTTTACAACTTTCAATGGAGTTTTTGATTTCCTGTATATCACTTTGCATCTGCTTCATGTATTCTGTTTGTTTCTTATAGAGTTCATCCAGAGATTCTAACTTTTTGTTTAGTTCCTCCAATTTTTAAACTGTGTCTTCTTTAGATATGTTCTGAATCTCCTTCATTTCTTTTAACATTTCATTTTTTAACTATGAGATTATTTCTAGTTTGAATTTCTTTAATGCTTCCCATAGTTTCTTCTTTATTTCAGTTGCTATTATTTCAGGTATTTCAGTTATGTGGAATGTGTTTTCTTCTATGCACATGGCTCCTCGGCTTTTTTGGGATGGGATGAATGTTTGAGATTGCATTTTGGTCTTTCATTTTGTCATTTTGCTGTATTTTCAAGCTTCAAGTGTTGTTCCAAGTGAGGGAGTGAGTTCACCCAGATTGGGACGGGATACCATACCTCAGCCAAACTTGCTGGCAAGGTAGGGAGTTCCCCCAGACTGGAATTGGAATCTGTTCCTAGGCTCCACTGGCTGGTCACAGCAGGAATCCGTGGGCTGGTCCCCGGGTGAGGAAGAGAGTTATCCCAGCCTGAGAAAGGATTCTTTGCCTTGGCCCGACTCCCTGGTTCTGAGTAGCTGGTCCCAAATCTCTGGTCCCAGTGGGAAACCACGGGCTTGTCCCCAGGTGAGGAATGGAGTACCTCCAGACTGGGATGATATTCCATGCCTTGGCCTGACTTGCTGGTCCTGGCTGGAAACCACGGGTTCTACATCAGGTTTGATTATTAACTGCTTTCACATCCTTCAACGTCTTCAAAGTTGTGTTTTCATAAAAATAGCTATATAATGTTATGCTTAATTGTATAGTCCCTGATGATGTGGACAATTCTATTGAAAATAACAAGAGAAAGCATAGTAAGTACTGTATATCACCTAATATTGTGGTCTTATATGTCTCTTTCATATCATGATTTTCTAGGAATTTGTTTTGTTGTCTTATTTTGATCTGTTTTCCCCCATAACACAGAAAGGGGATATAGATATACACATAGAGATTCACATAGATATACACATAGAGATTCACACATTGGAAGAATTTCTAACCTATTTTATCAACAAATAATATAATGCGTAATGTAATGAACAGATACTCTGAAGAAGTGACACTAAGAAACCCAATGCTAATTCTGTAACATTATGATATAAAATTGAGCAATACTATTATTCACTGTTCAGAGTGATATTAGTCTAGTGTCTTATTTTTTTTGGGAATTGTAATTTTAACATGGCATTGTTTTAATATTTTGATGCACATGCTTCTTTTTCTCTTTCATAAATGATGTTTCTGAAGTTGAGGCAATATTTGGCATTAAGATATACATTTGTAGAGACATGGAGTATGTGTTTTTGACAAAGTTGTGTTCTTTTCACATAACGTGTACATTAATGAATGTTATGTTTTCCAAGTTGTGACAAGACATCTGCTGATTTCCTAACATCACTGGATATAATACCATGTAAATTAAGTTGCCAGATTTTGTTTCTCAGTGGAGCCAATATTTGTCATTTAAGTAAATCTTTGTTTTTCTAACCATCAGAATTTTACTTGTTATGTTTATATTATATCTTTATTTGCTAGTAAGGTTTCCCCACATGTACCAAATGTAAACCATACTACTGTGAATATCTTATAGTGCCATACTGACAGAATCATAACTTGTCTCCAATAGCACATCTCAATATATATATATATCAATATCTCCAGAAATTATAAAATTTGGCATGATTTATGAGTAAACATACTTTGAAATCAATTTTTCTTAAATATGGAGTTCTTTTGGGGGAAATGTTATTGGATGTATCATGCAAATGCCTTTATTTTAGACCTTGATACTGTGACTGCATTATATATTTTGTAATTATTGCTGCTTTTTCCTAAAATACTGAAGTAATGGCATGAAGGAAAACCTAAAATTTAAGCTGTCAACACAGTAAAAAGTAAATTTGCTAAATTAAGAATCAGATTGTGTTCTGTTTTACTGAATTGAGAATTTATACAATGACATATCTCTTTATTTATAAGGACCAATGCATGATGATTTTGGTGTGTACTGATTATCTTTAAACACATACACTGGGCCATGAGTACCAGTTGGTTTCCTGTGGCCTGTGGTTTTCACTTCCATTTTAACATTCATGTAATTTGTAACGTGTTTAATGCAGTGTTGTTGAATACAAAATCTGCTTAGGAATTATGTTGTTAAAAACTGTGGTGTCATGAAAACACAAGTGAACATTGCATTAAATACCCCTAATCCAGTGAAGAGAGCTTGCCCAAGTCTTAATTATCCTTGGGAAAATAAATTACTCACCTCTTATGTAATCACCACTAAAACTATATCTATTTTGTACCTGAAGAACCTGATATACTTCACAAAGTAAAAGACACTGTGAAGTACATTGTCAGCCTCTATGCACTACAGCATGTGGCCAGATCCCCTGCAGCATTTTTCTGCTTAACATCAATGGGAATATTTGGAGTTTGTATTACAGCTAATAATAAAATACTGAATCTATAAGACATATATTCTGAGTACATGCACTTTCTCATTTTACCATGAAAGTAAATCTTGCTGGTCCTGTTGATGCATGCTTGTAATCCTAGCACATCAGCAGGCTTAAATTAGTGGAAGAGGAAGTTGAGTCTAACCTACATAATTACAGTGACCTTTTCTCAAAATATATCTTCAAGTTCTGCAGATGTTGCTTAATGCTTTAGATCTCCTCCCTTTCTTCCCCAGCATCAACATTTTTTAATACGCACAATTGCACATCAGTGGTTGTCCTTTTATTTGTTGGCCATGTAGCAGTTTTTCCTGAGAATCACTTGTGAAACACATTTGTTTATGCAGTGACCATCCTGAGCATCATTTGGACAGTTGTCAATTCAACCCATTCATCCTTGTATTGAATACAGTAGAATTGTTACTTTTATATTCCTTGTTATTTTATAAAAAGTAACAAAAAGTATGCAATTTTTGATCATTTTGTATTTAAATAATTGCATTGGTAAGAAGTTACCTATAAAGATTCGGCTAAAGATGATTTTTTAAGTTAAAGCATCAGTAGAGAATGAGGTGGGATTATAATGGCTTTGAAGCTGACTTTGGGAGGCAATTGCTAGATGGTTTAGCAGAGTGTGAAACAGTGGTTTTTATGCCTGCATTTGAAGTTTAAGGAAACAAGTACATTGAGGTCAAGAATATAAATGTACAATAGGGTAAAAGAATCACTACTGCAAATTGTGATTTTTCTTTACTCAGGAAGTGTACATTTTTTGGTAATTTGTGCAGCAGTCTCAAATATGCCTCTATTGGAGTAAAACATAGTGAAACATGAAAGAGCCAGACATTCCATGTTCTGAATGTAGAGGTATTAAAAAACATTTTTTAATACTATTGCTGCTGTTTTGTGTAGAAAATAAGATAGGGTGACAAAACAAGCAAAAAGGACTTTGTAAGATTTTAATCCTCCTGCATAAACATAGAAGCCACAAAAAAGTCAAACCAAAAGGATGAAGAAATAAACTACAGAATGAGAGAAATTCTGCCTATTACTCCCTGACAGCTAACATGTAAAACCAATAAGAATATGAAAGGAATGCACATTTTTCAGAATATGTACAAATTGCCAAGAAATACTTGAAGAACTATTGAGCATTTTTGCACAATAGAGAAATTCAAATAGGGACATCATCTCATTGCAGAGAGAACTAATCACCATAAGATCTAAAGAACTTTCAGGAGACTACAGGAGAAAAGGAATTATTTAATCTGGTTGGTGGAAATGTAGCTAAGTAGTTCAACTACTACTGAATTCAGTTTTTAAACTATTCAAAAGACTAAAATTAGTAATTTTCATTAGTGCAGAGCTTCCTTTAGTGGGTCTCTTCCCCAAAGAGTTAAGGACATATTGAAGTGATGCATGCAGATTCCTGTTACTGCAGCAATAGTCATTTTTCTTTGGAGAGCAGCAGCAAGCACTGCTCCATCACCACCAAATATCAATGATGAACAATAAATACTCACTAGTGTACTCCATTTGATAAATGATGTGATATTTTATTGTGAAGTTGGCTGGGACTTAGTTTTTCCAGTAGACTATAGGTCAGTGTAAATATGATAGTCATGCTAATGTCACAAGGCCATCACTAGTACACTGTTGCGTTCATTAGATTTGATGTATTTATCTTTTTGAGGAAGCATGTTGCTATGAAGTTCAGGCTGGTTTTAAGGTCACATTATAACCCAGAGTGGTCTCAAACAATTCTCCTTCCTTATTGTCTCAAGTGCTGGGCTCCACACAAGAGCCACCAGGCCTAGTTTATATTTGGTATATTAAGTGCATATTCATGATATTTTATTTCAACTGTTTTTGTTGTTAAAAGTATTTCCATATTTTACATCCAGCATTTGTAGAAACTTTGGCCTTACTGAGGTGGTGACATGACATTGTCTGCTGGGTTCAGACCTGTCAGTGTACTGCAATGAAACATAGCTGTACATAACTGTTTCTTTTTCTATTTTCCTTCGAACAGATTTTTAAAATTTCCATGGATAATGAGAGGGTCAGTAACCCTGGCTAGAGTTTCATGCAAATGCTGACAGTTAAGTACAGTGTAGCACTGACACGAAGATACTCTCTGTCATCTGAGAGTCTCTATAGTCCTTTCTGTACACACACTTTGTGCCTGAGCCAGCACCTGTTGTGGGTCCCAGAGTCTGCTGCAAGGCCATGGAACACATAGCTTTGTGACTGCCTCTAGACTGGTGTCCTATATGCTACTCTCCTGAAGCAGAGCACAGCTTCTGGCAGGAAGCCAGAGGCTCTGAGGCTCTGAGACAACACTGGTTTTTCTTTGTGAACACAGATAATATTATATTTCTGTAAGACAGACAGCTCTGTCCCATATTTCTTCCCAGGAAGACAGAAGATGAATCTGCAGACTGTGGATTAGACAGGGGTGCTGCCCTTCTGCTCTGCCAGCCCAGTCTTGGGTGGGAACCTGACAGTGGCCCAGGCTTACATCCTCCCAGCACCTGCACCTGCCCACGAGGATCTGCCCTCAGGGCATGTCAGACCCAGTCACACTTGACTTAGGGCAGGAATTGTGCAGGGGGATTCACAGTGGTGGTCAGCCCTTAATGTTACTCTGCTGGACTCAGTGAGTCTGAGTGGCTTGTGGCTGAGTCTAGTGACACCTGTCCTGGTCTCTCTCCTGCCTCTGGGTGCCAGAAGGCTGGGACAGTGAGCCCTGTCCTTTAATTCCCTTGTCATTTGGCATTTGCCCGCAATCATCCTGAAGGCTCTGGGATAAGTGAAACATTTTTTCAGCCATTCCCACATGGTCTACCTATGAGGGATCCTGAGACTAGGGTCTTGTGTCTTGGGAAAGCAGCATAACCTGCTCCCTGTTCACTGTATTGAGCCAACTGTCTGTAAAGAACAACTGTCACCAGACCGAGGTGCCTGGTGACCTGAGCCTTCAGGGTTCTGTTTGGACCTATCGCCAAGGAAGTGAGGTCATGCACTGGCATCCACAGTTTGGCCTTCCTCTGTGATACCACCTTTCTTTTTGTTGTGGAACAAATCTATGTCCTCCTTGAAATGACAAGTTAAATACACTGATGATTTAAGGCACCCACCAGCTCCCTCCATGATGTCTGTGTGGAACTGGGTCATCTGGCATTCCCCAGAGATTCTTGCTCTGGATACTATGGAAGCACATGGAATGACTGCCCACTGTCCTTCAGAGTGCAGACAACTGCTCCACCCAAGTGATGGACCCTTGGTAGGAGGCAAAGCTTCCTCACATGAAAGGAAAAACTGCAATGAAGCCAGGGCCCCCGGTCTGAGCAGACCTAGTTTTAGACCCAACTCCTCCTTCTTACTTCCCTTGTCAACTTAGAAAAGAAACCATGCCTCTCAGGTCCTTTCCAGTGTGTCCCCCTGAGCTATGGTGGTCATATTTGCAACTGCTTCCTAGAGACATCATCAGAGGTGAGAGATGACACTTTTAAATTTGTGGACTGGAGTCATGTTTACACAGTGTACAGAATTAGAGGCGAAATCGATAAAAGGTTGGAAGGGAGGTGAACACTTTTCACACAGGCCTAGATCCTTCTGTGTGGTGGTGTAAATAACACTCACCTCCTAGACATGTTTGCCTGGTGTCATCATGAGGGGGCAGAAGTTCATCAGATCAGCCATCATTTTATTCCCTAAGCATCTCAGTTTCTTCTATGTATTTGTTCTGTGGCCTCATGTCAGGACCTGACACAGGCTAGGCAAGCAGTATGGATGCAGATGCACCCAGAAATCTACCAGCACTGTGCCTCATTCACACCTGTGTGAGTCACTACACCCATGACCAGCGTGCTTAACTGCTGACTGCTCACCTTCTGATGGCCACATCCTGAGTAGCCCATTCCTTCACCATGGGTCACAGGTAGTGAATTTTGTTCAGCTTTGTATTAGCCAGGCTGAATTTTAACCCAGGTCCTCATGCATGGTAGGCAAGTGGTCTATCCTGAGCTCTCTCCCCAATTCCTTACTTGTTCTTAATAACAGAACATGGCAGACGTGATGGATGTGACTATCAATGTTCACTCATAAAAAGCCTGTGTGACCAGCCTCTGATCTCTCCCTCCTCTGTTCTTCCTTAGTTTCTCTCTCTTTTGTTTTTTCTCCCTCTCTACATCTCTATCTCTGCATCTTCCCTGAGGAGAGGCTGACTCTTTGCAGAGAAAAAGGGTAAGAGACAGAGCAGACATCAGACCTCCATCCTAACCTTGTTCCTGACTATTAGCAAGAGAGAGAGCCTGAGAACAGATTCTGTCACAGATGTGCCTCCACTGATCCTGCAGCCAGATTAGGAGAAACTATGGTGGATCCCGCAGCAGCACCTCCTGAATTCCTAACCCATAGAACCTGAGAGAACTGAAGTTTACCTGTTGTACCTAAGTTTGCAGCCACGCATTCATCAGTGGTCACTGATGCACTATATCAGATATGATGTTCTGCCCCCACCCCTGTCCCTCGCCCACTCCTCCCCTCCCTTATTCTCGCCAGACCCTCGGTTCTCACTTCTCATCTCTTTCTTGACTAAAAAAAATTGACTTTGAATCTCTAAATGGTTGGTCATCTGTCTTCTGCCACACAGACTCAGCTATGTACAACTTTAGGACCTGCATGTCTCAGGTTCAGGCATCAGTTCCATCTCAGTGAGGCTGTTCAGATGCCCCCATGTAGTGACCTTGACCTCTGTGTGCCCTCGCTTTATTGGGATATAGCACTGGATCTTCTCTTCCACTACATTCCACAGTGGATTGTCCCTCTCCTCCAGCCTTCCAGCTTCTGGGTGGCAAGTGACACATTGTCCTGTTCTGTGTTGGTGCCAGCCTAGTTCAGCCCAAGAATAAGGTGAGAATTTGAGGCATGTATAGTGAATGAATCAGATCATTTTTGCTCTGAGCTACCCAGTGGGGGCCCATGGCATCACTGTGTGTTCGTTTGTGTGTGTGTGCACACATGTGTGTGTATCCCTTGGGATGCTGCTTGAAATCAGTCCCACATGTTTAGGCTCAGGTCCCAGGAGCTTGGGGGCTGCTTTTATAATGCATTTGGGAGTGGACTGGGTCCTGTGCTAGGAGGTCTTTCTCCTTTGGACTTCTCGCGTATCCTCTTCACTCTGCCCATGTCCTGTGCCTTGGGCCTGGCATTGTCCCTCTCTGGGAACTGGTTCTCAAATGTCCATCGGGAGTGGAATAACACACATAGTCCTTTACTGTGCAGATTCTAGCATGCTTGGGGGTGAGGCACTAGAATGTCACATTGGGCTCTCTTCACCTGGGCATTGTCCCTATCCACACCTGCCTGTAATTTGATACCATCCTTACTAAGGCCATCATCTTCAGGTTACCTCACATTGCCATTGTCACATGCAGTCCATTGGGCAGGGCAAGGCCTGGACTTAGAACTCACCACTCAATGCCACTGATGCCTTGCCCCAAGCCTGTGACACTTTATATTCCCACTTGGTTCAAAGACCACGGGAAAACTTTCTATCATCCATCAAATTCAGGAGCCACACCTTAGCTCATACTGGGGCATCCACATGCTCAGCTTTTTCTTTGTAGGAAACCCAGTGGCTGCTGAATCAGTGACCTAACCTCTCCTGTTGCGCAGGCCTCAGGGGCAGCCAGGCCTTGGGGGAATAACTTCAGCCTGGAGCATTCATAGTGGAGCAAACAATCAGCTGGCCTCTGTGAAGGCTACATGGCTTTTCACCATGACGCAGCAGATCTGTGATTGAAGACTGCACCCCAGCACCTGAGGAGTCTTGGAGAGCTCTTTACTCCCCACCATCTACCACAGCCTGGCCAGGAGCCTGGTGGATTCCAGTTCTGGGCTGGCTTTTACTACCTGGGACCTGATGCCACTGCTGTTTCCCAGTGCTCATTTCTCCCACTTGTTTGCCTCCTTGACCATTATGTTTCTTTTCTTATGTACACAAGGCCTCTTTATTCTTAATTGGACTGTGTTCATGTGTCTTGCTCTTTGACTGAACTACTGGGTAAGAACTGAAACTTATAGGTGATGACATGCTGAGTCAGACATTATGCAAATTTACTCTGCCCAGAGAAGAGGACAAAGGCAGCCATATTCATGACATTGCATGGAAATAAACCACAGGGGAATTCAATGGACATGCTGCCTGTGACACTGCACTTTCTATACTGGGTTATAGACTTTCCTTGGAACACACAGTGCCTCACATTGTAATGGTTGTATTACAACTACAATACTTTACTTTTGTGATTTTTTTCTGTTAAGCACTCATAAATTGAAATTAATAATTTATCATTGGAAATATCTAAAGTATAAACATGGGAGTGACACTCTCATGGTGCTGCTCTGTAACCAAAGAAAGTGTGTTAGTCTCCTTCCTATGAAACAGACATGAAATGACCTACATGTAATTAAACATGGAGCAGTTTTGAAGTGTATATGTCTATAAAGCCAGGAACATAAGAAAACAAAGAATCCTAAGAATTACAAAAAAATTCCTGAATTCTTTTTCTATGCCCTGCCAAGAGTCCGTGAATACATGAATGACAAATTGATGTAGTCTGTCTGGGTTTTCCCTTCTCAGACAAGGCGAGATTAAACAGTTACTTACAGCCTGGTAAGGCAGGGGGAGAATCATAACTGCAGTGATGTGGAAAGGATAGGACAGGTAAACTACAAGGACATAGGATGAGTGGTGGCCAGGATCTAGTAGGAAGGAAAGTACAAGAAAATATATTTGGGTAGTGGGTTTATGAAAATGTTCTGGAAGAGGACACTGGTGAGCATTTCACAACATAGAGAATGCACTAAATCGTACCAAACTCATCAACTGAAACAAGAATAAACTCTTAAGTTTCATTTCAATGATTCTATCACTGGCAGCCCAGAATAGAATAATAATAAATAGAATGATAAGTAAATCTGGAAGAGAGGGGAATGGCAGGTGGGGTCAAGAGCTGCCTGCAGGTAGAGGTCAAAAGATGACTCCTGCTGGGGAGCCACCAGCAGATCCAGCTCTGCAGCTGGTGGAGAAAGGAAAACATGTGCCTGCTCTTGCTGTGGGGTCAGAGCTGGAGATGGAGCTTCAGGTGGAGCTGGCACGAGCTCTGTGGGTGCAAATTCAGCATGCACTGGAATTGCCTCTGCAGTTGCAGGAGAAGAAAACATCACTGAATTTCCAGGGACTTCTCAGGGCCAAGCCTTCCCACTGCCTGTCAGAGGCAGCTGTGTGAATGAACACAGCCCCAGTAAAGCCTTCCAGATTGCATCACCAAAATGACTGCTGAGGGGCTCATGTTCCTGGGTCTCCCATCATCTGGACACATTGCTGAGTTCCCTAGTACATTCCTCCTCTCAAGGCCACAATCCACGTTCCAGGGCTCCTTAACCTGTGACTTAGGCTACAGGGCTTTAGGAGGATCCAGATGGTCTAGGAGAAGCTTGGCCTTGGGATCCACCGTGGAGTTCAGCTCAAGTGAGCAGTCAAGACAGGAGATGCAGACCTGGAGCAAACAGGGAGGTGGCAAAGTGAGAGGTTTGGCCTCTCTTCTAACTCTACCTACACAGGTTACCTTAGGGAGAGGCACATGGGTCTCTAGCCCAGCAAGTTCAGTGTCCACACCCACCCTCTCCCAACTACAGTGTGGCAGTGTGGGCCTTGCGATCCTTGAGAGGTTGACAGAGTGCTCCATCGGAGGCAGTCCTTGCTTAGTGGTATGACACCACTCCCTTCTTTAGGGAAGCATGACACAGTTTCTCCCTGCCCTTCACCACTGCTTTCCCTGGGAAAGCAGTGTACCATGTTCCTTGTTCACTCCTTGTTCACTCCTTGTTCCTTGTTAAACAAAGGCAAAGACTGATATCTACAGTGTTTTTGCACTCAAGGGCTCAGGGCTGGTGCTTCATGAATATCTGAGAATTGAGGAGTCATGGATGTCTATCCCACCTTTATGCAGTGTCTAGGTCAGGCAAAGATCTGCTGCCCAGTTCTCTTGGTCTCTGTAGAACTCCTCCTACATGGTCTGTAACCTCTTCTAAGGGAGGCCTTGGACACAGAAAGCCTTCCATGAAGTGAACAATATCTGTTCTGCTGCCAATTCTGACTCTGTGGCCTCCAAAAGAACATCAAAACTCAAGAGCAGTGGTTGAACCTGTTCTACTTACAAGATCATGGACAATACTCAGAAAAGTGTCTTCACACAGGGTGTCTTCATGTGTATTTTGGCTTGATGAAACCCACCCACTTTCCAGTGATACCTGTGGGCCATGGACACTTTGCCATCCCTAAGAATTCCTTCTCTGAGCATACCCTGGAAACCCTAAAATGACTCTACAATCTCCTTTCCAAAGAACAGAACAGTTTTCCCCATGTGTGTGTCAATGAGGGGGATGGAAGGTCATCCCTGGGAATCAGGACATCCTCTGTAGCAGGTCTACATGGGGCCAAGGCCACAGCTAATCCCTTGCCATGGATCCCCCATTTCATCCTCAGTGACCCTGCACTCTGGATCCACTCAGCACCCCAGAGTTCAGTGTTGTAAACTGAGACTGAGGTGCTTGCACATGGCCAGGACTTGAATACACAGGTTGCCAAGTCCCACAGGGCTGCTCAGGTGAGAACTTATCTTCCCTGTATCTGAACTAGTACTGGACTCAGTGTCTCTGAGTGGCTGGTGGTTAAGCCTAGGGATATGTGTTCTGGACTTCCTCTTGTCTCTGGGTGCCTCTGGGCCCCTGTGTGTGCCAATGAGTCCTGGCCTGAGCTGCTGACAGCTGGGTGTTTACAGTTGAGCTTCCTGATGCATCTGAACCAAATGAACCATCCTCTCCATATGTTTCCACATGGTTCCCTGACATGGGGTCCTGGTGCTGGAGCCACTAGCCCCGGGAAAGCAGCGTAGCATGTTCCTTGTTCACTCTCTCGAGCCAGCCATCTATGTAGGCCAACTTTCACCAGACCACAGTGCCTGGTGATCAGAGCCTTCAGAGTTCTGTTCGGACTTGTCACTAAGGAAGTGTGGTCATGTGCTAGGGTCCACAATTGACGCTCCCCCTCTGATGCCTGCTTTTTATTGTGAGCTAATCTGTGTCCTCCTTAGAAACAGCAAGTTAAAAAACTAGCAAAATGTGTGTGTTTTTAGACTTTTTCATCCATAAGATCCTTTCCCTTGAGAATGAGGTACACAATTTCTTCATTTAGAGATTTCTCAAATTTTATTTTGACTGTCTTTTCTGGACTTATGTTAGTTTCATTGCATTATCATTAAGGAGCATGGAGATGTTCCCAGAATGTCCATAATAATTTTCCTTGAAGGATATGAACTGTTTCATGTTATAACACCCATGTGTCCAGGAAAGGAGGATTCATAGCAAGTTTTACTCTCACATGCCCATGAATGATCATTTATTCATCCTTGGAAGTTTACCTCAGCCACACACTGTAGTGCTCTGTATTCTGACCTCCTTTGAGAAGGGACATCAGGTGGTGATGGCAAGGGGAGGCTTTGCAAGGCTGTGGACATCATCACCCCATGCTGAGGAAGGACACATGGGCATCCCTCCTGGGGAATTTGTCTCCTAGTCACTGTTTTCACTTCCTGTTCTCCCATACTAAACGGACCATGGGCTTTGTGTCCCTGCTGGGTAGTTTGCCTTTCCTAGAGGTCATGGCACTGAGCCTGTTCAGTCTCGATGCTCTTGGTTGGTCTCCTTCAAGCAGAGTCTCTGTGCTAGGCTCTCCACATACTGCTGCTTATTGGTGGTGGAGCCACCACATACTCTCATGGTGCTGAAACCACCAACTGCAACTTGTTCATGCATCTATCACCCATCTACTGATCCCATTTGTTCTGTTTCTGGGTTGGCCCTAGAAAGCCAGCTGCCACAGCCATTCTTATACACGGTCTTGAGGGGACATAGACTTTTATTTCAAAGAACAAGTACTTAGATGTGAAATTGCCAGATTATATGTCTTGTGTGTGATTAGCTTACAAACTGTTAAGGTACACTTGGAAGCAATTTTAAAATCAGTTAGGTGGTTGTTATCTTTTTGGTACTGAGGATTGAACTTATGACCTCAGGTTTGCAAAAACTTATACTGCTGAACTAAACCTCCAACCCTGTTTTCTTATTTTGTTTTGCTTTGTTTTGTTGTGTTTTTTATGCTATAATATGTTATGTTATGTTATGTTATGTTATGTTATGTTATGTTATGTTATGTTGTGTTACACTATGTTTAGTGTTGGTGAGGATTTTGAGTCTCCTTCAGTGCATTTTCAGTGCTTTCTGTGTTCATTTTGTAAAACTCACCTGATAAACTATGACATATCACATAATCCTGGGTAATTTAATTTTGGAAAAAATTTAAAAGTAAACAAGAGCCAGGTTTGGTAGTAAACATCTCTAATGCCAGAAGTTACAAGTCTGAGGAAGCAAGATTGCTGTGAGTTGATGTCAGGCTGGGCTACAATGTGAGTTCAATGAAAGCCTAAACTTCGTAGCAAAATCCTGTCTCAAAAATAAATAAACAAATCAAAATAAAAGATACATTTAAAAAGGTTTAAAAAGACACAAAAGTCATCTATAAATCAACAAATCAAGTCTTCCTGAATTTTTCTTACATATGTACTTTAGTCAGCACACTGAGCATTAGGTTTACCCTGAGGTAGACATTGATCTACTGCCAAGAAGTTGAACTGTTTCAATTTTTTGACCTTTTTACTGAAATTAATGTATATATGCTACTGAATACACAATCTAAGGATTTGGATAGCATAGTATAAAGAGAATTTGATGGTTCTTTTTATTTTTGTACTAACTTTATATATGGAAGCAGGATTTGAGCAAAGGATTACTGTATTTTGGAAAGACTTTCTTGTCTTATTTTAATGTAACTCAATTACATATTAATAAGGACCACATAAAAGATGCTACTGTTAAGTCTATAAAAGAATAAAATACAGTAGAATAATCAGAGAATAACATTGGCTACTGCATTGTGCACAATGATTCCTTAGTGATCTATATTTTCATACATTTGTAAAATTTGTTAATGTTTTTTACAAATTTTAAAGCATGATCTCACTAAGATTGTGAGTTTCCCAGGCCAGGCTTAAACCTTTCCTTAATCAATCTCCCTCCCTCTCCCAAAGTGCTACAATTGCAGGTACTATCTTGAGTTGGTAATCAGCAGTAATTTTGTGCATTCATAGAATTAAATATTTGGCTTTGATCTTTAGACACTTGCAGAAAAGAGTGGATCTAGTTAAGCCATCTACCAACTTCCTAACTGGCAGTTTTTTCACAGTGAGTAGGTTTGAAAATCCCATTAACACTGTTGGTAGTTTCTCTGCTTTGTAACTGTGCTCATTATGCCCTTCAGAATATCACTGCAAATGCCTTCTGCACTGGGACTGAGACTTGGTGTCCTTGAAGCACATTGTGTTTTTTTTTTTTAATCCCTCATGGATTTTGATGATTGTTTGAAGTCAAACCACAAGAAAAATATGAAATCTAATGCCAGTTGGGACACACTGCCCTCCAGAAAGATAGGACAGTGTTAAATATTATTTTTTCTACCGTTGGACTTTCCAAGTTTTTTGTTTTGCATTCAGTTTCTACGGATTGAATACTGAGATTTGCACTTAGCTCCATGGCCTTCCACAGTTAAAATTCTTTTTATTTTCATCCAGGTTCTGGATAAGTGGCTATATTGCTTAGGCTGTCCTTAAATTTGTGATGTTGCTGCCTCAGCCTTCCAGACTGCTGGCATTACAAGACACTCCAACAGACCTGGTTTCATCATAGTGTTGTTAAAAACTCATAGGCTGAGCATGGAATGTTGAAAATGCCTGCAATGCCTGCACTCAGGAGGCTGAGGCAGCAGGATTCCTGGGAGTTCCAGACAAGCCTGCAACACACTCTGAGTTCAGCTTAGGCAAGAGCTACACAGGAAAATCTTGACCAAAAACTGAAAAAGAAAAATAAAGAAAACTAAAGGAAAGGGAAATGAAGGAAAGTGGAGGGGAAGGGAGAGGGGTGGGAAGGGAAGGAAAAAGGAGAAACAAAACAAAATTCCTGGTGACTGTATGAGTTTTTCTCTACTGGGCTGGCCTTTTTAATCTGTGGTGCAATTCTTGCAGTATAGGACTCTTTGAGTGTTGTCACTTTATTATATACCAGAAAACTATGTATTTTGTTGCCTCTAACTTTAATATTTTTTCCATGGTGATAGGATGACTCCTTTTCTTTCCCTGTGCATTTTCATTTTGTTTTTTCTATTTCTAAGAAAACGGCACTGATATTTTGACAGGAATGGCATTTAAACACCTGGTTGCTTTGGGTAGCATGTACGTGTCGATGTCGCTCCTGGCCGGCAGGAAGGACACACGACAAAGTCTGGCAGTGGACAACCTTTTCTTTTATTTTCCTTCTCCGTACAGCCTGCCCTGGGATCGCTCCCAGCCGAAGCCTCCTTTGGTCCGCTCCCCGCGGCTCCTTCTGGGCTTCTACTTCCGGGCTTCTTCTTCCTCCCCAGGGGTGGCACCAGTATATATACGGATACAGTGTCCAATCATGTTAAAGTAAGCAAGGCAAGCTGATTGGCTAACATCATCAGTTGCCAGGCAGACTATATTGTTGAGCGGGTTGCTTACGCGGTAAGCAGGAAACTAACGTGCTCGATGGGAGGGGTAATCTACCTCAGGCTTTACTCTTTACTACAGGCCTCACGTCCGCCAAGTGAGGCGACCGGGCTCGGGGCTGCGGCTCCCAACATGTACGTTATAACAACATTAATTTTTCCCATCCACCATCACAATCTGCCTTTTCTTCTCTTAGTGCTACTTCACTCATTGCTTCAGTTTCTACAATTTTCTGAGAACAGGTGTGCTTGGTTTAAATTTTACATAAACATTAATTCGTTTAAATGAATTATGAAATGAATTGTGTTCCTTGTACTTGGGGCTGCTGTTTGTTTGAAGCACATCGATATGAATTGATTATGACTTGTGGATTTTGTACCTTGAAACTGAAGTTATTTGCCAATTTGTTCTAAAAGTTGTTCAGTGGAGTTTTAAGTTTCTTATATGAAATGTATCCTCAGGAATCAGAGGCACCTCTTAATTCTTCCTTTCTGATTTGGTAAATTTTTGGATTCTTATTGTTGACTAATTCTAGGTCTAGGACTTCAAGTAGTGTGTTGAAAAGAGTTCAAAGCCTGGTCTTGTTCCTGACCTGAGAAGCTAATCTTGCAGCTTGTCAGCCTCTGAGCATGATGTCAGTGATGGGCTTGTCATGTCTGTTCTTTGCTCTGCTGAGATTCATTCCTCCTACACATGGTGTGTGAATGGTTCTTATCATGAAAGGGTGGTGAACTTTTGAATTTCTCAAAGTGATTTTTCCAAATCCCTTGAGGGGTTAGCTGTGCCTCATTCTGTGAATGTGGCAAGTGACACTGAATGATTTGTGCAAGTGGAACTATTGTAGCACCACTGAGGGTGAACCCAGTGTTTATTGTGGTGTTTAAATTTTGTATGTGCTGGTGAATTTAGCTGATGAGCATTTACTTGAATGTTTTTGTGTATGTTCATTAAGAACATTGGCCATTAGAGTATTAAATAATGCCTTTTTGAAGGCATTATGTTCCAGCTTTGTCATCAGAGTGACTTCATCATCTAAAAGAAATTGGTGGTGGTTCCCTTCCCTTGAAAAATTGTTAGTATTTATTCTTTTTCAAAATTTTATTTTGGAGGTAGGAAAATACAACAGAGCAAACAGAACAAAGCAAATTGAGACAATTCACTGAAATTGGTACAGAAATTCACAGCAGGGGCCATGATAACAGTAATAGATACAATAGTATATCTCATTATCTTCACAATTGGTTTCCATTCAATTAGTTATAGTGAAATCCAAAGAAACACAGAACATTTTAAAAACAGTCAAAAGATAATATTGAATAGAGCAAAACAATTAATCAGAACACAGCAAAAGATTAAAGACAACATTTGTTTTCAAACACAAGATAGAAAGAAATCCCCCATATTTTCTATATTGCACACAGTCATCTTCCCAAGAGATGCACAGAATTCTGCCTCTCCTTGCTAACCAAGGGTTGCTAAATGAGATGTATGGCTCTCAGTCCATGCGCCAGTAGGCTCACCGGAGATGCTGACTGGTTCTCCTCCTGGCTTGCACCAGGGGTGCTTGCCAGGAAAGCAGAATTGTCTTCTTGTTCAGCTCCCTAAGTCCCAACATGGCTAAATCCAGTATTTATTTTTTATAATACACTTCATACAAGTCAGCAGGGCATTTATCATATTCTGGCATTTGTTGTTGTTATTAAGCAGTTATGGTTGTTGACTCACTGCCCTTGTTTGTTAATGCTATGTCAAATGGTGTGTATTCTTCTGAGGATGTGGGTCAGGGATGCAATAGGAGATCATGTACTGATTAAGGGTCACATCACATTTTACTTAGGCACATAGCAATTTAATTTTGTATCTTCAAGCTTCCCCTACAGTATATATTTTTGTGAGTAATCTGTTAAGTTATTTAGTCTTTTAAAGCACATTGTTGCAGGTGCAGTTACTCCTGGAGGACACTGGGGCAGGCTACGGCCAGGTCTCTTATTTCAGGCTTTGTACTCTTGCCTGCCTGCAGTGTCTCCACCTCCTGACCTGCTTCCTGTAAAAACCTGTCCTGCTTCACAGCTGTGGTGAATCCACACGTGGCAGTTGAGATCTCACCTGGGTGGAAGACATTCAGTCAAGGTAGGCTCTGAAACATGCTGATCTTCTTGTACAGAGTTCCCTTGAGTGAGCCATGGGGCCTCAGGACTGCAGGGAGGAGCTCTGGCAGCAGGGTCACAACAGCCCTCTCTTATCCAGCATGCAGTGTATGCTGTTTGCTAAGAAGCTGACTGATGGATCAGGAGTCCTGGACCTGAGCGTTTCTTGCACATGGTACACTACTAGGTGCCGTGGTGTTGTCCACATCTGCATGGTCCATCTTCCCCTGACTTCATATCTCTACAGAGATCTGAGCAGCCCCAGGCTTCCACTTCCTGGCTCCAAATCTATGATGAGTTTTAGTGTGAATTTGATGATCAGGAAATTCAATTTATATGCATTTAACCTAGAAATTCCACTTCTATGGCCTCATTATAAAAAATAAAATTGAGAGACATGCATGATCTCTTCTTATTCAGTTATGAGTGTGGATAGTTATAAACCATGAATGTACCACAGCAGAGCTGCTGAGCCAATTCTAAACTTATAGTCACAGAAAATGCTGAAAGAAGGCCATGTCCTAGACCATGTCCTGGATCCTACCTGAGATGATAGAAGAGCTCATAGCCTGGCCCTCTCTCCACCCAGCAATGAAGAGACCGAGGCCTGAATAGCAGGTGAGGACAGAAGAGAGGGGCTCCTGGAGGGCAGACCACTGAACCAGGGGGGAAGCCTTTTTGGTATTTTTCCCATTTTTCCATTCCATTGCAGTATTTATAGTGTTCTATTCAATATTCCTTTTATTCAAATCAGTTAATATTTAATTGTGGCTAATTTCTTGAACAGGTATGTGAAAATGGGTGATTTAATGTCATTATATATACTGAAAGTTATGCAGAATACAGACACTTCAAATATCACTGTAAATATAAAATAAGGAGGCTTGGTATTCACAAGCAAATGCATCATTCATGACTAACTTTAAAAAATTCCAACACATAAAGCCATGAGGATCCTGCTGTGGAGGGTGTCCCTGCCCTTCCTACCTTAAAAGCCACTGTGCTGACCTGTGTCTGCTACTGCCATAGGACAGCAAGAGTTTTTCTTCAGTGTCTATTTTCCAGCAAGGAAGTCCTGAATCTTCCTGCTTTCAGGCATCGCAGGGAATGTGCAGCTTGCACAGGAACCTAGCACTGCCTGCCTTACAGCCTTTTCCCCACCTCATCCATGCTGCAGCCCTGCAGGCAAGGGAAGGGAGAGCAGCCAGGATGCAGCAAAAACTCTGATTCCTCAGCCCCAGGGGCCTCAGTTCCTGGTCCTGGTCTCAGTCTTCACCAGGATTCAAGTGCTATCCTGAATTCATCTGGCTTAGTGGGCAGGGCACCCACTCTGCACCTCTGGGGATGAAGACCACAAAGACCACTGTCTTCAGTGACCCTTCTATTCTGCAAATTTTGCTACTATCTTTGAGACTGAGGGAGTGGCATTGGAGCAAAACACAATATTTTCATTAAATTTCTTGTTGTTGTTATTTTTTATGGCTTCTTTGTTTATTTAAGCATATATTTAGAACTGCGTTTTGCCAAAAAACATTTCCTTGTCTTTTCATTACCCAGTTAACAGAAGTTTTTACAGATTCCTACTGTAGTTCAAACCCTATGTGTTTAAATGCTGAGAATCCACTCTCAAACTTGGTAGAATGAAGGAAGCAAAGCAGAAACTGAACTTGGGGACACTGCTGTGCCTTCCAGCATTTTGTACAGCAAACCCTGACTCATGCTTGTTTACCCATAACGTATGGGCTTCAGTACCAACTGAATCTGCCACTGACAAATGAGTTTCCTACATTTACTTCAAACAATCTCATTTCCCCTCAAATTGCTAAGCACAAGGTCTAAGGATTCTTACACCCAAACTTGAAAAATAATTTCCAGTAAACAAGAGAATGCTACCCATCCTGAAATCATGATGGGATTTTATGTAATGACATAGTCTGATCCACACCCAGGCAATCATGAGCTAAGGGGGCAGAGATGGCTTGTGCAGATAGAAACACCTTGGAATTGTCAACCAGCAGCAGCATCAAGCAGGGAGCCGAGCTGCTGAACCCTCACATTTGGGTGATGAAATTGTCTGGTGGGTTTTGCCTTGGGTTTATATGAGGTGGCTCAGTAAATCTAGGTTGCTACAGTGCAGTGCAAATGGGAAGTCATGTCCATGTAGCATTGATTTGGAGTTATTCTTTTGCAATTGTGAAACCTGCATGCATGAGGTTCCACACCTCTGCCATTGCAGACTCACCCACAGGCATTATTTCCATGACTTGTAAAGGGTCAGTATATTTACACAACATGCAGAGTGCTGTTCTCAGTCTTGTTTTTCTCAGACTTGTGCATTTTCAATCATTTCTTCAAAAGGAAGCTAAATGATTTAGTTTAAGCAAACTTCAATTGTGTGGCCGTGCTTCTGTGTGATGTCCTTGCTGACAGACCTGAAAAGGAAGTGAGGTGGACCAGCTGGGGGTTCAGCTCCACAGGGATACTCTGCTCAGCTGTGTCAGTCAGGGCTGCCCGTCACCTGATTGCCCACTCTGGCATCCAAATGCCACTGCTTGGTGTTGTCTCTGTTGTCAGGAAGCACTGGTTTGCAGTGTAGACTCCCAACGCACTGGTTAGCCCATGATAAACCATGCTGTGCTATGAGTTTTTCACCCCTAGACCTGCACCTCTATGGCCCTGGGAAGAGTTCCCTCCAACAATCATGCACAGAATTCTGCAAACACCTCTCTTATGCATTCTCTACGTAAAGGCTAGGGAGGGTCCCAGTTCCTTTCTCCTTCAAACAGTACTGTGAATCAAACTCTTGAAAAGAAATCTTGACAATTTGTGTATCATCCTGTGTTTGAGAAACCTTTCTTCTTAGTCCTGTGAGGTCTAAGGATGGCTCTGTATATAGCTGTGATGGGAGCTGTAGGACAGGACTCTGCTCTGTACCCCATGTTCTCTCCAGTTCTGTTCAGATCCTGCGTTAAAATGTGCCATTGGATGGGACACAGCACATCACAGTGACTTGTGCCTGCGTGAATCAACTTTGGGAGGCTGAATGTTTTCTACACCTGTTGGCCACAGGAGGTGATTTCCTTTTGAAATAAAAGACTTCCTCACTTCTCTCACAAAATGGACTGGTGAGACCTCTTTTACTCTGCTAATTCAAACCCTGTGAAGGTGAAGCACTTTCAGCACCAATCATAGCACTAAACAATGAACCAATCAAAGATGCTAGGTTTAGCTGGCTCTGTGACTTCATGAGGCTGTGATGGGGACACCCAGATACAAACCATAAAACCTTCTAAAGTAAGTCCACTGAAGATGCCCATGCTCTGTACTAGAAGATGATTCCTTGCCTTAGTCCAGGGTTTATCTTATTTTATTTTATTAATTTATTTTTTAAGACTCTCACTGTGTAGTTCAGGCTGGCCTTCAATTCACTATTTAAATTAGGCTGACTTAGAACTTGTAACAATCCTCCAGCCTCAGCTTCCTAAGTGTCAGGATTACATGCATGTACCATCACACCCAGCTATTGTTTGTTAAGCTGTATTTATTGATTTACTTGAGACTTCTCAATTAGTTAACTTTGTTATACTTCAGTACACAAAAATGCTAATAAGTGTAATAAAATTCCAACCCAATGTAAACAACTTAGCAACTTAGCAAGGCCCTGTCTGTTAATAAATTATGATAAAAGGACCAAGGCACTGGATTCAATCTTCAGCATAGCAAAATTAAATAAATCTATAAATAAACAGACTTTCGTATAAAATAATCTATAAGTAAACAATACTGCTTAGAAATAAATCTATAAAAAAACAAAAATTCTTCTCAATAAATCTATAATTAAATAAAGCTTTTGTGGATAGCTCAGATGAGAAGTGTTTTAAAAACAATTTTATTTCATTATAATTGACATACAATAAACTAACAGGTTTAAGTACAAAATTGGATGAATCTTGACATGGGCCAGGGATATAGCTCAGTGGCAAAGTGCTCCCTGGCAAGCACAGAGTACTGAATTGGGTTCCTGGTACCAAAAATAAATAATACTGAAACTAAAAACAAACAAAAAATCCTCTAGGAATCTTGTCATACATGAGCACCTTGAAAATAATCACCGAAGTGGTGATGTATACGTGACCTTCATATTTTCCTTATGGCTCCTTATAATTTCTTCCTTCCATTCTAAGCAATGTGTCTGTTTTTTGTCTCTGGGAGAAACTTTGTATTTTCTAGAGGTGACAGGTCTGTAACCACACAGGATGCAGAAGGTTTTTGTTTTTGTTTTGGGGGGAGCTGGTAGAGTTTATTCAATCCCCATAACCATGTTAGGTTTCCTAAATGCTGCTTCTTGTCAGTGGCTGAGCCATCACATCCAATTGTGTGGATGAACCACAGATCATCATGTGTCCTTCAGCTGAGGCCCTTTTTGGTGTTTCCAGTTTTGTGCTAAAATTAAAGTTGCTGTAGTCATTCTTGTGTTTGTATAGCTGTAGCACTGATTTCCAAGGGGAAGATACTCAGTGTGCAGTTGAGTATTTCAGGTCTTGCTTGTTTAACTCAGAAATTGTTTAAGTGTCTTTCAAGTAGTTGTTCAAAGCAGAGTAAAGATTTGTGGCTCTTCCTGTGACTATTTTTAAACCCTGTTCTTTTTTAACTCTTGTTCATTTATTTTTCGGACTTTTTCAGTTCATTTTATAAAATTTACCTGAGGAAAGTTTCTTTCTATTACCTAAATTTCAGCATTTTTTGACTTTAGATAGAATTTTAAAGGTGGAAATAACCCAAAATACTGTATATATGCACATATGTAAATCTCCTATAATTTTCAAATCACAAAACTTCTGCTATGTGATGATTAACTTCATTGTCAACTTGATGGGCTTGAGAGCTGTCCAAGAGATTAGTAAAGTGTACTTCTCAGCTCATCTGTATGGGTCATGGAGGAATGACAATAGGTACTCCATCTGGTCTCTGGCTTCTTCCTCCCTGGTGCTGTCCCTCTACTCTGCTTCCTGGCCACCCTGAACTACTTAGAGCACTATACAAGAATGTAAATATGAGATAACAAACTGTAAGAATTATACAACAAAAACAGTGGTTCTCTGCTCTGCTCCACACTGCCTGCCACTTTTGCTGATGTCTTGAACATGTACATTCTCTGACCTTGGGAGCTCACCCAAGAAAATCTTCTGAGTTCCCAAAGCAGGCCAACAAGTGTTCCCACAGTGCCCATGAACAGCCCATGTAACCTTCAGCCAATTCTTCAGCATCTCCAAGGAGAACATGGCCCTTTTGTGTTCTCTCCGTGACTCTGCAGTTGGCCATTCTAATCCTACTTTGTAAATCCTTTATGTGTGACACACACACACATACACACACACACACACACACAAACACACACACACACACACAGGCACACACACAAATTAAATCTGACCCTCTGGTGAACCCTGACACAAACTGCCTCTAGCTACCTGTGCAACCTCCCATGAACAATTTGATGCCTCACTCATGTGAAAAATCCAAAGCAGAACTGTAGCAGTGCTGTGCCAAGTATGGGGTAGTTAACGGAGGTGTTGATATGAGGCCCACTGAGTTAAAATTCTGTCCACAGGTTTGTCATTGGAAAAGATATTAAATGTTGGTGTCTTGTCTCACACAGCTATGAAAAGGAAGATAATTCCTAACTCCTATTCTTGTAAGAATTAACGTATGTAAAGCACCTCAGAGAGGGCCTAGCCTCACACCTGTAAGTGTTACATATGCTTGTTAGTATGTTGTATTAACATGTAAACATATGTTTTAGTTATGAAGCCATCAGATGACAGATACTGAAAGCACTCATTTCTCTGTAATAAAAGAAGGGCAACAACACAAATAACAATGGCATCTGAGCACTTGATGTATGTTAGGAAGCATGGGAAGAGCTCTGCAGGGTTTTCATTGGATCTTCACAACAGTGACAAGAGATGAGTATTGCCATTCATCCCAGTTTGTTTTTTTAATGGAAAAAACCCCGCCTTATTTCAAAGCAAAATAATAGGAGAATAACAGTAGCGGAAATTGAAGCTCCCTAAAGAGAAGCAGTGTGCCTAAGGTGTCAGGCCCGGGAAGATTTGAGTCCAGACATCTATAAATTCCAAGCCTCAGACTCAGGCCACTCCTCTGCTTCCTCTCACAGCAGGCCTGGGGCTCAGTCTCCTAGAAGCTCAACCTGCAGCCACACCCAGCGTCAGAGAAACCCTAACCCCCACTGCCCCGCCCACCGCCTCATTCTTGCCTACTGGAGGGCTCTGCACCTCCTGGGTCCCAGCTTCTGGCCCCGCCACTCACATTGCTTGGCCCCACCCCCTGGCCACCAGCGAAGATTACACTCCACCCGGCCCAACCTGGGCGGCCCGCACCCAGGGACGGTCCCTAGCCACTGGCCTCCGCATCCCACTCAGTCCCGCCCCGCCCCCGGCCTCGCTTCACAGTGCATGCAAGGAGTGGCCATTTTGCCACTAGTGAACCCTCCTGGAGACCTCAGCACTCTTCCTTCCTTGGCCTAGGCTGTGGCTGGGCTGGGACTGGAGTCTGGGCCAGGTAGGCAGGTGGCAGCTGGTATTGAGTAGTTGCGCGGCCCGGTGGCCCCGACTTTAGAGGCGCAGGTGCCCTTGGTGGAGGGGCCAGGGAGGCAGCTGGCGTGGCACTGCGGCGACCTAGCCTCAGGTCTTCAGGGCCCTCCTTTCCTCCCTCCTCTCTGTCGGGGTCCGCATGGCCAGGCCTGGCACGTGGCCCGAGATCATTGCCCCCCCCCAGGTGCTGTTGGGAGTCCAGCCCTGGTGTGGGACCTGTGGGAGGGCAGCTCGGGGTCTCACATGGTCTCTGCTCTCAGTGAGCCTGGCCCTGCTGAGCCGCGAACATTTACCCCAACAGGATGATTTTACTCCACTTGGAGCTCCTCCCTGCAGACTGAGAGAGGACCTAGATGTTCTACTAAGACAGCAGTTATTCTTCTACCTGTACATGCTTTGTCTCCAGTCCATTCCATTGATAAGGGCTTTCTGCTTGTTTTAATATTGGTGCCTCTTGGGTGTTTAAGCTTTGTGAGGAGTCTGAATGTGGCATGAGACTTTGAGGGATGACGAAGTGTGATCAGCAGTTTAAAAATTTAAATCCACAAAAAATATAATTCACCCACATTGTTGAACCTGTTGCAGAATACCCATCTTGTCAGTATTCCGCTGTCTCTAACCATACTCCCCATTCTGCTCAAATCATTTATGTATTTGCATACTGTTGAATATTTATATTAAATGCATAGGTAGAGTTTTACTTAGTTATCCTGTTACTGACCATGTACCCAAGTCTAGTTCCTCTTAGAAAAACTACATTGAGCATATATCTTTTTTTCTTGGGATAAATTCCAGACATTGGAAATAGTAAATCAAAGATCTGTGTTCTTTCCCCGGTACTTGATATGAATTGCTTCGTAGACAAGACATGTTAACAATAGACACCTTGCAAAATTTAGGTATTTGCCCAATTATCTGGAGAAATTTGGAGTTCAGCAAGGTGTTAAGTCATTTTCTGTACCAGCTGAGAGGCCACAACCTACTGTTGGATTTTATTTTTAACTGATGTACCATGTTCATCCTTTTGTTTTGATTGATTCTATTCTGTTTTATTTCATTTAGTTTTATCCTCTATACAATTTTAAAAAAACCACTTTCTTGCAAGGCATGGTGGTGCATGCCTGTAATCCCAGCACACAGGAGGGTTAGACATGAGGATCACAGGGAGTTCAAGCCTAGCCTGAAATACTTGTTGAGTCAAGGTCCGCCTGCAGTACATAGCAATACCTTGTCTCAGAGGAAAATAAAACAAACAAACAACCAATTTTTCCTCTTTTTTATTTTAATGTAGCACAGGTAGATATTAATAAAGTATGAAAACACATTTATAAATAGATTAAATTTTTTCATACCAGAATAGTGGTTAATAAAATGTGTTCAATAATCCCAGGGATTCCTGTATGAGCTATATGACCATGCACTTTAAAAATTTGTTGTTTTTTGTAATTTTTGAGACAGTCTCTAAATAATTTACTCTGCTCTCCAAGTTGGGTTTAACCTTGTGGCCATCCTTCCTTTCCCTCCCAGAGTGCTTGGAGTACAGGTATAGGATACCTCCTTTGGTAATTCACAATATTTATGAATGTTTGTGGGGTAACATGTGCTTTTGATCTATCGCTCCTTCGTAGAAAGAATCAATCTAGTTAATGTGCTACCAACTTACTAACCTACAAATACTTTCACAGTTATTACAACTGCAAATCCCATTGTTTAACAGATTTGAAAGCTATCCTTATTAACTGTAGTCACCATGCAGTTTAGTAATCATTGAAAATTTCTTCTCCATTGTTAATGAGACTTCATATTCTTGGATGAAAATCCTCCTTTCCCCATCCTTCATGGAACTGATCATTCTGTAAAATTAAAGTGCCCAAGAAAGATGTGGAGGCTCAAGCTGCTTGGGGCACACTGCTATCCAGAAAGACCAGGTGATGGTTTTCTGCAGCCCTTCATCTTGCTCCCAACTTTTTTTTTCCTTAACTCAATTCTGGGAATTGAATGCAGGCCTGGGCACTGAACTACTGTAAATTGTGTTTTTAAATTTCTTTTTTATTTTGAATCAGGGTTTGCAATAAGTAAGTACAATGCTGAGACACAATTCTTGGGCATAGATACTTACATGCCTGTATATGGACACACATTGATGTCAGAGACATTTCATTTTCAAAACCAAGATCCTCCATGCACACATCCTTCTCTCATCAGTGTATTACTTCATGATCGGATTCCTTTTCCTCCTTCCTTGTGGGCCCAGAGAGATTGAGCTCAGCATCCCCGTAGCTTTCCCTGGTTCTCATGACCCACTCTGATGCCTTGAACTCTCTATGTGGAGTGTAGCAAGGCTCCCAGTTTCCTCCTGCTTCAAACAGTTCAGTGAACCACAATCTTGAACAGAAAGCTTGAAAAGTTATGTGGATCTCTGTGTGGGATAAATCTCTATTCTGAGCACTGCAAGGTCCAGGGACACCTGTGTAGAGCTGTGATGGGAGCTACTGGACAGGACTCTTCTCTGCAAACCATGTTCTTCAGTGCTGTTCAGCACTTGCCTTAAAACCTGTCATCAGATGGGGACTCAGCACATATCATGGATGTGTGACTCCATGAATCAGCTTTGGGAAGCTCAGCATTTTATACATTTGTTTACATATGGTGATTCTCTTTTGAATTACAAGAAGTATTCACCTCTCACAGATGGACTCATGACACCTCTTGTCACATCTAATACAAACTATTTATCTGTCTTCTGCTTGTAAGCAAAGATTTCTTATTGTGGATTTTACATTATTCTTGTTTCTGCTTTTCAAATGTAAGGAATCAGATCTTTCTCTCTCCCTTGTATCACTGAAATCATGGGAAAGCTTTTCCAACATGGAAAGATGAGTAGATACACAATAGTCTTTACATTTTACCTGTAAATTTTGGTCTACCTGGGATTTTGTCTTCTACCGAAGAGCAATAGCAGCCAGTCTCCTCTAGGAATATTTGGCCAAACATAATCTGATGCATGAATATTAAAGACCCAGAGTACTAAATCACAGGGTGAAAAAGTCAGAGTAGGTGGGGAGTAGCAAGAGAGTACAAATTTATGGAAGGGTCCCAAACTGAGCAGAGTCCTGGAACTCAATGGATGTGGAAATTGTACAAATTAGTGATGTGATGAAGTGCTACTGAATTGAATATGTTGAAATGCACGGTATCTTAACTTTTAATTAAAATTACCTTAGAGTTTGATGTTGAGAATAATTATAGACATAGGAATAAAAATCAAAACTGAAAGAAATACAAGGGGAGGGATTTCAAGAGGATGGGAAGGGAAAAGCAGGTGCTTTGCAGGACTTGGCCCTAAGTGGAGTTCAAGACACCTGTCATGATGTGAGTAAAAGTGCCAGTTATGGAATTCCTTAAGACAGGGTGCCTGACCCTAATTTTCACTTTGACCCCAGAGCTGGTGAGGTCACTGGAGGTGCAGATGACCAAAGCTCTGCAATTGGGACTTGAAGTTAGTCAGGTACCTGCCCTGCATCAGCAGAAGGAGAACAATCACCAAGTGTCCTTGCTACTTGCAGGCCCCAGAACTTCCCAGTGCCTGTCACAGATAACTCTGTGCACAAATCCACCCCAGCAACGTTTCTCATTGAGCTTTGACCAACTCATTTCTGCATGCCTCAGGGTTGCAGGATGTCCCAAGACTGGTAGTCTTTCTCCTTGTCAAGTGTCCCATGCACTCCTCAGAGGCCCACAGGCCAAAGCCAAAATCTTCTGAAGGCAGTGCTTAGTTTCAGTGAGCTTAGGTTGGTCCAGTTCAGCTGGGACATCTTGTAGAATTGGATACCAGCCTCCTGCTCCAGTTGCAGAGAGCCCAGCCTAGCCTTCTCTCTGCCTTGAATGGGACAGTGCTGGTCAAAGAAGCCTTCCCCTGCTGATAGTAGTCCATAAAAGTGCTGTGACCACCTGTCCTCCATTCTTTAGGAAAGCATGAATCCATCTTCCTTTCCCACCCTTGTGGTGTTGTCTCTGTGAGAAAGAGAATGGTGTCTGCAGTGTTACTCTACTTGTGCTTACTCTACAGGGTTGGTGCACTGTAAATATCTGTGAAGTGAGTGGTCAGAGGGAGTGTGTTCTGCCTGCCATTCCTTCCTCTTCAGTTCATATAATGATGCATCATTCCATTTATGTGTGCCTTCTCTCAATACCTCTTCCCCTATTATGTATTCAGAGGCCAGGAAGTTAGGCACATTCCCAGTAATGTGGGTAGTACCTGATCTGTTCTCTAGAGGGATTTGTGTCGTGGATAACATGGAATCACAAGAGAACAGTGGCTACATTTGCTCTGGTCATTGCATCATGATGACAGCCTAGTAAATTGGTGGTTAAAGGCACTCACCATCTCTTTTTATGATGTCTGTGTGAACCTGTATCCTATGGTATCCCCCCAGAGATTCCTGCTGTAGATATCTTGGAAGCCCATGGAACGACTCTCCAGTGTCCTTCAAAATGAAGGGAACAGCATCAGTCAAGTGACAGATCCATGGTAGGAGGCAAGGCTTTTCCAAGGCTAAGAAAAACCAGCAGTGCTGACAGGGTCACAGCTCTGAGGAGAAAGATCTGGATTTAGAAAGAAATCCTCCTCCTGACTTCCTATGTAAACCTAGACAAGACACTATGCCTCAGGTGTTTCACAGAGTGTCCCCATGCACTATAGAGGTCATCCTGGCATCTACTTCCTAGACATTATCACCAGTCTGAGATGACAATTGTAATGCCTGTTGGCTAGTGTTTTGTGTACAGAATTAGAGGTTAAATCCAGGAATAGGTGTGATGAACTTGGAATACAGTGCTGCCTGGTGGTAGAAATGACACTGACCTCCTGGACTTATTCTCTGGTGGCATCGTAAGGGGGCAGAAGTTCTCCAATTCAATAATCTTTATGTTCCCTAAGCATCACAATTTCTTCTACGTACTGGTGCTATGGCCTCGAGTCAGGACATCACACAGGCTATGCAAGCACTATGAATGGAGTTGCACCCTCAAAACTTCTAGAATTGCTTCTACATTCACACCTGTGTGAATTAGCACTCCCATGACCTGACTCCTACTCAATAGCTGACAGATGAACTTCTGATACCAAAAGCTGAGTAGCCCATTCCCTACATTATGAGCCTCACTTAGTGAATTGTTTTTATTATTATTATTATTATTATTATTATTATTATTATTATTATTATTATCAGTGTTGTTATATTGCATTAGCAGTGCTGAAATTGAGCCCAGGGACTCATGCATGGTAAGCAAGTATTCTACACTGAGCTCTCTCCCCAGTTCCTGACTCACCCTTAAATAACTGAATATGGCAGACATCATGTGATGCAAATACAAAGGTTCACACATTAAAATAACTGTGACCCATCTTCTGTTCTTTCCCTCTTATGTTCTCTCTTACATTTTAGTATTCATTTTTCTCCCTCTCTGCATCTCTGGCTGTGGGGAAGACACTGCTATCTCTGAAGCTTGCAAGAGGAGAGGCTGATGAGCTTTGAGTGAGAAAAGGGAAAACAGTCCAAAAGGCATCAGGCTTTTGCCTTGGGTCCTGCCTGTAAGCAAGGGACAGAGCCTGAGAGCAAATTCTGCCCTAGTGCCATCTCCCCTGAGCCTGTCTTCACAGAGATATGATGGTAGCAGGCCCAGAAAAGCCTCCTGGATTCCTGATACACATATTACTAAAAAAAAAGAAAAAAAACTTCATAGATTAAAAGACAAAGGATGGAAAACAGCTTTCCATGAAACAGGAAACCAGAAAAAAGCAGGGTAGCTATTCTGCTGGCAGAAAATTTGAACTTTAAACCTAAAATGTTTAAAGGAGATAAAGAAGGCCACTACATACATGTAAGTGAGAAACTTCAAGAGGAAGAATTACAAATATATATGCACAAAATACAGGAGCACCCATCTATATGAGACAAATACTAATGGACATGAAAAACCAAACACAAGTATATAATTGCAATAGGAGACTTTAACACCCCACTGTTAAGGTAGATAAATGAGACAAAAAGTCTGCAAAGAAATAACAGCACTAAATAATACCTGTGAGCAAATGGACTTTATGGATGTTTACAGAGTGTTCCACCCAACAACATCATAATTTATATTAGAATACACATTCTTCTTAGCTGTACATGGGACCTTCTCCAAAATAGATCATATATTAACCGATACAGCATGCTTAACTAAATGCAAAAGGAACAAAATTATCCCACGCATAATATCAGTTCATATCTCAATAAAATTGGAAATCAATTGCAAAAAAGTGCAAAGCCTTCATATACATGGAAATTAAATAACAACTTTCTGAATAACCTGTATGTTACAGATGAAATTAAAGGGCAAAATCAATACTTACAATACAATGAAAAAACAGATACAACATACTGTATCCTATGGGACACAATGAAAGCAGTCCTCAGAGGGAAATATATAACAATAAATGGTCACATGAAGAAAATGGAATGAACAGAAATAAATAACCTAATGCTACATCTCAAGTTTCTAGAAAAGGAGCAAGTCAAACCCAACACTGATAGAAGAGAGGAAATTGTAAAGATTAGTGCAGAAAATAATGCAATTGAAATTAAAAAACATTACAAAGAATTAAGGAATCAGCTGGGGTTTTTTTGAGATAATAAACAAAATTGACAATCCCTTGGCAAGCTTTATTAAGAAAGAGAAAGAAAAAACTGAAATCCACCCAATAACAACAGAGAAGAGGGAAATTACTACAGATTCCATGAAAATTCAAAAGATCATGAATACCTACTCTGAAAATCTCTATTCACAAATTGTGGAAAACACAGAGGAAATGGACAGATTTCTAACAACATGAACTACCAAAGTTCAATGAAGAAGATAAAACAATTTTGAATAACCCAGCATCAGCTACTGAAATTGAAAACAATTTAAAACTTACCAACAAACAAAATCCCAGGTTCTGATGGATTCATGGCTGAATTCCATACAAAGTTTAGAGAAGACCTAACTTCAATACTCCCTAAACTCTTCAATGAAATTGAAAGAGAACCAGTCCTCCCTAACTTCATTCTTGGAGGCAAGTATCACTCTGATACCAAAATCAGAAAAAGACCCAACCAATAAGGAGAACTAAATGCCAGTCTCACTCATGAACATTCAGAGATTCTCAATAAAATATTAGCAAGTAGAATTCAGCAAAGCAGCAAGAAGATTATACACCATGACCAAGTGGGAATACAGGAATTGTTCAAAATATGCAAGTTAATAAATGAATTACTCCACATCAACAAAGCCAAAAATAAAAATCACATGATCATCTCAAAAGAGGCAGAAAAAACTGTTGATAAAGTCCAAAACATGTGCATGATGAAAATCCTATGGAAACTTGGAATAGATGGTATCTACCTCAATCTCATAAAGACCATTGATGACAAATCTATGGCCAATGTTATACTAAATGGACAAAAATTGAAAGCCTTCACACTAAAATCAGGAAGAAGACAAATATGTCCACTATCCCAACTCCTATTCAATATAGTTCTGCAAATATTATTCAGAGCAATGAGACAAGAGTGTGAAATAAAAGGAATAAAAATAAGAAAAGTTAAATTATCATTACTTCCAGATGACATGATACTCTACATAGAAGACCCCAAAAACTCCATTAAAAAACTACGAAAGGTGATAAACAAATTCAGCATTGTAGCTGGATACAAAATGAATACTCAAAAAAATCAATAGCATTCCTGTACACAAATGCCATGAGAGAGAAATTATGGAAATATCACCTTCCATAATAGCACATAAAATAATGAAATACTTAGCAATCAACCTAGCCAAGAATATAAAAGTGTTATGTGCTGGAAATTATACTACTCTAAAAAAAGAGATTGTGGAGGATATTTTAAAATTGAGGGATATTCCTTGATTGTGGTTAGGAGCAACCAACACCGTGAAAATGGCCATACTCCGAAAAGTGTTACACAGATTCAATTCAATCCCAATCAAAATACCATTAACATACCTTGCAGATATAGAGAAAATATTCCTACAACTCATCTGGAAACAGAAGAAACCTAGAAGAGCAAAGGTGATTTTGGGTAACAAAGGCAAGACAGGAGTTATCTCAATTCCTGACTTAAAACTATATACAGAGTCACAGAAACAAAAATCAACATAGTACTGGCAGAGACCTGAGGATCAATGGAATAAATTAGAAGATGCAAACACTACCACAAAGACACTCAGCAACCTTACATTTGACAAACGGGCTAAATATGTTCCCTAAAAGAAAGATAGCCTCCATAATAAATGGTGTTGGAAAAATTGGCTTTCCACATGCCGAACACTGAAACTACATTCATGTTTATCACCATACACTAAACTAAAGTCCAAATGGATCAAGGATCTAAATATCAAAAAAGAAACACTACATCAACTGGAGAACAAGGTAGGTAGAAATCTTGGGGATATTGGGGTTGGCAGAGAATTTGTGAATAAAATGCAAACCACATAGGAAATACTTCAAAGAATCAACAACTGGGATCTCATATTATTAAAATATTTTTGCACTTCAAAAGAAATGAACAACTAAGTGAAAAGTAAACTCACAAAATGGGAAAGAATTTTAGCAAACAGCCACTCAGACATAGGACTTATATCCAGAACATATAAAGAACTGAAAAACATCAAGCCCCTAGCTTCGAAGACCATCTCCAAAAATGGGCATCAAAAATAAACACACAGTTCTCAGATGAAGATATACAAATGGCAAATAAATATATGAAAAAATGTTCACCATTAAGACAGCATTGAGATTTCCTCTCACTCCAGAAAGAATGGCTGCCATCAAGAAATCAACTGATAACAAACGTTGGTGATTCTGCGGGGGGAAAAAGAACATCAAGAATTACCCCTGTGTTCCTGGGGTAAATCCCACTTGGTCATGGTGTATAATCTTCTTGATGATTTGGTGGGAGTGCAGACTGGTGCAACGACTGTGGAAATCAGTATTGAGATTCTTCAAAAAACAAAGATTGGAAGTCCCATTCAATCCAGTTATTCCTTTCCTCGGTATTTTCACATAAAAATGGAAAATGTCTTGTCACAGTGATATATGTGCCCACATGTTCATAGCAACACAATATGTGATAGCTAAATCTTGAAAACAACCAAAATAGTCATCACCTGCATAGTGAATAAAAATGTATTTTTATACAATGGAATACTACTCAGATATAGAAAAGGATGGTCTTGAGTTCTTTATAGGTAAATGGAGGCAACTTGAGAATATCCTAATAAGTGAAATAAACAACACTCACTGTAGTAAATATCACATTGTGTCTATGGTGTAAAACATACTAAAAAATGACAAAGTAATATGATCCAAAAAGTATAATAGGTATTGTAAAGGAGAATGGAAACTGCTCTAAAGGATATAATGGTATGTATAGTGTGTAAGATAGATGTCCGTATTACTAAATTTCTGTTAATCTTCAATAAGAAGGGTTTGCACTGTAAATGTTTGAGTGTTTAGCCACTTTTTATGGTTTTTTTGTAACTTTAACAATTATTTTAAGATAATATGTAATGTATCAATTAGTGATTTTATGATGTAATTTTTGAGATCTGTATGCTACCTTCTTTATTGTTTCTTTTAATAAAAAAATTTTTTAAAGAAATGGATGTGGGGTTCTCTGCCCTCCAGGCCTTGCAGCAAGACCTGCACATGCAGTGGAGGGAATCCTTGGGATCCACTTCACTCTGGGTGGCCATAAGCTGCACTGTGGTGGGATTAGTGGTGTTATGCTTTACATTTATTGTGGTTGTGGTTTTTGTGTGCATGAGTCCACCATATGGGTCACTTACAATAAGCATATTTTCCCTGATCTTTGAAGTGGTTTAATGTGGGAAACCACTTCACATTTTTTCAACCCCAAAGGCTTTGAGGACTGTATGGAACTGACCCAAATGAATAGCATATGCACAGCATGGACACAAGTCAATAAGCATGACTTAGCATAGACAGTCATGGATGTGCTAAGGTTTGTGACAGTATGCAAGAATGTAATGCCGAACGATGGATGATATATCCAGGCTGGATAATAAAGATGCTTGCTTACTGCTGTTGCTAATGTTGGCTCTGTGTTGTTTCTTCTCCTTTTACCCACTAAAATATCCATTCACCACCTTATCTCTGAGAAAATCTCATACCACAGACACAGGAAAGTTTAATACTCCACAAAACTAAAGCCTCTGTCCCCTGTTCCAAGACACACATAACATCCTAAAGCCCAAATCTCTTTTGGGGTAAAGCTTTAGAAAAGAGACCAAGTTTCAAGCCGGCACCTTGAAGATCACTTCCTAATCCCTGTGACAAACATCTGCCTCACTTCCATCCCTCCTCTGTATGCACAGAGCATTACAGTTCTAAAATGTTCTAACCTTGACCTGGAATGCAGCTCCCCAAGCAACGTATGTGCAGCCTTCAAGCAGACCGGTCAGACAATGGGCTCAGATGAGTCAGTCCCCAGGCTGAAGGCCAAGAACAGTGTTATCTGTTGACCCCACTGTCACACAGTGGAGCTACTTACCAGAATATCTTAGCCTCCCTTGATTCCTGAACCTATGGGGACTCACTTTTCCTGTGGTTCATAGTGTGTTAAAACCAGGCACACAATTAATTTGTGTTAGGGAGAAACCATGCCCATCACAACCCCTACTGAAATCAGCTCCTTATATACTCTGCAAGGCACCTGTACTCAACATGTCACATATAAAAGTATGTTGATAAAATGTATATTGAATGCCCTGCTACCCATCTCCACCAAGCCCACTTGGCAGCAGCTCAGCCTTTGAACCTCCATTGGGCAGGCAGGGGAGGAAATTAAAGGAAAACAAGGGTCTTTCTCTGCCAAAAAAGAAAATATAGAAGTACAAGGTGCACCTCCAGGTGTCACTGTTACACCCACTTCTGAGTCTATATCTTGAGGCCAGAGAGGAGACAGCTATTTTGATCACTTTGTTAGAAATCAGGAGTTTGAGCAGAGCTACAAAGGCTGGACTTGGGAGCCCAACGAGGGCTCCTCCAGAAGATTTGCCTGCATTTTGTTTTCACTTTCTGTTCCATGACTTAAGTCAATTCCAGCTGTTGGCATTGTGGGTTCACGTGTCTTCCAAAGTGATCTGCTTCTGGGAATCTTGGGTTGTCAGCATACAGTGAGATCACTATGTGTCTCTGTTAGGTTTTGCATAGAGCAAAGTATAAAAGTGCAGTTCCCATGATAGTAAGGTTGGCCCCAAAATTCCATTAGTGAGGTCTTAGTTTGAGCACAGCTGATGCTTTGATCTTCAGGTTTACATGTGCATGAAGGACAAAGTGCTGGCCAGGGAAAGTGTGTCCTTCCTGCATGAGGTTTTTCTTCAGTTGTGCTTTTATTCCCACATAACAGAAGTGGATTTTCTTGCTGAGTGTTTTGCCTATAAATTATTATATTTGTTATTACTACTTATTTACAGTGTTTACTGATTATGTTTTTGATAGTTCCACAGCACATGTGATGCATAGAATGGAAAATAGCCCCTATCCTGTGCACAATGGTGCAGTCCATCAACTCATGACTGTTCTCAATTTTGTGGGCATTGAGAACCTAGCTCAGGGTCAAGCCATTGCCAGCACAAAGCACTGCTTTGTCTGGATTGTTCTTTATGATCATTGCAGTGGGTATGATGAAATATTTGGAAGCTTAATCCAACCCTAACCCTAACTCTAACCAGAACCCTAAATCTAACTAACCCTAAAAAGTCACTACCAGCATTCTCTGGGCAAAGAAAACTTGATAGCATTGATGTGGGAAATGGAACATAAGTTAATTATAAGGACATAAGATCACTGGTGGCTGGGGTGGAGCAGCAGGGGAAAGTAAAAAAAAGCATTCTGTGAAAATTTGAAAAATATTGTGGAATTGCACAGTGGGGAAATCCGCAAAACACTGAGAATACACTGAATGCCAGCAAGCTGATTACTTTAAACTTCATTAAAATGTTAAATTTGATTTATTTTGTTCTGTCATTAACAAATCTCTGAGAAATAAGAGTAGTGATGAATACAATGATAAATAAAACTGGAAGAGAAGGGAATGGCAGGTGTGGGTCAAGAGCTGCCCACAGGTAGAACTCAAGAGTGACTCCTGCTGTGGAGCACCCAGGAGGTCCAGCTCTGCTGCTGATGGACAAGGGAAACCAGGTGCTGGCTCTTTCTGTGGGGCCAGAGCTGGTGAGGGAGATGCAGGTGGGGCTGGCACAAGGTCAGGAGGTGCAACTTATGCATGGACTGAAACTGGCACTGTAAATTCAGGAAGAGAAAATATCACCAACTGTTCATGGATTTCTTTGGCAAAACCTTCCCACTGCCTTTCAGAGGCAGCTGTGTGCACCAGCTTAGCCCTAGCAAAGCCTCACTAACTACATCCCCACATTGACTGCTGAAGATCTCATGCTCCTGGGTCACACAGCATTTGGGCACTTTGCTGAGTTCCAAGGCATATCCGCTGCCCACAAGCTCATAAACTCTGGAGCTCAGGCCTGGGAAGTTCAGGATGCTCTAGTTGTTCCTGAAGAAGCTTAGCCTGGGAATCTACATGGAAGTACAGTTCCAATGAAGACTCATGCACAGAAGATGTGGACCTGGGGCAGAAGGGAGCCAGCTGAGTGAGAGGCCTGATATACCTCGGCAACTCATCTGTAGGGGGGTGGTGTAGGCCTTCTGCCCAGTCTGTACAGCATTCAGCCACAGCCTCTCCCACCCACAGTGGGGCACTTTGTTCCCAAGGAGCCCTTAATGGCTGAAAGATGTCTCTGTGAGAGGGAGACATTGCATAGTTGTATCACACTTGAACTTTCTGACACTTTGTCTCCCTGCCCCTCCCCAGTGCATTCAGCTTGGTGAAGGCAGTGACTTGTATATGCCATGTCTTTGCACTCAATGGATCAGGGCTGCTGCTCCATGAATATCTGAGAAGTGAGATGTCAGTTGGTATCTGTCTTGCCTCTCTGCAGTCTCTAGCTTAGGCAGTGATCCATTGCTGTACCCACTTATGCATGGTCTGTACCCACACCGAGGGAGACCTGGGGTCCAGAAAAATGGGTTTTAGGTGAGCAATATCTGTTCTGCTGAAAATGGTGACTCTGTTGCCTCCAAAGAACATTGTAACTCAAAAGGGCAGGGGTTGCATCTGCTCCGCTTACAAGGCCATGACCAGTACCCTGAAATGTGTCTGCACACAGTGTGTCTTCATGTGTATTTGTAGCATGATTACACCTATTTGCTCTTCCATGATATGTGACAGTCATGGATTCTTTGCTATCCTCAAGGTTTCCTACATTGAACAAACCCTGAGACCCATATACTGACTCTCCAATCTTCTTTCCAAAGAATAGAGCAGCTTCCCCCAAGTGTTGGTCAGTAAAGGGGATGGAAGATTATTCATGGGAATCAGCACAGCCTCTACTATAGGTCTTCATGGGGCCAAGGCCACAGTTAACCACTTTGCATGGAGAGCCCATTTCATCCCCAGTGACCCTGAGTTCTCAATTCACTCAGCACCTCATAGTTCAACATTGTAAACTGGGGTTGAGTGATCAACTTGCACATGACCAGGACCTGAATTGGTAGGTGTCCAAGTCCCACTGGGCTACTAAGGTAATAAGTCACCTTCTCAGCTTTGGTGCCTGCAGGGTTGAGATGTCAGTCATGGAGGAAGCCAGAGAGGAATGGCCGGAGCTGGGGCAGCTGTCCAGGATGTCTAAGTCCAGAGTCTCCTTCATGCAGTGAGGTCCATCTGCCTGCACCTGGCTTGCTGTACAGACCTCTGCCAGGCTCTCTGCTGGCTGACTTCCAATCTGTGATGAGACAGTGGAGAGGCATGGAATTGGTGTCATGCGCATGACTTCACAGAAGGGTTGGAGCTAAAACAAAGCCCACATGCCAAATGGCCCACAGAGGCTTGTGCTACAGGGCTCACTAAGGAATACTACCATGCTCACATCACTTCAATAGAGGAGAGGCAGAATAGAAATCTATGCATTAACAAAACCTACGAGTCTTAAGACAGCCTCCAATTTTAGAGAGAAGAAAATGGAAGATCATTCTGGATTTCCAGATCCATTAATGAGGCCCCAAAGAATGTTCCCCAGTTTCCTGATAGAATGTCCACAGGAAGGAATTAAGTTACCCTTCCATAGCCATGGAAGGTGAGCAGCTGTGTTCACTGCTCTTTTCTTGTGCTCATTTAGCCCTGAGGCTCCTATGATTGGAACTGTGGTGCCTGAAAAATTCCTGTAAGACAAGTGCCAGAAAAATGGACAGAGTGGACTGACATTTGAGGTGAGCAAATCTGTGGTGAGTTGATGATGTGTAATAGCTGGGGATAGGGTGGAGAGGTAGCCAGCTAATGGTCCATGGACACCAGGCCTAGGGCTGAATATGAGATACAATGGCAGAATTCAATCATGCCAAGAAATGAAGTGACTTTGTGTTTGTGTCCCATTTACCCTTCTCCCACCAATATTTGTACAATGACCTTGCCTGTGACAAGGTAGAAGCTGAGTAGAGAGCATATGGTATTTGAGCACTTGGAGTCTAGATTCCTTGAGAGAAGGACCACAGGCACTGTGTTTGCCAAGTCCTGGATGGATTTGCTTAAACAGTTAATCTGACCCTAAATTCCCCTCAGTAGTCTATGGGCCTCCATACAGTCCCTTCTGCTGACACACCCTGCAGTAGAGCAGATACCTATTCTTATTGTGGGTACCATGTCTGGAGCAAGGACATGACAAACAGGGCCCAGGGGGCAGCTCCAAGCCCATGTCCTGTGAACAGCTCTGTTGGGGCAGAGCCCAGAAGCCTGGAGAAAGCCTGAGGCTCTGAGAAACCACAGGATTCACTTTGTTAAACAACATAAACTTATGTTCCTCAAAGACAAAAAGTACTGTCCCACACTTCTACCCAGCAGAACAGGAGATGAATCTGGAGGCTGTGGATAAACATGGCCGCTGCCTTTCTCCTCCTGACAGCCCTGTCCTAGATGGGAAAGGGAACATGACAGTGGCCCAGGCTCAGTTTCCCTGTACCTGCCCAGGAGCATCTCCCCTCAGGGTCCATCCTCAGACCCCCTCACACTGATGACCTAGGGAGGGAATTGCTTATGCAGACCTACAGTGGTGGCCAGGCCTAAATAGCCTTGTCCTGGAGTCTGTGTCTCTGAGTGGCTGATGGTAGAGCCTAGGGACATCTGGCCTAGTCTCCCTCTTCTGTGTCTAAGATGTGAACTTAGGAATTCTTAAAGTATCTTTGGAACCAGTTGATTAAAGCAGAGTTAAGTGGTTGATTTTTGTTTTGTTTTGTTTTATTGTGCTGTACTATGCCATGCTATGTTATGTTCCACTATGTTATGTGTTGGTTAGGATTTTGAAACTCCTTCAGTGCTTTCTGATTTGATTTTGAATAATCAACCTGAGAAAATATTAGAATATATCTTAATTTTGTTTTGGAGAAAATTTAAAAAGGAAAACCCAGCTAGGGATGTTGGTGCACACCTATCATTTCAGTACTCAGAAGGTTGAGGCAGGGGGATTGTAGTGAGTTTGAGGTCATCCTGGGCTACAAGATAAGATGAAGACCAGCCTGAACTACATAGCAAAACCCTTTATAAAAACAGAATCAAGAAATAAAGAATGAATGAAAGAAAGACAAAAGAAATAATATAAAAATGAAAGTCAAGTCACCTTTCAATTGAGAAATCAAATTTTGTGAGGTTTTCTTGAATATGTACTTTAGTCAACACAACTAGCATAAGATTTAGCATCATGTAGGTATTGATGCTTTGCCTGGTGTTTGCATTGTTTTAATATTTTAAAGTTTTCACTGAAATGATTGCTGATATGCTACTGAATATGCCCTCTTAGTATACGAGTAGCTCAATATGAAGAGCATTTGATCATTCCTATTTTCTCTGTCCTAAATTTATGTTTCAAACCAGAATTTGATCAAGGGACTACTATCTTTTTTGAAATAGTAATAAGAATGATAAAAGATACTCTTTTTGAGTGTATAAAACAGTAAAAATAATTACAGATTAATAGCGGTTAATGTACCTTGCACTGGGATTTCTGGGATTTCTGAAAGATTGATATTTTCATGCATTTGTAAAATTATTTACAAATTTTAACACATGGTCTCACTAATTTTCTAAGTTTCCCAGGCTAGGCTTAAAACATTCCTCATCTTTCCTCATACTCCAAGAGTGCTGGGATGTACCTTATCCTGCATTGGCAATTGGTAGCAATGTTGTGTATTCATGGACTAAAATGTTCAGCTTTGGTCTTTAGACACTTTGCAGAAAGAGTCCATCTAATTAAACTATCTGCTCCCTTCCTAGCCTGCAGTTTCTTTCACAGAGAGTAGGACTGAAAATCCCATTAACACTGTTGTAGATTCTGTGCTTTTTAACTGTGCTCAGCAAGTGCTTCAGAACATCTCTCCAAATGCCTTCTCACTGGGAATGAGGCTTTGTGTCCTTGAAGCACATTTTCTTTTTCTTTGATCACTCATGGAATTTCATGATTATTTGTATTCAGACCCCAGAAAAGTGTGAAAGTTAAAGCTACTTGGGGCATACTGCCCTCCTGAAGGCCAGGCCAGCGTAAAACATTATTTTTATTTAGTCCTACTTTCCAAGGGTTTGTTTTGGTTTTTTGGTTTTTGGATATTGATTTTTATTTCTATTTTTTGTTCAGTTTCTAGGGATTTGAATACAGTGGTTTGCACTTGGTTCCTTTGCCTTCTCCCTTTAAAACTCTTCTTACTTTAAGCCAGGTTCTAAGTAAGTGGCTAAATAGCTGAGGCTGTCCTTAAATTTGTGATGTTTCCACATCAGCATTTCAGACTGCTAGGCTGACAACTTCAGCAGACCTGGTTTCATCATAGCGATGTAAGAAACTCATTTGCTGAGCAAGGAATGGTGAAAATGCCTGCAATGCCTGCACTCAGCCTGCTGAGGCAGCAGGATTCCTGGGAGTTCCAGACAAGCCTCCAACACACTCTGAATTCAGCTCAGGCCTTAACCACACAGGGAGATCCTGACCAGAAAAAGAAATGAAAAATTATAAGAAAGGAAAGAAGAAACAAAACAAAACTCCTGGTGACTGAATGACGTGGTTTGTCTCTGGGTCAGATGTTTTAATCTGCAGCCATGTTCTTGCATTATAAGACCCTTTTGAGTGTTGTCACTTTATAATAGACCAGAAAACCATGTACTTTGGTATCTCTACCTATAATGTTCTTTACATGGCTGTAGGAAGACTCCTTGTACTTTCTTGTGAATTTTCATATTGTTTTTCCATTTCTAGGAAAATAGCATTGATATTTTGACAGCAATGGCATTGAAACACCTGGTTGCTCTGGGTAGCACGTACATTATAACAACATTAATTCTTCCCTCCCTCATCACTGTCTGTCATTTCTTGTTAGTGCTGCTTCACTCATTTTATCAATTTCTACAATTTTCAAAGAGTTTGATTAAATTTTATCTAAGCATTACCCAGTTTTGATGAATCATGAAATGAAATATATTCCTTGTAATTGGGACTGCTGTTTGTTTGAAGTGTATAGAAATGAATTGATTAGGACATGTGGATCTTGTACCCTGAAACTTAAGGTATTGGTGAGTTTGTTCTAAAAGTTTTCACTGGAGATTTAAGTTTTTTATATGAAAAGATGCAGCCTAAGGAAACAGGGACAAATCTCAACACTTCCTTTCTGTTTTGTAAGTATTTGATTTCTTATTCTTGTCTGAATTCTATTTCTAGGACTTCAAGTACTGTGTTGAAAAGAGTTGCAAGCCTTGTCTCCTTCCTGAACTGAGAAGAAAAGCTTGCAGCTTGTCAGCCTCTGAGCACCATGTCAGGGATGGGCTTAGCATTTTCTGTACTTGTTGCCATCTGTGGTGATTGCCTTTGAGTTACAAGAATTTGTCACTTCTCTCACAAAATGGACTCTTGAGACTCTTTCACACCTGTAATAACAATCATCTATCTGAATATTGGTTGTATGGAAAGGTTTCCTGCTGTGGTCTGTACATTAGTATTGTTTCTGTTTTTCAAATGCAATGTATCAGAACTTTCAATCTCACTTCTGTCACTGAAATTACTGGAAAGCTTTTCCAACATGAAAAGATAAGTATATACAAAATGGTCTCTACATTTTCCCTGTAGACTTTGTCTATCTGGTATTTTCTCTTCTATCAAAGAGCAATAACAGCCAGTCTCTTCCAGTAATGTTTGGCCAAACAGAATCTGATGCACTGATATGAAAGATTCAGAGTAGCAAATCACATGGAGTGAAATGTTAGAAGCACATGGGGACTAGCAAGAGAGTACAGGCCTATGGATTGGTCCAAAACTGAGCAGAAAGCTGAAACTCCACAGATGTGAAGATTGTACAAATTGGTGATGTGCTTATGGGCTACTGAGTTGAACATGTTGAAACTAATGAAATCTTAACTGTTAATTTAAATTAACTTAGAATGTAATGTTTAGAAGAATTACAGACATAAGTGTAGAAATGAAATCTGAAAGAAGTACAAGGGGTACAAGGGGAGGGAAGTGAAAGACAAGTACTTTGCAGGACTTGGCTCCATGCAGAGCTAAGGACATCTACCGTGGAGCCAGCAAAAGCCCCAGCTCTAAATTCATGAAGACCTGGTACTAAACTGGGCATAGCTTTCACATTGATCCCAGAGCTGGTGAGGTCACTGGAGGAGGAGCTGGCACAAGCTCAGCAAGTAGGACTTGAACTCAGTCAGGTACTAGAACTGTCTCAGAGGAGGGAGAAAAATCACCAAATGTCCTTGATCCTTGCAGGTGCCAAAGCCTCCCAGGGCCTCTCAGAGACAACTCTGTGCACAAATCCACCCCAGGAAAGCTTCCTGTTCTGCCTCACCCCACTCACTTGTGCATGCCTCAGTTGCAGAAGAACTCAAGTTTGAGAGTCTTTCTCCATGTAAAGATACACATGCCCTCCCCAGAGAATGATAGGACAAGGCCAAATCTTGTTCACTATAGTTCTCAGCTTCAGTGAGCTCAGGTTGTTCCAAAAGACCCAGGCTGTTTTGGACTGGGTGTCCCAACTTGGTAAGAAGCACCTTCCAGGAGTCAGTAAAGGAAGCACTGGTCCTAGGGAGGACAATTGTAAGCAGCAGTACAGTTGTGGCCTCCCTCCCAAACTGCCCTCCCAAGGCATCCTGTGGAGTTTGACACCAGCCTCTTGCTCCAGCTACAGAGAGCCCAGCCCCACCCATCACTGTGCCTTGAATGGGGCAGTGCTGACCCAGGCAGCACTCACATGCTAATGGAAGTCCCTGGACAGTGCTGTGATCACCTGTCCTCCATTCTTTAGGAACCCTGAAATGCATCTCCCTTTCCTGACCTCATGGCATGTTGCCTCTGTGAGAAAGAGAGTGATGTCTTCAGTGTTACTCTACTCATGGGTACTCTACAGGGTGCTGCTCTCTATCTGAGAAGTGATCAGAAGGAGTGTGTCCTGCTGCCTTTCATTCATCTTCAGTTCATATAATGATGCATCACCCCATTCTGTGTGCCTTCCCATGACATCCCTCCTCTATTTTGGGTCCCCATGTACAGAGGCCAGGAATGTAGTTTATAATATTGGTAGCATTTGGTCCAAGTTGATTGTGAGCCCAGACAAAATGGAAGCACAGGAGAGCAGTAGCTGCATCTGCTCTTGGCATTACCTCATGGTCAGTGCCTGGTACACTTATGATTTAAGGCACCCTCCAGCTCCTTCGATGATGTCTGTGTGGACCTGAGTGCTCTGATGTCCCCCAGAGATTATTGCTCTGCATACCATAGAAGTCCATAAAATGACTCTCTGGTGTCCTACACAGTGAAGAGAACAGCTTCACCGAGGCAAGGGCTCCTTGGTAGGAGGCAAAGCTTCCGCATAGGAAAGAAAAAACAGCAGTGTAGCCAGGGTGCCACTTCTTAGGAGAAAGACCTGTGTTTAGACCTAACTCCTCCTTCTGACTTCCTGTGTAAACCTAAGTGAGACATCATGCACTCTGGAGGTCATACTGTCATCTGCTTCCTAGGGGCATCATCAGAGGTGTGAGATGACATTTGTGAAAATTGGCAGCTGGTATCCCAGGTATATAGTGTAGAGAAATAGAGGAGAAATCCGTGAAGGGTTGGGATAGAGGTGAATACAGTGCACTCCGGGCTGGTTCCTCCTTCCTGGTGGTGGAAATGACACTCACCTCTGGACATGTTTCCCTGGTGGCATCATGAGGAGACAGAAGTTCATCAGTTTGGCCATCCTTATGTTCCCTAAGCAGTGCAATTGCTTCTATGTATTGGTATTGTAGCCTCAAGTGCAGGAAGTTATTGACATCTCATAGAATGACCCGTGGGTACAGCCATGAGACATATAGCAATCAAAAATGTTCTAAAAGTGGTCAGACTATAGCAGTAGATTTCAAGTTGGTTTTTAAAAAACTCCTAGAGAAACCAGTTGAGGTTTGAGTCTCTGTCACCCTCATGCTCTACCAGACTAGGGCAAAAGGGTCACATACTTGAACCCAGAATGAACAACTTAGCTGCACAGTGAGACTCAGTGTCAAATTTAAATATCAAAAACTAAAAGGGGCTGGGGATGTCGCTCTGTGTGGAGGCCCTCAGTTCAACCCTCCTATATACATACAAAACTTATTACCTTGTGAAGAAGCTGAATCAAGAGGATTCTACAACTTCCTTGGGGCAATATGAAAGGAAATTCCCCTAGGAACCATTGATTGTCCAAAATGGTCTGAGATTCAGTAATTTGTAAGAGAAAGTGAGTCAAGTTGTAGGGAATGTTCATCCATCTTCAAGAAGCAGAGGTGAGGCCATGTCATACTGTTGTGCTGTCTGCTGAGATGTCATGGGGATGCAGTGTCCCCATGGGAACACCACAGCTTGTAGACCTGCATTTGCCAGAGATCACCATGAAGCTCTGTGCATGGACACTGTAAATGCAGAACCATTGACAGTAACTGGTCCTATCTGAGCTTCTATGATGGTGACAGTAAAATTCCACTGCTAAGTATCTAACAAGCAAAATGAGATTTACAAAGGTGGCTGCTTCATATAGGATAGAGCCTGACAAGACTGTGTCTCCACATCCTAGATGCAATCTATGAGGAGCTGTTCCCTGAGACACACTCCCCACCCAATAGTTAAAACACTCAGGCTGCCCTTAAAATGAGACCAAAAGAATAGCACTTAGGAGGGAGGCCACTGTTCCTGGATGGAACAACAGCCACTATGTCCTATATTATTCACTCATTGCATTGTGTATTTAACCATAATATGTATTTCTTGCCCCCAGAAAAGGATACTGGATAATTTACTGAATCTGTGATTGACTAACCAAGGACATTAGCTTAAGATTCTGCCTTCTCACAAAAAAGCAACATTAAAATGTCAAATCTAGCATCCTCTTGCTGAAGAGAAACTTGATTGCATTGATGTGGATAATGTAGCAGAGGTAAATTATGAAGACATAAGATGAGTGGTGGCTGGGATGGAGCAGGATGGTGAAAAAAAGAAAACACCTTTCTGTACAAAATTGAGGAGGAAAATGTTCTGGAAGTGGACAGTGGTGAAATTTGCAAAACTTTGAGAATGCACAGAATGCTACCAGGCTGATTATTTTAAACATGACTGAAATATTTAACTTTATTTTTTTTTTAGTTCCATCACTGCCATACCTCTGGGAAATAAGGGTAGCAATGAATACACTGATAAGTAAATCGGTAAGAGAGGGGAATGGCAGGTATGGGTCAAGGGTTCCCTGCAGGTAGAAAAGAGATGACTCATGCTGGGGAGCCACCAGGAGGTCCAGCTCTGCAGCTGGTGGAAAACTGAATTCAGGTGCCGGCTCTTGCTCTGTGGCCAGAGCTGGTGATGGAGCTGCGGGTGGAGCTGGCACGAGTTCTGCGGGTGCAACTTCAGCATGCACTGGAATTGCCTCTGCAGTTGCAGGAGGAGAAAACACCAGTGATATTCCAGGGACCTCTCAGGATGGAACCTTCCCAATGCCTCTCATGCTGTGTGCATGAATACAGCTCCAGTAAAGCCTCCCAGACTGCATCCCCATAATGACTGCTGAGGGTCTCATGTTCCTGGGTCTCCCATCATCTGGACACATTGCTGAGTTCCCTAGCACATTCCCTGCCCTCAGGGCCACAGGGCTCCTTACCATGTGACTTAGGCTCCAGATGTTCCATCAGAAGCTTGGCTTGGGGATCCACCTTGGAGTTCAGCTCCAGTTAGGAGTCAAGGACAGGAGATATGGACCTGGGGCAGACAGGGAGGCAGCAGAGTGAGAGATCTGGCCTCTCTTCTCACACTACCTACAAAGGTAACCTTAGGGAGGGCGCAAGGGACACTAGCCCAGCAAGTGCAGTTTCCGCTCGCACTGTCTCCCAACTACAGTGTGGCACTGTGGACCTTGGGAGCACTGACAGGCTGACACAATGCTCCATATGAGGCAGTCCTTGCTTAGTGGCATGACACCACTCCCTTCTTCAGAGAAGCCTGACACAGTATCTCCCTGTCCTTCCCCACTGCAGGTCAGCTCAACAAAGGCAAAAACTGATATCTGCCGTGTTTTTGCACTCAAGGGCTCAGGGCTGATGCTACATGAATATCTCAAAAGTGAGGGGTCATCAGTGTCTGTCCTGCCTTTCTGCAGTGTCTAAGTCAGGCAAAGATCTCTTGTCTAGTTATCTTTGCCTCTTTACAACTCCTCCCGCATGGTCTGTACCCACATCTAGTGAGGCCTGGGACCCAGAAAAACTGACTTGAGGTGGACAATGTCTGTTCTACTGTTAATGCTGACTTTGTGACCTCCAAAGAACATGAAAACTCAAAAGGGCATTGTTTGCACATGTTCTCCTTACAGGACCATGGACATACCTGGAAAAGTTTCTTCACACAGGGTTTATTCATGTGTATTTTTGGCTTGGTGGGATGCACCCACTTTCCAATGATACCTGTGGGCTGTGGACACTTTGCCATCCCCAAGAATTCCTGTTCTAAGCACACCCTGAACTCACTAGAGTGACTCTCCAATCTCCTTTCCAATGAACAGAACAGCTTCCCGCAAGTGTGGGTCAGTGAGGGGGGTGAAGGTCATCCCTGGGAATCAGCATAGCCTCTGCAGTGGGGCTCAGGCCACAGCTATCCCCTTGCCATGGAGCCCCCATTTCCTCATCAGGTACAGTGCACTCTGCATGCACTCAGCACCCCTTTGTTCAGTGTTGTAAAATGAGGCTGAGGTGCTTGCTCATGGCCACTACTTGAATGCACAGGTGACCAAGTTCCACAGGGATGCTCAGGTAAGAACTTACCTTCCCAGTATCTGAACTTTTCCTGGACTCAGTGTCTGTGAGTGGCTGGTGGTTGATCCTAGGGATAACTGTCCTGGGGTCCCTCTTACATCTGGGAGCCTCTGGCCTGGGGCTGGTGAGTTCTGGCCTCAGCTGCCCATAATGGTTGGGTGTTTTCAGGTGAGCTTCCTGAAGCATCTGGGCCAAGTGAACCATCCTCTCATAAGTTCCCATGTAGTTAAGTGACACAGGGTCCTGGAGGTGGAGCTGCGAGGCCTGGGAAAGCAGCAAGCATGTTCCCTATTCACTCTCTCAAACCAATGGTCTGTGATGGCCAACTGTCACCAGAATAAGGTGCCTGGTAAACAGATCCTTCAGAGTTCTGTTTGGACCTGTCACCAAGAAAGTGAGGTCATGTGCTGGGGTCCACAGTTGATCTTCTCCCTCTGATGCCTCCTTTGTTTTTATTGTGAGCTCATCTTTGTTCTTCTTAGATACAGCAAGTGAAAAGACTAGAAAAATATGTGTGTTTTTAGACTTTTCTGCAATTTGAAGATTTTAATGCAACAAACATGTAGACATTTCAGATGTGGCAGGCAGGGTGCCAAACACACTTTTCCATCCAAAAGATCCTTTCCCTTGAGGATGAGGTGCACAGTGTCTTCACTTAGAGACATTACAAATTTTGTTTTGACTGTGTTTTCTGGGCTTATCTTATTTTTAGGTCAATTTCATTAAGGAGCATGGAGATGTTCCCAGAATGCCCAGTATAATTTTCCTTGAAGCATATGAAATGTTTCATGTTATAACACCCATGTGTCCAGAGGAGGAGGATTCATAGCAAGTTTTACTCTCACATGCCTATGAATGATCACTTATTCATCTTTAGATGTTTCCCTCAGCAACACACTATAGTGCTCTGTACTCTGACACTGTGCGAGGACAGACAGCAGGTGGTGAGTGCAAGGGGAGGTTTTTCAAGGTTGTGGACAATATCATCACATGCTGATGAAGGACATGAGCATCACTACTGGGGAACTTGTCTCTTAGCCACTGCTTTCACTTCCTGTCCTCCCATCCCAAACATACCATGGACTTTGTGTCCCTGCTGGGTAGTTTGTCTTTCCTAGCGGTGATGGTGCTGTGCCTGTTCAGTCTTGATGCTCTTGGTTGGTCTCCTTCAAGCAGTGTCTCTGTGCTGGGCCCCCTCTGTGCTGCTTCTTATTGGTGGTGTATCCACCACACACTCTCATGGGGCTGAACCAAGCAAGTGTGGCTTTTTCATGCATCTGTCACCCATCTGCTGATCCCATTTGTTTTGTTTCTGGGTTGGCCCTGGAAAGCCACCTGCCACAGCCTTCTTATGCACGGTCTTGAGTGGACACAGACTTTTATTTCAAAGAAAAATACTTAGATGTGAAATTGCCAGATTATATATCTTGTGTATGGTTAAATTACAAAATGTTATGGATATCCTTGGGAGCATTTTTTTTTTAAATCAGAGTTATGTGGTTATTTTCAGTTTGGTAATGGGGATTGAATTTATGAACTCAGGTTTAGTGAGTGGGCACTTACACTGCTGAATTAAACCTCTATCCCTGTTTTCTTATTTTGTTTTGCTTTGTTTTGTTGTGTTTTTTATGCTATATTGTGTTATGTTATGTTATGTTATGTTACGTTATGTTACACTGTGTTTTCTGTTGGTGAGGATTTTGAATTTTCTTCAGTGTATTTTCAGTGCTTTCTGATTTCATTTTGTATAACTCACCTGATAAACTATGAGAATATCACATTATCCTGGGTAATTTTATTTAGGAGCTAATTTAAAAAGTAAATGAGAGCCAGGTTTGGTAGTAAACGTCTGTAATGCTAGAAGTTACAAGGCTGAGGCAGCAAGATTGCTGTGACTTGAGGTCGGCTTGGGCAATAACCTGAGTTCAAGGCAGTCTGAACTTCATAGTAAAATGCTGTCTCAAAAATAAAAAAAATTAAAATTAAAAATACATTTTAAAAGGTTAAAAAAGAGACAAAAATTGTCTATCAATAGACAAATCAAATCTCTGTGAATTTTTCTTTCATTTGTACTTTAGTCAGCACACCAAGCATAAGGTTTATCATCTAGTAGACACTGATCTACTGTCAAGAAGTAGAACGGTTTCAATTTTTTTGACCTTTTAACTGAGCTGAATGTAGATATGCTACTAAATATACCCTCTCAGGATTTGGAGAGCTTAGTATGAAGAGAAATTGATGGTTCTTTTTATTTTTGAACTAAATTTTTATATGGAAGTAGGATTTGAGCAAAGTGTTACATTACTATTTTTTGAAAGACTTCCTTGTCTTATTTTAATGTCACTCATGTACATATTACTAAGGACCACATAAAAGATGCTATTTTTAAGTCTATAAAAGGATAAAAAATTATACAGAATAATAATGAGAGAAAAACATTAGCTAATGTATTGTGCACAATGATTTCTTGGATTTCTTAATGATCTATTTTTTCATACATTTTTAAAATTGTTAATGTTTTTACAAATTTTAAAGCATGATCTCACTAAGATTGTGAGTTTCCCAGGCTAGGCTTAAATCTTTCCTTATTCAATCTCCTTCCCCCTCCCAGAGTGCTAGGATTGCAGGTGTACATTATCTTGAATTGGCAATCAGCAATAATTTTGTGCATTCATAGAATGAAATAATTTGTTTGATCTTTAGACACTTTGCAAAAATAGTGGATCTAGGTAAGCTATCTACCACCTTCCTGACTGGCAGTTTCTCTCACAGTGGGTAGGACTGAAAATCCCATTAACACTGTTAGTAGATTCTCTGCTTTGTAACTGTGGTCATCATGCACTTCAGAATATCACTGCAAATGCCTTTTGCACTGGGACTGAGGCTTGGTGTCCTTGAAGCACATTCTGTATTTTTTTTATCCCTCATGGATTTTGATGATTGTTTGAAGTCAAACCCCAAGAAAGTTGTGAAAGTTAAAGCTACTTGGGTAACACTGCCCTCCAGAAGGCCAGGACAGTGTAAAATATTATTTTCTCTACCATCGGGCTTTCCAAGTTTTTTTGTTTTGCATTCAACTTCTACAGATTGAATATTGAAGTTTGCACTTAGCTCCATGACCTTCCACATTTAAAATTCTTTTTATTTTCATCCAGGTTCTGGATAAGTGGCTACATTGCTGAGGCTGTGCTTAAATTTGTGATGTTGCTGCCTCAGCCTTCCAGACTGCTGGCTTTAGAAGCACACCACCAGACCTCATTTCATCATAGTGTTGTTAAAAACTTATTGGCTGAGCAAGGAATGGTGAAAATGCCTGCAATGCCTGCACTCAGGAGGCTGAGGCAGCAGGATTCCTGGGAGTTCCAGACAAGCCTGCAACCCACTCTGAGTTCAGCTTAGGCCAGAGCTACACAGGAAGACTTGACCAAAAAAAGAAAAAGACAAAGAAAGAAAATGGAAGCAAACTAAAGTGGAGGGGTGGGAGAAAGGGAAGGGAGGTGAGTAGAGGAGAGGAGAGGAGAAGAGGAGAGGAGGGGAGGGGAGAGGAGAGGAGAGGAGAGGAGAGGAGAGGAGAGGAGAGGAGAGGAGAGGAACCAAGAAGCAAAGCTTACAGTTTGTCAACCTCTGAGCAGGATGTCCATGATTGGCTTGTCATTTGTGTTCTTTGCTGTGCTGAGATTCATTCCTCCTACACATGGTTTATGAATGGTTCCTATCATGAAAGGATGGTGAACTTTGGAATTTCTCAAAATGATTTTTCCAAATCTCTTGAGGGGTTCATTGTGCCTCATGCTGTGAATGTGGTAAGTGACACTGAATGATTTGTGCAAGTGGAACCATTCTAGCACCACTGAGGGTGAACCCAGTGTTTATTGTGGTGTTTGACTTTGCACGTTCTGGTCAATTTCGTTGATGAGCATTTAGTTGAATATTTTTGTGTATATTAAGAATATTGGCCTTTACCATTTTTTAATACATTATGGTCTGGCTTTGTTATCAGGTGACTTCACCATCTACAAGGAGTTGGGGGTGGTTCCCTTCCCTTGAAAGACGTGAAAGATGATTAGTATTTATTCTTTTTCAAAATTTTATTTTGATGGTAGTAAAATACAACAGAGCAATAAAGAACAAACAAGTGGAAACAATGCAGTGAAATTGGTACAGAACTTCACAGTAGGGTACCATAACAAGTAAGAGGTACCATAGTATATCTCGTTATCTTCACAGTAATTTTCCAATCAATATGTTATAGCATAATCAAACAAAAACAATTTAAAAACCAGTCAATAGAGAATATTGAACAGAGCAAAACAATTAAACATAACAAAGCAAAAGATTAAAGACAACATTTGTTTTCAAACAGAAGATAGAAGGAAATCCCCATATTTTCTATATTGCACGCAGTCATATTTCCAAGAGATGTTCAGAACTCAGCCTCCTGTTGCTAAACAGGGGTGAGCAACAGGGATGTATGTTTCACAGTCCATGCACCAGTAGGCTCACTGGAAATGGTGACTGGTTATACTCCTGGATCCCACCAGGGGTGCTTTTGAGGAAGGCCTGAGAATTTTTTTCAGCTGCCTAAGTCCCAACATGGCTAGATCCATTATTTATTCTTCATTATACACTTGATAGAACTCAGCTGGGCTTTTATTGTATGCTGACATTTGTTGTTGTTATTAAACAGTTATGATTGTTGACCCAATGCCTGTGTTTGTTATAGCTCTGTGAAATGGTGTGTTTTCTCCTGAGGGTGTGAGTCAGGGACACCCAAGGAGATCATGTGCCCTTTAAGGGACATGTCTCATTTTACTTAAGGACATAACCATTTACTTTTGTATCTTCAAACTTCCCCTACTATATATATATATATATATATATATATATATATATATATATATATTTGTGAGTAGTCTGTTAAGTTATTTAATCTTTTAATGCTCATTGTTGCAGGGTGCAGTTACTCCTTGAGGACACTGAGGCAGGCTAGTGTCAGGTCTCTTATTTCAGACTTTTTACCCTTAACTGCCTTAGGAGTGTCCCCACCTTGTCACTTGCTCCCTGTCCTGCTCCACAGTTGTGGTCAGTCCACATGTGGCAGTTGAGATCTCAACTGGGTGGAAGACATTCAGTCAAGGTGAGCAGTGTAACAGGCTGAACTCATACAGAGCTCCCCTGAGTGAGACAGGGTGTCTCAGGCCTGCAGGGAGGAGCTCTGGCAGCATGGCTATTCCCAGTCCTCTCTTATCCAGCAAGAAGTGTGTGCTGCTTTGCTGAGAAGCTGACTGATGGGTCAGAAGACCTGGACCTGGGCATTTCTTGCCCATGATTCTCTATTAGGTACCCTGGTGTCCTCCAACTTTGCCTGGTCCATCTTCCCTGGACGTCAGATCTCCACAGAGACCTGACCATCCCTCGGCTTCCCCTTCTAGGCTCCAACTTTGTGCTTCTGTGCAGTGTGAATTCTAAGACCAGAAAATTTAATTTATATAGGTTTAACCTGAAAATTCCACTTCTAATGCCTCATTATAATAAAATGAGATTGACAGACATCTGTAATCTCTTCTTCCTCAGTTATGAGTGTGGATAATTAGAAGCCATGAATGTGTTAGAGCAGAGCTGCTGAGTCAATTATAAAATTACAGTCACAGAAAATGCTGAAAGAAGGTCTTGTGCTAGGCTGCTAAAAATGTGGAAAGAAGGCCTATTCCTGGGCCATGTCCCCAGTCCTGAGATGATAGAAGAGCTCATGGCCTGGCCTCTCTCCACCCAGCAGTGAAGACACAGACCCAAATCACAGAGGAGGACAAGAAAGAGGACCTCCTGGAGGGCAGCCCACTGATCCTGGGAGGGATGCCTTTGTGGAGTTTTTTCCATTTCCCGTTCCATTGCATTATGTATAGTGTTCTATTCAATATTACTTTTATTCAATTCAGTTAGTATTTAATAGTGCCTAATTTCTTGAATAGGTTTGTGAAAATGGATGATTTAATTTCATTATATATAATGAAAGTTATGCATAATAAAGACACTTTGAATACAACTATATATATAAAATAAGGAGGCTTGATATTTAGCAAGCCAACACACCTTTCATGACTAACTTTTAAAAACTCCAACACATAAATCCATGAGCATTCCTCTGTGGTGTGTGTTGCTGCCCTCCCTACCTTAGAAGCCATCGTGCTTATCTGTGCTTTCTACTGCAGAGGACAGAAAGAGTTTTTCTTCAGAGTCTATTTTTTCCAGCAAGGAATTCCTGAACCTTCCTGCCTTCAGGCAGAGCAGGGAGTGTGCAGCATGCAAAGGAGCCCAGCACTACCTGCCTTACACCCCTTAACCCCACCACATCCATGCTGCAGCCCTGCAGACACTGGAAGGCAGAGCAGCCAGGATGCATCAAAAACTCTGCCACCTCAGGCCCAGGGGCCTCAGTTATGGGGTCCTGGTCTCAGGCTCCACCAGGATTCAGGTGCTACCCTGCATTCATCTGGCTTAGTGGGCTGGGCACACTCTCTGCCCCTTAGGGGAGGAAGGCCACTCACACAGTGACCCTTCCAGCCTGCAAATTTCACTTCTCTCCTTTCTGACTGAGGCTGTGGCATTTTAACAAAACACAGCATTGTCCTTACATTTCTTTTGCTTCTCCTTTTTTTCCTGGTTTCTCTGTTTATTTAAGCATATATTTAGAACTGCATTTTGGGTCTGGAGGAGTGAATATTTCTGCAAGCAGGGAGGGATCCCAGGTTCCTGAGGCACCTCGGCCTGTGCCCAGCCGCGCCTAGCCATCGGCGTGCAGAAGAGGAGCTGGGCGGATCCAGAGTGCCTGCAGAAGCCCCTTTCTTTGTCTGGAGGAGTGATTATTTCTGCAAGCAGGGAGGGATCCCAGGTTCCTAAGGCACCTTGGCCTGTGCCCAGCCGCGCCTAGCCATCGCCGTGCAGAGGAGGAGCTGGGCGGATCTGGAGTGCCTGCAGAAGCCCCTTACTTTGTCTGGAGGAGTGAATATTTCTGCAAGCAGGGAGGGATCCCAGGTTCCTGAGGCACCTCGGCCTGTGGTGAGTGGCCAGCACAGTCTGCCCAAATCTGTCTGTTCCGGACCCCCCAAGCTTCTGGGTGCAGTGAAGTGGAGCAGTGGGTTAGAGGCCACTACAGCCACCTCCCCATCCCGGCTACACCTGGAGGTCTGCGGAGCTCACTGGGAGGGCGGGCCTACACTATCCCCCCACCCCAGGACAGCCGCGCCTAGCCATCTGCGTGCAGAGGAGGAGCTGGGTGGATCCAGAGTGTCCACAGAAGGCCCTTCCATTGTCTGGAGGACTGTGGATATCTCTGCAAGCAGGGAGGGATCATAGGCTCCTGAGGCACTGCGGCCTGTGGTGAGTACCCTAACCCGGCTGCGATTCAAGAGCTGTGGATCTACCAAGGGGCAGGTGGGCGCACAGTGTCCCTGAGGCCCAGCATGTCTGGAACCGCGGAGTTCTGAACAAGCAGAGGAGGGCCATTGGTTCTGCAGGCCCAATGGCCTGGGGTAGAGTGGTACCAGAGTCTCAGTAGGTGTAAACATAGAAGGGGATTTTCAACAGATCCTGAGGAGGCTTTCAAATAACACTTGAAACACAGAAATATAGGAAAATGACAAAACGAAAGACCAAATTGCAACCTCAAACCTCCAGCCCATCTCAGGAAACCCTAGGAGGAATGTATTTAGAAGAAAATATATCCCATCCTCTTCATATATCAGACACAATAGCTACTGAAGTTGACAAGCAACTCCAGGAAGCTTTAAAGAAATTCAAACTCGAAATAATCTATCAGGTAAAAGAAGAAATGATAAAAGAAATGAAAGATATTCTAAATATATCTAAAGAAAACACAGATAAAAAATTGGAGGAACTAAACAAAAAGATAGAATCCCTAGATGAGCAATATAAGAAACAAAGAGAATACATAATGCAGATGCACAGAGATATACAGGAAATAAAAAACTCCACTGAAAGTTGTAAAAACCGCCTTAATGAAAGTGAAGATAGAATTTCAGACCTTGAAGACAGGATTGCAGCTAGTGAACAGGAAAGGAAAGACCTTTTAAAAATAACAAGGAATCAGGAAACAACAATTCAACAACTGCAAGATGATGCAAAGAAGAATAACATAAGAATGATAGGGATTAGCGAAAAAGGAGACAACATAAAGGATATCAAGAGGATATTTAGAGAAGCAATAGCTGAAAACTTCCCAAGCATGAGATCAGAAACTGACATCAGGATCAGTGAAGCATATAGAACTCCAAATAGTCATAACCAAAATAAAACTACACCCAGACATATAATAATCACCATCCCAGAAATCCAACACAAGAACAGATTATTAAAAGCTGTCAGAGATAAAAGACAGATCACTTATAAAGGAAAACCTATCAGAATCACAGCAGACTTCTCATCACAAACAATAAAGTCAAGAAGAGCATGGAGTGAAGTATTCCAGATCCTAAAGCAAAATGATTTCCAACCTAGACTGATATATCCTGCAAAACTATCATTTAAAATAGATGGTGAAATACGATACTTCCATGACAAAGAACAGCTGAAGAACTTCATGAACACCAAACCAACCCTGCAAAAAATATTGAAAGACAGTTTAGATACACAAAGGAAAAAACCACTAAGCAAAGCAAATAATTAAACAGAACAGAAAGATAAAGATGCAACAGCAGAGAGATAACATTCCTACAACTAACCAACATTTCACAGTAATAACCATTAATGTAAAAGGTCTCAATGCACCAACCAAAAGAAACAGACTAGCAGAATAGATCAAGAAACAAAATCCAACCATATGCTGTTTACAGGAAACCCATCTAACCCAGAAGGATACTCACAGACTGAAAGTCAAAGGATGGAAAACAATTCTTCATGCAGCAGGAATCCAAAAAAAGGCAGGAGTAGCCATTCTGTTTGCAGACAACGTGAACTTTAAACCAACAATGACCATAAAGGATAAAGAAGGTCACTACATACTCGTAAGGGGAAAACTCCAAGAGGAAGAGATAACTATCTTAAATATATACGCACCAAACTCCAAAGCGCCCAGTTATATAAAACAATTATTAACAGAAATGAAAACTCAAATTATCAGTAACACAATTGTAACAGGAGACCTTAATACGCCATTGATACCAAGGGACAGATCGACCAGACAGAAAATGGGTAAAGAAATAACAGAACTGAATCATACCTGTGAACAAATGGGTTTGATAGACATATACAGAATGTTCCACCCAACAACATCAGAATACACATTCTTCTCAGCAGTACATGGATCATTTTCTAAAATAGACCATATATTAGCTCACAGAACATATTTAAACAAGTGCAAAAGAGCTGAAATCATCCCTTGCATGTTATCAGAACACAGCGCTCTGAAATTAGAAATTAACGATAAAAGATACTGCAAAAATCCCACAAACACATGGAAAATGAATAACACACTCTTGAGTAATCAGTGGGTCACAGAAGAAATTAAAGAAGAAATCAAACAATACCTAAAATCACAGAGAGGGAAATAAGGGAAACTGGACTATTCACATTAGCAAGCAAAAAAAATGAAATATTTAGGAATTACTCTTACGAAAGAAGTGAAAGACTTATACAGTGAAAACTATAATACACTGAAAAAGGAAATTGAAGATGATCTCAGAAAATGGAAAGACATCCCTTGCTCATGGATAGGAAGAACAAACATTGTGAAGATGGCCATTCTCCCAAAACTCTTATACAGATTCAATGCAATCCCAATAGAAATACCATCAACATACCTTATAGATCTAGAGAAATCACTCCTAAATTTCATCTGGAACCAGAAGAGACCTAGAATCGCAAAAGCAATTCTAAGCAGCAAAGACAAAGCAGGAGGCATCACAATCCCTGACTTGAAATTGTACTACAAAGCAACAGTAGTAAAATCAACATGGTATTGGAATCAAAACTGAGCTGAAGATCAATGGAATAGATTAGAAGATACAACCACAACTACAAACACACTCAACCACCTTATCTTTGATAAAGGAGCCAAGCAGGTTCACTGGAAGAACGACAGTCTCTTTAATAAATGGTGCTGGAAAAACTGGCTCTCCATTTGCCGAAAACTAAAGCTAGACCCATGTCTATCACCATGTACTAAATTAAAATCTAAATGGGTCAAAGATCTGAATATTAAAACAGAAACGCTAAATCTATTGGAAGACAAATTGGGTAGAAACCTTGGAGACATAGGAGTAGGTAGAGAATTCATGAACAGGACTCAAACTGCACGGGAAATACTTCCCAGAATGAATAACTGGGACCACTTCTTATTAAAAAGTTTCTGCATGTCAAAAGAAATCTCCAGCATAGTGAAAAGAAAACCCACAAACTGGGAAAAGATTTTAGTGAACTCTCTCTCAGACAAGGGACTCTTGTCTAAAACATATAAAGAATTAAAAAAACTCAGACCTGCAAAATTCAAAGATCCAATCCAAAAATGGGCATCTGAGATGAATACGCAATTCTCAGATGAAGAAAAGCAAATGGCAAATAAATACATGAAAAAATGCTCATCATCATTGGTCATTAGAGAAATGCAAATTAAAACCACACTGAGATACCATCTCACTCCTGAAAGAATGGCCAGGATCAAGAAAACCAACAACAACAAATGCTGGAGAGGCTGTGGGGAAAAAGGAACTCTCCTGCACTGTTGGTGGGAGTGTAGACTGGTACAGCCTTTGTGGAGGTCTGTCTGGAGGTTTCTCAAAATTTGGGACTGGAAATCCCATTTATTCCAAGCTATTCCACTTCTAGGCATAATTCCAGAAGAACTGAAAGCATCATACCACAGGGATATATGTGCACCTATGTATATAGCAGCACAATTTGTAATCGCCAGATCTTGGAAACAACCCAAGTGTCCATCAAATGAGGAATAGATAAAAAAGTTGTGGTATTTCTATACAATGGAGTATTATTCAGCTATAAAGAAGGATCACATTGAGATATTTATCAATACATGGGCGCAACTTGAGACCATACTCATAAGTGAAATAAATCAATCTCGCATGTGTGAATACCGAATAGTTTCCCTAATGTAAGTAGTGATCCAAATATATAAAAATATGTGGTAATCATGATTCCCCATTATGTGGCCTTGAAGCCTTATAAAGTTTTCACTTATTAATTAGAAAGGCTTTATTCTGGGCTTCTTGATATGGAAATATTTGAAGCTATAGTATATCAAGTTTTATCAAAATATTTCAAGGAAAAAGACAGACACTATGGTAACTACTATTAAGTCGGGTTATTTAGTGGTGAAGCACTAGGTTGCTGAAACAGTCATGCTTTGACCTGTATTGTTATATTGTTATGTCCTGTTTTATCTTAATCTCTCCCTTATTCTTTAAAAATTTTTTTAGTTATTTCTTATGTTTGTTTTAATTAAGGGGAAAATTTTAAAAGTTAGCATATATAATAGTAACTCTTTTTGATTTCCTATTAACTTGTTTTGAAGTCCTGTAATACACCCATGATCTTGTTTTGACTGATTATACTCTGTTCCATTCTGTATGATAGTATCAAGTTTGAGGGTATAGGCAACTACTTTGAAGGCAATAAGCTTCACTAAGATGCCCATTCTGGTTTGACTATTGTCTCCTTTGGAAGCCCTGTAATGTTTACAATGCCTAAGTTTTATTGGTCTTGTTCTCTACTGTTTTGTCCAACTTTATTGTATCTAATGAGATAGACAATTCTTGTTAAGGAAACAAGAGACATTGTTGATAACCATTGTTGATAACCTTGTACTCTGTTCTACATCATGTGCTATGTCTATACTTGTTTTTGACTGACACCTTTTTTTGCCATATTTGACTTTATTCTCCCCCCCCCAAAAAAAAAGTAATAAGAACTAAGGAGTAATAAAATCCAAAATGTGTAAATTTTGTTGTAAAAAAGAGAGGGGAAAAAAAGAGCTCTAATGGATATAATAGCAAGTGTGTTTAGGGGTGTTAAATAGCTGACTATATTAATGTTTTTGGATCATTGAACACAGCTGTTTGCAGTCTCTCTGTTTGAATGTCTACTTTGTATTCTTTGATACTGTGATTTGAGCAACTATTTCCAAGATGATAATATGTAATCTATTAACAGGTGATTTCTTACTGTTATGTTTTTTCTTTTGTAGTTCTGTATTATGTGTAACCTTACACTGCTTTGTTTTGTTTTGTGTTTTTCTCTTTTTCCTCTTAAATAAAAAAAAAGAAGTGCATTTTGCCAAAACAAAACAAAACAAAACACACATTTCCTTGTCTTTTCACTCCTCACTTAACAGAAAATTTTACAGATTTCTACTGTAGTTCAAACTCTATGTGCTTGAATGCTGAGAATCCACTCTCCAGCTTGGTAGAATGAGGGAAGCAAAGCAAAAACTGAACTTGGGAACATTTCTGTGCCTTTCAGCATTTTGTACAGTAAACCGTGACTTATGCCTCTTTACCCACAAAATATTGGTTTCCGTACTAACTGAATCTGTCAATGACAAATGAGTTTCCTGCATTTACTTCAAACAATCTCAATTGCCCTCACCTGGCTAAGCACATTGTGTAAGGTTTATTATGCCTAAACTTGAAAAAAATTTCCAGTAAAAAGAGGCTGCCAGCCATCCTGAAATCATGATGGGATTTTATGTAAATACAGTCTGATCCACATCCTGGCAGCCATGAGCTGAGATAGGTGGAGATGGCTTATGCAGATAGAAACACCTCAAAATTTTCAACCAGCAGCAGCATCAAGCAGGGAGCAGAGTTGCTGAGCCTTCACAGTTGCATGATGGAATCATCTGGTGGGTTTTGCGCTGGATTTACTGAGGTGGTAAATCTAGGTTGCTGCTGGGATTTTCCTTCCTGTAGTGCAGTGCCAAAAGGAAGTCATGTACATGTAGCATTTATTTGGAGTTTTTCTTTTGCAGTTATGAAACCTGCATGAATGTGATTTCACACCTCTGCCATAGCAGACCCACCCATGGGCATTATTTTCATGACTTGTAAAGGGTCAGTTTATTTATACAACATGCAGAATGCTGTTCTCAGCCTTTTAGTTTTACTTAGACTTGTGCATTTTCAATCATTTCTTCAAAGGAAGCTAAACAATTTAGTCCAAGCAAAGTTCAGTTGTGTTACTTTGCTTCTGTGTGAAGTCCTTGCTGACAGACCTGAAGCAGGAAGTGAGGTGGACCTGCTGGAGGTTCAGCTCCAGAGTGATACTCTTTGCTCAGCTGTGTCTGGCAGGGCTGACTCTCACCTGACTGGCCACTCTGGCATCCAAATGCCCTTGCCCAGTGCTGGCCCTGGTTTTGGGAAGCACTCGTTTGCAGTATAGACTCACACTGGCTGAACCTTAGAAAACCGTGCTGTGCCATGAGCTTCTCACACCTAGATCTGCACATCTATGACCTAGGGCACAGCTCCCTCCAACAGCCATGCACAGCATCCTCAAAGTAGCTCTCCTGTGCATGCTGTACATGGAGGCTAGGGAGGGTCCCAGTTCCTTCCTGCTTCAAACAGTACTGTGAATCAAACTCTTGAAAAGAAATCTTTAAAATTTTTGCAGCATTCTATGTTTGAGAAATCTCTCTTCTTAGTGCTATGAGGTCTAGGGACAGCTCAATATAGCTGTGATGGGAGATGCAGGACAGGACTCTGCTCTGTCCCCAGTGTTCTCTCCAGTGATGTTCAGCTCCTGCCTTAAAATGTGCCATTGGATGGGGACACAGCACAACTCAGTGATTTGTGCCTGTGTGAATCTACTTTGGGAGGCTGAATGTTTTCTGCACTTGTTGGCCACAGGTGGTGATTTCCTTTCAAATTACAAGACTTTCTCACTTCTCTCACAAAATGCACTGGTGAGACTCCAGTAATGCAAGCCCCGGAAAAGTGAAGCACTTTCATCACCAATCACAGCACTAAACAATGAACCAATCACAGATGCTAGGTTTAGCTGCCTCTGTGAGTTCATGAGGCTATGGGCGGAACACCCAGATACAAACCATAACACCTTCTAAAGTAAATCCTCTGAAGATGCCCATGCTCTGCACTAGAAGATAATAACTTGCCTTAGTCCAGGTTTTTTTATCTTATTTATTTTCTTTTATTAATTTATTTTTTGAGACTCTGATTGTGTAGTTCAGACTGGCCTTCAATTCAATGTGTAAACTTGGTTGGCCTATAACTTGCAATGATCCTCCTGTCTCCTCCTAAGTGCTGGGATTACAGGCATGTACCATCACATCCAGCTATTTTTGGTTAAGTTGTATTTATTGATTTACTTGAGACTACTCAATTTGTTTATCATTGTTATACTTCATTGTACAAAAATCCTAATAAATGCAATGAAATTCAAGAACAACCTAAACAACTTAGCAACTTAGCAAAGCCCTGTCTGGTAATAAATTATGATAAAAGGACCAAGGCACTGGATTCAAACTCCAGCACTGCCAAAAATAAATAAATCTATAAATAAAACTTCTTATAAATAAATCTATAGATAAACAAAACTGCTTAGAAATAAATTTATAAATAAATAAAAATGCTTTTAAGTAAATCTATCAGTAAACAAAATCTATGATGGGTAGCTCAGATAAGAAGTGTTTTAAAAGCAATTTTCTTTCATTATAACTGACATACAATGAACTTTCAGGCTTAAAGTACAAAATTAGATGAATCTTGACATGGGCCAGGGATATAGCTCAGTGGCAAAGTACTCCTTTGCAAGCACAGGTTCTGGAATTTGGTTCCTAAATACCAAAAACAAAACTAAACTAAAATTGAAAAACCAACAAAGATCCCCTAGGAATCTTGACATACGTGAGCCCCTTGAAAACCATCACCCAATGGTGAGGCGTATGTAATGCTCAACTTTTTCTTATGGCTCTTTTCAAATGCTTCCTTCTATCCTAAGCAATGCATCTGCTTGTTGTCTCTGGGAATCACTTTGTATTTTCTAGAGGTGACAGGTCTGTACCACCCAGTATACAGAGTGTTTTTTTTATGGGAAGCTGGTAGAGGTTTCTCAATCCTCATAACTATGTTAGGTTTCCCATGTGCTGCTCCTTGTCAGTGGCTGAGCCATCACATCCCACTGTGTGGATGAAACACTGATCCTCATGTGTCCATCAGCTGAGGGCCCTGTGTGGTGTTTCCAGTTTTGATCTCAAAAATAATGTTGCTGCAGTCATTTTTGTGTTTGTATGGATACACCACTCATTTCCCTGGAGAAGATACTTGTTGTTCAAAGCAAAATTTAGATTTCTGGCTCTTCCTGTGAGTATTTTTAAACCCTGTTTTTATGTTTTTCAGTCCTTTTGAGGTGATTTTATAAAGTTTACCTAAGGAAAGGTTATTTATATTACATAAAATTCAGCATTTTTGGACTTTGGATAGAATTTTAAAGGTACAAAAAAACCCAAAGTAAGGTATATATGCACATATGTAAATCACCTATAATTTTAACATCACAAAACTTCTGCTATGTGATGATTAAATTCATTGCCAACTTGATGGGCTTGAGAGCTCTCCAAGGGATTAGTAAAGTATACTTCTAGGCTCATCTGTACATGTCATAGAGGAGTGACCATAGGTACTCCATCTGGTATCTGGCCCCTTCCTCCCTGGCACTGTCCCTCCACTCTGCATGCTGGCCACCATGGACTGAGCAGCTTTGCTTCATCACAGGATCCTGCTGTGGTGTCCCTGCCTTGCAACCAAGTAGGACTGAGTCCCCTGAAACTATAAACCAGATTAAACATCTCCTCTTCCCTGTGTGGCTCTTGGATTTTGGGTCCTACTAATGGGTACCCTTGACCAAGACAATTGTTTTTATGTTTACATATGTGCTTCAACCTACACAGCTTTTGTAGAATTTACCATAATTTCACCCTTACTTTCAGGTCAGATGTGGGAATTGTTTTCATCTTTGTTTTCCCCTTTTAAATGAGATGTGTACAAACATACTGTTAAGTGTATTCGTTCATGATTTAGAACTTTTGTGACTAATATGAAATTATTCTAAAATGTAAATATGTACTTTTTTTAACGCTTCCATTTTTATAAATATCCAGAAAAGGCAAATCCTTAGAAAGCACAATAGTAGTCCATGGCTGAGCGTGGGGAATGGAGAATGACAGTTTAATGAACCTGGGTTACTACTGGGGGTGGTGAAGGTGTTCTTTACCAGCCATGGTGAGGGTCTCACAGCCCTTAGTGCATGAAATGTCACTGGTCTTTGTGTTCCAGGATAGATGCTGAATTTTAGATTGAATTTTGCCTTAATAAAGAAAGAAAAGCAAATGAGGAGTCTCCCTACCCTCACCACAGACCTGTAGAATGGGAGCCCACTGAGGACAGCACTGGTCATGGAGACCTTTCCCAAATGCTTCTTCTGCTCCCTCTGCTTAGAATGAAGCAACCAGAGACATGTTACTGAGTGTAGGTGAAGAATCAGATGTACATGATCAGGAGACAAGAAGTTTTAACTGTAAGTTCTGTCTTTTGAGTGATATATGGGATGTGTGCTGTGATCAGGACCCAGGAGAGTATTACTCCTCAAAAAGTGAACAGGGTGTCACAAAACTGTCACTGAATCCACTCATCTCTTCTGTCCAATTTATCAGGTCCTATCTACTATCTAAAATATGTTAAAATATGCACAACAAAAAATCCATTACTTTTGTCAGTGACCAGTTAAGTGAGTTAAGAACATTTACCTTGTGCAGTTATAAGAACCATCCTGCTCCAAAACTCTACTTCCGAACTGAAACTGTGCACTCTCCCAACAATAGCATCATTTCCCTTCCTTCAACTCCTGGAAACACCATTCTACTGTCTGTCTCCAAGAATTGGACTCTTCTGGGCCATCACATATTTGGAATCATATAACACTTTCCTTTTCTCTCTGTTTTATTTCACTTAATATAGAATTGCAGGATACATACATACCACCTTTTGTTCATCCACCCTTTGGGGGTTGTTTCCACGTTTTGGCTCATAGGGATAGTGGGAATGCGAATATCTGCTTGAGCTCCTGATTTATGTTAAGCTGTATAAGCATATTTAGAATTGTTGAATCATAGGATAATTCTATAGAATTTGGAGAGGACAGCTATGTTGTTCCTGACAGCAGCCAGTCCATTTTACAACCCCACCAGCAGCACACGTGGTTTGGGTTTCTCACTGAGACCCTCTGGACCAGGGAGCAGTCACAGAATCTAATCAAACTGCTGACACTGATTCTTGGTCTGGGGAGCCTCAGACTACACTACACCTGATGGATTTGTGTGGCACATGGGGCAGTAGGAACAAAGAGGGACTGGACCCAGACCCAAGTTAGGGTCAGTTCTGCAGTGATGCGAACTCTTTAGGGACTGTCCCCTTCTGCACCATGGAAACCAGTAGCCCTGAAGCTCCCCACTGCCCAGTGAAGCCCAGATACCCCACAAAGCTGGCCTTTGCAGGGTGAGTGTGTGCACACTCCACTTTCTGTTTTTTAGCAGAAAGAGCTAGATGGATCAGCTGTTGCCTCCGCTACAAGGGCAGCAGAGCTCTGATTGGCTTTTCCCCAAAATTAGTTGCTGACTCTCACATTTCTCAGGAAACTGATGTTCAGGCTGGGGTCTGCCTTGGGTGAGCTGTAGGAACCACAACCTGGTTGAGTGCCCTGTCCATGTGTGGGACCCCAGCGAGTGCCAGAGGCCAGACAGGAGAGCTGGGGATGCAATTCCCACTGCAAAGGCCTCCTGGATCAGTTATGGGAAAACTTTCAGAGACCAAGGGCCCAAACTGCAACCCAAAACCCACTTATATATTGCACTGCCAACACTGCAAATAGATCTGAATACTGAACTGAAGTTTTAGTTTAGAAAAAACTACTCATCCATTGACATATTTTGTTTTGAGAGAAAAACACAATCACAAAGCTTTCAATGATACCACCTTTTATTGAAAAGTGAAGGTTAGCATTTGGTATGCTTTCACACAATTAATGTTATATTTGCTGTTGCATGCGCATGGATAATTTGTTGAAGGTTGACTCATACTGCATTTGTTTCAGAGCAACACATGCAATACTCAAGACACCTGTTGATCTGTTTCATGTATCAGATTAATATAATTCAAAGCTGAAAACAGCAGTCCACAAGCATAAGATGATCCAGAGTAACAAAAGCAATCCCCAGTGCATTCATTGAGTTTTTGTCTTTTTGAGACAGAGTCTCACTATACAGTTCAAGATGGCAATCAACCTGTGAGTAGAAGAGACCAGCCAGGAAAAGAAACAAATGAAGGTAAGAAACATGAAGCCGTGATAATAAATGCACCTACAACTACATGAAACAGGTCATAAATGCAATGGCTTTTGAACGAATGTGTAAAACTCTCAAGCATAAAACAAATGGAAAAGTCAGACCTTCAAAAAACACTAACTGTAAGAGCACATACTTGGATATAAATGCACATGCAGATGTATAACTGATAAAAGCAGGACAAATTAATCTCTGGTTAGGATTTATCTTGGGGGAGGAGAGGAGAAGCAGCCAGCAAAGAGCATAAAAGGTGAATGTTCATTTTTTGTTTGTTTGTTTGTTTCCTTTTTGTCAATACCGGGGATCGAACTCACGACTGCCTGCTTGTAACACAGGCGCTTATGCCGCTGAGCTAAATTAAATCCCCAGCCCCGTGAATGTTCATTTGATTTATGAAAATTCATTGAATTCAACATTTTCCTTTATTATTCCTTGTTACCAAAGCTTCACTTTCCTTGCTGCCTTCCTACAAAACGTGTCAAAGTTGACTCGCTGCTCCTTCTCCATCTCCTGGCCAATGTGTGAACTGCAATGCTGGACTAGAGAGGGCGCCTGATGCAGCTGGGCTGAGTGAGAAGGATGCTGGTTCATACTTTGGACAGAAGACAAAGCCAGCCAACCAGACAAGCCCTTTCAGTGTGCAAACACCACTTTAGGAGGCTTCTGCACACAGCATCTCTCAGACCCAAACCTGTATATGCACACAAATATAGTGGGACAAAGTCATCAATGTAGTCACCTCCCTCTGGTCTCCATCTCTCCTAGACACCCCATATCTCAACTAAGGCTGTAATTTAGAGTCATCAATATGATAAGGTGTCTTTTTCACATACTGTATCTCATAAAACCCTACACCCTTGGGAAAAGAAATGTATTTAATATACTGTGAGGTAAGCAATAATTAATTTCTTTTTTTAAATTTTTATTTAAAAGGAAAAAAGAGAAAAAAACAAAACAAAACAAAGCGGTGGAAGGGTACACGTAATACAGAACTACAAAAAAAAAACCAGTAAGAAATCACCAGTTAATAGATTACATATTATCATCTTAGAGATAGTTGCTCAAATCACAGTATCAAAGCATACAAAGTGAACATTCAAACAGTGAGACTGCAAACAGTTGTGTTCAATGATCCAACCAAAAACATTAATATGGTCAGCTATTTAACACCCCTAAACACACTTGCCGTTGTATCCTTTAGAGCTCTTTTTTACAACAAAATTTACACATTTTGGGTTTTATTACTATTTAGTTCTTTTACTTTTTTGGGGGGGAGAGAATAAAGTCAAATATGGCAAAACAAAGCTGTCAGTCAAAACCAAAGATAGACATAGCACATGATGTAAAACAGAGTACAAGGTTATCAACAATGGTTATCAACAATGTCTCTTGTTTCCTTAAAAAGAATTGTCTCTCTCATTAGATATTATAAAGCTGAACAAAACAGTAGAGAACAAGACCAATAAAACTTAAGCATTGTAAACATTACAGGACTTCCAAAGGAGACAATAGTCAAACCAGAATGGGCATGTTAGTGAATCTTATTGCCTTCAAAGTAGTTGCCTATATCCTCAAACTTGATGCAATAATTAATTTCAATGAAATATAAAAACTTTGTGTGCATTTACTTAGATTTGAAACATAAGGCAAAATTTAGATTTTTTAACAGACACTTCTAGAAATTTAATAAATTTGGGATACAGTGTTAATGGCCATATACACAGTTATTAATCAATACAAGTTTATGTTATTTATACAATAACTAAATGCTTGTTTAATTAATTCCAGAAGATGTAGATCAAGCTTTAAGTACCATAACCAACTGTAAAGAGATGTCAAAATATTTTACCGCGTGGTTGAACCTTTAGATGTACACTGTGTGACAGAGAGCACCTGTTATTTTTGTATGCTCTAAACATATGTAGTCTTAACTCTGTGCCTGAGATTTTCCTGATCTCAACAAAAATTTTCCTGCAATGGGGAAAGAACAACCAACCACTAAAGCAGTAGGCAGCTGCACCCAGGGCTTTTCTTGACTGAGTTCATTCAGGAAGTTGCCACAGTCTTCTTTGCCACCACTTTGGGCCTTGTTTGTGTTGTCAAGAATTTTCTCACAATATGGGGAATATCCTGAGAGAGGCAGGTGCCACTGTGAGGGGTTCAACAGTGGAGGACAGAGAACTCCACATGCATGTACTAAAATTAGGAATGAACAGCTGCAGTGCTGGGTCAGGTCAGGGATCTGACCACACTAAGAGTAAGCAGCAGATAGAAGGGAGCTGTTTCCTGACCCAGCCTAACAGGACGCTTGCAGAAGGCATGCCAGGCTGGACAGGCATGAGCTGCATGATGATGGAGGATGAGGAGCCAATCAGATGGTAAGGGTGATCAGACATCAGGGATGGAGGCCTATGGCCAACTGCCTTAGCAGGACACTTGCTAAAATTGGACAATGCAGATATGAACACAGAAGCCAAAAATGAACTCAGAGTGAGGAAGATGAAATAAATATAGGTGAAAAATTAAAACACTGAGATTCCACCACACCCTGAAAAGAATATCTACATCAAGAAATGAACCATAAGTACTAGAGGGCCTGTGGGGAAAAAGGAACCTTCTCCACTGCTGGTGGGAGCATAGACTGGTGCATCCACTGTGGAAATCAGTGTGGAGATTCCTCAAAAAACTAGGATTGCTGGTCCCATTTGACCCAGAGGTGGATAACAGATTACCTTAAATTAGATTAACTTCTGGTCACCCCAGTACTTTGTGCTATACTAGGCCATATGAGTGTTTGTTCGGGAGGAAGTCTTACAAAAGCATTGTGTTTAAGGTAATGGATGCAGAGTCTGGAGTCTCAGTGGAATGCTGCTGGCACAGCAGCCCATGCTTTGCTAAGATGTGGGCAAAGGACTGGTAAATGTGAAGGCCAGGTAGAGCCAGAAATGGTGCCTGGGAAATCCCAGCTTCAGGATACAAATGTATCCAAAGTTACAATGGTTTTTTTTTCCCTTCCCAGAAACACACTGAAAAAAAAATCCAGTATTTTAAAGATAAAATAAGGCCTTAAACTGGGCCTTCTTTTGCCTTTTACCTAGAAAATGGGTCATTGCTTGTCACCTGTAACTTGAGCCCCTGATTTCTATAGATTCACAAATTTCACAGATTTCCATCCTCCAGAACATAGACGCTCCCAGTCCTGAACCATAATGTACCTCATTTTCTGAGCACCTGCACTCTCTTCTGATTATTTGCCTCTTTGAGTCTGCTTACTAACTTTACCTGAGCTTTCACAGGGATACACAGCAACTCTCCTCCATGATAAGACAGGAAGCTCTGCACCAGGCCCAGTATGAGTGGAGGTCCCCATCTCCTCTTTGTGGAAACTCCTTAGACCCTGTCAGGTGACCAGAGGATCCTGACTAGGGTTTGGGCAAAGAGAGAATAGTTGTCAGACACAAATGCAAGTGACACATGCCACTACCCACTAGAAGCCTTAAGAGTCAGTGCTGTGAAAGAAAATAAGATAAAATCAGGAAAGCTAAGACTTTGTGAAGTAAGTCAGGAAATGCCTGCAGGAGAGTATGCTAACCTGCTGAAGGTTAAACTGCAGAATATTCCTAGACTTAGAGAACAACTGAAGATTTCACCTCCTCCTCCAACACCTCTCACCCTGGAAGATCCTTGTTAACTGACAGTCAGATGCATGTGTGACTCAGGTGTCTGCCTGTCAGGGAGCTGTCTCTGAAAATAACTGGGAATCCCCTACAACAAACTTTACCACATCTGCTTATGGGGCTGTCTTGAGGCAGTGCACCTGTATTGCAACACTGTTTCCCATGTACTATTTCTTTTGACCTCTGTTGTTTTGTAGTTAACACTGAATAATCAGTACATTTCTGTTTCCTCTGCTGTAAGAAGAGCAGTGTCCCGCTGAGGGGAAGGAAGTGCAGGCGATATGAGTCAGACACACTTTTGTCCCCTGAGGGAAGAACACATGATAAATGCTTTTTGCTTGTATGTGTGATGGTTTGTATTGTAATTGTCCCCAAGAGATCCTTGTGGTAGAGGCATGGTCATCAGCCTGTGGCACCACTTGGAGGCCAGCATGCAAGAAACATAATAACATATACAGAGGCTGGACAATAAAGACACAATTGTTCTCTCTGCTTGCTGTCTGCTGCTGCTATTGTTCTCATGTCTGCCTCCCTGTTGTCTCTGAGGACATCACAAGCAATTTACCCCTTAGGGTCCTCCACTCTGATAGATATAAAGGACAAGGGAGTACAGGTCCCACCAGCAAGGATGGGGTTCTGCATAGGATACCCATGAGGGAGTCTTTGTTTAGAAGTTTTAATGGGTTTAGAAAAGAGCTACCCTATGGAAGACTACCTACTTTTCAGGGTTCAATCTAGGAAGTGTTGTGTGGAACCACTCCAACTGCTTCACTGTTCGGGGACATCTAAAGACAACTGAAGACATGACCATGCTTGTCTGCACAGGCACACAGTAGGGTATAGTTATGTAACCATGACTTAGCACAGATGAACTCCCATGGGCTGGTTAGAGCACTACACAAGAATGTAAATATAAGATAACAACCTGTGTAGGAATTATATAACAAAAAAGTTGTCCTCAGCTCTGCTCCATACTGCCTACCACTGTTGCTGATGTCTTGAACATGTACATTCTCTAACCTTGGGGCCTCACCCAAGAAAATCTTCCAAAACAGGCCAAAAAGTGCTCACACAGTGCCCCATGCACAGCCCATGTACCCTTCAGGCAATGTCCTGCCTGTTCATGTTCTAGAAAGTTCCTGAACAGCTGAAGCACATTCAGCAGATGTTTTTGTAAAGTCCCTGGAGGGGCACAACTCAGCAGGCTCCATTTTGGACATCCTGACTCCATTTGGCAGCTTCTATCTTTAATGCCTGAAAGAATCTTAATTCCTATTTCACTGATTCCTGTTACAATGCTGTAAACCTAAATTAATCACACTGCAACCTTGTCTGCAATAAATTGTTAACAGGAAAAGAGAGGCTAAAAATGTACCAATGATAGTTACCTCTCTACATACAAAAAGAGCAAATATTTCTAATTTTTCCTCCTTGTTGGTTGGAGCTTTTGAAATGTGTAAATATTATCTTAATTACCAAAACAATGATTGAGGGGTAACAGAAAAAGAAAAATTAGAGGATGGGAAAAGGATTCAATGACAAAACATTGAAAATCCCTTTGCAAGGGGACCTGATTTAGGCCTCTGCTGCCTCCCACTGCAGGAGAAGCCATTGTCCTCCTGTTATCCTTAGGGAAACACAAGAGTCTTGTTCTTCATCCTTGATGGCCAGAGATGCCAAGCTGAAGAACAGCTGCAAAACGCTCTGGCCAGCTCTGACTCATGAACACCATAGAAATGCTATTTCTCATCTGCATTCTCTACATAGCTGCTAAAATAAGTGATCACTTTTAAGTGTGAAAACTAAGTGTGGAAAAGTAAGAGGATCTGTTTGAGATCATTTCTGCAACAGTAGAGTCAGCATGCAAACCCTGTTCCTGGAGTCAAACAGCCACCCCCCCACCCTCCGAACATCTGGGATCAGGGAACCACTCTGGTACAATACATTGTTTGAGAGAAAATAAAAACACTTTTATCAAAGATAGAAAGATACTTAGCCTTGAACCTCTTGATTCATGTTCCACATGCAAGAGTCTGAGCTTTGAATATGGCCATTGATATTTTTCCAGCAATCTAGGCTCTCCTATATCTTGTGTTTGCCCCAAAGGGGCAAGGGATTACTAAGCAAAATCTGCATTAGCTTGAAACTGCACACATGCTTTAAATTTGTTCCATTTCCTTTCCATTAAAAAATATAATTATTGCCACATACTAGTAGTACAGAGTAAGAAGATTCATTATGATATTTTCATATATGCATATACTGTGCATTGATCAAGTTCATCAACCCCTCTCCTACCTTCACCCTCTCTCCTAACTGTCCTCCCAGGCCTGTGGAGCCCCTTTTCTACTTTTTTTTTCTATTTTCCACATATGAGAGAAAACATGCACTATTGGTCTGTGTCTGAATTGTTTTGTTAAACATGATATCCTCCACTTCCCTGAACTTTTCTGCATATGTCTAGATTTCATTCTTCTTTATGGTTGAACAGGATGTGTGTGTGTGTGTGTGTGTGTGTGTGTGTGTTTGTGTGTGTATGTGTCTGTGTGTTTGTGTGTGTATGTCTGTGTGCACAAGTGCATAGCATGTTTGCTTTGCCCATTCTCTTGCTGACACATACCTAGACTGATTGCTTGCCTTGGTTATTGTGAATAGTGCATCTCTTGCTCCTTTCTTGCTCATTAGCCATTGTTGTGCTCATGAACACCATGGAAATGCTATTTCTCATCTGCATTCTCTACATAGCTGCTAAAATAAGTGATCACTTTTAAGTGTGAAAACTAAGTGTGGAAAAGTAAGAGGATCTGTTTGAGATCATTTCTGCAATAGTAGAGTCAGCATGCAAACCCTGTTCCTGGAGTCAGACAGCCACCCCCAAAGCATTCCCAAACTCAGTGCATTATTGCAAAATTTTATAATTATTAACCAATTTTCTGTTTTGACTAGGCTCAGTTGAGTAGTTGTTGATTACAGTAGACTGTCCTATAACTTCAGTCAGTTTGTGGCTAAAACTGCAGTTCCCTGGTAAGTCATTTGGGCTGAACATCCACCATAGCACATTCTCATGGTCTAAACTCCAGGAATAAAAAAGGGAGGGCTGGAATATATCTTGAAGTAGAGCACTTGCCTAGTATGAAGGAGGTCCTGAGTTCCATGTCCAGCATAACATTGTATAACAGCTTACAATTGATTTCTAAGACCATAGGGAGAATGAAAACTGGATAGAGGAGCATTATTTGCTACAATAAAGCAAAAGAAATCACAAGCTTAGTGCCCTCAGAGAGGAAAACTGATGAGACCACATTTCACTGCAGAACCTTGGAAGTAGCGACATTCCATGTGATACAAATCTATAATTGTGTGCTACTGCTTGTTCTCTGTCAACAAAAGTGCACCATTCTTGTGTCAGGCATTGAGTTGGGTACTGAGATACAGTGATTCCCAGTTGTCTTACTTACTTTTCACTGGTTATTGAGACAAAATACCTGATGCCCAACATGAAAGAAGGAGAGGTTTATTTCTTACAGGTCAGAGGTTTGAGTCCACACTCAGTTGGCTCCAAAGCAAAATGAAATGGCTGAGGGGCAGCAGTTTGTGATGGCTACAAAAAGCAAGCAAGAACAGCAAAAAGAAAGAAACACCTTCTTCTCTCAGGTACACTGTATGCTAGCTCCACCCCACTGCACGTGTAGCACACATAACACCAATCTAAGCACTAGACAATGAACCAATCAGAAATACTGGATTTGGCTGCATCCATGATTGCATGAGGCTTGGGAGGGGCACTGACATTTATGTATATTTATGTTTACCATGACACTAGTAGAGGCAAAGAGCCTGCTCTCGTTCTCTCACCATGAAGCTTATGGTCTATTGAGGTAGGGAGGATATTCATCATATCACTATTCAAATACATGCTAAGCATTCCTAATCCAAAGTCTGAAGTCTGAATGCTACAAAGTCCAAAACTTTTGAGTACAGATGTTTTATGCCAAAAGTTGAAAATTTCACAGCAACAAATTTTTTTTCAAATACAAAATGTTTTTAATTAAGATTATTGGTACATGTTAGGTGTAATTAACAATCATGTTAATCATGGGAAATTTCCAGCACACATGTTATGAATTATTTATTCTCCATCCTCCTACTTTTGCTTCAACTCCGTTCCCCTCCTTATTTATGAAAGTTTTGTTTCCTTCTTTTCTCATCATTTTTTCTTTTCCCTTCCTTCCTTTCTCCCTCCTCCATCCCTAATTCCCCATCTCATTAGATAATGTTCACAATATTTATTTTATTTTGCCTCTTATCTACATTTTCAGTTTCCCACACCAGAGAAACAACATAGTACACATGTCAAACACAAAATTATTAAAAATATATAAAATTACCTTCAGGCTATGAGTTTGAATTATATATGAACTATAAATAAATTTCATATTTAAACTTGGGTCCCATCCTCAAGACAACATATTATGTCCTATGCAAGTTCTTCAATAAAAAAAAAAATTCAGGAATAACTAACACTTCTGGTCCGAATCATTTTGTATAAGGGATAGCGAATATGCAGATGTTTAATTAACAGCCTCAAGGAAGAAGTACAAAGGCTGATCAAAATATACAGTTATTATTCAAACTTTTAAAATTTACTAAAATAAAAGACACATGCCCATTAATCCTCCTTAAAAAACACCTCTTTAAAAATAAATTGAAGAAAATACATTTCCTTGCTTCAAACACACTTCTACATTTGTTCTTGCTTTTCTGAAGCAGTTTGGAAGTCCTCCTTTGTGAGTGTCTTTACAAATTGAGATAAAAAATATAGTGAATACAGTTGCTGAATGCCATTCAATGGAAAGGAAGGCTCATAAATATATTATGGTGCAGCCTCATCCACCGAATTCACCTGATCGGGACCCTTGTGACTTCAGATTCTTCTCCAATATTAAAATGACCATGAAAGGAAAATAGTTTGAACTGATTCAAGACATTGAGACAGCCACAACAGCAAAACTGAAAAATCCAAAGGGGAACTGCAGCGGTGCTGTGCTAAGTATCGGTTTGTTAAGAGAGATGCTGGTGCAAGACCCACTGCGTTAAAATTCTGTCCCTTGCTTTGTCATTGGAAAAGGTATTCGATGTTGGTGTCTAGGCTCACTCAGCTATGAAAATGAAGATAATTCCTAACTCCTACTCTTGTAAGAATTAACATATGTAAAGTGCCTCAAAGAGGCCCTGGCCTGATATCCATAAGTGTTAAATATGCTTGTTAGTGTGTTATATTCACATGTAAATGTACTTATAAGTTATGAAGACATTCAACGACAGACACCTAAAGCACTCATTTCTCTGTAATAAAAGAAGGACAACAATGCAAATAGCAATGATACCTGAGCACTTGCTATATGGTAGGAACCATGGGAAGAGCTCTGCAGGGTTTTCATCAGATCTTCACAGCAGTGCCCAGAGATGAGTATTACCATTCCTCAGGTTTGTTTTTTTAATGGAAAACACCCTCAATATTTCAAAGCAAAATAACAGCAGAGTAACAATAGTGGAAATTGAGGCTCCCAGAAGAGAAGCAGTGTGCCTAAGGTGTCAGGCCTGGGAAGATTTGAGTCCAGAAGTCTATAAATTCCAAGCCTCAGTCCACTCCTCTGCTTTCTCTCATAATGGGCCTGGGGCTGGGTCTCCCAGAAGCCTCATCAGAGACCTCCACCAGCAGCCAAAGCCTGCCTCTGGGGGGCCCTAAAACCCAATGCAACGCCCACTGTGTCATTGTTGCCTCACAGGAGGATTATGCACTTATTGTGTACCAGCTTCTGGCCCCGCCCCTCGCACTGCTTGACCCCACCCCCTGGCCTCAAAGGAAGATTACACTCCACCAGGCCCAACCTGGGCGGGCCGCGCCCATGAACCACCCTGAGCCACAGGCCTGCACATCCCAGCTCATCCCGCCCGCCCCAGCCTTGCTTTGAAGTGGATGCTGGTCTTGTGCGTGGAGTCGCTATTTTGCAGCTAGCAACGCCATCTGGAGACTGGAGCGCTCTTCCTTAGGCGGCCTAGGCTGTGGCGGGGCCAGGGTTGGGGTCTGGGGCAGGTAGAAGGGCTAAGCCCAAGATGAGTGGCGGCTTGGCCCGGTGGCCCTGATGTCAGCGGTGCAAGTGCCCAGGGCGGGATGTCTCGGGTCGAGGGCCCAGGGCGGCAGCGGGCGCGGAGTAGGGGCGATCTGGCCTGAGGTCTGCAGGGCCCCTCTCTCTCTTCCTCTCTCTTCTCCGTAAGGGATCAGCATGGCCAGGCCTGACGCGTCGCCGGGATGCCCGGTCCCCCCTGACAGGCGCTGTTGGGAGCCCAGGCCTGGTGTGGGACCTGTGGTGCCAGCGGCTTGGGGTTTCACATGGCCTCTGCTGTCAGCGAGCTTGGCCATACTGAGCCACGGACATTTACCCCAAAAGGACGATTGGATTCTACTCAGAACTCCTGCCTGCAGACACTGAGAGAGGACCTAGATGTAACAATAAGACAGCAGTTATTATTCTACCTGCACATGCTGTGGCTCCAGTCCGTTCCATTGATAAGGGGGTTTCTGCTCCTTTTAATATTGGCGGCACTGGGGTGTTTAGGTTTGGTGAGAAGAATGAATGCGGGCCGGGGCTTTGAGGCATGAGGAAGTGTGATCAGCAGTGTTTAAAAATTTAAATCCACAAACGAAAATAATTCACCCACATTGTTAAACTCTGCTGCAGAATACCCATCTTCTCCATATTCAGCTGTCTCTAAGGATTACTACCCAGTTCTGCTCACATCATTTATATATTTGCATAATGTTGAATGTTTATATTACATGCATAGGTAGACTTGTACTAAGTTATCCTGTTACTGACTGTGTACACAAGTCTAGTTTCTCTTAGAAAAACTGCGTTGAGCATATATCTTTTTTTCTTGGGATAAATTCCAGAAATTAGAAATACTAAATCAAAGTTCTGTGTTTTTTCCCTGGCACTTGATATGAATTTGTCCTTAAACAAAGCATGTTTAAGACATCTTTCAAAATCTAGGAATTTGCCCAATTATCTGGACAAATTTGGAGTTCAGCAAGGTGTTGAGTCATTTTCTGTGAATGCTGAGAGATAGGCCACACAACCTACTGTTGGATTTTGTTTTTAACTCATGTACCAGGTTCATCTTTTTGTTTTGATTGAGTCTATTCGGTTTTGTTTCATTGGGTTTTATCCTCTTTAAAATAAAAAGATAAAAAAAAACACTTTCCTGCAAGGCATGGTGGTGCATGCCTGTAATCTCAGCACTCAGGTGGGTTAGACACCAGGATCACAGGGAGTGCGAGGCTAGCCTGAAATACTTGGTGAGTCAAGGTCAGCCTGCAGTACATAGCAAGACCTTGTCTCAGAACAAAACAAACAAACCCTTTTTCATCTTTTCTTATTTTAACGTAGCACAAGTAGATATTAATAGAGAAAATATGAAAACACTTCTAAGTAGATTAAAGTTTTCATCCTATGCAGTTTATATATATGAAAATATAGTATACTTTATATGCTATATAACTTTATATACTATGAAACTGCATAGTTTCATACTATGCAGTTTGTATACTATATTCAGTGATCCTGGGAATTTCTGCATGAGCTATATATGTATGCACTTTTAAAATTTGTTTTTGTCTTTGTTTCAATTTTTTTTTTAAATTTTTAGAACAGGGTCAAAATAATTTACTGAGTTCCCCAGGTTGGGTTTAAAGTTGTGCTTCTCCTTCCTTAACCTCCCAGAGTGCTGGGAGTACAGGTACAGGCTATCCATCCTTAGAAATTCACAATGATTATGTATGTTTATGGGATAAAATGTGCTTTTGACCTATGGCTCCTTTTTAAAAAGAATCAGTCTAGATAAAGTATATAGCACCTTCTTAACCTACAAATTCTTTCAGAGTTATTGGGACTATAATCCCATTGTTTAGCAGTTTTGAAAGCTATCCTTTTTATTAACTGTGGTCACCATGCAGTTTAGGAGAGAATTGAGAATTTCTTCTCCATTATCACTAAGATTTTGCATTCTTGGGTGAACATCCTCCTTTCTCCATCCCTCATGGAATTGATCTTTTTTAAAATCAAAGTGCCCAAGAAAGGTGTGGAGGTTCAAGATACTTGGGGCACACAGCTCTTCAGAAAGACCAGGCAATGGTACTCTGAAGCCCCTCATGTTGCTCCCAGTTTTTTTGTTTTTGTTTGTTTTTTTTTTTTCCTTAACAGAATTCTGGGAATTGAATGCAGGGATGTCTTTGTTCCTTTTTATGGGTTGCTGAGAAAAAATACCTGATACCAAAAGTTGGGAAAGGAAAGGTTTACTTCTTACAGATTTGGAGTTTTCAGTCCATACTCAGTTGGCTCCAAGGCAGGCTTGCCTGCCGGGGCCACAGTTCATGGTGGCTGCAAACAGCAAGGAGGAAACAGGCAAAAGAGCAAGACAGGCCTATTTCCTGCAATTATATCACATTCTGGCTCCACGCCTAGGCCTGTGTAGCACTCAAACCCCTAATCCAAATGCTAAACAATGAACCTGTCACAGATGCATAATAAACACTTGAGGCCTGGGGGCCACAGACATAAACTATGACAAGGGCCTTACACTGAGCAATGCTAAATTCTGTTTTTAAAATTATTTTATTTTGAGCCAGTGTCATCATAAGTAACTACACTGCTGAGACACCATTCTTGGATGTAGATTCTTACATGTCTATGTGTGAATGCACATTGATATCAGAGACATTTCACTTTCAAAACCGAGTCTTTGTTCTCACATCCATGTATTATTTCATGATCAGATTCCTTAGCTTCTTTCCCTGGTTTTTGTGGCCCACACTGATGCCCCACAACCTTTACATGGAAGATAGGGATGGTCCCAATTCCTTCCTGCTTCAAGCAGCTGTGAATCAAACTCTTGAAAAGAAATCTTGCAAAGTTGCACAGCTTTCTGTGAGAGATAAACTTCTATTGTTAATCCTGCCAGATCCAGGGACACTTGTGTAGTGCTCTGATGGGAGCTGCAAGACAAGGCTCTGCTCCACCCCCATCTTCTCCCCAGTGCTGTTCAACACCTGCCTTAAAACGTGCCATCACATGGAGACACAGCACATCTCAGGGATGTGTGCCTGCATGGATCAGTTTTGGGAGGCTTAGCGTTATCTGCATTTGTTGGCCACATGTGGTGATTCTCTTTTGAATTACAATAATTCTTCATTTCTCACAGAATGGAGTCATGAAACCTCTTTCACATCTGTATCACAAACTATCTGTCTGAATATGGATTGTAAGGAAAGTTTTCTTGTTGTGGTTTCTATATTATTCTTTTTTTTTTTTGTCTTTTTCCTTTTTATCGGTACCAGAGATCGAACTCACGACTGCCTGCTTCCAAGGCAGGTGCTTATGCCGCTGAGCTAAACCTCCAGCCCCAATATATTATTCTTGTTTCTGCTTTTCAAATGCAATGAATCAGACCTTTCTAGCTCCCCTCTATCACTGAAATCATGGGAAAGCTTTTCCAACATGAAAAGATGAGTAGACACACAATGATCTCTATATTTTCCTGATAGATTTTGACTATCTGGGGTTTTCTCTTCTATCAAAGAGCAATAGCAGTCAGTGTCATCCAATAAAATTTGACTGAAAAGACTCTAATACATGATTATTAAAGAGCCAGAGTACTAAATCACAGTGAAAAAAGGTCAGAGGTGGGTGGGCTATAGCAGGAGAGGACAGGGGTATGGATGGTTCCAAAACTGAGCAGAAAGCTGGAACTCAACAAATGTGGAAATTGTACAAATTGATGATGTTCTTATATGTTACTGAATTGAATATGATGAAACAAATGGTATCTTAACTTTTATTTTAAATTGTCCTAGAATTTAATGTTTAAAAGTATTACAGACTTAGGAGTAGAAATGAAAACTGAAAATAAAACAAGGGGTGCAAGGAAAGAGGAAAGGAAAGGCAGATGCTTTGCAGGACTTGGCCCTAAGTGGAGCTCAGGATGCTTGCTGTGGAACCAGTAAAAGCCTCGGCTCTAGAATTCCTCAAGACAGAGTACCTGGCCTTAGTTTTCACTTTGATCTCAAAGTTTGTGAGGTCACTGGAGGTGGATCTAGTATAAACTCTGCATGTGGGACTTGAGCTCAGTTAGGTACTACCCTGTGTCAGCAGAAAGAGAAAAATCACCAACTGTCCTTGTTCCTTGCAGGCCCTAGAACTTCCCAGTGCCTGTCACAAACAGTTCTGTGCACAAATCCACCCCAGGAAAGCTTCCCATTCTTCTTCAACCCACTCACTTGTGCATGCCTCAGTGTTGCAGGAGGTCTCAAGTCTTGGACTCTTTGTCTGTGTAAAGTGTCCCATGCACTCCCTAGAAGGCCACAGACCCAGGCCAAACCCTCCTGACTGCAGTTCTCATTTTCAGTGAGCTCAGGTTGGTCCAACTCAACTGGGTATCTTATAGAGATGGACATCAACCTCCTGCTCCAGTGGCAGAGAGCCCTGCCCCAGGCTTTTCTTGGCCTTGAATGGGGCAGTGCTGGCCCAGGTGGTCCTCATGTGCTGACAGAAGTCCCTAATAGTGCTGTGACCACCTTTCCTCCATTCTTTAGTGAAGCCTGACATACACCTCCCTTTCCAACACTTGTGTCCTGTCATCTCTGTGATCCAGAGTGGTATCTGCAGTGTTACTCTAGTAATGGTCACTCTAGAGCAGTGCTGTGCTATAAATATCTGCAAAGTGAGTGGGCAAAGAGTGTGGGTTCCACCTGCCTTTCCTCCATCTTCAGTTTATATAATGATGCATCACCCCATTCTGTATGCCTTAGAGGAACTCCTCTTACCCTGTTATGTGTTCACATGTACAGAGGCCAGGAAGTTAGGCACATTCACAGTAGTGTGGGTATTACTTGTTCTGCTCTCCAGGGTGACTATGTGGCCTGCACAACGTTGAAGCAAAAGAGAGCAGTGTGTATATTTAATCTGTTCATTACATCTGTCAGAGTCTAGTAAATTGATGATTAAAGGCACTTACCAGCTCTCTCCATGATTTCTCTGTGAACCTGGTTCCATGATAGCTCACAGAGATTCCTACTCTGGATAACATGGAAGCCCATAGAATGACTCCCCATTGTCCTTCACAATAAACAAAAGCTTCTTCAACCAACTGATGGATCCATGGCAGGATGCAAAGCTTTCTGAGGGCTGAGAAAAAATAGCACTGCAGGCAGTGTCTCGCTTTGAGGCAAAAGATAGGGGTTTAGATTGAACTTGTCCTTCTGACTTCCTATGTAATCCTAGACAAGACACCACGCCTCTCAGGACCTTCCAAATGTATTCCTCTTTTCTATGGAGGTCATCCTGGCATCTACTACTTGGGGATATCATCAGTGGTGTGTGATGACATTTGTAAAATCTGTGGGCTGGTGTCACATGTAGAGCACAGAATTAGAAGTGAAATCCAGCAAAGGGTTAGATAGAGGGAGAATTCAGTGCACACAATGTCTGGTTCCTGCTGTGTGGTGGTATAAATGAGACTTACCTCCTGCACATGCTTCCCTGAGGCCTTCATGAGGGGGTGGAAGTGCCTTGATTCAGCCATCCTTATTTTCCCTAAGCATCTCAATTTCTTCTATGTATTGGTGCTGGGGCCTCAAATCAGTACCTCACACACAGGCTAAGCAAGCATTATGGATGGAGCTACACCTCCAAATCGATGTCCATAGCTCCTGTATTCACATCTGTGTGAGCCACCAGGCCTATGACCTAGGTTCCTGCTCAATTGCTGAAAGCTCATCTTCTGGTGCCCATTTCCTGAAAGTCCTTTTCCCTATATTATGGGCCTAACTTAATAGCTTATTATTATTTAGTGTTATTATTTTGCATTAGCAGTGCTGAAATTGAGCCCAGAGCCTCATGCATGGTAAGCAAGTGTATCCTGAGCTCTCTCTCCACTTCCTGACTCACTCTTAAATAACTGAATATGACAGAGGTTATGTGATAGTCTACTAAGGTTCACAAAAATAACTTTGACCAACCTCTCCTGATGTTTTCCTGTGTTCAATTTAGTATCCTAGGTTGTCTTTTTTGGGTTTTTTTTTTTTTTGATCCTTCTCTGGATCTCTGGCTCTGAAGAATTCACAGCTATCTCTGCAGTTTCACTGAGGAGAGGCTGATGAACCTTGAGCAAGAAAAGGGGAAACAGACAGAGGAGACATCAGGCTTTTGTCCTGAATCTTGCCTGTAGGCAAGGGACTGAGTCTGAGAGTATATCCTGCCCTAGTAGCATATTCACTGAGTGTGTAGCCATATGCACCAAGCTACTATGGTAGCAGCCCCAGCAAAGTCTCCTGGATTCTTGATACACAGCAACTCTTGATAGAACAGAGAATTATCTCTTGTATCAGATAAGCACAGACTGACCTGCCTTGTATCATAAATGTGTCTTGTCATATTTTGAAAATATATGTAATGACTGGACAAAATTTGACCTCTCTGCCTTCTTTCACCAAAAAGTCATTCTGAGGTTATTATATAGTGTTTTTCTACTTTTTTTTTTTTTTTAGCAAACTTTCAATGCATAGCTTGCTGTGGTTTGTTCATTCATTCAGGTGTTATTGGGTAGTCACATGGTAGTTTTTAGTTAATGAAAACAAAGTTGATTAGAATATCTTCTAAAATTCTCTTCATGACATAGATAGGATTAGATGCACAGAATATTAAGGTAGTCAGATGTGTTACTCTTAAACATACTACCAAAATGTTTTCTGAAGTGAATATATGATTAGTAAGGTAGAATAAGTCTCCTTCCTGCACTTCCTCACAAACACCAGTGTACTTTGACCTAAAAATCAAAGTCTGCGGCGCCTAGCCATTGGTGTGCAGAGGAGGAGCTGGGTGGATCTGGGGTGCCTGCATCAGCCCCTCCGTGTGTCTGGAGGACTGTGGATATCTCTGCAAGCAGGCAGGGATCGCAGGTTCCTGAGGCACCACGGGCTGTGGTGAGTGCTCAGCACACTCTGCCTGAATCTCAGACTGTTCTGGACCCTCCAGGCTTCTGGGTGCAGTGAAGTGGAGTAGTGGGTTAGAGGCCTCTACATCCGCCTCACCATCCCGGCTGCACTTGGAGAACTGCTGAGCTTCCGACGGGTGGGTGGGACCACACTATCCCTGGAGCCCAGCCTGTTTCGCTGCCACACCTAGCCATCGGTGTGAAGAGGAGGAGCTGGGTGGATCTGGGGTGCCTGCATCGGCCTCTTCGTGTGTCTGGAGGACTGTGGATATCTCTGCAAGCAGGGAGGGATTGCAGGTTCCTGAGGCATCATGGCCTGTGGTGAGTACCCTAACCCGGCTGCAATTGAAGAGCTATGGAGCTTCCAAGGGGCAGGTGGGCGCACAGTGACCCTGAGGCCCAGCTTGTCTGGAACTGCGGAGTTCTGAGCAGGCAGAGGAGGGCCATTGGTTCTGCAGGCCCAATGGCTTGGGGTAGAATGGTGCCAGAGTCTCAGTAGCTGCAAACATAGAAGGGGATTTTCAACAGATCCTGAGGAAGCATTCAAATAACACTTGAAACACAGAAATATAGGAAAATGACAAAATGAAAGACCAAATTACAACCTCAAATCTCCAGCCCATCTCAAGAAACCCTAGGAGCAATGTATATAGAAGAAAATATATCCCATCCACCTCAAATATCAGACACAATAGCTACTGAAATTGACAAGCAACTCCAGGAAGCTTTAAAGAAATTCAAACTCGAAATAATCTCCCAAATAAAAGAAGAAATGATAAAAGAAATGAAAGAGATTCTGAATATATCTAAAGAAAACACAGACAAAAGATTGGAGGAACTAAAAAAAACATAGAATCCCTGGACGAGCAATATAAGAAACAAACAGAATACATAATGCAGATGCACAGAGATATACAGGAAATAAAAAACTCCCCTGAAAGTTGTAAAAACCGCCTTAATGAAAGTGAAGATAGAATTTCAGACCTTGAAGACAGGATTGCAGCTAGTGAACAGGAAAGGAAAGACCTTTTAAAAATAACAAGGAATCAGGAAACAACAATTCAACAACTGCAAGACGATGCAAAGAAGAATAACATAAGAATGATAGGGATTAATGAAAAAGAAGGAGACAACATAAAGGATGTCAAGAGGATATTTAGAGAAGTAATAGCTGAAAATTTCCCAAGCATGAGATCAGAAACTGACATCAGGATCAGTGAAGCATATAGAACTCCAAATAGTCATAACCAAAATAAAACTACACCCAGACATATAATAATCACCATCCCAGAAATCCAGCACAAGAATAGATTATTAAAAGCTGTCAGAGATAAAAGACAGATCACTTATAAAGGAAAACCTATCAGAATCACAGCAGACTTCTCATCACAAACAATAAAGTCAAGAAGAGCATGGAGTGAAGTATTCCAGATCCTAAAGCAAAATGATTTCCAACCTAGACTGATATATCCTGCAAAATTATCATTCAAAATAGATGGTGAAATACGATACTTCCATGACAAAGAACAGCTGAAGAACTTCATGAACACCAAACCAACCCTGCAAAAAATACTGAAAGACAGTTTAGATACACAAAGGAGAAAACCACTAAGCAAAGCAAATAATTAAACAGAACAGAAAGATAAAGATGCAACAGCAGAGAGATAACATTCCTACAATAAACCAGCATTTAACAGTAATAACCATTAATGTAAAAGGTCTCAATGCAACAATCAAAAGAAACAGACTAGCAGAATGGATCAAGAAACAAAATCCAACCATATGCTGTTTACAGGAAACCCATCTAACCCAGAAGGATACTCACAGACTGAAAGTCAAAGGATGGAAAACAATTCTTCATGCAGCAGGAATCCAAAAAAAGGCAGGAGTAGCCATTCTGTTTGCAGACAACGTGAACTTTAAACCAACAATGACCATAAAGGACAAAGAAGGTCACTACATACTCGTAAGGGGAAAACTCCAAGAGGAAGAGATAACTATCTTAAATATATACGCACCAAACTCCAAAGCGCCCAGTTATATAAAACAATTATTAACAGAAATGAAAACTCAAATTATCAGTAACACAATTGTAACAGGAGACCTTAATACGCCATTGATACCAAGGGACAGATCGACCAGACAGAAAATGAGTAAAGAAATAACAGAACTGAATCATACCTGTGAACAAATGGGTTTGATAGACATATACAGAATGTTCCACCCAACAACATCAGAATACACATTCTTCTCAGCAGTACATGGATCATTTTCTAAAATAGACCATATATTAGCTCACAGAACATATTTAAACAAGTGCAAAAGAGCTGAAATCATCCCTTGCATGTTATCAGAACACAGCGCTCTGAAATTAGAAATTAACGATAAAAGATACTGCAAAAATCCCACAAACACATGGAAAATGAATAACACACTCTTGAGTAATCAGTGGGTCACAGAAGAAATTAAAGAAGAAATCAAACAATACCTAAAATCACAGAGAGGGAAATAAGGGAAACTGGACTATTCACATTAGCAAGCAAAAAAAATGAAATATTTAGGAATTACTCTTACGAAAGAAGTGAAAGACTTATACAGTGAAAACTATAATACACTGAAAAAGGAAATTGAAGATGATCTCAGAAAATGGAAAGACATCCCTTGCTCATGGATAGGAAGAACAAACATTGTGAAGATGGCCATTCTCCCAAAACTCTTATACAGATTCAATGCAATCCCAATAGAAATACCATCAACATACCTTATAGATCTAGAGAAATCACTCCTAAATTTCATCTGGAACCAGAAGAGACCTAGAATCGCAAAAGCAATTCTAAGCAGCAAAGACAAAGCAGGAGGCATCACAATCCCTGACTTGAAATTGTACTACAAAGCAACAGTAGTAAAATCAACATGGTATTGGAATCAAAACTGAGCTGAAGATCAATGGAATAGATTAGAAGATACAACCACAACTACAAACACACTCAACCACCTTATCTTTGATAAAGGAGCCAAGCAGGTTCACTGGAAGAACGACAGTCTCTTTAATAAATGGTGCTGGAAAAACTGGCTCTCCATTTGCCGAAAACTAAAGCTAGACCCATGTCTATCACCATGTACTAAATTAAAATCTAAATGGGTCAAAGATCTGAATATTAAAACAGAAACGCTAAATCTATTGGAAGACAAATTGGGTAGAAACCTTGGAGACATAGGAGTAGGTAGAGAATTCATGAACAGGACTCAAACTGCACGGGAAATACTTCCCAGAATGAATAACTGGGACCACTTCTTATTAAAAAGTTTCTGCATGTCAAAAGAAATCTCCAGCATAGTGAAAAGAAAACCCACAAACTGGGAAAAGATTTTAGTGAACTCTCTCTCAGACAAGGGACTCTTGTCTAAAACATATAAAGAATTAAAAAAAACTCAGACCTCCAAAATTCAAAGATCCAATCTAAAAATGGGCATCTGAGATGAATACGCACTTCTCAGATGAAGAAATGCAAATGGCAAATAAACCATGAAAAAATGTTCATCATGATTGGTCATTAGAGAAATGCAAATTAAAACCACACTGAGATACCACCTCACTCCTGAAAGAATGGCCAGGATCAAGAAAACCAACAACAACAAATGCTGGAGAGGCTGTGGGGAAAGAGGAACTCTCCTGCACTGTTGGTGGGAGTGTAGACTGGTACAGCATTTGTGGAGGTCTGTCTGGAGGTTTCTCAAAATTTGGGATTGGAAATCCCATTTATTCCAAGCTATTCCACTTCTAGGCATAATTCCAGAAGAACTGAAAGCATCATACCACAGGGATATATGTGCACCTATGTATATAGCAGCACAATTTGTAATCGCCAGATCTTGGAAACAACCCAAGTGTCCATCAAATGAGGAATAGATAAAAAAGTTGCGGTATTTCTATACAATGGAGTATTATTCAGCTATAAAGAAGGATCACATTGAGATATTTATCAATACATGGGCGCAACTTGAGACCATACTCATAAGTGAAATAAATCAATCTCGCATGTGTGAATACCGAATAGTTTCCCTAATGTAAGTAGTGATCCAAATATATAAAAATATGTGGTAATCATGATTCCCCATTATGTGGCCTTGAAGCCTTATAAAGTTTTCACTTATTAATTAGAAAGGCTTTATTCTGGGCTTCTTGATATGGAAATATTTGAAGCTATAGTATATCAAGTTTTATCAAAATATTTCAAGGAAAAAGACAGACACTATGGTAACTACTATTAAGTCGGGTTATTTAGTGGTGAAGCACTAGGTTGCTGAAACAGTCATGCTTTGACCTGTATTGTTATATTGTTATGTCCTGTTTTATCTTAATCTCTCCCTTATTCTTTAAAATTTTTTTTAGTTATTTCTTATGTTTGTTTTAATTAAGGGGAAAATTTTAAAAGTTAGCATATATCATAGTAACTCTTTTTGATTTCCTATTAACTTGTTTTGAAGTCCTGTAATACACCCATGATCTTGTTTTGACTGATTATACTCTGTTCCATTCTGTATGATAGTATCAAGTTTGAGGGTATAGGCAACTACTTTGAAGGCAATAAGCTTCACTAAGATGCCCATTCTGGTTTGACTATTGTCTCCTTTGGAAGCCCTGTAATGTTTACAATGCCTAAGTTTTATTGGTCTTGTTCTCTACTGTTTTGTCCAACTTTATTGTATCTAATGAGATAGACAATTCTTGTTAAGGAAACAAGAGACATTGTTGATAACCATTGTTGATAACCTTGTACTCTGTTCTACATCATGTGCTATGTCTATACTTGTTTTTGACTGACACCTTTTTTTGCCATATTTGACTTTATTCTCCCCCCCCCCCAAAAAAAGTAATAAGAACTAAGGAGTAATAAAATCCAAAATGTGTAAATTTTGTTGTAAAAAAGAGAGGGGAAAAAAAGAGCTCTAATGGATATAATAGCAAGTGTGTTTAGGGGTGTTAAATAGCTGACTATATTAATGTTTTTGGATCATTGAACACAGCTGTTTGCAGTCTCTCTGTTTGAATGTCCACTTTGTATTCTTTGATACTGTGATTTGAGCAACTATTTCTAAGATGATAATGTGTAATCTATTAACAGGTGATTTCTTACAGTTTTTTATTTGTAGTTCTGTATTACGTGTACCCTTACACTGCTTTGTTTTGTTTTGTGTTTTTCTCTTTTTCCTCTTGAGAAAAATTAAAAAAAAATCGAAGTCTGCTCATAGTGCTCTTCAAAACATAAGCAGGGTTTCTGCTTGTGTGATGAATATTCACTTACCTGATTACTGATAATTATAAGAGACATGTACAGACTGGGAAGGCTCCATCTAACTCCCAAGGGCAAGTTGAAAGCTTAAAAGTGGTAGAAATGTGAATCCCATGTTGGCCTTGGAATCACTGCTGGTTCCTGCTGAAGTCATACTGCATGACCCAGGGAGCACCGCCTCCTTCTGTCCCATGACTAGGACAGTCTCTGTGAGAGTTCCCTGGCATTGCATGACAGACCTGCTACTTGACAGAAGGTGGAGGAAGCGGAGCCCCTAGCCTGAAGATGGGGACTTGAGGGACTGCTGCTCTCTACCCATAATACATGTATACAATCTGTTTAACCCTGGAATAGGGTAGCTGGCAAAGCAGTTGATTTAAAATGTCTGTGAAACTGTCCCAACATAGGTGGTATAGCTATGGGAAAGTGGGGCTGATAACCCAAAGTTGAGCCCACAGGAGGTGTCCCAAATTTATTCCATCCAGCACTCCCTCTATGTGGCAAGTTCTACAGAAGGTGCAAGGGACAGCCTGTGAGCAGTTGGCAGAATTTGATAAACTTGTTGATAACAGCACCCTGGGATCAGAGATGACAGGGCAGCCAGGTGCTGATTTGGAGAACATGACCACACTACAAGGACTGGGCCCTGTTATGTACAGTGTCTGGAATTGGATAAAAAGAAACTAAGAAGCATAACTGGGTGCAGCCCCACTTTGTATTCAACAGGTAAATGCAGCATTGAGGAACCCCATTATGGAGTGGATACCACGTGACTTGTGTAACTGTGTATCACTGACAAATGTTACAAACACTGGGGGTGGGAAACAAGCTCCCCAGGGTGGTGCCTACCAATTGGCTTACTGTGGAAGCCTCATAGGTCTATGTCAGAATGTGCTGACAATAACTATCCACACAATGACGAGGACACTGCACTTGGGGATTCCCATATATCCAGGGCACCATCAAACCCATCATTATGGACACACCACAATATTCTGAAACAGTTCTATAGCTGCCACAATACTCAGCAGGTGCCACCATATTGTACAGGTAGCTGGGTGGCTGTGTCTGGTGGTTTTTTTGCTACCAAAGTTAGGAATCATAGGCCTAACCCTCCAGATTGAAACTATTGTCAATGAAGGACCCAAGCTGTGAGCCTCATTGCTAGCCTTCATGTTGCTCATGGATGAAACTTCTCAAATGCAAAAGGTGGTTTTGCAAAACCACATGAGCCTTTATTTGAGAAACACAGCACAAGGAGGTCCTTGCAGCCTCTTGCATGTAGAATGTGGCATTTATATCCCTGACAGGCAGAGATAGAAACCAGAGGCCTTGCAACAAATTGATGTACATCTAAGAAGCCCAAACTGCCACCATATGCCCGACCATTGAACTGGCAACCTAGGAAACCCTGGACCACCACTCAGGCCCACATCTTGCAGAACTCCCCCACCTCCTGGACCCAGTATTGCAGTTGATCTTTGGGCCCAACTCTTTCTTCCAAAACCTTGGACTATAGGGGATTACCATGCTGGGTCGATGAGAGATTCAGGAACCCATCATGCAACCAGAAACCATCATCAGGCTCCAGTCAGTTTGGTGAGTTTATCCCTAAAATAGAGATCTGCAGTGGGTAGTAGGAGCAGAAATGATGCTCCCTCCAACTGTAAGCCCTTGGGAAACCTGGCAAGAGATTGAGTAACACTCCACACAGAGAACAGCAGACAAATTGAGTAGTGTGCCAATAAGGCCTCCTCCAACTTAGAGAAAATTAAAAGAGCTTATAAAACACCCAATGACACAGTAGGGCCTCAGCTGACACAAACACTGTGGACAAGGAGATCTGGTGACCTGCAACAATCTGAAGACATAGGAATAGCAGGAACTGAGAGTAGACCCACTTCTAGGCTAGTTAGCCCAAGAAGAATGTAGGACTCACGAAACAGGCCCTGCTGGAGGAATACAGGTGACTGGCTCTCCTCTTCATTTTGGTACCCAGCAATTGCACATATATCAACCACACAGTAGGACCCTAAAATTCACACTATGTTGGAAGTGAAAGACCAAATATTTACCCAAAGAGTGAAAATGACAAAACAAATTGGCAAAATGCAATCTCAAACATCTAGTCCATCAGGATCAAGTACAGGCAACACTGAAATAGAGGATCTTAAAGTCATACACCAGGAATTTCTGAAAAGATAGCAACTAAAGTAAAGAAACAAATCCATGAGGCTATAGCATAAATCAAATTAGAAAGAATCACCCATGTAAAGACAGAATTACCAACCTTATTAAACTGGTTGCTCAGCATAGCTGGAGAAGAAATAGATAAAAAAAATAAGAGCATAGGAAATTGATTGAAATTTTGAATGAACAATGTAGAAAACAAGCAGAATCCATGAAAGAAATTCAAAGAAATATCCAAAACAAAAAAGAAAAATTCTATTGAAAGCTCACAAAACCATTGAAATGAAGCTGAGGATAGCTTAAGGATAGAGTCGCACATAGTGATTATGAAAGTTTTGAACTTATAAAAATAACAAAGTAACATAAAATGACAATTCAGTAGCTTCAAGAAGATGCCAAGAGAAATGTTATAAGAGTTGTAGACACCTGTGAAGATGCAGGAGTCAATACTAATGCCATCAGTAAACTATTAAAGAAGTAATAGCAGAAAATTTCCCAAAGGCAGGAAAAGTCTGATATACAAATAAGTGAGACATACAGAAGGCCAAACCATCACAACCAACATAAATCTGCACCCAGATATATAATAATTAAGATCTGAGATACACGGCATAAAAACAGAATACTGAAAGCTTTTAGAGAACAGACACAACTCACACACCAAGAGAAGTCTATTAGAATATTGGCAGAATTTTCAGCACAAATCTTCAGGTTAAGACATGCTTGGAGTGAAGTATTTCAAGACCTAAAAGAAAACAACTTCCAACCCAGACTGGTTTACCCAGTAAAATTTTACTTCAAATTTAATGGAGAAACAAGGTACTTCCATGACAAAGAACAACTGAAGCAATTCACGTCCACCAAACCAATCATAGAAAAAGTACTGAAAGACATGCTAGATAGAGATAAAAATGACCACAATCTCTAGAACAGAAAGAAACCACAAGAAATTAAACAAGGGAGCAAAGCAGGAAACCAACAACAGAAACACAACATGGCAAAATCAAGCCAGTAAATATCAGTGATATCCATAAATGTAAATGTGCTCAACTCACCTATCAAAAGAAACAGGTTAACAGAATGGATCAAGAAATAGGATCCCACAGTATGCCGTATACAAGAAACACATCCAACTCAAAAAGAAATTCAGATTAAAAGTCAAAGCATGGAAAACAGTTTCCACACAACAGGAACCCATAAAAGAGCAGAGCTAGATATACTGTTTTCAGACAAAGTGAACTTCAAACCTAAAATGATTAAAAGAGATAATGAAGGCCACTACAAACTTATACATGGAAAACTACAAAAGGAAGCAGTAACAATTATAAATATATATGCACCAAATACAGGGGCACCCAACTGTGTAAGACAAATAATAATGGACATGAACACAATTGTAATAGGACACCTGAACACCCCACTGTCACAAAGAGATATGTGAACTGGGACAAAAAGTCAGCAAACAAATAACAGAACTGAATAATACCTGTGAGTGAATGGACTTAGTGGATGTTTACATAGTATTCCACCCAACCACATCAGAACATACAGTCTTCCCAGCTGCACATGGGACATTCTACAAAACAGACCACATATTATCCTATAAAACATTCTTAAGTAAATGCAAATGGAGCAAAATTATTCCATGCATATTATGTGACCATAGTGCATTAAAATTGGAAATCAATGGCAAAAAACTGCAAAATCTGCATAGATGCATGGAAATTAAATAATCTTCTGAACAACTCTTAGGTTACAGAAGAAATTAAAGAAGAAATAACTCAATTCCTACAATACAATGAAAATGCTGAAACAACATATCACAACCTATGGGACACAATGAAAGCAGTCCTAAGTGGGAAATACATAGTAATAAGGAGTCACATCAAGAAAATTGAATGAGCACAAATAAATAATGTAATGGTACATCTCAAGCTTCTAGAAAAGGAAGAGTAAGTCAAACCTAAAATTCCTAGAAAAGTGGAAGTTCTAAAGATTAGAGCAGAAATAAAAGCAATTGGAAGTATAAATACAATAGAAAGAATTAATGAATCAAAGAGCTGGCTTTTTGACAGAATAAAACTAATAAACCTCTAGACAAGCTTATCAAGGAAAAAAAACCTAAATAATAAGGACTGAAAAGAGAGAAAATGTTGTAGATCCCAGGGAAATTCAAAACATCATGAGCACCTACTTTGAAAATCTCTACTCACATAGGATGGAAAACAGAGGAAATAGATTTCTAGAAACACATGAACTATCCACACTCAATCAAGAAGATATTCCAATTTTGAATAACCCAATATCAGCTATTTTAATCAAAAACATGATTCAAAACTTACCAACAAATAAAGGCCAGATCCTGCTGGATTCAGAGCTGAATTCCATAAGAAATTCAGAGAAGATCTGACTCCAATACTCCTTAAACTCTTCAATGAAATTGAAAGAGAAGCAGTCCTCCCTATTTCATTCTTAGAAACAAGTGTCACTCTTATACCAAAACAAGAAAAAAATCCAACCAAAAAGCATTACTGTGCAAAGAATCTCATTAAAATATTGGCAAGTAGAGTGCAGCAAATCATCAAGAAGATTATACAACATAACCAAGCTGGATTTATTCCAGGAATGTAGGGGTGGTTCAACATATACAAATCAATAAATGTAATACACTACATCAACGGAGCCAAAAATAAAAATCACACAATCATCTCAATACATGCAAAAAAGCTTTTGATAATGTACAGAACCTGTTCATGATAAAAACCCTACAGTAACTCAGAATAGAAGCTAAGTACTTCAATATCATAAAGACCATTTATGACAAACTTACAGTCAATGTTATACTAAATACTACATGGACAAAAACTGAAAACCTTCACACTAAAATTAGGAACAAGACAATGATGTCCCCTATCACCATTTATATTAGATATAATTCTGCAAATGTTAGCCAGAGCAATCAGATATGAGGGACAAATTAAAGAAATAAAAATAAGAAAGGAAGAAGTTTAATTATGATTATTTGCAGATGACATAATACTCTGCATACAAAATGACAAAAACCCCATTAAAAGACTAGGATTGGTAATAAACAAATTCAGCAGCATAACTGCATATAAAGTCAAAACTCAAAAATCAATAGCAATCCTGTACACAAACAAAAAGTCACTGAGAAGGAAATTATGGAAATGTAGCCTTTCACACTAGTATCTAAAAATGAAATACTCAGGAACCAACTTAAGAATGTAAAAGACCTATATGCTGAAAATTATACTACTCAGAAAATGGAGATTCAAGAGGATATTAGAAAATGGAAAGACATTTCTTGCTCTTGGTTAGGAAGAGCCAACATTGTGGAAATGGCCATACTCCCAAACTATTGCACAGATTCAGTGCAATTCCAATCAAAATATCATTGACATACATTCATGTCTAGAGGAAATATTCCTACAATTCATCTGGTAACAGAAGAAATCTAGAATAACAAAGGTGATTCTGGACAGCAAAAGCAAGACAGGAGACATCTCAATTCCTGAGTTGAAACTATACTTCAAAGCCACAATAATAAAATCAGCATGATCCTGGCAGAGAAATAGACCTAAGGATCAATAGAACAGATTAGAAGATGCAAACATTACTACAAATATAGCCACCTTACATTTGTCAAAGGGGCTAAACATGATCACTAGAATAAGATAGCCTCTTTAATAAATGGTGTTGCAAAAATTGACTTTACATGCCGAAGACTGAAACTAGACCCATGCCTATCATCATACACTAAACTAAAGTCAAAGTGGATCATAGATATACATATTGAAAAAAGAACAAAAAGCCACTGGAGGACAAGTTAGGTAGAAATCTTAGAGACATAAGGGTTGGCAGAGAATTCATGAATAAAATGCAAACCACATGGGAAATAGTTCACAGAATCAACAACTGGGGTCTCATATTACTAAAAAGTTTTTGCACTTCAAAAGAAATCAACAAAGTGAAAAAACCCTACAGAGTGAGAAAGAATCTGGATATAAGGCAAAAAACTTATATCCAGAACATATAAAGAATTGAAAAACATCTAGCCCTCAAATTCAAAGACCCTTTCCAAAAATGGGTGTCAGAGATGAGCACACAGTTCTCAGAGAAGATATATAAATGGCAAATAAATACATGAAGAAATGTTCACCATCACTGGACATTTGATAAATGCAAATTAACACAGCACTGAGATATCATCTTACTCCTGAAAGAACAACTGCATTCAAGTAATCAACTGAAACAAATGTTGGCGAGCATGAAGGGAAAAAGTAACACTTGTCCACTGTTGGTGGGAATGCAGACTGGTGAAAGCACTGCGGAAATCAGTGTGGAAATTCCTCAAAAAACTAGAATTGGAAGATTCATTCAATCCAGCTATTCCCCTCCTGGGTATTTTCCAAGAAAAATTGAAACTATCATGTTACAGTGATATTTGTGCACCCATATGTGTAGCACAAGTGAGATAGCTGAATCTTGGAAACATCCAAACTGCCTATCAACTGCAAGGGGATGAAAAAATCGTGTTTTTACACAATGGAATACTACTCAGGTATAGTAAAGGATGATCTTGAGGCCTTGATAGGTAAATGAATGTAACTTGAGAATATCCTCATTAGCAAAATAAATAAGACTCACATTAGTAAACATCACATTGTCTCTCTAGTGTAAAAAATAATAAAAACTGACAAAGTAATGGGATCCAAAAAAGTATAGTAGACACTGTATAAGAAAAAGGGAATAAAAGTGATCTAAAGGATACAACAGTATATATAGTGTGTAAGATAGATGGCCATATTACTAAATGTTTGTTATATCACTGAACTGAAGGGTTTGCACGTCAGTGTTTCAGTGTTCAACCATTTTTATGCTTTGTTTTTGTAAGGTTAACAACTAGTTTTAAGATGACAATAGTAATGTATCAACTAGTCATTTTATGATGTTAATTTTTTGAGTCCTATATTCTATACCTTTTTGCTTTTTTGTATTTTGTTTCTTTTAATTTTGATTTCTTTGTTTAAATAAAAAATTTAAAAAAAGAAATAGAGGTGGAATTTTGTGCCCTTAATGCCTTGCACCAGGACCTGCTCATGCAGTGGTGGGAATCCTTGGCATCCACCTGACTCTGGGTAGCCATAAGCTGCACTGCGGTGGGATTGGTGGTAGTATGCTTTACATTTATTGTTGTTGTGGTCTTTATGTGCATGAATCCACTCTATGGGCCACTTACAATAAGCACATTTTCCCTGATCTTTGTTGTGGTGGAATGTGAGAAACCACTGCACACTGCTTCAACACCAAAGGGTATGAGGACCTGTAGGACCTGACACAACTGATTAGCCTGTGCACACCATGGACATAGTTATATAAGCATGAGTTAACATGGACAGCTGTGGATGTGCTCAGGCTTGTGACACTATGCAAGAATGTAATGCCTGATGATGGCTGATATATGCAGGTTGGATAATAAAGACCCTTGCTTACTACTGTTGCTAATGTTGGCTCAGTGTGGTTTCTTCTCACTTGGGATCTTATGCACTAAAATACCCACTCACCTCCCTAACTCTGAGAAAATCTCATACCACAGACAAAGGGCACTTTAATGCCCCCACAAAACTAAAGTCCCTCTGCCCTATTCCAAGCCACACATCACATCCTAAAGCCCAAATCTATGTTGGGGTACAGCTTTAGAAAGGAGACCGAGTTTTATGCCTATACTTTGGTGATCACTTCCTAAGCCATGTGATGGACATTTGTCCCACTTCCATCCCTCCTCTGTTCCCCACAGGGCATTAAAGTTCTCAGATGTTCGTACCTGGACCTGGGACACAGCTCCCCAAGCAGTAGACATGCAGTTCTCAAGCAGACTGCTTAGACCATGATCTGAGGTGAGTCAGTCCCAGGCAGTAGGCCAAGGACTATACTGTCTGTTGGCCCCACTCTCACACAGTGGAGCTTCTTAACAGAATATCTTAGCCTCCCTTGATCCCTGAACCCATGGGGACTCACTTTTCCTGTGTGTCATAGTGTGTTAAAACCAGGCACAGCATTAATGCATGGTAGGGAGAACCCATGCCCAGCACAATGCCTCCTGAAGGTGGCTCCCCATGTACTTTGCAAGCCATCATTCTTAACATGTGGCACCATGTTGGAACAGATTGTCATGAGGAAGAGTGCAGAACAAGGGCAGGAGCAGGTGCTATGGAACCCACAGAGGTGGGCAGGCCTTCTCGGATGAGTGTGGACCCCCGTGCCTGTAATGATATCAAGATTGCCCTCTTAATTTGAGCTAGGGTGATCTCTGGTTGGTGATTTTTGGTCAGGGTGGTTTTGGATCAGTGGACACTCGCTGTGTCTGGCAGCCACATTGGGCAACACAGAGCGTGTACCACTGCCACATGCCCAGGACATCCCCCAAAACTGTCATTGTTTTGTCATTCCCCTACAAGATTTGTCTACCCAGGGCTCCCCTTGTCCACTCCAATCTACCCTGGACCTTTGACTAGAATCACAGCAGGAGACACTGCATGTGTAGCTGCCCAAAGTCCAGTGTAACTGTTGTCTGGTGTCACCCAAAAAGTATGGGGGATAACAAAATCAGGTGTCCTTCATTGGGTAACTTGGGGCCTTTTTGTACTCTTCTTCCATGTTCCATTCCCTCTTTCCTCGGGCATCCCTCCCTCCTCCTGCTATACTCTGTTCTCCTCAGAGCACACAGCTGGGCCTGTGCTAGCCTTGGCTGGCCTGGGGGCTTCTCTGTGCCCCTCCCATCCCTTTCTGTCCCAGAGAGAATCCTTTCCCACAGGTATGGCTGATTGGATATCAGCTAGAAAAAACTTAATCCAACCTGTGTTGTGTTTAAGCCAGGGCCTGGGATTGAGGTTACTAGGATTCCCTAATTTTAGCTCCAGCTCTAGACGTTCCCCTCAGAACATGGTGCTTAGAAGTGAGGTCTCAAGGTCAGTCTGGAAACCCCTATCAGTGGAGCATCTAAAGGAGCTGATCTAAGCTGTGGGTTACCATGTGATGCATGTGTATCTGGATATGTGGGGAGACAAATTCAGATGCTCCTTTCTGGCATAATCCAAGTAGAAACAGTAACTTTGAAGTGGCTTCTGTGGGATGGGCAGAATTGGATCTGGTGAGGGAACAAAGGCTATGTGCACCGGACTTTGAAGGAGGGCCCTGAGATCTGGACCACACATTGGAAGGAAGGGAAATAAGGGTGCCCCAGGCCAACTGTGTCTGGGGACAAATTCTTCCCAACTGTTACTATGCATCTCTGCTCTGTCCCAAGACCAACTGACTGTGTTATGAGGCCTGTAAGTGTCATCACCCTGCTATTCGTATGTCTCTGGGCCCCTGAGGGGTGGACAGCACCTGGAAAAGAGATGAACCAAGGCTCACTTGTGCATAATGTGCCACTGTCTCAGTGACCAACCCTCAGGTAAGGTCATCATGGCCACTGCCATTTCCTTTTTAAGTCTGGCCAGCTAGTTGCCAGGTGCCTCTGTGTTCTCACTTTCCCGCCCATTGGCTCCAGAGGCAAATACGTAGTGTTCGGGTCCTGGTGTCAGTGAGGCTTTACCCTAATGTGATGGGGTGAGGCAAGAGTCCTTGCGATCAGCAGTGGGCCAGCAGTGTTTTGGGTGGCTATGGAGTGGGGCAAGAACCCCATAAATGTCCTTCCCCACCACATTGATGTTGGCATCTTGATGTATAAAGGAGGGTTCCTTCCACTTAGCTGTCACTTTTTACATCTTTCCATCTCATGACCATTTTCTGGAAAGCTGTCAGAATATCACATACAAAAGTATGTTGAAGGCCCTGCTGAGCTTCTTCACTGAGACCACAGGACAGCAGCTCAGCATTAGAAACTTAGTGGGAGAGGCAGGGGAGGAAAGTGGAGGAAGACAAAGGCTTTCTCCTCCAAGACAGCAGTTACAGAGGAGCAAAGAGCATGTCCAGCTGTCACTGTTAGACCCACTTATGAGTCTGTATCCAGAGGCCAGACAGGGGACAACACTTTTGATCACTTTGCTAGAAATCAGGGGTCTGAGCAGAACTACAAAGGCAAAGCTTGGGAGCCAGACTGAGGGCACCTCCAGAAGATTTTCTTGTGTCTCTGTTAGGATTGGGTAGAGCAAAGTATAAAAGTGATGCTCCTCTGATAGAAAAACTGGCCCTAGAAATTCCATTAGAGAGGCCTTAGATTGAAGACAGCTGATGCTTTGCTCTTCATGTTTGTGTCTGCATGAAGGACCCACTGCTGGCCAGGTAGAGTGTGTCCTTCCTGTGTGAGTTTTTTCATCATTTGCTCTTTTTCTCCCCACATATTAGAATTAGATTTTCTTTCTTTGTGTTTTGTATACAGATTATTGTATGTTTTATATTAGTAGCTATTTACTATTTATTAATAGATGTATACTGATTATGTTGGTGATAGGTCCATGGCACATGTGATGCATAGAATGGAAACTGGGCCCTATCTCATGCACAATCCAACAACCAGTGACTGTTCTCAAAGTTTTCTGGATTGAGCACACAGATCAGGGCCAAGACATTGCCAGCACAAGGTGCTGCATTGTCTTGATTGTCCTTTCTTTATGACCAATACAGTGGATAATGATGCAATATTTGGGAGCTTAGCTCAACCCTAACACTAACTCTAATGTGAACCCTAAACCTAATTCTAATCCTAAAAGTCACTACCAACATTCTCTGGCCAAAGAAAACTTTATGACATTGATGTGGAAAATGTAACATAGGTTACTTATGAGAACATGAAATCAGTGGTTGCTGGGATGGAGCAAGAGAGGAAAGAAAAGAAAACACTGTTGTGTAAAAATGTGAGGAGTATATTCTTGAAGTGGACTTGGGGAAATTTGCTCAACATTAAGAATGCACTGAATGCCAGCAAGCTGATTATTTTAAACACTAAAATCTTAAATTTTATCTGTATTTGTTCTATCACTAACATATCTCTGGTAAGTAAATGTAGCAGTCAATACAATAATAAGTAAACCTGGAAGAGAGGGGAATGGCAGGTGTGGGTCAAAAGCTGCCTGCAGGTAGAGCTCAAAAGATGACTCCTGAGTGGAGACGCCAGGAGGCTCTGATCTCCAGCTCCTGGACAAAGGAATCCAGGTGCTGGCTCTTGCTCTGAGATCATAGATGGTGAGGGAGCTGCAGGTGGAGCTGGCACAAGGTCTGCAGGTACAACTTCTGCATGGGCTGAACCTGGCCCTGTAGTTGCAGGAAGTGAAAAGATAGTCAACTGTCCATGGGCTTCCGGGGCAGAACCTTCCCACTGCCTGTCAGAGGCAGCCATATGCACCAATAGAGCTCCAGAAAAGCCTCCCAGAGTGCATCCCCACCCTAACTACTGAGGGTCTCATGCTCCTGGGTCACCCAGCATCTGGGCACATTGCTGAATAATAAGACCATCACCTCCACACAAGACCACATCCCACACTCCAGGGATACTTACCTTGGGGCTCAGTCTCTGGGGCTCCAGCTGGTCCAGGAGAAGCTCAGCCTGGGGATCCACATGGGCATACATTCCCAATGTGGTGCCAAGCACAGAAGACCTGGGGTAGAAAGAGAGACAGAAGAGTGAGGAACTGGCCTCCCACAATGCCTTCACTGTTCACTTGTAGAGAGGGGTTCCTGGACCTCCTTCCCACTCTGTACAATGTCCAGGGCCAACCTCACCCACCACAATTGGGCAGTGAGGGCCCAAGGAGCCCTTATAGGCTGAAAGAAGTCTCGGTGGGAGGGAGACCTTGCTTAGTTGTATCACACCTCTGCCTTCTTCAGGGAATCCTGACACAGTATCTCCCTGCCCCTCCCCAGTGCAAGTCAGCTTGGAGAAGGCAGAGATTGGAATCTGCCCTGTCTTTGCACTCAGTGGCTCATGGCTGCCACTCCATGAATATCTGAGAAGTGAGGGATCAATCAGTGTCTGTCTTGTGTCTGCACAGTCTCTAGCTCAGGCAATGATGCATTGCACAGTCCTCTTTGCCTCTGCATAACTCCTTGTGCATGATCTGTCCCCACATCTAGGGAGGGATTGGGACCACAACAATGGCCTTGAGGTGAGCTACATTTTTTCTTCTGCCAAGGGTGACACTGTCGCCTCCAAAGAACATCGAAACTCAAAAGGGCAGTGGTTGCACTGGCTCTGCTTACAGGATCATGGTGAATACCCAGTAAAATATCTGCACACAGTGTGTCTTCATATATGTTTGTGGGTTTATGACACCTTTACTGCTCTTCCATGACATCTGACAACCATGGACAATTTGCTCTTCTGAAGATTTTCTGTGTTGAACAAACCCTGAAGTCCACAGAGTGACCCGCCCATCTCCTTTCCAATGAACAGAACTGCTTTCACCAAGTGTTGGTCAGAGAGCAGGATTGAAGATCATCCATCAGAATCATCCAGGCCTCTACAGTAGGTCTTCATGGGGCCAAGGACACAGCTAATCACTTGGCATGGAGCCCCCATTTCATCCTCAGTGACCATAAGTCCTCAATCCACTCAGTCCCAACTCATTAAGTAGTGTAATCTAGGATTGAGTGACGCCCTTTGTATATGGCCAGGACCTGAATACACAGATGGCCAAATCCCACTTGTCTAAGGTAAGAACTCCCCTTCTCAGCTATGGTGCCTATAGAGTAGAGATGTCAGCCCTGGAGGAGTCCAGGGAGGAGTGGCTATGCCTGGGGGAGCTATCCAGAAGGCCAGCTCCATAGGCTCTTTCAGGCTGTGTGGTCCATCTGCCTGTACCGTGCTTCCTGTATAGACCTCTTCCAGGTTCTCTGCTGCCTGACTTCTGAGACTGTGTGTAGACATGAAATTGGTTTCCTGCACATGGCTTCTCATGAGGGTTTGGGGCTGAAGCAAAGCCCACACGCCAATTGGCCCACAGAGGCTCATGGTAATAGGCTCACAGGAGGCCCCCTGCAGAAAATGAATTCTCACACTAAAAGTTACATTTCACAAGGGACACTTAGGAATACTAGCATGCTCAAATATCCTCAATAGAGAGATTGAATAGAAGTCTATTCATGAACAAAACCTATTAGTCCTAAGATGGGCCCCCATTTTAGAGATGAGAAAAGGAGGCTCATTCTGGATGTCCAGGTCCATTAATGAGGCACCGCAGAATGTTCCCAGGCTTCTGATGAAAAGTCCTTGGAAGGAATTAAGTTCCTCTTCCATAGCCATGGAAGGCTGAGCCGCTGTGTTCATTGCTCTCTTCTTGTGCTCAGCTACCCCATCAGCTCCTGCAATAGGAACTGCAGTACCTGAAAATCTCCTGTGAGACAAGTACCAGAGAAATGGACAGAGTGGACTGACATTTGCAGAGAGCACATCTCTGGTGAGGTGATGCTGTGTAGGAGCTGGGGACTGCAGGGGAAGATAGCTCGCTAATGGTCTTAGACACAAGGCCCAGTAATGACAATGAGGTACAATGGAGGATTTCAATCATGACAAGAAACGAAATGACTTTGTGTCTGTTCCCTTTCCCCTTCTCCCACCAATATGTGTACAGTGATCTCACCTATGACAAGCTTAGTAGAGAGAATATGGTAGTTTAGCACTTGCAGTCCAGATTCCTTTGGAGCAAGACCATGGGCCCAGTGTCTGACAAGCCCTGGAGGGAGGTGTTGGAAGGGTTAATCAGACCCAAAGTTCCTCTCAGTCATGTGTGGGCCTCCATACAGTCCCTTCTGCTGACACCCTGCAACAGAGCCAATACCTATTGTTATTGTGGGTCCATTCCCTCGAGCAGGGATGTGGTACATAGGGCCCAGCATCCACCTCCACACCAATGTTCTGTGTGCAGCATGGTTGGGGCAGTGCCCAGCAGCCAACAGGAAGCCTGAGACTCTGAGACACCACAGGTTTCAGTTTGTGAACTCAGATAACCTTATGTTCCTCAAAGACTAACAGCTCTGTCCCAGACTTCTACCCAGGAGGGCAGGAGATGACTCTGGAGGCTCTGGATAAGCATGAGTGCTGCCCTTCTCCTCCAGCCAGCCCTGTCCTGGGTAGGAACATGACAGGAGCACAGGCTCACACTTCCTAACACCTGCCCCTGCCCCAGAGCATCTGCCCTCACTGCCTGTCCTCAGAGCCCTTACACTGATGATTTAGGATGTGATTTGTTTAGGAGAACTTACAGAGGTGGCCAGGCCTTAATGTACTATCCTCTAGTTGGTGTCTCGGAGTGGCTGGTGGCTGAGCATAGGGACACCTGTCTTGGGCTCCCTCTTGTTTCTGGTCTCTTGGGGGTTGGGGCTCGTGAGCCCTGCCCTGTGCTGCCCTTGACTTTAAGTGGTTCCTTGTGAGCATCCTGAAGCATCTTGGCCCAGTGAATATTCCTTTCAATGATTCCCACGTGGTTTTCCCATACAGGATCTTGAGGCGGGGGCTTCAAGGCCTCGGAAAGCAGCACAGCATATTCACTGCTCACTCTCATGAGCCAAGTGCCTGTGAAGGTCAACTGTTACCAGACAAAGGTGCCTGGTGACCAGAACCTTCATCAAAGTTCTGTTTAGACCTGTTGCCAAGGAAGTTGTGTCATGTGCTGGGGTCCATAGCTGGGCTGCCCCCTCCGATGCCCCCTTTTTATTGTGGAACAAATTTGTATTCCTAAGAAATGTCAAGTGGGGGGCTGGGGATTTAGCTCAGCGGCATAAGCACCTGCCTTGCAAGCAGGAGGTCATGAGTTCGATCCCTGGTAGCGATAAAAATGAAAAAGACACGCACACACACACACACACAAAAGAAATGGCAAGTGAAAAACTAGAAAATGGAGTGTGTTTTTACACTTTTCTTCACTTTGAAATTTTTCATACAACAAACATGTAGATGCTTAAGAAGTGGCAGGCTGGTTGTCAAGTGCACATTTCCATCCAAAAAGTTCTTTTCATTGAGAATTATGCTTTACTTAGAGATGTGTCAAATCTTAGGATGAGTTTCTTTCCTGGTCTTATGGTAGTTTTGTTTCAATTCCATTAGGAAGTATGGAGATGTTCCCAGAATATCCATAATAATTTTCCTTGAAGGATGTGAATGTTTTATTTTATAACCTCCTCATGTCCTGGGAATGAGGATTCCTAACAAGTTGTACTCTCATGGGCCTATGAATGATTACTTATTCATCCTTAGATGTTTAACTCAGCCACATACTGTAGCTCCATACTCTGACATCCTGTGGAGGGGAGAACAGGTGGTGATTGCAAGGAGAGGCTTTCCAAGGCCATGGACATCATCACCCCATGCTGAGGAAGGACACACATCACTCCTGGGGAACTTGTCTCATAGTCATTGCTATCACTTCCTGTCCTCCCATCCCAAATAGACCATGGGCTTTGTGTCCCTGCTGTGTGGTTTGCCTTTCCTAGAGGTGATGGCCTGAGGCTGATCAGGTAAAATGCTCTTTCGTTGGCCTCCTTCAAGCAGAGTCTCCATTCTGGGCTCCCAGTGTGCTGCCACCACATGCCATTGGAACCTGAATGAAATCAACTGTGACTTGTTTATGCACCCCTCACCCATCTGCTGATGGCCATTTCTTCTGTTTCTGGGTCAACCCTTGAAAGCAAGCTGCCACAGCCATACTTTTACATGGGCTTGAGTGGATGCAGACTTTCATTTTAAAGAAAATCTAATTAAATGTGAAATTACTGGATCATATTACTGGTTTATGGATAACTTAGAAATTCTTAAAGTATCTATGGAAGCAGTTGTTTAAAGCAGAGTTAGGTGGTTCCTTTTCGTTTTGTTTTATTATGGTATACTGTGCTATGGTATATTATGTTACATTATTTTGTATGTTGCTGAGGATTTTGAAACTGTATTTTCTGTGGTTTCTGATTTTATTTTGTATATTCAATTTGAGAAAATATAAGAATATGACATAACTCTGAGTAAGTTTTTTTTGGAGAAAATTTAAAAAGAAAAACACAGTCAGCGGTGTTGCTACACACCTGTCATTTCAGTACTCAGAGGTTGAGGCAATGGATTGTTGTAAGTTTGAGGTCATCCTGGGCTGCAAGGGAAGATCAAGCCCAGCTTCAACTGCATAGCAGAACCCAATCTCAAGAAAAAAAAGAATGAAAGAAAGAGAGAAAGAAAATAAGAGAAAAAGAAAAAAGATTAAAAATACAAAGTCAAATATCACCTGTGAATTCAGAATAAAAACATATGTGAGTTTTTCTTGCAAGTGTACTTTAGTCAGCGCACCTAGCATAAGGTTTACCATCATGTAGACATTGATGTGCTGCCAGGTTTGCATTGTTTCATTTTTTTCAAATGTTTTACCGAGATGACTGCAGATATACTACTGAATATACTTTCTTAGGATTTGGGTAGTACAGTATGAAAAGAATGTGATCATTGTTTTTTTTTACCTCTCCTATATTTATATTTAGTGTTGATCAAGAGATTACTATTATTTTAAAAATAATTATAAGGACCATATAAAAGATACTCTTCTTAAATCTATGGAAAGATAAAAATAATTGTAGAATAACAGTGGTTAATGTACCTTGCACAGTGATATCTAGGATTACTTAATGATCAATAAATTCATACATTTGTAATTTATTTTTACAGATTTTAAGACATGGTCTCACCAATTTTCTCCATTTCCATGCTAGGCATAAATCCTTCATCATCCTTCTCCATCCTCTCAGAGGGCTGGGATTACAGGTGTACATATTACCCTGAGTCAGAAATTGGCAGTAATTTTGTGTATTCATTGAATAAAATATTTTAATTTGATCTTTAAACTCTCTGTAGAAAGAATCCATCTAGTTAAGCTATTTACCACCTTCCTAATCTGTAGTTTCTTTTACAATGAGTAGGACTGAAAATCTTATTAACAATATTGATAGGGTCACTGCTTTTTAACTGTAACTGTGGTCACCATGCACTTCAGAAGATCACTCCAAATGCCTTCTTCTGGGGGACTGAGGCTTGGTATCACCGAAGCACTTTCTCTTTTTCTCTGATCACTCATGGAAATTGATGATTGGGGTCAAATCTCAAGAAAGATGTGAAGGATAAAGCTACTTGGGGCACACTGCCCTCCAGAAGGCCAGGCAAGGCTGAAACACTGTTGCCTTCCCTTCTACTTTCCAAGGTTTTGTCTTGGTTATGGTTTAGGTTTTCCATTCAGTTTCTAGAGACTGAATACAGAGCTTTTGCATTTAGCTCCATTACATTCCACTTTTAAAAGTCTTCCTTTTGGTCTTTTTTGTTTTTACTGGTAACAGGGATCAAACTCATGAAGGCCTGCTTGCAAGGCAAGTGCTTATGCCACTGAGCTAAATCCCCAGCCCCAAAAGTCTTCCTTTTTTGAGGAGTTTCTCAATAAGTTGCTAAGTTGGTGAGTCTGTCCTTGAATTTAAGATGTTCCTGCCTCAGCCTTCCAGAGTGATAGGATTACAAGACACACCAAGAGACGTCGTTTCATTATGGTGTTATTAAAAACTCACTGGCTGAGCAAGGAATGGTGAAAATACCTGCAATGTCAGCATTCAGGCTGCTGAGGCAGCAAGATTACTGGGAGTTCCAAACAAGCCTGCAACACACTCTGATTTCAGCTCAGGGCTGATCAACAGAGGGAGAACCTGAAAAGAAAAAGCAAAGGAAAATATAGGAAAGGACAGGAATGGAATGAAGAAACAAATCCAAACTCCTGATGACTCTATGAGTTGGTTTGTCTCTGGGCTAGTCACTTTAATCTGCGGTCCTATTCTTTCAGTATAAGACCCTTTTGACTGCTGTCACTTTATAATATATTTGGAAACCAGGTATTTTGTGCTTCTATGTTTAATGTACTTTACATGGCTAGAGGATGACACTTTGTACTTCCTTGTGAATTTTCATATTGTGTTTGTGATTTCTAGCAAACTACCAGTGGTATTTTAACAAGAATGCTTTGAAAGGGCTTTTTGATCTGGGTAGCATGTACATTATAACAACATGAATTCTTCCCATCTGCCATCATGTTATGTGTTTTATTCTGTTAGTGCTATTGTACTGCTTGCATCAATTTCTACAAATTTTAAAGAACAGGTGAGTTTGGTTAAATTTTTCCTAAGCATTAATTCTTTTTGATGAATTGTGAAATGAATTATATTCTTTGTATTTGAGGCTGCAGTTTGTTTGAAGCACATAGATATGAATTGTTTAGTACATGTGGATCTTGCACCCTGCACCTTATGTGATTTTTGAATGTGTTCTAAAAGGCTTTCAGTGGAGATGTAAGTTTCTTATATGAAAGGTTGTGTCCTCAGGAAACAGAAACAGTGCTTAATTCTTTCTGGTTTGGAAGCCTTTCATTTCTTATTCTTGAGTAAACTGTAGGGCCAAAACTTGGAGTTTTGTGTTGAAAGTTGCTGCAAGTCTTGTCTGGTTCCTGATCTGAGAAGAAAATCTTGCAGCTTGTCAGCCTCTGAGCATGATGTCAGGGATGAGCTTCTCATGTATGATCTTTGCTGTGCTGAGGTCCATTCTTCCTATACATGGTGTGTGAGTAGTTCTTACCATGACAAAATGTTGAACTTTGGAATTTCTCAAAGCTATTTTTCCCAATCTATTGAAGGGTTAGCTCTGTCTCATTCTGTGAAAGTGGCAAGTGATGCTCAATGATTTTTATAGTGGGATGGTTGTTGCATCACTGAGATTGAGCCAAGTGTTGATCACGGTGCTTAAATTTTGCATGTGCTTGCAAATTTAGTTGACAAGCATTTAGCTGAATAATCTTGCTTATGTTCATTTGGAATGGTGGTCAGTAGGGTGTTTTCAATTGTTTTTTATTTTATTTTTCAATACATTATTGTCTAACTTCATTCTCAGGGTGACTTTGTCATCTAAAAGAAGTTGGTGTTGGTTCTTTCCCTTCAATTTCTAGGAAGAATCCAAAAGTGATTGCTATTTATTCTTTACTATACACTTGAAAAAAATCACTGAGTCATTTATCTTATCATGGTTTTTGTTGTTGTTATTAATGAGTTTTGATTGTTGACCCATTGCCTATATTCATTTTTGCTCTGTTCATCAGTGTGTTTGTTCCTTATGCATGTGGGTCAGTGACACCAAAGGAGACCACATTCCCATTAAGGGTCATGTCTCTTTTTCTTTTGGAGGCAACATCTTGCCATGAAGTTCAGGTTGGCTTTAAGATCACTTTATAACCCAGAGGGTTCTCAAACAATTCACCTGCCTCAGCCTCTCAAGTATGTGGCTTACACACACATGCCATCAGGCCCAGTTTAGATTTGGTATGTTAAATGCATATTCAGAATTTTTTTTTATTTCAACTGTTTTGGTTGTTAACGTATTTCCACTTTTTACCTCCAGCATCTACAACCACTGTGATCTTATTGAGGTGGTGATGTGCATACGACCAGCCTCATGACATTCTCTCCTGGGTTCAGTGCTTTCAGTGTACTACAGTGAGACTTATGTGTAAAAATGTATATAACTGCTTGTTTTTCTACTTTCCTTCAAAAAAATTTAAAATTGCCTTATACAGTCAATAACCTTGTCTACAGTTTGATTCAAATGCCCACAGTTAAGCAGAGTATAGCACACACACACACACACACACACACACACACACACACACACAGGAAAGGTACCACATAGTTCCCATGAGAGGTTTGTCAAGGCAAATAAGGATACCACTCTCTGGAGGTATTTGTTCCTGATTATTACATTTGAGTGATTCTCAGGTTTTCTCACTGTTGTTTATGTGAGGTAGACCAGATGACAACTTTAAGATATGGAGTTATATAATGTCCTTTTTTTTTTGTACAGAGGATCTAACTTATGAACTTGACCTTGCTAAGCAGATGCTTATACCACTGAGATCAATCCTCAGCACCCTATAAAGTCTGTTTTGAAATTTAAGTACCTAAAGATCTGCTTTGGTGATGTGGCCCACTTAGTAATGTCAACTTGGATCACCCAGTGAATTGTGGCACCATGGTTTTGGACATAGAGCGTGCATTGAAAAGTTTTGCAAACACCGTCAAACGAGAAAAGGAGGGGAAGGTAATGGGCTGTTGATTCTCGTGGAGAAGCTGGTATCACAGTTTTCCAGATATGAACACAAACATCATCATCATCATCAGAAGAGTAGGATCTCAAGACATCATTAATACTGTGCATCGCTACTGTTTTCTTTTGCAGATCTCTGGCCTTCATCCTGAGCTTTTTGTCTTGGCTCCAGTACTGATCATTCAGCCTGATGGCACACATGCTGTGCCCAAGTGCACAGACTTTGTAGCTTCCAACACTGAACTTTGACTCTTCCTAGTACACAACCTTGATAGAGACTTGCATGAGACATTGGCAGTTCCTCTAGGTCTCCAGGAAAACTTGTTGTGGTCCTTGCCATGGGCTCTAGGTGTTCAGCAGCACTTAAGAAGTATATTGTCATAGGATTCAGATTCTCAGCTGGATTCTTTAGGTATCTAGTATGTGGACAGATCTACACTTCTCTAAATCTGACTTTTTGGGAGTAAATATTTTAATATAATCTTATCAATTGTAAGTTGCATATTAAATCTCTTTCCTTGAAAACCCTGACTACAACAGATGGGAAAGGGTAAGTGGTGACATTTTTCAGACATGACAAAGTTCTTTAGTTAGCTAATGTCCCATGTGACTTTTCTCATGTGGAGAAGCCCAACTATATCAATAGCTTGGTTTTGAAGAGTGTTGAGAGATTCTCTATGGATATTAAGCCATTACATTCTGTGTTGCATGATCAAGAAGCACAAGGGTTAGGAACCTACATGGTGCTTCTTGTCACCTGAACCTAGCCTTTGTAGCCCATGCTGTCTGGCCTCTGTGTACCTTAATTGCCAAAAACGATCCACTCACAAACACAGTCATTTCATATTGACAATTAACTTGTGAGTCTATTGACATGTTATATCCTGCTGTTGCATCTTTAACTTTCATGACAAAGAACATCTAAAGAAATTTATGACCACCAAGCCAACCCTGCAAAGAATACTTAAAGACAGTTTAGATACTCATAGAATAAAATTACTAAGAAAGTCAGACAATTTACCAGTATGGAAAGATAACATGTCAACAGTTAACCAATATATAACAGTTATAAACATTAATGTGAGTGGGCTCAATTCACCAATTAAAAGAAACAGTCTGGTACAATGGATCAAGAAACAATGACCAATCACATGCTATCTATAAGAAACCCATCTAACCCAAAATGAAACTCACAGACAGAAAATCAAAGGATGGAAAACAATGCATCATGCAGCAGAAAGTGAAAAAAAAACAAGGGTAGCTATTTTGTTTGCAGACAATGTGAATTTCAAATCAGGAATGATTCTAAGACATAAAGAAGACACTGCATACTGGTTTGGGGAAAAATTCAAGAGGAAGAGATAACTATCTTAAATATATATGCACCAAATTCCAGAACAGAAAGTTATGCAAAGGAAGTATATATAGAAATGACAAATCAAATAAGTAATAACACAATTCTAACAGGAGAATGTAACACACCATGGACACCAAGAGACAGATCAACTAGACATAAGTCAGCAAAGAAATGACAGAACTGAATCACACCTGTAAACTAATCAATCTGATGGACATATACAGAGTGTTCCTCACAACAATATCAGAATACATATTCTTCTCAGCATAATATGGGATATTATCTAAAATAGATCATATACTAAGCTACAGAACATTTTTAAATAAATGCAAAATGTTGAAATTATCTCATGCATATTATAAGATCATACTGCCATAAATCTAATAACTAATGATAAAAGAAACTACAAAATTCACACAAACACATGGAAATTGAATAACACACTCTTGAGCAATCCGTGTGTCACAGTGGAAATTAAAGAACAAACTAAACAATACCTAAAAGCAAACAAAAATACAGATACAACTTCCTGGTATGTGTGGGATGCAATAAAGCAGTCCTCAGAGGAAAATTTATTGCACTGACTTCCCACATCAGGAAAACAGAAAGAATACAAATAAACAACCTGATGGTACACCTCAAATATCTAGAAAGACAAGAGCAAGTGAAGCCCAAAGTCGAAAGACGGGAGGAAATATAAAAATCAGAGCAGAAATTAATGCTATACAGACAAAGACCACAATCCAAAGAATCAATGAATGAAATAGTTGGTTCTGTGAAAGAATAAATAAAACTGATAAGCACCTCAACTACCCTATTTAAAAAAGGAAAGAAAAAGCTCAAATTCATGAAATAAGGAATGCAAATGACAAAATCACAACAGACTCTTGTGAAATACAGAAGATCATCAACACCTATTTTAAATTTGTCTATTTTCATTGGTTTAATAACACAGAAGCAATGGACAGATGCCTAGAAACATATGAAGTACCAAAGCTTGATCAAGAAGATGTAAAACTACTGAATAACTCAATCTCTGTTAATGAAATTGAAAATATAATAATTCTCCTTGGGTACAAAGAAGAGCCCAGGCCCAGCTGGATTCACTGTGGAATTCTATAAAAAATACAAAGAAGTTTAATGCCAGCACTCCTCAAACACTTCAATGAAATCGAAAGGAAATCAATTCTTTCTTAAACATTCCTGGAAGCAAATATTATTCTAGTTGCAAAACCTAAGAAAGATCCAACAAAAAAAGAGAACTACAGGCCAACTTCCCTAATGAACACAGATGCAAAAATCCTCAATAAAATATTGGCAAACAGGATGCAGCAAATCATCAAGATGATACACCACAACCAAGTGTGATTCATCACGGCATGCTGGGATGTTTCACCATATGTAAATCAATCAATGTAATCCACCATATCAATAAAACCAAAGGTAAGAATCACATGCACATTTCTATTAATGCAGAAGAAGCTTTTCATAAGGTGCAACGTCCATTCATGAAAAGAACTTTACAGAAAATTGGAATAGATGATCTTTACCTCAATATGATAAAGGTCATCTATGACAAACCAACAGCCAGCATCATATTAAATGGTCAAAAGCTGAAGGCCTTTACCTTAAAATAAGGCACAAGACAAGGATGGCCCTCATTACTGATCCTATTCAAAATAGTACTGGAAATACGAGCCAGAGCAGTGAGATAATAGACAGAAATTAAAGGGGTCAAGACAGGAAAAGAGGAAGATAAATTATTATTTTTTGCAGATGACATGATACTCTACATAGAAAATCCTCAAAATTCCATTGGAAGTCTCCTAGATACAATAAATTCAGCGAAGTAGCTGGATACAAAGTCAATACTCAAAAATCAATAGCATTCCTATACACTAACAAGCAAAATATTGAGAGAGAAATAGGAGAAGCCACAGCCTTCACACTACCACTCCAAAAAATGAAATACTTTGGAATTAATCTCACGAAAGAAGTAAAAAAATCTATATAAGGAAAATTAATATCCTGAAAAATACATTGAAGAAAATCTCAGAAAATGGAAAGACATTGCTTGTTCAATGCATGTTAAGAATATATATTTTGAAAATGGCTTTTCTCTCAAAACTATTATACAGGTTCACTGCAATCCCAAAGAACATAGCATCAACATACCTCACAGATCTAGAGAAATCAATCTTAAAATTATTCTGGAACCACAAGAAATCTAGAATAGCAAAGATAATTCTAAACAGCAAGGTAAAGGCAGGAGGCCACAAAATCCTTGAGTAGAACATATGCTGCTAAGCAACTATAATAAAATCAACATGGTATTAGAATAAAAACAGTTCTTAACATCAATGGAAAAAAATAGAAAATATGACCACAACTACAAACAAACTCAACCATCTTATATTTGATAAAGGGGCCAAACATGTTCACTGGAAGAACCACGGTCTCTTTAATAAATTGTGCTTGAAAAACTGACTCACCATAGGCCAAAAACTAAAAATAGACCCATGCCTATCACAATGTACTAAACTAAAATGTAAGTGGATCCAAAATATGAATAGTATAACAGAAACACTAAATCTGTTGAAAGATAAATAGGGTACAATTCTTGAAGATATAGGAGTTGGTAGAGAATTCATGAACAGTAATCAAACCACATGGGTATTAGTTCCCAGAATCAACAACTGGGATCACATCTTATTAAAAAGTTTGTGCATGTCAAAAGAAATCTCCAGCATAGTGAAAAAAAAAAAAGAAATCACACAGTGGGAAAAAATCTTAGTGAACCATCCCTCAGACAAAGGATTTCTGTCAAAAACATATAAAGAATTTAAAAAAATAAGACTCCCAAAATTCAAAGATCTAATCCAAAAATAGCATTTGAGATGAATACACAATTCTCAGATGAAGAAATACAATTGGCGAATAAATACATGAAAAAATGTTCATCATGATTACTCATTAGAGAAATGCAAATTAAAACCACACTGTGATTCCATCTCACTCCAGAAAGAATGGCCAGGATCAAGAAAATTACCAACAACAAATGCTGGAGAGGCTGCGGGGAAAATGGAACTCTCCTGCACTGTTCATGGGAGTTTAAACTGTTGAAACCATTTTGGGTCAGTATGGAGATTTCTCAAAAAACTGAGACAGGAAGTCATACTTGATCCAGCTATTCCACTTCTAGGCATATTCCCAGAAGAACTGAAAGCATCATACCTCAGTGATATATGTACATCCATTTTTATAGCAGCACAAATTTTATAGCAGCCAGAACTGGGAAACAGCCTAAGTGTTTGTAAACTGAGGAATGGATAAAAATCTGTGGTATTTTAATTCAATGCAGTACTACTCAGCTATAAAGAATGATCACATTGAGATATTTATAAATAAGTGGATGCAACTTGAAACCTTACTCATATGTGAAATAAATCAAACTCACATGAACAAATACTGTATACTCTACCTAGTGTAAGAACCGATAAGAGTACATAAGAGTTTATGGTAATCATGATTCCCCATTACATTGCTTTGGACACTTATAATGTTCCATTGATTAGTTGTAATGATTTTATCCTGGGTTGTTGGATTTTATTATTTGTGATGGTATGAACAGCTATATTTAAGAACATAAGACATTATAATAACCAATGCTAATTTAATATCATCTAGCTTTGAAGTGCTACCATGTTTTGTTCTTCTGTTTCCATTGGTTACATCATGTTTTATCTAATTGGATTGTATTATGTGTGATAGTATAAACAAATATTTTATAAATATAGAAATAATATGGTAACAATTTTCCATTTTCTGTTATTTGGTTTTGAATGTCCTGTAATGATTTCATTCTCTTTAATTATTTTATACCATTTTGTTATGTTTGATATTATTGTATATGAAGGTATACTCAACTATTTCAAGGAAAGGGAAATTATGGTAGCTACTGATATATGGGCTTGTATTATGGTGAAATACTGTGTTGCTTAAATTGTTCTGTTCTGAAAAAAATATAATTTGAAGTCTCTCATATCTTTTACTGGTTTTGTTGATGTGAAAAAAATGTAGGATGCACAATCTGAGTTCTCCATAATCAATTATTACAACTCTATAGAACTATCTGAACTCATGGAAATTCAACTATAGGCTCCCCTTATTCCATTTAGAATCGACCTTGAACCTAAGTGGTTCTGCAACATGTAACTAACTTTTACAAGCACAAGAGGGATAAGTTTCTCAGAGCCTCTCTTCTCCTTTTTAGTTTACATTTATACAGTGTGTAACAATGCCAATGTCTCTATGGTCAGCAGACCCTTGCCTTTGCTTCAAACTACTGTTTCTGCCATCAATGCTATTTTTACATTGTCTGGGTAACCTATTTGTGTTATTCAAGCAACTCTAGGTAAAATGCAATTTTACTCTTCATTTGCGCTAGTGAGTTTCACACTGCTTTTTCGCATTTTCTTACAGAATCTTGCACTTTTAATTTTTCCTTATCACCACTGTGAGTTTCATACTCACTTGGTTTAAAAGTATTATGCATGCTGAGAAATAGTACTGATGAAAAAAAGTGTTACTCTGTCCTCAGCATCTCATGGCTCAGACTGACAAATTCTCTCCCGTTGAGCATGGTGACTAAGCATAAATGTGATGAGATAAGGCAAATGTCTATCAGTATGCAGTAAAACTGAAAGGCCACATCTGTGAGTGAGAGAAAGTGGCAGTGATGAATGAGACCTGAGTGATTTGCACTTGTGATTGATGTAATTATATGGAAAATGTTGGAGCCATTGAAGCTGAATACATATGCAAGCCTGTGGCATGGCCTGGGCATGACTGAACTGAGAATGAGGAGACATCACAGGGGGACAGAAAGGGCAAGATAGTTCACCTAAATTAGCATCATTTGTTGTTCTGAGGGACCCTTGAACCCCTCCCAAGATCCTGCTCAGGTTTCCTCCATTGTCCACTAAACTCCTTTCTGGTTCTGATTAAATACTTGCTACCCAGTATCATTCACCCAGGTGGCTAGCAGACTTATGAGCTCTGCCAAGAATTTTACTTCTCCTGCAGCCCTAAAGATTGTGTCACTTGTTTCATTGTTCTGGGCCTTTGCCATGAACCTTTTTGAGGAGCTGGGGATCCAGGAATGGAATCCAAAATCTTGGTGCCTCAACAGGGACTCTAGAGTGGAGAAGTCTGATGAAGAGTGTAACTTACTTTTGCTGAATTTCTGGAGTGAAATACAGCCCCCAAAGAATGTATATTTCACTTTCTTTGGAAAATCCTTTCTTTTATTTCAAAAAAATCACTTCACCCATTAAATCAAGGAGAATTCTGTGTCTGAAGTGCAACAGAAACATATGCATTTCCTTAGGACGGCGGGCCATGTTACTTCCGAGGATAGTTTGGTGCACCTCATGTGGGAAATTCATGATCATTCTCCTTGTTATTCTGAGGTTGGTGTGGTCATTGTGGCAGATTGGGAAAATCATATGTAAACTGCTGCATTGAGGAACCTTGAGCTGTGTTCTCTGTCTTGCACGTTAGGTAACTTTGCTGGGATGCGGTGACATTTGGCAGGCAGGCACATGTAACAACGCACGGTTGGCTTCCCAGTTTTCCTGGATGCCTCACTTGTGATTCTTCTCACCTCCTCTTGCTGCTGCCCTAAAATATGCAAACCCTGTTAATCCTCTGGGAAACTCTTCACCTCTTGGACCTCCCAGGAAAAAAATGGCGCAAGAAGGTAAACAACATGGCAAATTAATTCCTTGACCTGTTTTGTATCAACAGGAAAACAGCCCCACTTTGAAAGTTTGCAGTACTCTATTTAAAGAGTTAAAAGGAGCAGGGGGTAATCTCAGTGGCCAAAGTGGCTGCCTGACACCCACAAATTTGTGAGTTCAATCCCATGTTTCAAAAAAAAAAAAAAAACAAGAAAGATCAAGAGTTTAAAATGGCTGTCATGGAATATGGATTTAAAAGTACTTTTGTATTAAACATTATTGAAGGTATCGTTCATGGTTGTGAAATGACACCTTTGGATTGGAAAGTCTCAGTGCATACTATTATCATTCCAGCCCAACATCAGGTTTGGCTTAAGAACATACTGGTGCTGAGGACATGCAAGCTATAAATATTTTGATTGCTATATTCCTATAGGAGCTGCTGAATTATGAGAGGAGAGAGATTTTTCAGACATTTGTCAACAAGTTCATTGCCACCCTCAGGCTATTATCCTCAAATTGCTTTAAAAGCTTGAAAAAGAATCCCTGAAGCAGTGGGCACTCAAGGTTTTTAGTACTATCAAACAGGAGGACACTGAACCTTGCCTTGCCTTTATAGAAGTTTAAATAAAGCTATTGAATGCCAGGTGGACAACGAGACAGTAGCCTCTATCTTTTTATTTATTTATTTTCTTGTCTTTTGCCTTCTTATCAATACCAGGGATCGAACTCATGACTGCCTGCTTGCAAGGCACGTGTTTATGCCATTGAGCTAAATCCACAGCCCCAGTAGCCTCTATCTTGTTAAAGTAATTAACATACAAAATTGCAAACCAAGGCTACAAAAATGCTTTAAAAGATGTTTCTATGATACTTGACACTGGCTTGGAATTCCCTGGTATGTTTTAGAAACTTCCTACTACTTTTCATGATCCTTTACCTCCTGGGACAGCTGGCCAGTTCTTTCCTGTTCACCTGCATCAAAAAAGAGGCACTTTTGTTATACTTGGCCTCATTGATGCTGGTTATATGGCCATATTGTTGCTTCAATTGTGATCTCACTTACCCATTCAACTAATTTTTTGAATCTGTAGCCCAACTAATTGTCTTGCCTTGTCTCCTCTAAAACTTGTGATGTTATTCATGGAAATCAAGCATTTGGCTCTACTGTGGTGGCTTCTGCTATTCCCCCGGTAGATGAATGCTGAAGCCTTTCTGTAACTATTGACAACCTTTCCTTTTCAGGTTTGTTACACACTGGAGATGATGGTTTTGTTTTACTGCACTCACCTGGCAATACTTTATTTCCCATTGCCAATGCTATTCCCTCTCATCTCTTGAGGATGTACTGGAACACCTATAGTCCTTGGAATTGATTTAATCAGTATTATCTTACCACTTACCAAGGCTGACTTTTCCTTTTTGCTGTCCTGGGCTTTTTACTCAGCAAGATGCAGGCCTGGGAATTTAGCTCAGTGGCATGAGTACCTGCCTTACAATGCAATGTCATGAGTTTGATCCTTGGGACAAAAAAAAAAAAAAAAGAAAAGAAAAATCCTCTGCAAGTGATTTTGGCTGTCTATGTTGGTTCCATTTTTATTGATATGACCCATGATCACTTTTTGTCTCTATTTACCCTTCTTCCCTTTTCTCTTCAAACTTTTTTGGTTAACACCACTTTAAATAGTGCCCTCACTGTCTTCACTGATGGGACCTCCCCATCATGAAGCTGTAACATATGTTTTTATAATACTTGGAAACACCTGTATTCACCACCACAAACCTCTTGTCAATGCAGTGAGCTCTCTGTGTTATCCTTGCTTTGCAAATTTTTTCATACCAACTCCTTAACTTAGTTACTGCCTCTTTTTGTGTACATAATGCCATCCCACACTGATATTCTCTTGTTATCTCTCCTGTAGCAATAGACTCACACTTAATGTCTCATTTTTGCATCTACAGGCTCCCCTTTGCCTTCCCCATGCCCCTCTTTTTCTTTGACATATAGGTAGTCATTAAGCCCTACCTGTTGTTTGATATGATAATGCTATTACTTATTATCAAGCACTGAATATTCTGTCGCCTCTTTTTTGGGGCAAAGTCTTTTTGACACAGTGTCTCTATAGGCTGCTCAGGCTGCTCTTGAGATTAATTTGTAGTCTACCCTCATTTGATAACACTAAATAAAGCCTTGCCTTTTTTCACCAATGAACATGTTCCTTGCACAAATTGTTTCACATTCCACCTTCTGCAGCTAGAGCTTTTATTTCCACTGGTTTCCATTGTGCTGCCATGCCTCACCATTTTCCCTGTGATGCTGTCAACTCTCGTGGCATCTGCTCCAAAGACTCATGGTAACATGCTACACACAGTGTTCCTCCTTAAAACTTTTTCATTTCTTCAAATTTTTGTTGATACCTTTTCTGTTTTTATTTGTGCTTCAACACTGCATGGTGAATCTGCCCGGCATGTAATTCAACATCTCCTGGCTGCATTAGCTGTCAAGCATGTATCTTCCTTTTTTAAACTGACAATGGTCCAGCCTACACCTCACAGCCTTTTGCTTTCTGTTTTTCCACATAGCAAATTTGTTATGTAACTTGTATCCCCTCTAATCCCAGTGGCCACACTATCATTGAACAAGCTCATTATTCACTCAAATCTCTTCTCTTGAAACAATTAAAGGAGGAAAATGCTCTTCCTGCACAAGTTTTACTATTCTGTCCATGGTGGTATTTACTTTCAGTTACTTGTCTTTCCCTACAAGGCGTTGTTCTTCTCTGATTCAAATACATTTTCACAAGTGTATCCCTCTAACAAAGCATTTTATATTGTATAAAACTCCCCAAGAGCCACGTAGGCAGGGTCAGGTGCCACTACAGAACTGGGTAAGATGAGATGCTTCTATGTTACTGCCTTGTGTGGATTTCTGCTTGTTGTGTTTTCCCTGCATGGAATGAGTTGGTACCACAGGCTACTCAACATAATTCCACCATTTCACCTCTCCCTGAATCAAGCGTTGGATTGTTTTATACCACATCTTTGCTAGTTGGTGTATAACAAATCCCACTGGTTTATTTGTAGTTGTAAATTCTAAATTTGTAAGAAGGTATTATAATTTGGCTTGATTAATGATATGCTCAAGTTTACCCTGATTTTATATTTGTCAGTCTGTCCACATATCAGTTGCCTGTTTGTCCAGTTGGCTTGTAAGAAGGTGCTGAAAGTTGTTGAGCTTGTGATTGTTCATACCTGTAAAGCAGAAAGCAAAACTGCCCATACAGGAGTGCTCAAGGTGCACAGAACATCTGGGAAATGTCCTGAGGGCATGGAGTGCTGGATGTGAACAGGTGTTCCTGCACTGGGAGCACGGATTTTAAGAAGTGAGCTAGTTTTCTTCTGTTTTCATTTAAGTTGTCTTCTGTTTTTATCTCTCCTGTGGCAATGGACTCACACTTATTGTCTTTTTTTTTTACATTTACAGATTATTCTTTGCCCTCACAATGCTGCTCTTTTTCCTTTACATATATGTAGTCATTTACACCTACCTGGCTTTTTACAAGATAATGCTATTTCTGATCAAGTATTGCATATACTCTACAGTCCCCACTCTTTTTTTTTTTGGCCTTTTTGAGGGAGGTTCTCCATATGCAGTTCAGTCTGGCCTTGGGCTTACTCTGTAGTCTACCCTCTTTTTTGATAACACTAAGCAAAGGCATGCCTTTTTTCAACAATAAGCTTGTTCCTTGCATAAATTGTTTCACATTCCAATTTCTGAAGCTAAATCTTTTATTTCCACTGGTTTCCACTGTGCTGCCATGCCTCACCATTTTCCCTGTAAAGCTATCAACTCTCATGGCCTCTGTTCCAATGACCCTTGGTAAACATGCCACACACTGTTCCTTGATTTCTTTTTCATTTCTTCATGTTTCTGTTGATACAATTTATGGTTTTATTTGGGCTTCACCACTGCACAGTGAATATGCCCGACATGTAGTTCAACATCTCCTGACTACATTTGCAGTGATGGGTGTATCTTCCTTCCTTAAAACTGACAATGGTCCAGCGTATACCTCACAGGCTTTGGCTTCCTTTTGTTCCACGTGGAACATTTCTCATGTAACTTGTATCCCCTATAATGTCCCTGGACAAGCAATCATTGAACAAGCTCATTATACTCTCAAATAAGCTTACTGCCTCTAATATAGTGTGTTGTTATCAATCTTTTCTTCTGGATGTCCAACAGCTAAGTTTTAGAGACCAAAAATGAGAGACACAGATGGGCTAAATGAATAGCCAATATTTTGGCCCCAGCGCTTAAAGCTTGGAGGAGACCCAAGATGTAAAAAAAATTCTGCTTGCCCTGCTTGCCCTATCAAATGATACTCAGTGAGTACCTAGTATTCTGATCAGGAAGATGATGAGACCACAGTGGAAAGTGACCTTTGATGCAAGGTGTGCCTAAGGAGAGTCATGAGTCACCAGAAAAATCTCCTAAGCTTTCCCAGAAATCAATGTGATTAAGCAATGGCCCTAACTCTTGGAAGTAGCTGACACTGACAGAAGATATATGAGGAGTTATGCATGATTATAAGATTGTTCTTGAGGAGACCTAACTGGCCTTGATAGGAAGTAATGAACCAATTGTCCTTAGTGCAGTCCTTATGTTAGCTTCGTCTTGAACCTTCTGCAGAAAAGTCTGGCCTCTGGAGGTACAGTGAAATGTAAAACATTGTCTGTGCATGAATTTTGGATGACCCACACCCTCTGACAATTGCTGGCTATGCTGGTAACTGACTACCATTATGAACGTATGGACTGTGCAGTGGTGGGAGCTCTAACACAGCCTCTTCATCTTCTGCTGGTCACCCATCTGTGTATCAACCAAACAAAAAGGGGGGATATGTTGCAGTCATTAAAGCTGAATACTCATTCAGGGCTCTGACGTTGCACATGCATGATTGAACTGAGAATGAAGAGATGCCTCAGGGGGCATGATAGGCCACAGCTGAGGCCACCTAGACACTTTCTGTGGGATAGTTCTCTACAGTTACCATCATCTGTTGCTCTGCGGAGGTCTTGAACCTCTCCCAAGATCCTGATCAGGTTTCCTCCATTGTCCACTCAACTCCTGCCAGCATGAGGTGGCCAGCTGGCTAGCAGAGTGATGAGCTCTGCCAACGATCTCTCTCATCCTGCAACCCTGAAGAACATGCTGTGTTTCTCATTTCTTAGAGCCTTTTTGGTAAACCATTTTGGTGTCTTGGTTTCTAGGAAAAGACCCAAACATGAAACATAAAATGTATCTCTTTTAAAGACTCATCACTGAAATATGGTATTGTTGGATGATGACAGGACTAAGTATCAAACCTGTTTAAGACAATTTAAGTGTACAGACACTGTTCTATTCCATTGTATTTTTTTGGTTCACCCATGCCAAATCCTCTTACATGACACAACTTTCCTCAAGACATTTCCACTCCAATCAATGACCTACATATGAGTTATTTTCTGTAGGACACACACATAAATATGCAAGTTTTATGATATGTCTCCACTAAGTCATGCTGATTACAAAATTAACAATCCTGAGCCATTCCAGGCCTGAGAGGAGAAATAGAAAGCTAATCTGCCCTTCCTGTGAGCTGGTGGAAGTCATGTGGGGAATAGTAAGGGAAACTAGCCAATGTGTCCATTTTGTGAATTCTGTGGAAGCTATTCTGGTTCTCAGAAGAAAAGCAAGAAAATAATTTACACTTCCTGTGAGCTAACCACAGCATTGACTGGGAGAGGAGCACCACAATCACGTCCTCCCACCACCAACCATCTGACGGGCTTAGAGGACATGGTGAGTTAATAGCAATGGAGGTATAAAAACATCTTAATCCTTGTATTACTTGATTGGATTTGCAGCCTAAGGCTAGTATTCTTAAGCATGTATTTAAATTGGGAAATAATGGTAAAAGAAGTTGCAAAAACTTCATAAGTATATGGAAATTAATAAAACACTCCTAAACACCAATGGGTGACAGGTGAAATAAAGGAAGAAACTTAAAAATACCTACAACCTAACAAGAATATAGATGCAAAATCTGTACCTTATGGGATTCAATGAAAGCAGTCCAAACAGGAAAATTTATAGTAGTCAAATCTCACATCAAGAAATGGAAAGAACACAAACAAATAATGAAATGTTGCATCTCAATCTTCCAGAAGAAGAATGGCAAGACAAACACAAATCCCACACAAGGGAGAAAATTATAAGACCAGGCAAGAAATTCATGCAAAGAAAACAATTCAAAGAATTAATAAATCAAAGAGGTGGTTCACTGAAAGAATAAACAAAATTCATAAACCCTTGGACAACCATGTCATAAAAGAAAAGATTAAAGACTGAAAAAAATGCATTGATGAATCAGAAGAATAAAATAACTACAGATCATGTGAAAATTCAGAAGAGCATCAATATCTACTTGAAAAGCTTATACTTTCATAGGTTAGAAAATATAGAAATGCACTGATTCCTTGATACATATGAAATGCCAAATCTGATTCAAGAAGATAGAAAATTCTAGAAAACACATTATCAGTTAATGAGAATGAAGATCTAATTAAAAATGTATCAGCTGCTGGGCATGGTGGTGCACTGCTGTAATCCCAGAACTTGGGAGGCTGAGGTACAAGGATTTTTGTGAGTTTGAGACTAAACAAGGCTACAAAGTGAGCTCAAGGCCAGCCTGACCTGAATAATGAGAGCCTGTCTCACGAGCACATTAAAAAAAAGAAAAACAATGTCAACAGAAAAGCAAAAGGCCAACATAAAATAGTCTAGTTCCTGATGGATTTACTGCTGAATTCTACAATAAATGTAGAAAAAAATTTAAGGCCACTGCTGTTTAATGATTTTGAAAGAGAAGCTGTTCTCCCTAACACATTCCTGGAGGCAAGTATTACCCTGATACTAACACCAGAGAAAGACCCAACCAGAAAAAGAAAACTATAGGACAGTTTTCCTAATGAACATAGATGCAAAAATTCTTAACAAGATACTAGCAAGTGAATGTAGCAAATCATCAAGAAGATTTTAAAACCTGAACAACTTGGATTCATCCCAGGAAGGCAGGGATGTTTCAGTACATGCAAATCAACAAATTTAAATGTCATATCAACACAGGCAAAAACAAAAGTCACATAGTGATCATCTCAATAAATGCACAATAAGCTTTTGATAAAGTCAAGCACAGATTTGTGATAAAAACCCTACACTAAATAACAACAGATGACTGTTATTTCTAGCTGATAAAATAAAAAAATGACGGGGTTGGGGATTTAGCTCAGTGGAATAAGCACCTGCCTTGTAATTGTGTGGTCATGTGTAGAATCACGAGTACCGATAAAAAGAAAAAAAAAATGAAATGTCATTGTCAGACAATGACAATGAAAACCAGCATCATACTAAATGGAGAATAACTGAAAACTTTCATTCTACAGTTATGAAAAAGACATGGATTACTATTATGACCACTCCTATTCAATATAGCTCTGGAAACATTAGGCAGAACAATTAGACAAAAGACAGAAATAAGAATAAGTATATAATAGAAATTAGTTAAATTATCATTATTTACAGATGATATGATGTTCTAAATAGAAGATGCCAAAAACTCCACCAAAACTGTCCTAGAATTAATAACCAAATTCAATAATATAGCTGGAGACAAAGTTGACAATCAAAAATCAATAGCATTTCTGTATACAATCAATAAACTTACCAACAGAGAAGTTACACAAACCAGACCCTTTGCAATAGCCTCCAAGAAAATGAAATACTTGGAAAGAACCTAACAAAGAAAGTAAAGGACTTACATATGGAAACTTATAGTACATTGGAAAATGATATTGAAGAGATTATCAGAAAATAGAAAAATATCCCTTGCCCATTCTGGGCATTGTCTTTTCACTCTGTTAGTGATTTCTCTTGATGTACAAATATTTTTAATAAGATGGGGTCCTAGTGGTTGATTCTTTAAAATGTGTATTTTGTTCACAAAGTCTCATTAGTGTTTCTGTTTTAATATTTAGATCTTTCATCTACTTTGACTTATATTTATTTCATGGTGACAGACGTGTCCAGTTTAAGTCTTTAGTATGAGGAAAGTCATTTTCTTCAGCACAATTTATGGAAGAAGCTATTTGTCTTCCACTGAACCTATTTGGCTCCTTTGTCAAAGACAAGGTAGGAGAATGTATTTGTAGTTCTATTTGCCTTTTCTAGTCTTTTTGGATGATTCTCAGGTCTGTTTTTCTACCAGAACAATGCTGATTTTGTGAAAACAGCTTTCTAGTATTATAGCAAGTCAGGAATTGTGATGCTTCCAGACTTGCCTTTGTTGCCCAGCAATTACTTTGGCGATCTAGAGCATTTCTGTTTCCAAATGAATTTCAGAAACGTTTTCTCTACATTTGTGAGCTATCCTAATGGTATTTTGGCAGGCAATGCATTATATCTATATGACAGTTTGCAACAAGATTTTTTGAGTTTTCTCCATAACCTTGAAAGTAGTTTTACTGGTCTCTTATACTCACCAGATGAAACCTAAAATGTATGATCCTAAGAGTTTCAAACTGTTGAGTTCTTCTTCCCAAGGATATCAACAATAATATGATACTTTTTTTTCTGTTTGTTTGAGGCAGAATTTCCCTATGCAGTTCAGGCTGACTGTGGACTCATTTCTTAGTCCAGTAAATTCACACTGATTGTCCTACTTCAGCCTCTTAAGTCCTGGGATTACAGGTGTGCACCTAACACGTGAAAGAATTACTGGTGTTTTTTGAAACATGAAGAAACAGTCATGAGATACACATGTATTCATTAACTGCTATTCCCTTTAAGGAAAAGTGTTTAATTTAACACATAATTTCATTGGGGTGTAGGGAATCACAAGATGTGCTTCTATCTCTTATGGGCTGGTGATGCCAGACCAGACAACCAGCAGAAACAGGAGATGTCACAGGTAGGAATATGAATCAGATGTGAGCATTAGTATTAAGAACTCAGAGAGTATTGTATTTAATGATGAGGAGGAAAAGACCAGCGGAAAGCAATGGGAGACCTGGTGGGCTTAGCTTGTCCTGACTGTAGATAATTCTTTATTATAAGAATGAATATCACAAATTTTGAAATAATTCAAACTATGTACTTTGTACCCTTGAAAATATTGAGGCTTGGCACTGTAGCTCAGCTGTTTTGTAGCTTGGCACAACAGAAGCCATCTTGTGCCCTGCATTTATCTCATGCTCTGTATTTGACCCAGGAAAATTAAAAATCACTCATGATATAAGTTCCATGCTAAAAGCAAAAGGAGCTGTACCCAAAGAAAAAAAGTAACCTGCTAAAAAAGAAGCAAGATACAGGTGTCAAATAAAAATTCATTTAAGATTCTAGCTAGATTGTTTCCAAATAGGATGTCTTTTGTGATTCTCTCTTTTAAAAATACTTAACTTTCCAGTTTATGGCCACTTGTTTTGATTCTGAAATGGGGAGTGTGGTCTGTATATAAGTGGTTCAGCTATTTAAATTCCAAATTTATACTTTGGATGCTTGAATTCCTATACTGTTGTTCACAAACTCACCTCAAGATGCAGAAAGATTTACTGACACAAGCAAACATCAGGGTTAAATGTCAGTGCCCCTGAAATGAAAGAATACTAGTGAAAAGAGGGAAAAAAAAATCACAAACACCATGTGTTATGATGCCCAATCTTTTCCACAGCATTAAAGAGGCGGAAACTGGAGAATGGTCATGCATGCAAGACAATCTAACCTACATGGTGAGTGAAAGGCCAGCCAGAACCACAAGGTGAGACTATGTCTTTAAAAACAAAAATAAAAATGAAAAATGAAAAAAACAAGGGAGAGAGAAAGACTATTAAAGGAAAACAAAAACAATATAGCTGAATGAAAGCTGACCTAAATTAGCAATTATGGAATGATGTTGCAGAGGAAAGCTGGCCATGTAGTAGCATCTGGGCAGCAGTGACAAATACAGAGTTTAAAATGGTGCCTATAGTGCTACAGCACAACAGTGACCTCCTTCCCCCAATAAATCTGCAATTTGCTAGAATGAAGAGGTCCAAAAGCTCATGGAAATCTTAAACTCAGAGTAAGCAAGTAGCTTCACACAAAGGCTTTGGAACATGGCCTTTAGCAGATATTTCTTGTTCAAATTGAAACAGGACAAATATAATGCTGCCCTGTTTGATGTCAAATGCACCAAGTTGGTTGACTCACAACACTGAGGAATGAAGTCACAAATCAAAAGAAGTTCAGAAAGTTTTCTGGGAAAAACAAGAGAAGAATAGCAGTGGATTTTCAGGAATATTCTTCAGGGTTTAAGGCACAGACCTATTGTCAGGGGACATTTTACAGGAAAGTCACAATGCGGGTACATTGTGGATCTCAAACTACAATCAACCTATAAACTTGTGGTGGCTTAACTAATATTATTCAAACCTTGGAAGAAGTCACCCAGAAAAAGTATGTTGAAAGAGCCAAGGGATTTTGTGGGAACAATAGTCCAGTTGTGCTGGTCATTGAGTATGGTAACTGATACCTCTCTGGACTTCCTGGAGGAGGTGGTGGTAACTGTAGCACATTTCAAGCTGTTGTTTTTCTCTCCAGGAGGCATGTAGACATGGTCACTACATCTTCACCTTCTGGCTTTCTTCAGTTGTACCTCTAGCAGGCATTGTTGTTTTTAGGTTTTTACACTGACTCCTTTGAGTTTCCATTTCCTCTCTGACTGTATATCAATTCCTCTCTACTGTGACCTCTTCTAGTAAAATAACAATACTATTTGAATGGATAAAGGAATGTTTACATGTTTAATGAAATATTATTTATTGGGTGCCTGGGATTTAGCTCAGCCAGCAGAAGCACCTGCCTGAGAAGTGCTAGGTTGTGAGTTTCATCCCTGGTACCTAAAAAAAGGTGTTTTAAACTGCAATGAAAGAAAATAATTTCATTGAAGATGTAGATTAACAAGATTTTTATTTAAATATGTCAATGGCATATTAAACATTGGTAATAATCATATTTAGAATCTAAAGATGTTAGGCTGCATATTGAGCTCAGTGGTCAAAGCACCTGCCTGGCAAGCACAAGGTCAGGAGTTCAATCCCTGGTACCAAAGAAAATTCTACACTTGTCAACCCTGTAGTGCTATGAGCACAACTATTGAAATTGATAGTTGTTCATTAAAAAGCTCAATGTTTCTTTTGTTGTGTATGAATAAATAACATGGTAACTACAGTGAATAATACACTGTGCACTATACCATTGCTATTTGCTAAGAGCTGCTCTTATTTTCCCCACATAGTTGAAAGATGAAAATGACTGGTGATGATAGAGAAACTGTGATTGTTATAACTTGAGCCCCGGTATAAAATCCAAGGAGGCAAGAGACCGAAAATTTAGTGGCAAAGGCTTTATTTCCAGGCCTGGCGACCAGTCTCTGGGAGCCAATTTGGAGACTGTCCCCTAGGAGCTGAAGGGAGGACTTTAAAAAGGGGCTGGAGGAAAGGGCGGGGGGAGAGAAACAAAGAAACCTGTAGAGCCATCAAACTTGTTGACCCGAGTCTGGAAACTGTATTGCTGTCCACTTAGCTCTGACAATCTAGGGAGTTTCTGGTGTTTTTTAAAAATTATTTCCATCCTGCAGACTGACATTATCTCAGAGTGGCACGTCTGCAGCAATATTTGGAGAAGAAAGTGGACAGTTAATTATCTCAGGACAGCTTGTCTTCGCTAGTGAGTGCGAAGGGGTCACAAGTTATGAGACGCTGGAACTTAAGTTTTATGAAGACCTGATATCTAACTCATTTGATACATACAGAACAAAAGGAAAGCACCGATTGGGGTTTGGGCCATAGTATTACCCGGTAATTTGTTTAAGCTAAGCAGTTCTTAAAATTGGGGCAGGCTCATTTTACAACAGATCATCACCGGGTCAGGGGGAGGTCACCAGAAACCCAAATTCTTTATGGCCTAGATAGATAGGTGAGGGGAGAGGGAGGCAATAAGGCGCCATACAGAACAGAAAACGGCGGTAATGTGTCAAGGTCAGGGTAAAGGGTTAAACTCACACGCAAATCTCTCTGCACACAAGCAGGTTACTTTAAACAAATGTAAGTTAATTGCCATTCTAGTTTTCCTTAGCTCTTTAGCAGAGAATAGAGGCTCTTAGCAGTGATTAACAACCCTTGTTAGCTTGTTTTAGCACAGCTTCTGTAGTTTGTAGAGAGCAACAATGGTTAACATATCAATTAGGTGAGATTCTTGCAATTCTTTACAGAGGAGAGTGTTGCTCAACAGATCAATTAGGTCCCTTAACATATCAGTTAGGGAAAAAGGATAAAACAAACACATTTAGTAAGCCCCTATACAGGTTTGCTATAATACACATATAACAAAGCTATTTTCTTAGGGTACAACATTCCCCACTGATTTTAGTCAGTGTGTCAAATCATTGACTCTTTAGCATCTGTTTATAACCTTGTATGTGTCTTTAAAATTATAAGCTTTTAAGAACTTTGACATAGTTTATCAACTTGTTTATAACACAAGGCCCAGTAGGAGGATTAACAAAGGTCTTGTAGCTGTCATTAAAGCTGTTAACCAAAAGGAGAAAGAAAACCAACATTTAAATTTACTCTGTTTTATCATACAAGTAACAATTTTTAAGTCAGACAGAGGCCTCTTAGGGGTCTCTACAAAAGAGGAGAACACAAAATTATCAGTTATATTAGACAGTCTTAAGCTTTAAAGTGTCCTTGGAAGAAATGACAGTTTATTTATCCGCAGGCTAATGGTCTTTTGAAGCTGGGGACCTGTCTGCAGTGGGAACGTTGAATCCAGGCAGGCTTTTAGCTACTTTGACAGTCCATTGCAGCTCAAGTGATTTATGGTGAGGTCGCTTGTCTAGGTGCCTAGGCTCTTTAGCTCGCAGTGGGCAGCAGCGAAATAACCAGTGGATGGAAGTCAGAGCTGGCTGAAAAGTCTGGGGGAGACTTAATAAGATCTTGATTAGTTAAATCAGCTAATTTTTAGAAACCTTTAATGATAAGAGGAAGATCTCTTATATGAAACCTCAAAAGAGGAAATATCTGCAACATAGGGGATGCATCACGCACACAAAGGGGCAGAAGGAAAAGAGACTTACCCAGTTTTCGCCAGTTTTTAAGGCCGTTAGTAATTATAGTTTTTAAAATCTAACTTATCTTTTTACCTCTCCTGAACTCTGAGGCTGGTAAGCCCAATCGAGTTTTTAATTGATCTGCAAAGCTTAGGTTAATTTGAGTTATTAGGCTATAAAAGCCAGGCCATTGTCGGACCCCATGGATAAAAAGGGAGACCAAATCAGGGAAACTGCTATCAGAGCTGACTCAGACTAAGTAGAAAACGCTTTTACTCATCTAATGAAAGTATCAACCATTATAACATTTATATCCTTGAAGTTTTAGGCTTTTTATTTTTGTAAAATCTATTTTTTAGTGTTTTTAGGCATAGTCTCACGATAACCAGTGGTTTTTATTTGTTGCAGTACTTTTAGATTTACCAATTGGCACTGAGGGCATCTGAAGCTCACAGACTGGGCTAGCTTGATATTAGCCCCTGGGAATCTCTCAGAAGTTGAGCTGCCAGATGCTGGTCTTTTTAAGTATAAATGGGCTCTGACAAAGAAAATAGGTGGGATCAGCAGTAATGTCAAGCTTATCTCAATCCCCACTGATTTTGGGGCTTTCTGGCTATCTTTTGGAAGGTGGCATTTGTCAAATTATTTTTTTCTATAACAAGATCATCTTCTGCCCAATGGCTTATACAGCAGATAGTAGCCATTTTCTTTGGCATCTAGATGGCAGCCAACAAGTCTAAATTTGGGGAGCAATTTAATCTTTTGACTCCAGAAGACAATAAACCCCATTTTTGATAAAGACAACTTGAGGCCTCAGTGTGGGCAATGGGTTTAGCCCACTATGTTGATGTCTCTGGCTCTAAGATTTGTTCCCATAGAACCTGAGATTTTGTGTAACGGCAGCTCCCAAGACCCGCTTACCTTGATAGACGTAGCTGCTTCCATCAGAGAAGTAGGATGGAACTCTAGATAATGGCTTATCCACTAGATAAGGACATCAGAGAAGTAGGATGGAACTCTAGATAATGGCTTATCCACTAGATAAGGTCGAAGTCCCGTGAGGTGATCAATGACCTCAGTACAATTGTAGTGAGGCAACGAGGGGTCATCCTCAGGCAGCAAAGTAGCCAGAGTTTGAAGCCGCTGTTTCCAGAAATAGTGCCTGATAATGTATGGCTCAGGAATTAGACATCCGCAGTCTGATGGGGCCTTGATGAGAGTCTCCAGGGAACAGGAAGAAACAAGAGTTTGTGTCCAAAAGTCAATTTTTAAGCTTCCTTTATGAGGGGGCCACTGAGGAAATCACCACAGACAGGGTGGTCATCTGGTTGTTACAGAATCAAGTGTCTTGGAAAGGTAGACAACAGACCTTTGCCAGGGTCCCAAACTCTGGATCAGTCCTGTGGCTCCTAGAAATTTTGCACTTGTCTTTTAGTCACAGGGACTAGAATCTGTTAGATGGCTCACAACAACCAGTGCAGTCTTTCTTTGTGTAGACTGGTTTTGACAAGGTCGGGGGGACTCGCATCAGAGCAGTTACTTTCTCGGCTGGCCCCTCTGATGTGATTGCTACTCTTTGAGAGGCCTGATCTGCCAAATTGTTTCCTCAGGTGAATAGCAGCAATCTGCCGACAGCCAGACTGTTGCCAGCAAATCTAGGATCTGTGGAGCCACCCCCCCTTTTTTTAAATCTTTGCCCTGGCCGAGGTTAAGAGACCTCGCTCTTAATAGATGGCTCCATGTACATGTATACTAGCAAAAGCATATCTACTATCTGTATAGATGTTTACCCTCTTTTTTTGTGGCTAGTTTTAGTACCTCAGTCAAAGCAATGAGCTCCACCTTTTGGACAGAGATGCCAGGCTCTAACCGCTTAACCCAGAGTACCTCCTTTTGGTGGTCACTGCTGCCCCGGCCACTCATCTGCCTCTGCCGTTCTGGATGAAGCTGCTTCCATCTGTGAAATTTCTCAGGTCGTTGTCAGGCATAAGGGTGGCTGGGTTTAAAACTGAAGAAGTCTTGAAAACTATCAATTCTGGGTCTAGGAGCAGGGCCTAATAGTGTGAGATTTTAGCACTCACATTTTCAGGAGGGGTTTTGATAAGAGTCTCTAAACTGTGGGAGGTCACTACAGAAATCTTCTGTCCAAAAGTGAGGTGTTTTTTTTTTTTTTTTTTTTTTGGCCTCTTTTAAGTAGCATTGCCACAGCGGCCAGAATTTTAGGCATGGAGGCCACCCTCGTTACTGGATTGAGCCTTTTGGAAAGATAGGCTATAGGCCTCTTTCAAGAGCCAATGTCCTGGGTTAGGACTCCTTTGGCAATGCCCCTGAGTTCATCTACGAACAAGGTGAATGGCTTGGTAACATCAGGGAGTCCCAGGGCTGGGGCCTCTCTCAAGGCCCACTTGAGCTGCCGCAAGGTCCAGTTTACATTTATCAGTCCAGTTTAGTGAGTTTTTTTTTTAAGGGAGCCCTACAGGGGTGAGCTGTTTCAGTAAAATTTAGAATCTACAGCCTGGAGTATCCGACAGCTCCCAGAAATTCGCGCACCTGTTTCTTAGTTTCTGGGAATGGGATCTGCAATATAGCCTGGACACTTTTTTTAGACAAAATCCTCCTTTTTTTTTTTTTTTTTTGCAATTTGTAGTCCAGATGAGTCACAGCCTGACAGCACAATTGTGCCCTTTTAGTCGAGACTTTATAGCCTAATTGCCCCAAAGTCCTTAACAGTTTCTCAGTTGTCTCTTGACAAGCTTACAAGCTTCTGTGGGGGTCGAGGCTATTAACAAGTCATCCATGTGCTGGAGGAGCACTATCTCAGGGTGTTTTTTTTTTTTAAATTTTAAAAGATCTCTTGTTAATGTCTCATCAAAAAGAGTGGGAGAGTTCTTGTAACCCTGAGGTAAATGTGTCCGGGTCAGCTGTTTTTTTACCCCCGTATCTGGGTCAGTCCATTCAAAGGCAAAAAGAAGTTGACTCACCAGAGTAAGTGGCAAAGTGAAGAAAGCATCTTTCAGGTTCAGAACAGAGTACCAGGTGTTCTCAGGATTTGGCACTGTTGGGTATAGACTCAGAACTCATGTATTAACTCTCCGAGATCCTGTACAGAGCGATAGTTATTTGTCCCTGGCTTCAGTGACTAGAAGCAAGGGCATGTTCCAGGGAGAGACACAAGGAATGAGAATATCATTGTCTCTTAGCCTCTGCATGTGGACTTTAAATCCCTTTCCGGGCCTGCAGGCTTATCGGGCATTGTCACAAGCAGAAGGGGCATGCTTGGGGTAAGAGCTCCATCAGAAGGGGGACTTGGCTGACTGCTAGCCCTGGAGGATTGTCTTCTGCCCAGACTTCTGGAATCTCCTGATTCCATTTGCCCAACAGTTTTAACTCTAAGTCAGTTGTGAGGACTCAGGTACGCTGGACAAATTTCCCAGTAGACGGTAATTTTTTAGTTTTAAAAGACCTTTTGTGCTATCTCTATCAACTGGCTGAGGGGCATTTTTTTTTTAAACTCTCAAACCTTTGTAATCTTTTTTCTAACATGTGGGGCCGACTGAGTTGCAAAGAGACCAACTGGCGATACTAGGGAAACCTCCTTACCTCTGGATGTCCAATCGGCTTGGGACAAAAGGACAACATGGTTTTGGCATTCCATACCAGAGAGCAGGCTTTATCTGGATGGCACACCACCTTTTGTCCCAGGGTGCCACCTGGCAGGCCATCATTTTACTGAAATTACATACTTAACAAAAAGAAGCTTTTTCATAGGTAACAAAATTGTGCCATATAATCTCCCAGAGGTCCACAGCACATGTGAAAACTTATATCTTATCTCTATTATCATCTATAATCTCATATTAATGGAAACACTTTGCAGCAAAGGTTTAGAATCTTATAAATAAATCTATCAAAACTGATCTAATACTGTCAAACTTTGAACACATTTACTTCTTGTCAAACCTGTTGTCTTCAGTACTATAAACCAAGACAAAATTTATATCATCTCGAGCTTTTTATAACTTACAATATACCTCTAAGTTTTATCTTTTTTTTACATTTTGGCACAGCAGACATTTTACTTGAAGACAAACCACTTTTTTGTCCCTCTTTTTTACTATCACCAGTTAATTATCTTTTTTTTTTTGCTTCTCAGACAACATTAAAACTCTTAACAAAACCCTTGAAGTTACCTTCTAGTAGTCTAAAACATATTTAATTAATTTTATGTCTTTTTACCACATTAAAATGCTGGGTTTTTTTAAAGCTATAACCTTTTAACTGGCTCAATTACAGTATGACCTGGTTTTTACTTGGTAAAGTTGATATGATTCTTAAAACCATAAATATACACATATATGTGCACATATATTTACTTTTTAACCAGAAAGAAAAATACTCCTTTTAAAAGGCATGCCAAGGTTGCAAGCAATCAGTTGAAGACTTACATATTAAACAAGGCGCCACAACATTAAAGACACAAACAAAGGGTGCTTTTTGCACAGTTTGGTGAGCTAAAGGAAATAATTTTTCTTATTATGAAGCTTGAATCTAATAAGCCATATGGACCCTGCAACAGAAATGGGCAACAAGCCCCTAAGTTAGTAACAAATCCAAACAGGCAAACAATTTTAAAGAACAAAAACACTGCAATCCCTTTGTCCATTCTGGGCTCGTAGAAGGGGTTCCTAGGAGAGAATGTTCTGTTAGATTTAGGGTAACCAAAAGGAGAACAATTAGAACAAATGGACAAACAAACAGACATACAAGACGAGACAAGCTGCAGCAAAAATGGCCTTTGCCCAAAAATTAGTCAAATTTTGGGATCTGGAGGAATTAACAAATTAACCAACAGAGTGGTTCCTCACCCGGTGCAGAGTCACAAATGGCAAAAACCAATTGACTCTGTCCTCAGGAGGTTTCACTTCCCAAATTAAGGGCGTCCCCTTCCAAACGGAGCTGTTCCCCACCCGGGGCAGAGTCACAAATGGACAGAATTTGTCCTACAAACCAACTGACTCTGTCCTCGGGTGGTTCCCGCTCCCAAATTGAGGGCGTCCCCTCAAAATTACAAATTGACCGCGGCCCAAACAAATCCTCCAGAGCACTTACTTTCAAATGTTCAGAAATGAGTCTGGGGTCTTGCTTCCATCCAGGGCGAGCCCCCAAATGTTATAACTTGAGCCCCGGTATAAAATCCAAGGAGGCAAGAGACCGAAAATTTAGTGGCAAAGGCTTTATTTCCAGGCCTGGCGACCAGTCTCTGGGAGCCAATTTGGAGACTGTCCCCTAGGAGCTGAAGGGAGGACTTTAAAAAGGGGCTGGAGGAAAGGGAGGGGGGAGAGAAACAAAGAAACCTGTAGAGCCATCAAACTTGTTGACCCGAGTCTGGAAACTGTATTGCTGTCCACTTAGCTCTGACAATCTAGGGAGTTTCTGGTGTTTTTTAAAAATTATTTCCATCCTGCAGACTGACATTATCTCAGAGTGGCACGTCTGCAGCAATATTTGGAGAAGAAAGTGGACAGTTAATTATCTCAGGACAGCTTGTCTTCGCTAGTGAGTGCGAAGGGGTCACAAGTTATGAGACGCTGGAACTTAAGTTTTATGAAGACCTGATATCTAACTCATTTGATACATACAGAACAAAAGGAAAGCACCGATTGGGGTTTGGGCCATAGTATTACCCGGTAATTTGTTTAAGCTAAGCAGTTCTTAAAATTGGGGCAGGCTCATTTTACAACAGATCATCACCGGGTCAGGGGGAGGTCACCAGAAACCCAAATTCTTTATGGCCTAGATAGATAGGTGAGGGGAGAGGGAGGCAATAAAGCGCCATACAGAACAGAAAACGGCGGTAATGTGTCAAGGTCAGGGTAAAGGGTTAAACTCACACGCAAATCTCTCTGCACACAAGCAGGTTACTTTAAACAAATGTAAGTTAATTGCCATTCTAGTTTTCCTTAGCTCTTTAGCAGAGAATAGAGGCTCTTAGCAGTGATTAACAACCCTTGTTAGCTTGTTTTAGCACAGCTTCTGTAGTTTGTAGAGAGCAACAATGGTTAACATATCAATTAGGTGAGATTCTTGCAATTCTTTACAGAGGAGAGTGTTGCTCAACAGATCAATTAGGTCCCTTAACATATCAGTTAGGGAAAAAGGATAAAACAAACACATTTAGTAAGCCCCTATACAGGTTTGCTATAATACACATATAACAAAGCTATTTTCTTAGGGTACAACAGTGATAATAATTTTTTTCAATTTTATCGGATATTTCACTACATCCACTAAGTACATTTTATTTGCTACAATTATGCTAAGTGAAATAAATAAATAATTCTTACTGTTAGAGGCAGCTGTGTTAGTCAGAAATATAGGCAGTCAGATAGTTATATAATGGAATAGAAATCTTGACCTACTATGTCTGGTAGGTGTTTGTGTTCTATAAAATAGAAGAATGAATTTTAGGAACGAAGGAGGTAAAGAGCAGAATATACTACTCAGAGAAAAAAGTGAAAGGTTTTTGCTCTAGATAGGATATTACCACAGTGGGAAGCAGGCCAGGGGCCACTTACCCTGAGGTCACTTACCTCTCCCTTAGGCAACTTACCTGTGGCAGGAAAAGAGTCCCAGTTAGCTACTGGCACATCAGCAATGACAGCTTTAAGCACCTCCACAGTCAAAAAGTAGATATAAGCCCTTTCACCATGTATCCAGCAGAAAAAGGCAGACATCTAGTGGTCATGTGGTCCACCTTCTGAGAACAAAGGCCATTTTTACTTTATATTCTCTCCTTTACCACAGTGAAAACCCTATCAGAAAGCTTCTGTCTGAGAGAACAGGAGGGGTCATATGTGGGTTGTCTAGGACTCTGTATCTTCTAAGGACTTTATAGAAGAAAATCATGGGGTGAGATGGGTTTAAGGTGGGGGAAATTGGGAACTCACAAGGCAGATGGGCATAATTTGGACAGAGCTATGTTTAGCTAGTATAATTAATAGTTCAGGCAAAATCATTTACACTGCAGACAAATGGGGAAGCGAGGTCATAGAAATCAGGCATTTTACAGAACAGTAACTCTCCTCTATGGGATTGGGAGGATGACTCCTGACTTCAGCAGGGTGACAGGGAACAATTTAGAAAATCAATTCTTAGAACATGGATGCATTTGCTTGATATTTTCTCTTGAGGCCTGTCACATAACAGGAGGTATCTGTCTTCACATAGCTGCAAGGCATGTGGGCTTCTGAGCTGGCTACATCTGGGACCTGATCCTGTCTCCCTGGCTATATATTTCTAACTAACTCAGCTGCCTGTAACAACAAGGCTTGCCCATCAAAGAAGCCAGAAAATAAGTTCAGATTGCTTGCAGGATTGGAAGAGACAATCACCTCCTGCTGTGGGCCAAATCTCAAAACAAAAGGTAAATTAAATACAACCAAGTGCTAAGGACCAACAGTCCAAATAATTCTCTGATCACCCTGAGGAACTCAAGAGCCCCCATCCCAACCCTCTTAAAGAAGAGTCTCTGCTCTTAAACCTGCCCACTTACTATGACTTGCTCTCTCTTTGCTCCCAATTTAATCAATTTTACCTGAGCAATTAACCTTATTGGTTGACCACATTTCTATCCCGCCTTATGCTTAACTTTCAGATTCCCATTTTTCCCCTGCTCTGGACCCATCTAACCCCATGATTTAACTCTATACAAGTTTCTCAAAAAGACAGAGTCTTTAGCAACCCACTCAGAACTTTCCTGTCTCTCAGACAGAAGCTTTCCTTCTCCCAATAAATATATTCCACTCTTAAACTCCATCATTCCTAAAATTCATTCTTCAATTTTAGAGAACACAAACTCATACCAGATATATAGTAGGTAAGGAGTTTCATTCCCCTATACCATTAACATGAGCCAAATTAACATGTCTATACTTTTATAATGTCTGAAATTTGTCCTTTTCCTGCAGTTCTAAGTGGTTAATACAATTCACAGTGATTATAGTCCTGACAATATCTAAAATTATATACAACAGTCATTATAAGTGTAAAATAATTGCTTTGATTGTATTATTTAGCAAGACATAGACTTTGCCATGGCACTAGTTTATATCTTACAAAGAGAAGGTTCACCTATAATTGTTCAGAAAAATTTCTACATTATTGGCTGATTGAACAATTTATAATTAGATAAACTGTGTATTTTTTCAGTTTCTAGAAGGCTTCTATTATATTATTAAAAGCTGTCTGTAGGCCTCTAGGATCTTGGCTATATATATTTTGATGAATAATTCTGTTTTGAAACTTGTATGAAGATTTATTTTTATCTTAGGATTAAATTCACTGCATTGACACTGATAGAGTGAAGCAAAAGCCCACTGCATTAATTTCCATTGGATACTCATGCCATTGAGCATGTGAATTACTGAGGAGGTAAATTAGCTTCATACATAGACAAGAATCAGTACTGTTAGGAATTTGTGGCCCAATAGAGAAGACCAATGATAGGATTATTTCCAAAAGATGAAAAATATTTCCAAAACAAAAAGAAGCCTTTATTCTAAGAACATGGAGAGAGATGTCTGGCACCCCCCCCCCACTGCTGGAGTCCAGTGATCTCTCTGGCAGATACATGGGGTGGGGGTGTGTAATTAGCCTTGGTTTAGGGTGGAACCTAAGGAGGGCATTAGGGATGCACGTGTAGCCCATTGGTCATAGGTTTGGCACCATAAGTAAATTTCCAGGTGCCAAAAGATGGCATCACAGGTAAATTCCTAGGGCAGGGGAGATAGGGTCTTCCTGCTTCTGGTTGAGGCTTTCCCAGCTACTGAGTCCTGTCTGGGCCAAAACCCTTTCACAGAATATAAGAAAAAGTAGCAGTGTCCTTTCTATTGAAAGAATGTGGCGAGGAGCCTAAAGCCACCAAGGATTTGCCTTTTTTTCTGATGGATTAGGGATTATAGGTTATATCTGAAATTTGGTGGTGCTGGCATGGAAATTGATATCATGTAAGGAGCTGATTGGAATTTTCTTTTGGTCTCTGGGAAAGGAATGAAGAAGTTGTATTCAGGGAAAAACGAGGAAGTCGCCTTATGGGTAAGCATCCCTGATTTGACCTTTCACACTGATGAACTACCACCATGATGTCCTGTAATTTATTTTAGGGCAAAACTCTTTAAAGTATATCCTTCAGTTTAAATTAAGAAATGAAAATAAAGAATTTTTGCTATGTGTCTTCTCCCATGGTTAGTGGTAAACAATTCCTAAGGAAAATTTCCAGTCATTTCCTTAATGCACTGTAGATAGCATAAACAAAACTACAGATCAGTTCACTTTCAGAAAACAGAAGCAGAACTAAAAGGCAGGGATAAAGCCTTTCAATTCAAATGTCCCTTAAGAGGTCAGATCAACATTTAAGAATACAATCATTTACTGATTTCTCTGACTTAAAGAAAGAGAAAAATTTACACTTTTATTGCTATAGGGTAATGAACCTCCAGGTCTACTATGTCTGGTATGAGTTTGTGTTCTCTGAAATCAAAAAATGAATTTTAGAAAAAACAGAAGTCAAGATAATATAATTATAGGAAGAAACAAAGCTGTGAGAGAGCAAATGTATCCGGAGTGGGTGTGCAAAGACTGTATTTTCCAAGGACTTTTATAAAGTAAAATCATGTGGTGAGATGGTTTGAAGGGTGGGAAAACTGGGAACTCACAATGCAGATGGGCATAAGATGGGACAGAGCTATGGTAGCCAATAAGATAAATAGTTCAGGTAAAGCTGATTAAACTGAGAAGAAAGGGGAAGGGAATCACATAGAAAGCAGGCATTGTTAGGCAGCAGTGAATCTTCCCTTAGGGGTTTGGGAGGGTGACTACTGAGGTCATCAGGATGATAGGAACTATTTAAATTGTCAGTCTTTATAAGGATACATTTCTTTGAATGGTGACTCCTGACTTCCTCAGAGTGCTAGGGAACTATTTAGAATATCAGTACTTAGGATATGGATGAATTTGTTGATCTTCTGTCTTGAGGCTTAGCCCATAGCAGGAGTTGTCCATCTTCTCCATATCTGGGTTTCTGGATGGGCTCCTCCGAGGACCCAGCCCTGTCTCATTGCTAATCATAATTAACTAACTCAGCTCCACATAACAGTAGCTTTAGGAAAATTGAATACAGATGTCTTGTGCTCTGGGTGAATGATCCGGGATGACAGTGTGCAACGTATATACCAGTGTTGCACCACAATTCATATGTTTTGAAATTTAGTTTTAGTTTATTTTTTCTTTTTATCCTTGAAATGAAATGGATTTTGAAATGAAAAGCCTGAGGTAAGGCACTTTGGTACACATAATCCTCTGTGTAGTTGAGATCAACACTGTTGAAGACAACCAGCTTCAGAAGTCTCTGACTACTGTCTATCATTTGGGATCCTCTCTTGCAGGAAGGGGTTCCTTTCCCTGTTTATTTTTGACTCAGAAGGAGAACAGTAGAGTAGCAGTCAATCAGTGATGAAGAGGTGAGTCAGATGAAATGTCCAATCAGGCGAGCTGTGGCAGGAGGTCTCTTGGGTCTTTTCCGGTGTGTAGACATTGTTCACCTGTTTGCAATACAAAACTGGGAGCAGAATGCTTGCTGGATCTCATTTACTGGTTTCGAACTCCTGTGGCCTGATTAGCAAAGAATCTGGGAGACCCTCACGGAATGTTGAGGCTTTGGATGGGAGCCCATAAATAGGGTGGAATTGGGAGAAACCAGTTACAAGTGGTTAGAAGCAGTTCTGGTGTCTGTAGACTCAGGTATTTAGTTAGCTTCAGCTCCTGAGCTCTTGTAGCATTGGCCATGGGTCATCCACTTTCCCTTTTTCTCCTGCTGGGAACAAGGATGATTCTGTGTCCCCAGAACCCTGAATTAACTATGATAGTACCGGACTGGAGTATCATCTTTGAAATTTTCTACTGTCCTGGCACCTCCATCATAAGGAGCAGAGGAAGGAGCTTGGGAAGCCCCTGACTCTGATGTATTTTGTAGCTGGAGCAGCATTACTGAGCTTGGTCTCTGCTTTCATTCCAGGGATCAGCAATCTTGATGTTCTAAAGTTTATAAATGTATGTAATGCAGGGCCTCATATCCACAACGGCACTCCTTAAACCTGTACTTTTTTGTATTTATAGGGATTGCCTAAATTTATGGTATGTTCTTGCATTTCCAACCTCATGACAGGTGTTGGCAAAATCAAGATAATTCAGAGAGGTGTAGTGATGTGCTTCAGTGGAGGAAGGCTTTACAAACACCTGGTGAACTCCTGTGTATTATAAATAACAGTGCAAAGAATTTCTGAACATACTTCATGTGACACATGTGCTCATAGACTATGTTTGTGAGAACAGCCACAGAGGTTTGAATTTTGAGGGAAAAAAAAGCAGATATAAAAGTGTCATCAAGGGCAGGGTAAAGTGTGCTTGCTAAGGACAAATTTCAGAAAGGAGTGCCTGTTAAATTCTCACTGAAAAATGGCTAAATGTAGTCATTTGTATGAACATACAAATACATGATAACCTTCTGAATGGAAAGGAATATGGGTGTTATCTCTGAATTAAGAGCTAATTTAATAGCTTGGTTGATCATATACATTGTTTAAATATGGAAATACTCTGTAATGGACTTTACTAATTCCTGTAAAGGAGATGCCCTAAATTGAAATTGTGCAGGGATATCAATAGTTTAGGCATGAAGGTTTTTCTTCTTAGGGTGGATCAGACAAGCATGGAAAGGATGTGGAAGTGACTGGCAGGACATAGTGTGCAAATAGCAGGACATACAAGAGAGAGGGTCTTCACTGAAAGTCAGGCAGTTCTTAGGGTAAGCATGCAGTTAAAGTTGAATAATGATATCTTCCTTGAGGTGAATACCACCAGCTCTGGTAACAATCAGTATTCCACATCCCTGTCAAGCCATGAAGTCTGTGTTCTTCACTTGAGATCTAGTTTTGATTATCTCAAATTATGACCCAGTATCATGAAGGTGAAATTTCAATTTTTTTTTGTACCAAGGATCAAACTCATGATCTCAAGCTTGCCAGTTAGGTTTTCATGCTGCTGATCTAAATATCCAGCTCTGAAAGTGTTTTCTGTATATTATAGATGATATCAACCTTTTTCCTCAGAAAATGTTGAACATTGTGGAATTTTTCTATATTGTATGGCTAAAATTTTAAAAGCAAACCAAAGGTGTCTTATGCAGTCACTTTTCAAATTTCACATTGTCTGTGGGGTGACTCAGTCAGGGTTTCTCTATTTCAGACAGCACTGTAACTTAGGCTAGCCCCAAACTCAAGGAAGTTCTCCTGAATCAGCCTCCCAAGATATATTTCTTCTATCTCAGTGGAAAGTGATCACTTGTTGACACTGAGCTATAATTTGAAGCTTGCACTTGGTTTCATTGTTTATATGTTTTTTTTACATACAGCTAGATTTGAACCCCTTATGGAGTGCAGAATTGCCCTAACCTCAAAACAGCACTCCTGTGTCAGGCTCTTGACTGCTGAGATTATAGATATGTGTGTTTTTACCCTAGAAAATATTGAGGCTTGTAACTTAGCTGTGTTGTAGCTTGGCATAATAGATGCCATCTTGAGCTTTGCATTTTACCCAGACAAAATGGAAAATCACTCAGTGTAGAAGTCCCAAGAGAAAAGCAAAATGAGCTATACCCAAAGAAAAAAATTGACCTGCTCAAAAAAAGAAGCAGAATACAGTTGTCATCCAAAAATTATTATAAGATTCTAGCTAAATGATTTCCAACAGGATCTTTTTGTGATTCTATCTTTTAAAACATCTGTAACTTTCCAGTTCAAAGCCTCTTGTTTAGATCTTAAAATGGGTGTGGGGGTTCTGTGTACAAGTAGTCCTGAGACCATCTAATGAAATTCCACATTTCTCAATTGGGTTGCTTGGATTCCTGTATTGTTGTTCACAAACTCAACTCAAGCTTCAGAAACCTTTACTGACAACAAGCAAACATCAGGATTAAATGACAGTGCCACTGAAACGAAAGAATAGTAGTTTAAAGGAGAGGAGAAAAAGACAAATGCCATGTGCTACAATGCCCACCTGTTTTCCCCAGCAATGAAGAGGCTGAAACCTGAGAATGGCCATGTATTCAAAGACAGCCTACCCTACATAGTGAGTGCAAGGCTGGCCAGGACTCCAAAGTGAGACTATGTCTTTAAAGCAAAAAACTAAAATGAAAATAATAAACAACCAAGGTGATAGAAAGACTATTCTAAAAAAAATCAATAATAGAGCTGAGTGAAAATTGACTTATGCAAAATGGGAATTATTGAATGATGATGCAAAAGAAGGAAGGCCATGTAGTGGCATGCAGGAGGCAGTGACAAACAGATTTAGGAATGACACCTATACTGCTACAGCACAACAGTGACCTCCTTCATCCAATACATTTGCAGTTCACTAAATGGAGGACTTATACAAGCTCATGGAAATGTTAAGCTCAAGGCAAACAAGCAGCATGAAATCCAGGCTTTGGAACCTGGCCTTTAAAAGATATTTCATATTTAGATTGAAATAAGAGAAGTATAATCCTGCCCTGTTTGATGTCAAATGCACCAAATTTAATGGCTCACAACATTGAGAAATAAAGAAGTTACAAACCAAAAGAACATCAAAAATTTTCTTAGAAAAAAAGAGAGAAGAATAGCCCTGAATTTTCAGGAGTGGTCTTTAGTATTTTGACCACAGACCTATTGTCAGGAGTCATTTATACAGGAAATTCACAATGTGGGTACAGTGTGGGTCTCAAACTACAATCAAAATATAAGCTTAAAGCTGCTTAACTAATATTATTCATCAGAGGAACAAGTCAGCCAAAAAATGTGTGTGGAAAGAGCCAAGGCATTTTGTGGGAACAATAGTCCAGTTGTTCTGGTCATTGTGAATGGTAATCAATGCCTAGCAGGACTTCCTGGAGAAGGTGGTGGTAACTGTAGTACATTTCAAGCTGTTGTTTTTCTCTTCAGGACCATGTAGACATGGTCACTGCATCTTCTTCTTCAGGTCTGGCTTTCTTCAGCTGTGCCTGTAGCAGTGATTGTTGTATTTAGTTTTTTGCATTGACTCTTTGAGGTTCCAGTTCCTCTATGATTGTATATCAATTTCTCTCTACATTGACATCCTGTGCTAAAATCACAATAGTATTTGAATGAATGAACTTATGTTTATACATTTAAAAATATTCATTAATACAAGCCAGGGATTTAGCTCAGCAGGCAGAAATGCCTGCTTGGAAAGTGCGAGGTTGTAACTTTGATCCTTGGTACCTAAAAAAAAAAGTAATTTAAACTGCAAGGAAAGAAAATAATTTCATTCGTGAAAATGTAGGTTTACATAATTTATAACTAAATATGTCAATGGCAAATTAAACATTTTTAATAGTCATATTTAGTAAATAAAGGAGTTGGGGCTGGGGATTAAGCTCAGTGACACAAGGAGCTGCCTGGAGAGCACAAGGTCATGAGTTCAATCCCTCATACAAAAAAAAAAAAAAAATTCACAGTTGTCAATGATGTAGTGCTGTGAGCACAATTATTGAAACTTATGCTTGTTAATTAAGAGGCTCAATGTTTCTTTTTTGGTCTATGTGTTAGACCGGTGTCGTGAGGAAGACTCCAAGGGCCTCGCTCTCATGTAAAAACAAGAGGGGTTTTTATTATTCCGTGTACACGGGGTCCTCCAAACAGGTGGAAACGGAGAACCCTGAGTTGGGGCAAGGCTGGTGTTTTTAAGGATGAAAACCACAAAGCAAGCGTTGTTACAGAAGCCAATCATAGCAGTTAGACCAGAACAGTTGGTGATTTGTCCATTTGTGATTGGTCAGATCATGAGGGGCGACCAGTGGGTCAGAGTTGATTAACTGTCTTGTTTTGCACAGCTTATTTTTAGGTCACCTAGCTCCTGTGTGGCTTGGTTCTGACATACTTCCCAATCTTGATTAGCATAGTCAGCAGACTTTATCTCTGAGTTTCCTGACATAATTACCTTACTTTAGCACCACAACCTTTCTATTTGTAGAGGGCAACAATGGTTAGCATATCGATTGGGTAAGATTTTACAATTCTTTACAGAAGAGAGCATTGATTAACATATCAATCTTTTACCCAGAGAAAAAGGAAGACACACATTTACAGTTATAGGTATTACTATGATATAAACGAAGCTATTTTTGTGAAGAATGTACAATCTAATACAATCTGATGCAATTAACACAATTTGTGATGGGGCTTCTGGATAGGGAAGACCCAGGATGTCAGGAGCTATTACCTCAGGCCTTTGTTTTATGGCCTTTAGGAAGTTAAAACTTGACCTAGTTGGATTTGAAGGGAGAAGGGGAGGGGAAGCAGCAGATGGAACGAACTTTTTTGGTCTCTTCATATGAAATACCTGCAGATAACATGGCAATTAAAGTAAATGATGTACTGTCCCCTATGCGATTGCTATTTTCTGAGTTGTTTTTAGATTTTGTTTTCCCACATATTTGAAAGTTGAAAATGTTGGCTGATGCTAGCTAGAAAATCTGTGATAAACATTTTTTCAATTTAATGATATATTTCCCTATACCCATTAAGAACATTTATTTGCTACAATTACTCCAAGTCAAATTCATAAACAATTCTTAAAGTTACAGGCAGCTGAGTTAGTTAGAAATACAGGCAGCCATACCATGATAAACTGGAATGCAATTCCTGACCTTCTATGTCTGGGATGAGTTTGTGTTCTCTAAAGTGCAAGAATGAATTTTAGAAACAACAGAGTTGAAGAGCAGAATATATTTATTGAGGGAGAGAATGTGAAAGTATTTTGCTCTAAATAGGATATTTTGGGAGTTGGAGGTGGAACCAGGGGACTTTTTCCTTGAAGTCACTTTCCTTTTCCCTATTCAACTTACCTGTGGCCAGAAAAGAATCTCAATCAGCTACTTGCATATCAGCAATGCCACCTTTAAGCACCACCCAAGTGAAAAACTATATGTATGCCACCCACACATTTCCTGAAGAAAAAGCCAGACCCCCAGTGCTCATGGGGTTCTCCCCATAATCTTAGAATAAAGGCCATTTTGACTTTATATTCTCTTTTTTACTACACCAAAAATCCTATCAGAAAGCTTCTGTCTGAGAAAAACAGGAGGGATTCTGAGCCAGTAGCAAAAGACTCTGTCTTTTCTAGGGACTTTATAGAATAAAATCATGCATTGAAAATGGCTTATAGTGGGTTAGATTACTGAGATTACTGAGGAGGTAGCTTAGCACAATAGAGAAGCCGAATATAAGAAGGTAAAAGTGGCCTTTTATTTAAAAGATGTGGAGACAAGCCCACAGCCACTAAGGGCTTGGCTTTTATTTTTTTTCTGACTGACTATGGGGTTATGGGGTATATGTGACTTTTGACTGGATGTGGTGCTTGGAGGGGACATTGATGTCATGCTAGGAGTTAATGGGAATTTTCTTTAGGCCCCTGGGAAAGAAAGAAGATGTTGTAATCAAGGAGAAAAGAGGAAGTGGCCATATGAGTAAGCATCCCTGAGTTCACCTTCTTCCACCTTGAACTACCACTATAAGGTCCTGTAATTTTTCTAGGGCAAAACTCTTTCAAGTACATCCTTTGGTTTGAATGAAGAAATCAAAACAAAGAATTTTTGCTCTCTGTCTTCCTCCATGGCTGGTGATAAGCCATTCATAAGAAGTATTTCGATTCAATTCCTTAATGCATTGTTGATAATATAACCAAAAATACAGATCAGTTCAGTTTCAGAAAAAGAAGCAGCACTTAAAGGCAGGGATAAAGTCCTTCAATGCAAGTATCCCTGGCAAGGTGAGATAAACATTGTGTAATATAAACTACAACTGATTTCTCTGACTTCCAGAAAGAGAAAAGTTTATACTGATATTGCTATAGCAAAATCAATCTCCTGGTCTGCTATGTCTGATATGAGGCTTTTGTTCTGTAAAGTCAAAGACTGAATTTTATGAACAACAGAAATTAACAGAAGAATATACTTATTGAGAGAAAGAAAGCTGCCTGAGACAGAGAAGGGGTCCTGAGCAGGTTGCCAAAAACTGTCCTTTCTAGGGATTTTTATAGAGTAAAATAGTGTGGTGAAATGAGTTTAAGGTGGGGAAAACTAGGAACTCACAATGCAGATGGGCATAAGATGGGACAGAGCTAAGGTAGCCAATAAGTTTATGAGTTCAGTTAAAGTTGATTAAATTGGGAACAAAGAGGGAAGGGAGTCACAGAGAAAGCAGGCATTCTTAGGCAGCTGTGACTTCCCTTAGGGGTTTGGGAGGGTGACTACTGAGGTCATCAGGATGACAGGAACTATGTAGAATGTCAGTCTTTAAAAGGATACATTTCTTTGAATGGTGTCTCCTGACTTCCTCAGAGTGCTAGGGAACTATTTAGAATATCAATCCTTAGGACATGGATGAATTTGCTTATCATTGTCTTCAGCCTTGGCCCATAGCATGTGATGTCAGTCTTCCCCATAGTTGCAAGCTATCTGGTCTCCTACATGGGCTCCTTGGGGGACCTAGGCCTGTCTCCTGCCATTACTATTTAAATAACTCAGGTCCCTGTAACAACCCGGTTTGGCAAATTGATTACAGATGTCTTGTGCTCTATGTGAATGATCTGGGGATGACAATGTGCAATGTATATACCAGTGTTGCCCCCTGATTAACATGTTTTGAAGTTTAATTTTAGTTGATGTGTTCTTTTTTCCTTGAAATCAAATGGATTTGAAAATTAAAAGCCTGAGGTAAAGCTCTTCAGTACAAACACTCCTCTGGTCGAGCTGAGTTCACCACTGTAGAAGAATGGCAGCTCCAGAAGTCTCTGCAGTACAGTCTATCATTTAGGATCCTCTCTTGCAGGGAGAGGCTCCTTTTCCTGTTTATTCTTGACTCAGAAGGAGGGCAGTAGAGCAGGAGTCAATCAATGATGAAGGGGCAGGCTATATGAACTGTCCAATCAGATGGGCCATTGCTGGCTGTGACTTCTGTCTCTTCTGATGTCTCATCATGATTTACCTATTCTGAGTACAATACTGGTAGCCAAATGCTTGCTGGATCTCATTTAGTACTTTTGATGTCCTGTGGCCTGATTAGCAAAGAACCCAGGAGAGATCCTGGAGCCATGGAATGGTGAGGTTGTGGATGGGAGGCCAGAAATATGGCGGATTGGGCGAAACCAGTTACAAGTGTTTAGGAGTCGTTCCAGTGTCTGTGTCCTCAGGTATTTAGTTAGCTTCAGCTCCTGAAGTCCTCAAGCATTGACAATGGGTCATTCACTGTCCCTTTTGCCTCTTGCTCTTGGCAAGGGTGATTTGGGGTCCCCAGTACCCTGGCTCCACTATGACAGCAGGAGACACAAGTATCATCTTTGAAATTAACTGCTGGCCTGGTAACTCCACAATCTTAGGCATTGGAAGGGGCTTGGGTAGACCCTGACTATGATGCTTTTTGTAGCTTGTAGAGCAGTAATGAGCTACGTCTCTGCTCTCTTTCTTCAGAGTAGCTGATCTGGAATGTCCAAAGTTTATTAATGTCTGTAATGCAGGGCCTCATAGCAACAATGGATCAAATTAAACTAGGGCTTTTTTGTATTTATAGTGATCTCCTCAATTTATAGTATGTTCTCATATTTCCATCCTCATGACAGGTAGTGGCAAAGGTCCTGAGAATTTAGAGATGTGTAGTAGTGTGCCTCAGTGGAAAAAGGCTTCCCAAACAACTCATGAACTCCTGTATATTATACATATCAGTGCAAAATAATTTCTGAACATACTTAATTATTTAGGTGGCACCCTTGCTCACAGACTAGGTTTGTGCGAACAGCGATAGAGTTTTGAAGTCTGAGAAAAATGAAGCAAATATGAAAGTGTTATCAAGGACAGGGTAAAAATTTGTGAAGGACAAATTCCAGAAAGGGCTACCTGTTAAATTCTCATCAAAAAATGCCAAAATTTAGGCATTTGCATGGACATATACACATGATATCCTTCTGAATGGAAAGGAATAGGGGTGTAATCTCTGAATTAAGAGCTGATTTAGTAGCTTGGTTGTTCATAGACAGTTTAAATATGGAAATGATCTACAATGGAATTTACTAAGTGGTGTAAAGGAAAAGCTCTAAAGAGAAATTTTGCAGTGATATCAATAGTTTCACATGAAGGGTTTTCTGCTGAGGATGGATCAGAGGAGTATGGAAAGGATGTGCAAGTTACTGACAGGATGCAGGAAGCCAATAACAGAACATATAACAGAGAGAGTCTTCACTGAAATTCAGGTAGTTCTTAGAGTAAGTGTGAAGTTAAAGTTGGGTTCTGATTGCTTCCTTGAGGTGATCAACACCAGCTCTGGCAACAATCAGTATTTCACATCCCTGTCAACCCATGTATTTTTTGTTCCATACTTGAGATCTAATTTGGATTATCTCTAATTATGCCCCAGAGTCATGAAGGTAAAATTTGGGTTTTTTTTGTACCAAGGACTGAACTCATGACCTATGCTTTCCAGGAAGGCAGTCATGCCACTGAGCTAAATACTCAACTATGAAAGTGTTTTCTGTGTAGTATGGAAGATATCCACATTGTTTCTCTGAAAGTGTTGAACATTATTGGCATTTTTTCGGTATTTATTGCTATAATTTTTAAAAACAAACCAAAGGTGTCTTATGTAGTCTGTTTTCAAGTTTCACTTTGTGTGTGGGGTGTCTCAGTTAGGGTTTCTCTATTTTAGACAGCTCTGTAACTTAGGATAGCCCCAATTTCAAGGAACAGTGAATAATAGTATCCTGAGAAGGAGAAAGGCGAGGAATTGCCTAAAAAAGGAAGGCAGAAGACATTGTTAAAAGTGTATAAGGATTTAAAAGGTACAGTAATTCTGTTGCTCTGTTTATTTTGATTATATTTTGTTCTGGTCTGTCTACTCCTATTAGATTTGAGGGCACAGAGAGGTAACCCAAAAATAGCAGGTTATACCATGATGGTAACTGTCCTAAATTTCCTATTAACTTCCAAATTCAAGGAAGAACTCCTTCACCAGCCTCCCAAGATACATTACCTTCTGCAGTACAAGGGAATACTTCTTTACACTGATTCCAAGATGTGTGCCCACAGGATTTCCCTAGCTTTTCATTTCTGTAAAAAAAAAATCACATATAGGATTGATAACCATATTACAAAGTTTTTGTTGGAGAGTTGAACAAAACTGTTTGCAGTTTCGCTGTTTGAATCCCCACTTATTATGTTTCACTTTTGTGTTTTATTAACTATTTCTATGAGCAGCATATGTAATCATTGTCTTTAGATGCATTTCTTATATCTGAATTGAAAGTGATCGCTTGGTGACAGTGAGCTATAAATTACAGCTAGAGAAATACTATGGACATACATCTTGGATTCAGTGTAAAGAAGTATTCCTTGGTACTGCAGAATGTAATGTGAATGTGAAAGAAACAGAAACACACCACAATGTTCAGATCCATGAAAAATATTGCAGTGGAGAGAAATCCTATCTATGTGTGTCAGCAATGTGGAAAAGGTTTCACCAAATCTGGACATTGTAAGCAACATGAAAGATTTCATACTGGAGAGAACCCTATGTATGTAAGCAATGTGGGAAAGGTTTTACCATCTCTGGACATTGTAGGGAACATGAAAGAATTCACACTGGAGAGAAACCATATGTATGTAAGCAATGTGGGAAAGCTTTTACCACACATGTACATTGTAAGCAACACGAATGAATTCACACTGGTGAGAAACCATATATATGTAAGCAATGTGGGAAAGCTTTTAACACACAGGGACACTTTAAGAATCATGAAAGGATTCACACTGGAGAGAAACTTTATGTATGTAAGCAATGTGGGAAAGCTTTTACCCGACGTGGATATTGTAAGCAACAAGAAAGTTCACACTCAAGATAAAACCAGTGTATATAAGCATCATGAAAATTTTTTGAGCATAAGTACATATTGCATAATGCGTGAAAAACTTCACACTGGGCAGAAAACTTATATATGTAAGGAATGTGGGAAAGGTTTCAGCAGAAATGCTCATTGTCCAGTACATGAAAAAATTTACACTGCTAAGAAACCCTGTTTATGTGAAGAATGTGGGAAACCTTTCACCACACATGGATTTTGTAAAAAACATCAATGACTCCACACTGGTGAGAAACAATATGTATGTAACAATGTGGCAAAGCTTTTACCACATACAGTCTTTGCAAAACACATGAAACAATTCACACTGGGATGAACCACTGGCTACGTAAGGAAGTGGAGGCACTTTCAGCAGCCAGATTGTAAGTGAAATACATGAAAAAACTCACTCAAGAGATAAATCCTATGTGTTATGGGAATACTCTCAGCACACATGATCATTGTTACATATCTGAAAGAGCTCACTGGATCCTATGTGTATTTACAGTGTGAGAAATATGGCAATCCATGTTTGTTGTTAAATACATAGAAAAAGCAGCATTCTTCAAACAGTTTAGATCTAAGTTTACTTTAAAAATTCCAAGTAGACCTGAAGAAATAATCAATATAGAAGTTTGATGTCAATATTTCTTCACAGTTTTCCAGAAACAACAAATCTGAAATGGAGCTCTACTCAAGTACACATTTTGTATGGGTTTCAGTTAATCACTTATACCTCTTTAGATTTTTTAATGTGTCTTTGTGCTTCAACATGGCATCTTGTAATTAAACATGGTAAACTGAAATTGGCTTTTCACTTTCAAGTATGGATAGTGTCTATATACTTAATATTTTGTCTTTAAAACTTAATTTTCATATTTTTGGTGAATTATTTTTATTTAAAGAAAAAAAAGTGTAGAAATACTACAGAATTTCTGAAAAATAAGCAATAAGAAATCACTAGTTGATTAGTTATATATTGTCATCTTAGAAGTAATTGTTCAAGTTACAAAATTAAAGCATACAGAGTGATATTCAAATAATGACACCATGAACAGTTTACCTCAGTGATCCAACAAAAACTTATTAATATGCATATATGTTCTACAAACTTGTTGTTTATCTTAAAGATGGTAAGATTAAACATGACAAAACAAAACAGAACAGTTCATAAGGAAACAAGTTAAGGAAACACAGGTTTCAAAGCAAGTCCACTGAGATATTCATTGTCTATCTTACTGTCTCTAGTTTTCTTCCAAATAGTTGTTCCCATCTTCACAAGCGTTGAATATATACTTAACATTATAGAGCTAATCAAATAATTACAGGATGATGCAGGCTTTTTTGATCTTCAAGACTGATTTTGGGGAAGTTGATAATACTTACCATAATGTGTCTCATTCTCTTTGTAGTTGATGTCTTTATTTTTATGTATGCTGAAACTGAACATAAGAGACTAAACTACTATCACTCTGAACAGTGAATAATAGTATCCTGAGAAGGAGAAAGGTGAGGAATTGCCTAAAAAAGGAAGGCAGAAGACATTGTTAAAAGTGTATAAGGATTTAAAAGGTACAGTAGTTCTGTTGCTCTGTTTATTTTGATTATATTTTGTTCTAGTCTGTCTACTCCTATTAGATTTGAGGGCACAGAGAGGTAACCCAAAAATAGCAGGTTATACCATGATGGTAACTGTCCTAAATTTCCTATTAACTAAAACTGAAACCCTGTATTACTTACATTGTCTTACTATGATTGATCTTATTGGAAGCTGGTTTGTTTGAATGTAATTTGGCCTTGACTGATTTTATTCACATTTGGTATGCTTGCTGGTATCAAGTCCAAGAGTAGAGGCCACTAGTCTGAAGATGATAAGATGTGAAAGATATATATTAGGGGGCTGGGGATTTAGCACAGTGGCTTAAGCACCTGTCTGGCAAGTGTGAGGTCATCACTTTGATCCCCAGTACCAAAAAATAAATACAAGATATAAATTCCAGGTTTAATTTTTCTATTTAAAGAGAAAAAAAGAACATAAAAAAACAAAGCAGTAAAGGGTACAAATCATACAGAATTTCAAGAAAAAAATGCAGTAAGAAATCACTAATTAATAGGTTACATATTGTTTTTTTAGAAACAGTTGTCCAAATTATAAAATTAAAGCATATAAAGTGAACATTCCTACAGCGAGATTGCAGACAGTTCCATTCAATGATCCAACAAAGCTCAGTAATATGGTTTTCCTTCCTACACACTCAAACAGGCACTTATATCTCTTAGACCACCTTCCTTTCCTTTCTTCTTCACAATAACAATTACACTTTTGGGTTTTTTTTTTATTCCCATAGTTCTTATTACTCTCTTTGAAGAGAATAAAACCTCAAGTGAGTTAACAAAACAGAGTTTGTTAGAACATAAGGATGGGCATAGTACTTGATGCAAAAATAGAATATCAGGTGATCAAAAATGGTTACCATTGTGCCTCTTGCTATTTTTAAAAAGAGTTGCTATATCATCAGGTGTAATAGAATTGATCAAAACTGTACAGAACTAGAGCAATAAAATCTACACTGGAGACCTTACAGGATTTCAAAAGAAGATAATAGTCAAACCATAATGGGCATCATAGTAAATTTTATTGCCTACAAAGTGGTTGCCTATACCCTCAAACTTGATACTATCAAACAAAATAGAATATAGTAAAATCAGGCAGAACAAGATGGGGAGAGCAATACTGGGGTTAAAATCAGGTTAATAGGAAAACAAAAAGTTACTATGATATATCCCGCTATATTTTAATTTAGTTTTCCTTTAATTGAAAAAAAAATAAGAAAAAATAGAATATTTTTTTAAAAGGGTAGAGATCGAGATAAAAGACATTGTAATAGAACAACACAGGTCAGAACTGAACAATTAAAGCATCATTTTGTTTCACCACCAGATAATCTAACATAATATTAGTCACCATAGTGCCTCTTTCCTTGAATTGTTTGAGTATAATTTCATATACAATGGAATCAATCATAACAAGACAGTGTGAAGCCATTCAAAGAATGAAAGAATTACAGGGTATTTAGAGCCATTTTACAGAAAATGAACAACAATTTCTATATTATCTCTTTGCCTTTGAAAAATTTTATTTATACTATCACATACAGTAAAATATATTAAGATACAACATGTTAAAACCAGTGGAAACATGTACAACAGCTTGATGGGATTTCCAAAGAAGATGATATTAAATCAGCACTAGCTTTTATGATGTGTTATTTTCTTCAGAATAGCTATTCGTACTATCACCGATACTAAAATTGAAAAACCCAGGGTAAAACCATTGCACTTAATGAGTGAAAACATTATATGGATTCAAACCAATATGATTGGGAATCATGATTACCACATACTTCTATGTGTTATCATTTCTTATACTAGGGAATATATTTGGTATTTATACATGTGAGTTTGATTTATTTCACTTATCAGTATGGTCTCAAGCTGTGCCCATTTATTTGTATGTCAATGTGATCAATCTTCATAGCTGAGTAGTACTCCATTGTATAAAAACACCATAACTTTTTTATCCATTCCTCAGTTGATGGACACTTAGGTTGTTTCCAAGATCTGGCTATTACAAACTGTGCTGCTATAAAAAATGGGTGCACATATATCACTGTGGAATGATGCGTTCAGTTCTTCTGTGAATATGCCTAGAAGTAGAATAGCTGGTCAAAAGGTGCTTCCAGTCCCAGCTTTCTGAGAAATCTCCAGACTGATCTCCACAATGGTTGCAGTCTACACTCCCACAAACAGTGCAGAAGAGTTCCTTTTTCCCAACAGCATCACCAATATTTGTTGTTGGTGGTTTTCTTGATCTTGGCCATTGTTTCAGGAGTGAGATGAAATCTCAGTGTGGTTTTAATTTGGATTTCTTTAATGACCATTGATGGTGAACATTTTTTCATGTATTTATTTGTCATTTGTATTTCTTCATCTCAAAATTGTTTATTCATCTCATATGCTCATTTTTGGATTTGATCTTTGAATTTTGGTGGTCTCATTTTTTAAAATGCTTTATATATTTTAGACAGAAGTCCTCTGTCTGAGGGGCAGTTCACTAAGACTTTTTCCCAGTTTGTGGGTTTTCTTTTCACTATCCTGGATATTTCTTTTGATGTGCAGAAACTTTTTAATAAAAGGTAATCCCAATTATTGATTCTGGGAAACATTTCCCATGCGGTTTGAGTCCTATTCATCAATTCTCTACCTACTCTTTGTCTTCAAGGTTTTTACCCAATTTGTCTTCCAATAGATTTAGTGTTTCTGTTTTAATATTTAGACCTTTGATCCATTTAGATTTTATTTTAATACATGGTGATAGGCATGGGTCTAGTTTTAGTTTTAGGCATATGGAGAGCCAGTTTTTTACCACCATTTATTAAACAGAATGTCATTCTTTCAGTGAACATGTTTGGCCCATTTATCAAAGATAATGTAGTTGAGTGTGTTTGTAGTGGTGGTTGTATCTTCTCATCTATTCCACTGATCTTTGGCTCTGTTTTGGTTCCAGTACCATGTTGATTGTACTACAGTTGCTTTGTAGTATAACTTCAAGTCATGGATTGTGGTACTTCCTGCCTTGCTTTTGCTGCTTCTAACTGTCCTTGCTATTCTAGGTTTCTTCTCATTCCAGATGAATTTTAGGGGTGATTTCTCAAGTTCTATGAGGTATGTTGATGGTGTTTTTATCGGGATTGCATTGCATCTGTATAAAAGCTTTAGGAGAATGGCCATTTTCACAATATTTATTCTTCCTATCTATGAGCAAGGGATGTCTTTCCATTTTCTGAGATCATCTTCAATTTCATTTTTCAGTGTGTTATAATTTTCCCTGTATAGGTCTTTCACTTCTTTCGTGAGAATAATTCCTAAATATTTCATTTTTTGGTTGCTAGTGTGAAGGGTGTGGCCTCTCTTATTTCTGTCTCTGTGACTTTGTTGTTAGTGTATAGGAATGCTATTGATTTTTGAGTATTGATTCTGTATCCAGCTACATTTTTGAATTTATTATATCTAGGAGTCTTTCAATGGAGCTTCGGGGATCTTCTATATAAAGTATCATGTCATCTGCAAATAATGATAATTTAACTTCTTCTTTTCCTATCTTTACACCTTTTATTTCTCTCTCTTGTCTAATTGCTCTGCCCAGTATTTCCAGTACTATATTAAATAGGAGCTGTGATAAGGGACATGATTATCTTGTGCCTGATTTTAAAGTAAAGGCCTTCAATTTTTGACCATTTAGTATGGTACTGGGTGTTGTTTTTTCATTGCTGGCCTTAATTATATTGAGGTAAGGACCATCTATTCCAAATTTCTGCAAGGTTCTTATCATAAATGAATGTTGGACCTTATCAATAGCTTTTTCTGCATCTATAGTAATGATCATGTGATTATAACTTTTGGCTCTATTGATATGGTGTATTACATTTATTGATTTACATATATTAAACAATCTCTGCATGCCTGGGATGAATCCCCCTTGGTCATGATATATGATCTTCTTGTTGATTTGCTGCATCCTATTTGCCAATATTTTATTGAGAAATTTTGCCTCCTTGTTCATTAGGGAAATTGGTCTGTAGTTCTCTTTTTCAGTTGGGTTCTCCTCTGGTTTTTGTACTAGAGTAATATTTGCATCTAGGAACAATTTGTGAAGGATTGCTTCCCTTTCCATTTCATTAAAGAGTTTGCGGAGTGTTGGCATTAGGTCTTCTTTATATTTCTTGTACAATTTTTCATTGAATCTTTCTGGGCCTGGGTTCTTCTTTGTAGGTAACGATTTTATTATGTTTTCAATTTCATTAATATAATTTGGGTTATTCAGTAGTTTTACATCTTCATGACCTAGCTGTGGTACTTCATATGCTTTAGGAATCTGTCTATTTCCTCTGTGTTATAAAACCTTTGAGAGTAGAGGTTTTCGAAAGAGGTGTTGATGATCTTCTGTATTTCAATAGGGTCTGTAGTAATTTCCCCTCTTTTATTCCTTATTGCATGGATTGGAACTTTTTCTTCCATTTTTTAAATAAGGTTGGCTAGGGGCTTTTCGATTTTATTTATTCTTTCAAAGAACCATGTCTTTGATTCATTGCTTTCTTGGATTTTTTTTTTAGTCTCTATTGCATTGATTTCTGCTCTGATTTTTATAATTTCTTCTTTTCTTTTGGCTTTGTGCTTGACTTGCTCTTCTTTTTCTAGATGTTTGAGGTAAAACATCAGGTTATTTATTTGTATTCATTCTGTTTTCCTAATGTCGGAACTCGTGCAATAAATTTTCCTCAGAGGACAGCTTTCATTGCATCACACAGATTCTGGTACATTGTATTTGTTTTTCCATTTGTTTGTAAGTATTGTTTAACTTCTTCTTTAATTTCCTCTGTGACTCACTGATTACTCAAGGGTGTTATTCAGTTTCCATGTGTTTGTGGGATTTTTGCAGTATCTTTTATCATTAATTTCTAATTTCTTCTTTTTTTTTATTTAAGAGGAAAAAGAGAAAAACACAAAACAAAACAAAGCAGTGTAAGGTTACACATAATACAGAACTACAAAAAAACATAACAGTAAGAAATCACCTGTTAATAGATTACATATTATCATCTTGGAAATAGTTGCTCAAATCACAGTATCAAAGAATACAAAGTAGACATTCAAACAGAGAGACTGCAAACAGCTGTGTTGAATGATCCAAAAACATTAATATAGTCAGCTATTTAACACACCTAAACACACTTGCTGTTATATCCGTTAGAGCTCTTTTTTTTTTCCTCCCTCTCTTTTTATGTTTATTTTAATTAAGGGAAAAATTTAAAAAATTAGGATATATAATAGTAACTCTTTTCGATCTCATATTAACTTGTTTTGAAGTCCTGTAATACTCCCAAGATCTTGTTTTGACTGATTAGACTCTGTTCCATTCTGTGCGATAGTAGCAAGTCTGAGGGTATAGGCAACTAATTTGAAGGCAATAAGATTCACAAAGATGCCCATTCTGGTTTGGCTATTGTCTCCTTTGGAAGTCCTGTAATGTTCACAATGCCTAAGTTTTATTGGTCTTGTCCTCCACTGTTTTGTCCAACTTTATAATATCTAATGAGATAGACAATTCCTTTTAAGGAAACAAGAGACAATGTTGATAACCATTGTTAATTTCTAATTTCATAGTGCTATGGTCTGATAGCATGCAAGGGATAATTTCAAAACCCTTTTGCATTTATTTCAATATGCTCTGTGAATTAATATATGGTCTATTTTAGAGAATGACCCATGTAATACTGAGAAGAATGTGTCTTGTGTTGTTGTTGGGTGGAATACTCTTTATATGTTTATTAAGTCCATTTATTCACAGATGTGATTCCGTTCTTTTATTTCTTTGCTCATTTTCTGTCTGCTTGACCTGTCCATTGGTGTCAGTGGTGTGTTAAGATCTGTTAGAATTGTGTTACTGCTAATTTGATCTTTCATTTTTGTTAGTACTTGTTTTATATAACTGGGTGCTCTGGAGTTTGGTGCATATAAATTTAAGATAGTTTTCTCTTCCTCTTAGAGGTTTCCCCTAACCAGGATTTAGTGACCTTCTTTATCCCTTCTGATCATTATTGGCTTGAAGTTCACATAGTCTGCAAACAGAATAGCTACCTCCGTTTTTTGTTTTTTTTTTTGTTTTTTTTTTTGTTTTTGTTTTGTTTTGTTTTTTATGTTTTTGTTTTTGGTTCCTGTTGCATTAAATATTGCTTTCCATCCTTTGACTTTCAGTCTGTGAGTATCCTATTGGGTTTAGATGGCATATGGTTGGATTTTGTTTCTTTATCCATTCTGCCAGTTGGTTTCTTTTATTGGTCCATTGAGACCATTTACATTAATGGTTAGAACTGTTTTTTTTTAACCTTTTAAATAATTTAAAAAAATTTATTAGTACATGTTCACAGTATATGAATCTGACAGTCATCTTGGGGACTAGAAACTTGTGTATGCAAGAGCTTGTTTCTTTTTTAATCTCCTGCCCCTTCCCAGCCATCTCTAAATTCCCTTTCCCCATTTTCATTCTTGTTATTATTCTTAGCTCATGTTTATGATATATAATTTTTAAAATTTATTTTCTTGGTATATTTTATATATACATAATACAGCATTCATCATATGAAATTTGTAACTGTACATGATACATAATGGTTAGAACTGTTACATATTGGTTTATTGTTGACATGTTATCTTTCTGCTGTTGCATCTTTATCTTTCTGCTCTTTTTAACTGTCTGTTTTGTTTCTTTTTTGTTTTTTGGGTTTTTTTGGTCTTTTTTGTTTTTATCGGTACCAGGGATCGAACTCATGGCTGCCTGCTTGCAAGGCAGGCACTTATGCCGCTGAGCTAAATCCCCAGCACCCTGTCTGTTTTGTTTAGAGGTTTTTTCCTAAATGTATCTAGGTTGTCTTTCAGTATTCTTTGCAGGGTTGGCTTGGTGATCATGAAGTTTTTCAGCTTTTCTTTGTCATAGAAGTATCTTATTTCTCCACTGATTTTGAAGTACAGTTTTGCAGGGTACATCAGTCTAGGTTGGAAATCATTTTCCTTTAGGATCTGAAATACTTCACTGCCTGCTCTTCTTGCCTTTATTGTTTGTGCTGAGAAGTCTGCTGTGATTCTGATATGTTTTCCTTTATAGGTGATCTGTCTCTTCTCTCTGACAGCTTTTAATATTCTATTATTTTGCTCAATTTCTGGGATGGTCATTATTATATGTCTGGGTGTAGATTTATTTTGGTTATGGCTATTTGGATTTCTATATGCTTCATTGATCTTGATATCAGTTTCCAATCTTGTGTTCAGGAAATTTTCAGCTATTACTTCTCTAAATGTCCTCTTGATATCCTTTACAATGTCCCCTTCTTTTTTATTTATCCCTATCAACCTTATATTGTTCTGCTTTGCATCATCTTGCAGGTGTTGAATAGTTATTTCCTGATTTCTTGTTATTTTCAAAAGATCTTTCCTTTCCTGTTCACTAGCTGCAATCTTGTCTTCGAGGTCTGAGATTCTATCTTCACATTCATTGAGGCAGTTTTTACAAATTTAAATGGAGTTTTTGATTTCTGTATATCACTTTGCATCTGCTTTATGTATTCTGTTTTTTTTATCTACGAGATTATTTCTAGTTTGAATTTCTTTAATTCTTCCCAAAGTTGCTTCTTTATTTCAGTTACTATTATTTCAGGGATTTCAGTGAAATGTGTTTTCTTCTATGCACATGTCTCCTAGGCTTCTTGGGGCTGGGATGAATGTTTGAGATTGCATTTTGGTCTTTCATTTTGTCATTTTGCTGTATTTTCAAGCTTCAAGTGTTGTTCCAAGTGAGGGAGTAAGTTCACTAGATTGGGATGGGATTCCATGCCTTGGCTGAACTTGGTGGCAACGTAGGGAGTTCCCCCAGATTGGAATTGGAATCTGTTCCTCTGCCACACTCGGTGGTCCCAGCAGGAATACGTGGGCTGGTCCCCAAATGAGGGAGAGAGTTACCCCAAACTGGGAAAGGAATCTGTGCCTTGGCCTGACTCCCTGGTTCTGACTCGCTGGTCCAAAATCACTGGTCCCGTGGGCTGCCATGGGCTGGTCCCCAGTTGAGGAAGGGAGTTCCTCCAGACTGGGATGATATTCCGTGCCTTGCTGGTCCTGGCAGGAAACCTCGGGTTCTACATCAGGTTTGATTATTAACTGCTTTCACATCCTACAATGTCTTCAAAGTTGTGTTTTTATAAAAATAGCTATATAATGTTATGCTTAATTGTATAGTCCCTGATGAAGTGGACAATTCTATTGAAAATAACAAGAGAAAGCATAGTAAGTACTGTATATCAAGTAATATTGTGGTCTTATATGTCTCTTTCATATCATGATTTTCTAGGAATTTGTTTTGTTGTCTTATTTTGATCTGTTTTCCCCCATAACACAGAAACGATACATATACACATATAGATTCACACATCAGGAGAATTTCTAACCTATTTTTGAACAAATAATATAATGCATAATGTAATGAACAGATACTCTGAAGAAGTCACACTAAGAAACCCATGCTAATTCTGTAGCATTATGATATGAAATTGAGCAATACTATTATTCACTGTTCAGAGTGATATTAGTCTAGTCTCTTAGTTTTTTGGGAATTGTAATTTTAACATGGCATTGTTTTAATCTTTCTATGCATATGCTTCATTTTCTCTTTCATAAATGATGTTTCTGAAGTTGAGGCAATATTTGGCATTAAGATATACATTTGTAGAGGCTTGGAGCATGTGTTTTTGACAAAGTTGTGTTCTTTTCACATAACTTGTACATTAATGAATGTTATGTTTTCCAAGTTGTGACAAGACATCTGCTGATTTCCTAACATCACTGGATCTCATAACATGTAAATTATGTTGCCTGATTTTGTTTCTCAGTGGAGCCAATATTTGTCATTTAAGTAAACCTTTGTTTTTCTAACCATCAGAATTTTACTTGTTATGTTGATATTACATCTTTATTTGCTAGTAAGGTTTCCCCACATGTAACAAATGTAAACCATACTACTGTGAATTTCTGATTGTGCCATACTGACAGAATCATAACTTGTCTCCAATAGCACATCACAATATATATATCAATATCTCCAGAAATTATAAAATTTGGCATGATTTATGAGTAACCATACTTTGAAATCAATTTTGCTTAAATATGGGGTTGTTTGGGGGGAAAATGTTGTTATTGGATGTATCATGCAAATGCCTTTATTTTAGTCCTTGATGCTGTGAATGCATTATATATTTTGTAATTGTTACAGCTTTTTCCCAAAACACTGAAGTAATGGCATGAAGTGAAACCTAAATTTTGAGCTGTCAACACAGTAAAAAGTAAATTTGCTAAATTAAGATTCAGATTGTGTTCTGTTTTACTGAATTGTGAATTTATACAATGGCATATCACTTTATTTATAAGGACCAGTGCATGATGTTTGTGGTGTGTACTGATTATCTTTAAACACATACACTGGGCCATGAGTCCCAGTTGGTTTCCTGTGGCCTGTGGTTTTCACACTCATTTTAACATTCATGTAATTTGCAACGTGTTTAATGCTGTGTTGTTGAATACAAAATCTGCTTAGGAATTATGTTGGTAAAAACTGTGGTGTTATGAAAACACAAGTGAACATTGCATTAAATATCCCTAATCCAGTGAAGATAGGTTGCCCAAGTCTTGATTATGCTTGAGAAAATAAATTACTCACTCACCTCTTATGTAATCACCACTAAAACTATATCTATTTTGTGCCTGAAAAACCTGATATACCTCACAAAGTAAAAGACACTGTGAAGTACATTGTCAGCCTCTATGCACTACAGCATCTGGCCAGATCTCCTGCAGGATATGTCTGCTTACCATCAATGGGAATATTTGGAGTTTGTATTACAGCTAATAATAGAATACTGAATCTATAAGACATATATCCTGAGTACATGCACTTTCTCATTTTACCATGCAAGTAAATCTTGCTGGTCCTGATGATGCATGCTTGTAATTCTAGCACCTCAGTGGGCTTAAATTAGTGGAAGACGAAGTTGAGTCTAACCTACACAATTAGAGTGACCTTGTCTCAAAATATATCTTCAAGTTCTGCACATGTTGCTTAATGCTTTAAATCTCCTCCCTTTCTTCCCAAGCATCAGCGTTTTGTTTTTTTTTTTTTTTTTTTTTTTTGGTCTTTTTCATTTTTATCAGTACCAGGGATTGAACTCACAAATGCCTGCTTGCAAGGCAGGCGCTTATGCCGCTGAGCTAAATCCCCAGCCCCACATCAACATTTTTTAATACTCACAATTGCACATCAGCAGTTGTCCTTTTATCAGTTGGCCAACTAGCAGTTTTCCCAGAGAATCACTTGGGAAACACATTTGTTTATGCAGTGACCATCCTGAGTATCATTTGGGTAGTTTTCAATTTAACCCATTCATTCTTGTATTGAATACAGTAGAACTGTCACTTTTATATTCCTTGTTATTTAAAAAAAAAGCTAACAAAAAGTATGCAATTTTTTATCATTTTGTATTTAAATAATTGCATTGGTAAGGAGTTACCTATAAAGATTAGGCTAAAGATGATTTCTTTAGTTCAAGCATCAGGAGAGAATGAGATGGGATGATAATGGCTTTGAAGCTGACTTTGGGAGGCAATTGCTAGATGGTTTAGCAGAGTGAGAAACAGTTGTTTTTATGCCTGCATTTGAAGTTTAAGGAAACAAGTACTTTGAGGTCAAGAATATAAATGTACGGTAGGGTAAAAGAATCACTACTGCAAATTGTGATTTTTCTTTTACTCAGGAAGTGTACTTTTTTTTGGTAATTTGCGCAGCAGTCTCATATATGCCTCTATTGGAGTAAAACATAATGAAACATGAAAGAGCCAGACATTCCATGTTCTGAATGTAGAGGTATTAAAAACATTTTTTCTTAATGCTATTCCTGCTGTTTTGTGTAGAAATTAAGATAGGGTGACAAAACAAGCAAAAAGGACTTTGTAAAATTTTAATCCTCCTGCATAAACAAAGAAGCCACAAAAAAGTCAAACCAAAAGGATGAAGAAATAAACTACAGAAGGAGAGAAATTTTACCTATTACTCCCTGACAGCTAACATGTAAAACCAATAGGAACATGAAAGGAAGGCACATTTTTTCAGAATATGTACAAATTGCCAAGAAATACTTGAAGAACTATTGAGCATTTTTGCACAATAAAGAAATGCAAATAGGGACATCATGTCATTGCAGAGAAAACAAATCACCATAAGATCTAAATAAAGAACATTCAGGAGACTACAGGAGAAAAGGAACTATTTAATCTTGTTGGTGGAAATGTAGGTAAGTAGTTCAACTACTACTGAAGTCAGTTTTTAAAGTATTCAAAAGACTAAAATTATTAATTCTCATTAGTGCAGTGCTTCCTTTAGTGGGTCTCTTCCTCAAAGAGTTAAGGACATATTGCAGTGATGCATGCAGATTCCTGTTACTGCAGCAATAGTCATTTTTCTGTGGAGAGCAGCAGCAAGCACTGCTCCATCACCACCAAATACCAATGACGAACAACAAATACTCACTAGTGTAGTCCATTTGATAAATGATGTGATATTTTATTGTGAAGTCAGCTGTGACTTAGGTTTTCCAGTAGACTACAGGTCAGTGTAAATATGATAGTGATGCCAATGTCACAAGGCCATCACAAGTACACTATTATGTTCATTAGATCTGATGTATTTATCTTTTTGAGGAAGCATGTTGCTATGAAGTTCAGGCTGGCTTTGAGGTCACATTATAACCCAGAGTGGTCTCAAACAATTCTCTTTCCCTTAATGTCTCAAGTACTGGGCTCCACACAAGAGCCACCAGGCCTAGTTTATATTTGGTATATTTAGTGCATATACAGGATATTTTATTTCAACTGTTTTTGTTGTTAAAAGTATTTCCATATTTTACATCCAGCATTTGTAGAAACTTTGGCCTTACTGAGGTGGTGACATGACATTGTCTGCTGGGTTCAGACCTGTCAGTGTACTGCAATGAAACATAGCTTTACATAACTGTTTCTTTTTCTATTTTCCTTCGAACAGATTTTTAAAATTTCCATGGATAATGAGAGGGTCAGTAACCCTGGCTAGAGTTTCATGCAAATGCTGACAGTTAAGTACAGTGTAGCACTGACACGAAGATACTCTCTGTCATCTGAGAGTCTCTATTGTCCTTTCTGGACACACACTTTGTGCCTGAGCCAGCACCTGTTGTGGGTCCCAGAGTCTGCTGCAAGGCCATGGAACACATAGCTTTGCGACCACCTCTAGACTGGTGTCCTATATGCCACTCTGCTGAGGCAGAGCACAGCTTCTAGCAGGAAGCCAGAGGCTCTGAGGCTCTAAGACAACACTGGTTTTACTTTGTGAACACAGATGATCTTATATTTCTGTAAGACAGACAGCTCTGTCCCATATTTCTACTCAGGAAGACAGAAGATGAATCTGAAGACTGTGGTTTAAACAGAGGTGCTGCCTTTCTGCTCCACCAGCCTGGTCTTGGGTGGGAACCTGACAGTGGCCCAGGCTTGCATCTTCCCAGCACCTGCACCTGCCCATGAGGATCTGCCTTCAGGGCATATCAGACCCACCCACACTTGACTTAGGGCAGGAATTGTGTAGGGGTATTCACAGTGGTGGTCAGGCCTTAATGTTACTCTGCTGGACTCAGTGAGTTTGAGTGGCTTGTGGCTGAGTCTAGTGACACCTGTCCTGGTCTCTCTCCTGCCTCTGGGTGCCAGAAGGCTGGGGAAAGTGAGCCCTGTTCTTTAAGGCCCTCTTCATTTGGCACTTGCCCACAATCATCCTAAAGGCTCTGGGATGAGTGAACCATTTTTTTCAGCCATTCCCACATGGTCTACCTATGCAGGATCGTGAGGCTGTGGTCCCATGTTCTGGGAAAGCAGCATAACCTGCTCCCTGTTCACTGTCTTGAGCCAACTGTCTGTAAAGACCAACTGTCACCAGACCAAGGTGCCTTTTGACCTGAGCCTTCAGAGTTCTGTTTGGACCTATCACCAAGGAAGTGAGGTCATGCACTGGGGTCCACAGTTTGGCCTTCCTCTGTGATATCACCTTTCTTTTTGTTGTGGAACAAATCTATATCCTCCTTAGAAACAACAAGTTAAAATGCTAGAAAACTGAGTATACTTTTAGACTTTGTTGCACTTTGAAGATTTTAATGCAGCAAACATGTAGATGCTTCAGATGTGTTAGACTGGGTTCCAAACACAAATGTCCATCCAAAGGGTCCATTATCTCGGAGGATGAAAGACACAATGTCTTCTGTCAAAGATTTGTCAAATGTTAGGATGACTTCCTTTCTTGGGCTTATCTTACTTTCATTTCAGTTCCATTTGGAAGCAGAATACCCATAATAATTTTACCAAACAATGTGAAGGTCTCATGTTATAAACCCCATATATCCAGGGGAGGAGGATTCATAGCCAGTTTTACTCTCACGTGCTTAGGAATGATTATTTATTCATCCTTAGATGTTCAACTCAGGTATACACTGTAGTGCTCCAAACTCTGACCTCCAGGGATGGGGGACAGCAGGTGGTGAGTACAAGGGGAGGTGACATCATCACCCCGTACTGATGAAGGACACAAGTGCATCACTCCTGGGGAACTTGTCTCCTAGCTGTTGCTGTCACTTCCTTTCTTCCCATCCCAATCAGACCATGGGCTTTGTGTCCCTGATGGGTAGTTTCCCTTTCCTAGAGGTGATGGTGCTGAGCCTTTTCAGTTGTAATACTCTTTGGTTGGTCTCCTTGAAGCAGTGTTTCCATGCTGGGCTCTCTCTGTGCTGCCACCACCCACTATTATGTGGCTGAACCAAGCACATGCACCTGTCACCCATCTTGTGATGGCCATTTTTTATGCTTTTGGGTCGGAGTTCAAAAGGAAGCTGCCACACCCATTCTTACACAAGCATTTGAGTGGATACCGACATTTATTTCAAAGAAAATGCATCATATAGCTGGTGTATGGATAACTTAGAAATTCTTGCTGTATCTTTGGAAGCAGATGTTTAAAGCAGAGTTATGTGGTTCCTTTTTTATTTTGTTTTGTGTTATTATGCTATACTATATTATGCTCTGTTATGTTATATTATGTTATATGTTGGTGAGGATTTTGAAAGCCTTCAGGTTTTTTTTCAGTACGTTCTGATTTGGTTTTGTATAACTAACCTGATTAACTTTGAAAATATCAAAAACTTTGAGCAGTTTTGTTTTGGAGAAAATTTAAAGAGGAAAACACAGTGAGGGATGTTGTTGCACACCTGTCATTCCAGGACTCCGAAGGCTGAGGGAGAAAGTTAGTGGTGAGTTTTAGATCATCCTCGGCCACAAGGAAAGATCAAGGCCAAACTGAACTGCATAGCAAAACCCTGTATGAATAAAAAAAGAAAGAAGAAAGAGAGCAAAAAAAATGACAAAATGAAAAGTCAAAAATAGACTTTCTAGTGAGAAATCTTTGTGAGGTTCTCTTGCATGTGTACTTTAGTCAGCACACCTAGCATAAGGTTTACCATCATGGAGACATTGATGTGCTTCCTGGTGTTTGTACTCTTTCAATTTTTAAATGCTTTTTATTTAGATGACTGCAGATATGCTCCTAAATATATCCTTTTAGGATTTGGGTAGTTCAGTATGAAGAGATTTTGATCAGTCTGTTTTTTTTTCTGTCCTAAATTTATATTTAGTATGAGAATTTGAGCAAGGTATTACTATTTTTATTTTGAAATAATAATAAGAATCATATAAGATACACTTTTTAAGTCTATAAAAAGATAAAATAAGTATAGATTAATAGTGATTAATGTACCTTGTTCAGTGACTTCTGAGATTTCTTAAAGATAAATATTTTCATACATTTGTAAAAGCTTTGGTTTGGTACAAATTTTAAGACATGGTCTCCCTAATTTTCTAAATGTCCCAGGCTAGGCTTAAACCTTTCCTCATCATTCTTCCCTCTCCAAGAGTGCCAGGATTACAGGTGTATATTATCCTGAGTGGACAATTGGTAGCAATGTTGTGTATTCATGCAATAAAATGTTTGGCTTTGGTCTTCAGACACTTTGTAGAAGGAGTCACTCTAGTTAAGCTGTCTGCCACCTTCCTAGACTGCAGCTTCTTTCACAGTGAGTAGGACTGAAAATCCCATTAACACTGTTAGTAGATTATCTGCTTTTCTAGCTGTGGTCAGCAGGCACTGCAGAAGATCTCTCCAAATGCCTTCTGCACTAGGATTGAGGCTTGGTGTCTTTGAAGCACAGTCTCTTTCTTTGATCCCTCATGGAATTTGATGATTGTTTGAAGTCAAATTGCAATAAAGGTGGGAAGTTTAAAGCTACTTGGGGTCACACTCCCCTCCAGAAGGCCAGGCCAGTGTAAAAATTTATTTACCCTCCTGGTGTCAATTGCAAGGTTTTTGTTTGTTTGTTTGTTTGTTTGTTTGTTTTGTTGTTATTGTTCAATTTCTAGGATTTGAATACAGAGCTTTGCATTGGCTTCTTTGTCTTCACCTTTTAACACTTTTCTTGTTTTGAGCCAGGTCCTTAATAAATGGCTAAATTGCTGAGGCTCACCTTGAATTTGTGATGATCCTGACTCTGCCTTCCAGACTGGTAGGATTATAAGCCACACCACCAGACCTGGTCTCATCATATTGTTCTTAAAAAACTTATTGGCTGAGCAAGGAATGGCAAATATGCCTGCAATGCCTGTAATCAAGTGGCTGAGGCAGCAGGGTTCCTGGGAGTTCCAGACAAGCCTGCAACATATTCTGAGTTCAGCTCAGGGTACAATGACACAGGGAGACCCTGCCTATAAAAAGAAAATGAAAAGAAAGGAAAGGAAAGGAAAGAAAAGAAAGGAAAGGAAAGGAAAGGAAAGGAAAGGAAAGGAAAGGAAAGGAAAGGAAAGGAAAAGAAAGGAAAAGAAGAAATAAAATAAAATTCCTAGTGATTTTGTCACCTGGTATGCATCTGGGCTAGCTGTTTTAGTCTGTGGTCCTTTTCTTCCAGTGTAAAACCCTTTTGACTACTGTTACTTTATAATACCTGGAAACTAGTATTTTGATGCCTCTACTTTTAATGTTCTTTCTATGGCTATAGGATGACTCTTGTACTTCCTTGTGAATTTTCATATTTTTTTATGTTTCTAGGAAAATGGCACTGATATTTTGACAGGAATGGCACTGAAACACCTGGTTGCTCTGGGTAGCATGTACATTATAACATGAATTCTTCCCATCCCTCATCACAGTATGGCTTTTCTTCTGTTAGTGCTCTTCTACTTATTGCATTAATTTCTACAATTTTCCAAGAAGAGGTGAGTTTGCTTAAATTTAACCCAATCATTAGTTCTTTCTGATGATTTGTGAAATGAATTGTGTTCTTTGTATTTGAGTCTACAGTTTGTAGCACACAGTAATGAATTGATTAGGGCATGTTGCTCAAGTATCCTGCAATTTAAGTGATTTATGAATTTGTTCTATAAGGTTGTCAATGGAGTTTAAATTTCTTATATAGAATGCTGCACCCTCAGGAAAACTGAGACAACACTTAATTCTTCCTTTCTGATTTGGAAGGCTTTGCTTTCTCTTTCTGGATTAAGTTCTATGGCCAGGACTTTGAGTAATGTATGTTAAAAAGAGTTTCAAGCCTTGTCTTCTTCCTAACCCTAGAAGCAAAGCTTGCAGCTTGTCAGCCTCTGAGCACCATGTCAATGAAGGGCTTGTCATGCTGTGCTGAGGTCCATTCCTCCTACATATGGTCTATGAATGATTTTTATCATGAAAGAACTTTTGTGGTTCTCAAAGCTGTTTTTCCAAATCTCTTCAGGGGTTAGCTGTACCTTATGCTGTGAATGTGGCAAGTGACACTTAATAGTTTTTGTATGATGGACCATTCTTGCACTATGAGATTGAGCCCAGTGTTGATCATGTTGGTTAATTTTGAATATGCTTGTGAGTTAACATGGCAAACATTTAGCTGAACACTTTTGGGTATATTTGTTAGGAATATTAGCCAACAGAGTGTTTTCATTTATTTTTAACATATTATTGTCTGGCTTCATTCTCAGGATGACTTGTCACTTAAAAGAAGTTGGTGGTGGTTTTTCCTTCAACTTGATGAAAGAATTGAAAAACGATCAGTATTCATTCTTTATCACATACTGGATAAAATTCACCTGTGCACATATTGTATCCTAGCTTTGTTGTTGTTATTAAGCAGCTGTGATGTTTACCCATTGCCTGTGCTCCTTATTGCTCTGTTCATCAGACAGTTTCCTTCTGATGCGTGTGGTTTGGGGACATCAATGGACACCACATATCCTTTAAGTGTCACATCTCATTTTATTTATGGATGCTAACATTTACTTTTGTATTTTCAAACTATCTCTATAATATGTAATTTTGTGAGTAACTCCTTTCAGTTACTCAGTTTTTAATGCACACTCTTGCAGGGTTTGGTTACTGCTGGAGGAAACTGGGGCTGGTGAGGCCTGGTCTCTTATTTAAGGCTTCATACCTTGATCTGCCTGCAGTGTCCCCATCTCCTGACCTGCTCCCTGTAAACATCTGTCCTGCTACAAAGCTATGGTGAGTCTACATGTGGAAGTTCAGATCTGCACCTGGGTGGAAAACATTCAGTCATGTTGGGGTCTGTAACAGACTGGCCTTCTCATACAGAGCTCCCCTGATTGAGACAGGCATGTAGGAAGGAGCTCTGGAACCATTCCAGCTCTCCCCTGTCCAGTGTGCAGTGTGTGATGCTTTCCTGAGAACTCACTGATGGAGGAGGCAGCCTGGACCTGGGCATTTTTTAGCCATGGTTCCTGCTAGGAGCCATGGTGTCCTGAACCTCTGCCTGGACCATCTCTCTGACTTCAGATTTCCACAGAGATGTGAGCAGACTCAGTCATCTTCTACCAGGCTCTAACTCTATGTTGAGGCTTCAGGTGAAAAAGCTGTGACTCTCAATTTCATCTTATGTACATTTAACCTGGAAATTCCACTCCTAAGTCTCATTATAAAAATGAGATTTACAGACACCATATTCTCTTCTTAATCAGTTAAGGTGTGGACAGTTAGAAACCATGAATGTTCCACAGCACAGCTGCTGAGTTAATTATAAATTACAGCCACTGAAAATGCTAAAAGAAGGCCATGTCCTAGGCCATGTCCCTGATCTTTCCTGAGATGGAAGAGAGCTTGTGTCCTGGCTTTCTCTCCACCCAGCAGTGAAGAGACACAGGCCTGCACAGCAGGTGAGGACAGGAGAGAGGAGCTGGTCAATGGCAGACCTCTCATCCTGGGAGGGATGCATTTATGGTTTTTCCATTTTATTTTCCACTGCATTATTTATAGTGCTCCATTCAATATTGCTTCTCTTCTGTTCAATTCAGTCCAGAATAAATAGTTGGTATTTTCTTGAATAGGTGAGTGGAAATGGATCGTTTAATTTTCCTTTATGTGAAATGTAGGATAAGCATATAGAAGAACATTCAAGCTTCACTTTATAGATATATAAAATAAGGAGTCTTTTTATTCAGAAAGGCAACACATCATTCATGACTAACTTTTAAACCCCCAACACATAAAGCCATGTGTATCCTGCTGTGGTGGGTGTCCTGCCCTCCCTACCTGAGAAGTCACTGTGTTCATCTGTGTCTGGTACAGGACACACAGAATCTTCTTCAGAGTCCCATTTTCCAGCAAGGAGGGCTGGAATCTTCCTGTGGTCAGGCCAAGCAGGGAGTGTGCAGCATGCAGAATAGCCAGCACCTCCTGCCTTACACCCTTTCCCACCACTGCATCCATGCTGCAGCCCTGCAGGCCCAATAAGGCAGAGCCACCAGGGTGCAGCAAAAACTCTTCCACTTCAGCCCCAGGGGCCTCAACTCCTGGGTCCTGGCTTCAGCCTCCACCAGGCTCCAGGCTCTGCCATGGATTGGACATTCATAGTGGGCCAGACACACCTTCAGTGCCTTTGGGCAAAGTCCATTTTCCACAGCGACACTTCCATTCTGCAAATTTTGATTCTTTCCTTTGAAAATGAGGCTGAGACATTGGAGACAAAACCCCACACATTGGCATTACTTCTTGTTTTTCTTTCTTTTCCTTCTTCTTTTTTCTACTCCTTCTCCTTCTCCTTGTCTTTCTCTTTCTACTTCTCCTTCTCCTTCTCCCTCTCCTTCTCCTTCTCCCTCTCCCTCTCCCTCTCTCTCTCCCTCTCCCTCTCCTTCTCCTGCTCCTGCTCCTTCTCCTTCTCCTTCTTCTCCTCCTCCTCCTCCTAGTTCTTCTTGTTGTTGTTGTTGTTTTTGTTCTTTTTCTTCTTCTTCTTCTTCTTCTTCTTCTTCTTCTTCTTCTTCTTCTTCTTCTTCTTCTTCTTCTTCTTCTTCTTCCTCTTCATCTTTGTCTTCATCTTTGTCTTCTTCTTGGTTTCTTCGATGCCTTAAGCATATATTTAGAGGTGTAGTTTGCCAAAAAACTTTCCTTGTCTTTTCACTCCCCAGTTAACTGAAGTTTTTACAGATTTCTACTGCAGTTCATACCCTATGTGTTTGAACACTCAGAATCCATTTTGCAGCTTAGTAGAATGAGTGAACCAAAGCAGAAACTGAACTTGGGGATGTTACTGTGCCTTCCAACACTCTGACTCATATCTTTTTACCTCAAAAATATGGACTTCAGTAGCAGCTGAGTCTGCCACAGACAAAATGAATTTCCTGCATTTATATCAAACAATATCATTTCCTCTCAAGCACATGTTATCAGGTTTCTTATGGCCAAACTTAAAGAATTATTTTCAGTACATGAGAGGCTGCCACTGCTTCTGAAATCTTGATGGAACTTTCTTTTTTATTTTCATTTTTTAAAAAAAATTTATTTAAAAGGAAAAACAGAAAAACACCAAACAAACAAAGTGGTGTAAGGGTACTAGTAATACAGAACTACAAAAAAAAGAGTAAGAAATCACTAGTTAATATATTACATATTATCATCTTAGAAATAGTTGCTCAAATCACAGTATCAAAGAATACAAAGTGGACATTCAAACAGTGAGACTGCAAACAGTTGTGTTCAATGATCCAACCAAAAACATTAATATGGTCAGCTATTTAACACCCCTAAACACACTTGATGTTGTATCCTTTAGAGCTCTTTTTTCCCCCTCTCTTTTTTACAACAAAATTTACACATTTTGGGTTTTATTACTCCTTAGTTCTTATTACTTTTTTGGGGGGGGGAGAGAATAAAGTCAAATATGGCAAAACAAAGCTGTCAGTCAAAACCAAGGGTAGACATAGCACATGATGTAAAACACAGTACAAGGTTATCAACAATGGTTATCAACAATGTTTCTTGTTTTCTTAAAAAGAATTGTCTATCTCATTAGATACTATAAAGTTGAACAAAACAGTAGAGAACAAGACCAATAAAACTTAGGCACAGTAAACATTACAGGACTTCCAAAGGAGAAAATAGTCAAATAAGAATGGGCATCTTAGTGAATCTTATTGCCTTCAAAGTAGTTGCCTATACCCTCAAACTTGATACTATCATACAGAATGGAACAGAGTCTAATCAGTCAAAAAAAGATCGTGGGAGTATTACAGGACTTCAAAACAAGTTAATAGGAAATCAAAACAAGTTACTATTATGTATCCTGCTAATTTTTTATTAATTTCTCCCCTTAATTAAAACAAACATAAGAAATAAATAAATAGTGTTTTTAAAGGATAAGGGAGAGATTGAGATAAAACAGGACATAACAATATAACAATACAGGTCAAAGCATGACTGTTTCAGCAACCTAGTGCTTCACCACCAATTAACCCAACTTAATAGTAGTTACCATAGTGTCTGTCTTTTTCCTTTAAACATTTGATTAAAACTTCATATACTATAGCTTCAAATATGTTCATATCAAGAAGCCCAGAATAAAGCCTTTCCAATTAATAAGTGAAAACTTTATAAGACTTCAAGGCCACATAATGGGGAATCATGATTACCACACGTTTTTATATATTTCAATCATTATTTACATTAGGGAAACTATTTGGTATTCACACATGCGAGATTGATTTATTTCACTTATGAGTATGGTCTCAAGCTGCGCCCATTTATTGATAAATATCTCAGTGTGATCCTTCTTTATAGCTGAATAATATTCCATTGTATAGAAATACCACAACTTTTTTATCCATTCCTCAATTGATGGACACTTGGGTTGTTTCCAAGATCTGGCGATTACAAATTGTGCTGCTGTAAACATAGGTGCACATATATCACTGTGATATGATGATTTCAGTTCTACCGGGAATATGCCTAGATGGGGAATAGCTGGAATAAATGGGACTTCCAATCCCAGCTTTTTGAGAAATCTCCGGACTGACCTCCACAAAGGCTGCACCAGTCTACACTCCCACCAACAGTGCAGGAGAGTTCCTTTTTCCCCACAGCCTCTCCAGCATTTGTTGTTGTTGGTTTTCTAAATCCTGGCCATTCTTTCAGGAGTGAGATGGTATCTCAGTGTGATTTTAATTTGCATTTATCTAATGACCAATGATGATGAACATTTTTTCATGTATTGATTTGCCATTTGCATTTCTTTATCTGAGAAGTGCGTATTCATCTCAGATGCCCATTTTTGAATTGGATCTTTGAATTTTGGGGGTCTGAGTTTTTTTTTAATTCTTTATATGTTTTAGACAAGAGTCCCTTGTCTGAGAGAGAGTTAACTAAAATCTTTTCCCTGTTTGTGGGTTTTCTTTTCACTATGCTGGAGATTTTTCTGACATGCAGATACTTTTTAATAAGAAGTGACCAAGTTATTGATTCTGGGAAGTGTTTCCTGTGCGATTTGAGTCCTGTTCATGAATTCTCTACCTATTCCTATGTCTTCAAGGTTTCTACCCAATTTGTCTTCCAATAGATTTAGTGTTTCTGTTTTAATATTCAGATCTTTGACCCATTTAGATTTTAATTTAGTACATGGTGATAGACAAGGGTCTAGCTTTCGTTTTCGGCAAATGGAAAGCCAGTTTTTTCCAGCACCATTTATTAAAGAGACTGTCGTTCTTCCAGTGAACCTGCTTGGTTCCTTTATCAAAGATCAGGTGGTTGAGTGTGTTTGTAGTTGTGGTTGTATCTTCTAATCTATTCCATTGATCTTCGGCTCTGTTTTGATTCCAATACCATGTTGACTTTACTACTGTTGCTTTGTAGTATAACTTAAAGTCAGGGATTGTGATGCCTCCTGCTTTGTCTTTGCTGCTTAGAATTGCCTTTGCTATTCTAGGTCTCTTCTGGTTCCAGATGAAATTTAGTAGTGATTTCTCTAGATCTATAAGGTATATTGATGGCATTTTTATTGGGATTGCATTGAATCTGTATAACAGTTTTGGGAGAATGGCCATTTTCACAATGTTTGTTCTTCCTATCCATGAGCAAGGGATGTCTTTCCATTTTCTGAGATCATCTTCAACTTCTTTTCTCAGTGTATTATAATTTTCACTGTACAAGTCTTTCACTTCTTTTGTAAGGGTAATTCCTAAATATTTCATTTTTTGCTTTCTAATGTGAAGAGTGCAGTTTCTCTTATTTCCCTCTCTGTGATTTTGTTGTTTGTGTATAGGAATGCTATTGATTTCTGAGTATTGATTTTGTATCCAGCCACATTACTCAATTTATTTATTGTATCTAAGAGTCTTTCAATGGAGTTTAGGGGGTCTTCTATGTAGCGTATCATGTCATCTGCAAACAATGATAATTTAACTTCTTCTTTTCCTATCTTTACCCATTTTATTTCTCTCTCTTGCCTAATTGCTCTGGCTAGTACTTCCAGTACTATATTAAATAAGAGTGGTGATAATGGATATCCTTTTCTTGTGCCTGATTTTAAAGTAGAGGCTTTCAATTTTTGGCCATTTAGTATGATGCTGGCTGTTGGTTTGTCATAAATGGCACTTATTTTATTGAGGTAAAGACCATCTATTCCAATTTTCTGTAAAGTTCTTGTCATGAATAAATTTTGGACCTTATCGAAGGCTTTTTCTGCATCTATAGAAATTATCATGTGATTCTTATTTTTGGCTTTATTGATATGGTGGATTACATTTATTGATTTATGCATGTTGATCCATCCCTGCATTCCTGGGATGAATCCCACTTGGTCATGGTGTATAATCTTCTTAATGATTTGCTGCATCCTATTTGCCAATATTTTATTAAAGATTTTTGCATCTGAGTTCATTAGGGAGATCGGTCTATAGTTCTCTTTTTTAGTTGGGTCTTTCTCAGGTTTTGGTACTAGAGTAATATTTGCTTCCAGGAATGACTTAGGACGGATTGCTTCCCTTTCAATTTCATTGAATAGTTTGAGGAGTGTTGGCATTAGGTCTTCTTTGTAATTCTTGTAGAATTCTGTAGTGAATCCATCTGGGCCTGGGCTCTTCTTGGTGGGTAAGGACTTAATTACATTTTCAATTTCATTAACAGAGATTGGGTTATTCAACAGTTTTACATCCACTTGATCTAGCTTTGGTACTTCATATGTCTTTAAGAATCTGTCTATTTCTTCTGTGTTATCAAACTTTTGAGAGTAGAGGTTTTTGAAATAGGTGTTGATGATCTTCTGTATTTCTATTGGGTCTGTAGTGAATTCACCTTTTTCATTTCTTATTGACTGAATTTGAGCTTTTTGTTCCTTTTTTTAAATAAGGTTGGCTAGGGGCTTATCGATTTTATTTATTCTTTCAAAGAACCAACTCTTTGATTCGTCGATTCTTTGGATTGTTTTCTTAGTCTCTATTGCATTGATTTCTGCTCTGATTTTTATAATTTCCTTTCTTCTTTTGGCTTTGGGCTTGACTTGCTCTTATTTTTCTAGCTGTTTGAGGTGTAGCATCAAGTTATTTATTTGTATTCGTTCTGTTTTCCTGATGTGGGATCTCAGTGCAATAAATTTTCCTCTGAGGACGGCTTTCATTGCATCCCACAAATTCCGGTAAGTTGTATCTGCATTTTCATCTTCTTTTAGGTATTGTTTAATTTCTTCTTTAATTTCTTCTGTGACCCACTGATTACTCAAGAGTGTGCTATTCAGTTTCCATGTATTTGCGGGGTTTTTGCAGTATCTTTTATCATTAATTTTTAATTTCAGAGCACTATGATCCAATAACATGCAAGGGATTATTTCAACTCTTTTGAATTTGTTTAAATATGTTCTGTGAGTTAATATATGGTCTATCTTAGAGAATGATCCATGGACTGCTGAGAAGAATGTGTATTCTGATGTTGTTGCGTGGAACATTCTGTATATGTCTATCAAACCCATTTGTTCGCAGGTGTGATTCAGTACTGTTATTTCTTTGCTCATTTTCTGTCTGGTTGATCTGTCCCTTGGTGTCAATGGCGTATTAAGGTCTCCTGTTACAATTGTGTTACTTATAATTTGAGTTTTCATTTCTTTTAATAGCTGTTTTATATAACTGGGTGCTCTGGAGTTTGGTGCTTATATATTTAAGATAGTTATCTGTTCCTCTTGGAGTTTTCCCCTTATGAGTATGTAGTGACCTTCTTTGTCCTTTATGGTCATTGTTGGTTTAAAGTTCACGTTGTCTGCAAACAGAATGGCTACTCCTGCCTTTTTTTGGATTCCTGCTGCATGAAGTATTGTTTTCCATCCTTTGACTTTCAGTCTGTGAGTATCCTTCTGGGTTAGATGGGTTTCCTGTAAACAGCATATGGTTAGATTTTGTTTCTTGATCCATTCTGCTAGTCTGTTTCTTTTGATTGGTGCATTGAGACCAGTTACATTAATGGTTATTACTGTTAAATGCTGGTTTATTGGTATGTTATCTCTCTGCTGTTGCATCTTTCTTTCTGTTCTGTTTAATTATCTGCTTTGCTTAGTGGTTTTTTCCTTTGTGTATCTAAACTAAATTTGGTCTTTCAATATTTTTTGCAGGGTTGGTTTGGTGTTCATGAAGTTCTTCAGCTGTTCTTTGTCATGGAAGTATCGTATTTCACCATCAAATTTGAATGATAGTTTTGCAGGATATCTCAGTCTAGGTTGGAAATCATTTTGCTTTAGTATCTGGAATACTTCACTCCATGTTCTTCTTGACTTTATTGTTTGTGCTGAGAAGTCTGCTGGGATTTTGATCGGTTTTCCTTTATAAGTGTTCTGTCTTTACTCTGACAGCTTTTACTAATCTATTCTTGTGTTGGATTTCTAGGATGGTGATTATTATATGTCTGGGTGTATTTTTATTTTGGTTATGACTATTTGGAGTTCTATATGCTTCACTGATCCTGATGTCGGTTCTGATCTCATGCTTGGGAAATTTTCAGCTATTACTTCTCTAAATATCCTCTTGACATCCTCCTTCTTTTTCATTAATCCCTATCATTCTTATGTTAGTTTTCTTTGCATCATCTTCCAGTTGTTGAATCGTTGTTTCCTGATTCCTTGTTATTTTTAAAAGATCTTTCCTTTCCTGTTCACTAGCTCCAATCCTGTCTTCAAGGTCTGAACTTCTATCTTCACTTTCATTAATGCGGTTTTTACAAGTTCAGTGGAGTTTTTAATTTCCTGTATATCTCTGTGCATCTACATTATGTATTCTGTTTGTTTCTTATATTGCTCATCTAGGGATTCCATCTTTTTGTTTAGTTCCTCCAATTTTTTATCTGTGTTTTCTTTAGATATATTCAGAATCTTTTTCATTTCTTTAATCATTTCTTCTTTTACCTGGGAGATTATTTCGAGTTGGAATTTCTTTAAAGTTCCTGGAGTTGTCTGTTAATATCAGTAGCTATTGGGTCCGATATTTGAGGTGAATGGCATATATTTTCTTCTATATACATTGCTCCTAGGGTTTCTTAAGATGGGCTGGAGGTTTGAGGTTGTAATTTGGTCTTTCATTTTGTCATGTTCCTATATTTCTGTGTTTCAAGTGTTATTTGAAAGCTTCCTCAGGATCTGTTGAAAATCCCCTTCTATGTTTGCAGCTACTGAGACTCTGGCACCACGCTACCCCAAGCCACTGGGCCTGCAGAACGAATGGCCCTCCTCTGCCTGCTCAGACCTCCGCAGTTCCAGACAAACTGGGCCTCTGGGACACTATATGCCCACCTGCCCCTTGGAAGCTCCACAGCTCTCCAATCACAGCCAGGATGTGGAGGCAGATGTAGACGCCTCACACCCACCTCTCCCCTTCACTGCACCTGGAAGCCTGGAAGGACCCAAACAGTCTGGGCTCTGGGCAGAGTGTACTGAGCAATCACTCAAGGGCCTCCAGAACCCACGATGCTCCACCACCCACCAAGACATCCACAGTCCTCCAGGTACACAAGGAGGCTGATGCAGGTGCCCCAGATCTGCCCAGCCCCTGCTCTGCACACCGATGCCTAGGTGCGGGAGGCCCAAACAGGCTGGGCTCCTGGGATAGTGTGGGCCCGTCCACCTGTTGCAAGCTCAGCAGTTCTCCAAGTGCAGCCAGGTTGGGGAGGCGGATGTAGAGGTCTCAAACCCACTTCTCCACTTCACTGCACCTGGAAGCCTGGAGGGTCCGGAATAGTCTGGGACTTGGGCAGAGTATGCTGAGCACTCACCACAGGCCGAGGTGCCTCAGGAACCTGCTATCCCTCCCTGCTTGCTGAGATATCCACAGTCCTCCAGGTACACAAGGAGGCTGATGCAGGTGCCTCAGATCTGCCCAGCCCCTCTTCTGCACACCGATGGCTAGGCATGGCAGTCTGAAATAGCATGGGCCTTTCTTGTAAACATATAGTCTGATCTACACCCTGGGGACAGAAACTAAGAGAGACAGAGATGGCTGACACAGACAGAAACACCTCAAAAATGTCAACAAGCAGCAGCAAGCAGGAACCAAGTTGCTGAGCTTTCACAATTGGATGATGGAATCATGTGGTGGATTGTGCCCTGGGTTTACTGAGGCAGCTCAGTAAATCTAGGTTGCTGCCTCTATCCCACTTCCTTCAGTGCAATACAAACAGAAAGTCATGTACATGCATCATTTATTTGCAATTTTTCTATTGCAGTTATGAAATCTGTATTCATGAGAGTCCACATTTCTGCCATAGCAGATCCAACCACAGGAATTACCACCATGTCTTGTAAAGGGTCAGTTTATTTATACAAAATGCAAAATAATGTTCTCAGCCTTGATTTTCCAGATGTGTGCATTTTCAGTCATTTCTTGAAGGGAAGCTAAACGATTTAGTTTGAGTAAACTTAATGTGTGTTGCTGTGTTTTGTGTGACGTCCTTGCTGCCAGAGCTGATGAAGGCAATGAGTGGAATCTGCTGGAGATTTAGCTCCAGAGGGACACACTTTGCACAGCTGTGTCAGGCAGGGCTGCCCCTCACCTGACTGTCCACCCAGGCATCCAAATGCCCTTTCCCAGTGTTGTCCCTGGCTTTGGGAGGCGCCGGACTGGAGTGGAGCTGCCCAGAGCACTGGCTGGCCCTGGGGAAAAGTTGTTGTGCAATGAGTTTGTCATCCTTAGCCCTGCACCTCTGTGGGTCTGGGGCCAGGGCAGGGTTTCCCCCAGCTGCAGTGAACAGCATCCTCCAGACAGCTCTCCTGTGCATGCTCTAAATGCAGGCTAGGGAGGGTCCCAGTTCCTTCCTGCTTCAGACAGGACTGTGAATCAAACACTTGAATATTTTTGCAGCATTCTGTGTGGCAGAAAACTCTATTCTTCATCCTAGGTGCTCTAGGGAAGCTTTTGTAGATCTCTGATGGGAGTTGCAGCATAGGACTGTGTTCTGCCCCTATGTTCTCGCCATTGTTGTTCAACACCTGCCTTAAAATGTGCCAGTGGATGGGGAAACAGCACATCTCAGGGATGTGTGTCTGCATGAATCAACTTTGGGAGGCTCAGTGTTTTCTGTGCCTGTTGGCCATGTCTGGTGATTCTCTTTGAGTTAGAAAAATTTGTCATTTCCCTCACAAAATGGACTCATGAGACCTCTTTCTCACTTGTAATAAAAATGATTTATCTGACTATTGGTTGTAAAGAAAAGTTTCCTGTTGTGGTTTTTGCATTATTGTTGTTTTTCAAATGCAATGAATCAGGCTTTTGTAGCTCCCTTTGTATCACTGAAATCATGGAAAACCTTTTCTGACATGAAAAGATGAGTACATACACAATGGTCTCTACATTTTCCCTGTAGACTTTGTTTCTCTAGAATTTTCTCTTCTATAAAAGAGCAGTAGCAGCCAGGCTCCTCCAGGAATGTTTGGTCAAACAGAATCTGATGCACTGATATGAAAGGCCAGGGTAGTAAATCACAGTGAGAGAAAGGTCAGCGATGGGTGGGGACTAGCAGGAGAGAACAAGAGGTATGGTTGGGTCCAACACTGAGCGGAAAGCTGGAAGTCAACACATGTGAAGATTCTACCAATTGACGATGTGCTTACGTGTGACTCAACTGAACATGTGGAACTAATGAAATCCTAACTTAAAATTAAATTATCTTAGAATTTAATGTTTCAAAGTGCTATAGATTTAAGAGTAGAAATGAAAACTGAGAGAAATGGAAGAGGTAAAGGGAAGGGGAAGCGAAGAGCAGGTGCTTTGAAGGACTGGAGCCCTAAGTGGAGCTCAGGACACCTGCCATGGAGCCAGCGACAGACCTGCCTTGGAATTCCACCAGACAGGGTATGTGTCCTTGATTTTCAGGTTGATCCCAGAGCTGGTGAGGTCATTGGAGGTGGAGCTGGCACAAGATCTGTAAGTAGACTTTGAGCTCAGTCCGGTACCAGCCCTGCTTTAGAAAAATCACCAACTGTCCTTGCTCCTTGAAGGCCCAAAACGACCCAGGGCCTGTCAGGGACAGCTCTGTGCACCAATGCACCTCAGGAAATCTTCCCATTCTGCCTCACCCCACTTACTTCTGCATGCCTCTGTGTTTCAGGAAGCCCCAAGCCTGAGAGTCTCTCCCCCTTTAAAGTGCCCCATATCCACCTCAGAAAGCAACAGACCCAGGCCAATTCCTTCTCACTGTAATTCTCATTTTCAGTGAGTTAGGCTTGGCCCAACTGAATCAGATTAAGTTGGGCTGGTTGTCCCACCTTGCTCAGCAGCACCTGCCAGGAGTGAAGAAAGGAAACTCTGATCCCAAAGAGGGCAGGTGTAAGCAGCACTACAGGTCTGGCCTCCTTCTCAAACTGCCTTCCCAGGGTATCCTGTGTGCTAACCATAATCAGCCCTCACTTGCTGTCAGAGGTCCCTGGACAGTGCTGTTACCATCTGTCCTCCTCTCTGAAGGAAACCTGAAATGCAACTCCCTTTTCCATCCTTGTGGCCTGTTGCCTCTGTGAGAAAGCAAGTGGAGTCTGCAGTGTTACTCTAATCATGGGTGCTCCACAGGGTGCTGCTCTATAACTATCTGAGAAGTGAGTGGACAGTGGCAGTGCATCCTGCCTGCCTTTCCTCCACCTTCAGTTCATATACTGAGGCACAACACCATTCTGTGTGCCTTTGTGAGTCTCCCTTTCCCCTATTTTATGTCCATGTCTACAGAGGCCAAGAAGTTAGGCACATTCACCGTAATGAGGGTGGCACATGGTCTGCTCTCCAGGGTGACTGTGTGGCCTTTATAACATGGAAGCACAAGAGACCAGTGTTTCTATCTGCTCTGGTCATTGCATCATGGTCAATCTTTCTTTTCTTCTCTTAGTGCCGCTTCACTCATTGCTTCCATTTCTACAGTTTTCCAAGAACAGGTGAGTTTGGTTTAAATTTTACATGAACATTAATTCTTTTGGATGAATTATGAAATGAATTGTGTTCCTTGTATTTGAGGCTGCAGTTTGTTTGAAGCACATAGATATGAATTGATTATGACATATGGATATTGTACCTTGAAGCTGAAGTTATTTGTCCATTTGTTCTAAAAGTTTTTCAGTGGAGCTTTAAGTTTCTTATATGAAAGTTTGTGTCCTCAGGAAACAGAGATACCTCTTAAGTCTTCCTTTCTGATTTGGTAAACTTTTGGGTTCTTATTGTTGACTAAAGTATAGCACTAGCACTTCAAGTAGTGTGTTGAAAAAGTTCAAAGCCTGGTCTTGTTCCTGATCTGAAAAGCAAATATTGCAGCTTGTCATCCTCTGGGCATGATGTCAGTGATGGGCTTCTCGTGTCTGTTCTTTGCTGTGCTGAGATTCATTCCTCCTGCACATGGTGTGTGAATCATTCTTATCATGAAAGGATGGGGAACTTTTCAATTTCTCAAAGTGATTTTTCCAAATCTCTTGAAGGGTTAGCTGTGCCTCATGCTGTGAATGTCACAAGTGACACTGAATGATTTGTGCAAGTGGAACCATTCTAGCACCACTGAGGGTGAACCCAGTGTTTATTGTGGTGTTTAAATTTTGCATGTGCTGGTGAATTTAGCTGATGAGCATTTAGTTGAATATTTTTGTGTATTTTCATTAAGAATATTGGCCATTAGAGCATTACCATTTTCTTAAGACATTATTGTCTGGCTTTGTCATCAGGGTGACTTCATCATCAAAAAGGAATTGGTGGTGGTTCCATTCCCTTGAAAGAGTTGAAAAATGATTAGTATTTATTCTTTTTCAAAATTTTATTTTGAAGTTAGTAAAATACAACAGAGCAAACAGAACAAAGCAGATCGAGACAATGCAGGGAAATTGGTACAGACCTTCACAGCAGGGTCCATGATAACAGTAATAGGCACCATAGTACATCTCATTATCTTCACAATTGGTTTCCATTCAACTAGTTATAGTGAAATCCCAACAAACACAGAACATTTTAAAACCAGTCAAAAGATAATATTGAATAGAGCAAAACAATTAATCAGAACACAGCAAAAGATTAAAGACAACATTTGTTTTCAAACACAAGATAGAAAGAAACCCCCCATATTTTCTATATTGCACGCAGTCATTTTCCCAAGAGATGCTCCGAATTCTGCCTCTCCTTGCTAACCAAGGGTGGGCAAGTGAGATGTACAATTCTCAGTCCATGCACCAGTAGGCTCATGGGAGATGCTGACTGGTTCTTCTCCTGGCTCACACCAGGGGTGCTTGCTAGGAAGGCAGGAGAATTGTTTTCTTGTTCAGCTCCCTAAGTCCCAACATGGTCAGATTCAGTATTTATTCTTTACTATACACTTCATACAAGTCAGCAGGGCATTTATCATATCCTGGCATTTGTTGTTCTTGTTAAGCAGTTATGATTGTTGACTCATTACCTGTGTTTGTTAATGCTATGTCAAATGGTGTGTATTCTTCTGAGGATGTGGGTCAGGGATGCCATAGGAGATCATGTACTGATTAAGGGTCACATCACATTTTACTTAGGGATGTAGCAATTTTCTTTTGTATCTTCAAACTTCCCCTACAATAGATATTTTTGTGAGTAATCTGTTAAGTTATTTATTCTTTATTGCACATTGTTGCAGGTACAGTTACTCCTGGAGGACATTGGGGCAGGCTAGGGCCAGGTCTCTTATTTCAGGCTTTGTACCCTTACCTGCCTGCAGTGTCTCCACCTCCTGACCTGCTGCCTGTAACACGTGTCCTCCTCTACAGCTGTGGTGAATCCACATGTGGCAGTTGAGACCTCACCTGGGTGGAAGACATTCAGTCATTGTAGGCTCTGAAACATGCTGATCTTCTCATACAGAGTTCCCCTGAGTGAGACATTGGGCCTCAGGACTGCAGGGAAGAGCTCTAGCAGCAGGGCCACAACAGCCCTCTCTAATGCAGCATGCAGTGTATGCTGTTTGCTGAGAAATTGACTGGTGGATCAGGAGTCCTGGACCTGAGCCTTTCTTTCCCATGGTACACTACTAGGTGCCGTGGTGTCCTTTACATCCGCATGGTCCATCTTCCCCTGACTTCAGATCTCCACAGAGATTTGAGCAGCCCCAGGCTTCCCATTCCAGGCTCCACCAATATGGTGAGTTTTAGTGTGAATTTTATGATCAGGAAATTCAATTTATATATGTTTAACCTGGAAATTCCACTTCTATGGCCTCATTATAAAAAATAAGATTGAGAGACACCGTGATCTCTTTTTATTCAGTTATGAGTGTGGATAGTTAGAAACCGTGAATGTACCACAGCAGAGCTGCTGAGCCAATTCTAAAATTATAGTCACAGAAAATGCTGAAAGAAGGCCATGTCCTAGACCATGTCCTGGATCCTACCTAATATGATAGAAGAGCTCATAGCCTGGCCCTCTCTAAAGCCAGCCATGAAGAGACCCAGGCCTGAATAGCAGGCGAGGACAGAAGAGAGGGGCTCCTGGAGAGCAGACCACTGAACCTGGGGGGAAGCATTTTTGGTTTTTTTCCCATTTTTCCATTCCATTGCTTTATGTAGAGTGTTCTATTCAATATTTCTTTTATTCAAATCAGTTAATATTTAATTGTGGCTAATTTCTTGAATAGGTATGTGAAAATGGGTGATTTAATTTCATTATATGTACTGAAAGTTATGCACAATACAGACACCTCAAATATCACTGTAAATATAAAATAAGGAGGCTTGGGATTCAGCAAGCCAACACATCATTCATGACTAACTTTTAAAAATTCCAACACATAAATCCATGAGGATCCTGCTGTGGAGGGTATCCCTGCCCTTCCTACCATAAAAGCCACCGTGCTGACCTGTGTCTGCTACTGCCATGGGAAAGCAAGAGTTTTTCTTCAGTGCCTATTTTTCCAGCAAGGAAGTCCTGAATCTTCCTGCTTTCAAGCAGCACAGGGAGTGTGCAGCTTGCCCAGGAGCCTAGCACTGCCTGCCTTACACCCTTTTCCCCCACCTCATCCATGCTGCAGCCCTGCAGGCAAGGGAAGGCAGAGCAGCCAGGACGCTGCAAAATCTCTGATTCCTCAGCCCCAGGGGCATCACTTCCTGGGTCCTGATCTTAGCCTCCACCAGGATTCAGGTGCTATCCTGAATTCATCTGGCTTAGTGGGCAGGGCACCCAATCTGCACCTCTGGGGATGAAGACCACGAAGACCACTGTCTTCAGTAACACTTCTACTCGGCAAATTTTGCACCTATCTTTGAGACTGAGGCAGTGGCATTGGAACAAAAAACTCATTTCTTTTTTACATTTCTTTTTGCTGTTATTTTTTTCTGGCTTCAATGTTTATTTAAGCATACACTGAGAACTGCATTTTGCCAAAAAACATTTCCTTATCTTTTCATTCCCCAGTTAAGAGAAATTTTTACAGATTTCTACTGTAGTTCCAACCCTAGGTGCTTGAATGCTGCGAATCCTCTCTCAAGGTTGGTAGAATGAGGGAAACAAAGAAGAAACTGAACTTGGGGACACTGCTGTGCCTTTCAGCATTTTGTACTGCAATCCCTGACTCATGCCTGTTTACCCATAACATATGGGCTTCAGTACCCACTGAATCTGCCACTGACAAATGAGTTTCCTATATTTACTTCAAACAACCTCATTTCCCCTCAACTTGCTAAGCACATGGTCTAAGGATTCTTACACTCAAACTCGAAAAATAATTTCCAGTAAACAAGAGACTGTTACACATCCTGAAATCATGATGATATTTTATGTAAAGACACAGTCTGATCCACACCAAGGCAATCATGAGCTGAGAGGGGCAGAGATGGCTTGTGCAGATAGAAACACCTTGAAATTATCAACCAGCAGCAAGATCAAGCAGGGAGCAGAGCTGCTGGACCCTCACATTTGGATGATGGAATCGTCTGGTGGGTTTTGCCTTGGGTTTACTGAGGTGGCTCAGTAAATCTAGGTTTCTGTAGTGCAGTGCCAAAGGGAAGTCATGTCCATGTAGCATTTATTTGGAGTTATTTTTTGCAATCGTGAAACCTGCATGCATGAGGTTTCACACATCTGCCATTGCAGACTCACCCACAGGCATTATTTCCATGACTTGTAAATGGTCAGTTTATTTACACAACATGCAGAATGCTGTTCTCAGCCTTGTTTTTCTCACACTTGTGCATTTTCAATCATTTCTTCAAAAGGAAGCTAAATGATTTAGTTTGAGCAAACTTCAAATGTGTTGCCATGCTTCTGTGTGATGTCCTTGCTGACAGACCTGAAAAAGAAGTGAGGTGGACCTGCTGGGGGTTCAGCTCCAGAGGGATACTCTGCTTAGCTGTATCTGGCAGGGATGCCCCTCACCTGACTGGCCACTCTGGCATCCAAATGCCCTTGCTTGGTGTTGTCCTTGGTGTTGGGTAGCACTGGTTTGCAATTGAGACTCTCAGCACACTGGTTAGCCCATGAAAAACCTTGCTGTGCTATGAGTTTTTCACCCCTAGACCTGCACCTCTATGGCCCTGGGGATGGTTCCCTCCAACAATCATGCACGGCATCTTCCAAACAGCTCTCCTGTGATGCTCTATGTGAATGCTAGGGAGGGTCCCAGTTACCTTCCTGTTTCAAACGGTACGGTGAAACAAACTCTTGAAAAGAAATCTTGAAAATTTGTGTAGCATTCTATGTTGGAAAAACCTTTTTTCTTAGTCTTGTGAGGTCTAAGGACAGCTCTGTATATAGCTGTGATGGGAGCTGCGGGACAGGACTCTGCTCTGCCCACCATGTTCTCTCCAGTGCTGTTCAGCTCCTGCCATAAAATGTGCTATTGGATGGGGACACAGCACATCTCAGGGATTTGTACCTGCATGAATCAACTTTGGGAGGCTGAATGTTTTCTCTACCTGTTGGCCACAGTTGGGGAGTTCCTTTCGAATTACAAGATTTTCTCACTTCTCACAAAATGGACTGGTGAGACCTCTTTTACTCTGGTAATTCAAAACCCCGGGAAGGTGAAGCACTTTCATCACCAATCACAGCACTAAACAATGAACCAGTCACAGATGCTAGGTATAGCTGCCTCTGTGACTTCATGAGGCTTTGGTGGGGACACCCTGATACAAATCATAACACCTTCTAAAGTAAATCCTCTGTAGATGCCCATGTTCTGAACTAAAAGATAATTCCTTGGCTTAGTCTAGAGTATATTTTATTAATTTACTTTTTGAGACTCTTACTGTGTAGTTCAGACTGGCCTTCAATTCACTATGTAAAGTATGCTGACCTAGAATTTGCAACAATCCTCCTGCCTCAGCTTCCTAAGTGCCAGGATTATATGCATGTACCATCACACCCAGCTATTGTTTGTTAAGCTGTATTTATTGATTTACTTGAGACTACTCAATTTAGTTACCTTTATTATACTATAGTATATAAAACTGCTAATAAATGTAATAAAATTCCAGCCCCATGTAAACAACTTAGCAACTTAGCAAGGCCCCAGTCTGTGAATAAATTGTGATAAAAGGACCAAGGCACTGGATTCAATCTTCAGCACAGCAAAATTAAATAAATCTATACATAAACAAAACTTCATATAAAATAATCTATAAATAAACTGCTTAGAAATAAATCTATAAATAAACACAATTGCTTGTTAGTAAATCTAAGTAAATAAATCTTTTGTGGGTAGCTCAGATGAGAAGTGGTTTAAAAGCAATTTTATTTCATTATAATTGACATACAATGAACTTACAGGTATAAACTACAAAATTAGATGAATCTTGGCATGGGCCAGGGATATAGCTCAGTGGCAAAGTGCTCCCTGGCAAGCACAGGGCCTTGAATTAGGTTCCTGGTACCAAAAATAAACAAAACTAAAACTAAAAACCAACAAAAAGCCCTCTAGGAATCTTGTCATACATGAACTCCTTGAAAATAGTCACCAAAGTGGTGATGTATAGGTCACCTTCACATATTCCTTATGGCTCCTTATAATTTCTTCTTTCCATCCTAAGCAATGTGTCTGATTTTTGTCTCTGGGAAACACTTTGTATTTCCTAAAGGTGACAGGTCTGAAATCACACAGGATGCAGGGTGTTTTGTTTTTGTTTTTGTTTTGGAGGGAGCTGGTAGGGTTTATTCAATCATCATAGCCATGTTAGGTTTCCTAAGTGCTGCTCCTTATCAGTGGCTGAGCCATCCCATCCCACTGTGTGGATGAACCACAGATCCTCATGTATCCATCAGCTGAGGCCCTGTGTGGTGTTTCTAGTTTTGATCTCAGAAATAAAGTTGCTGTAGTCATTCTTGTGTTTGTATAGCTGTAGCACTGATTTCCAAGGGGAAGGTACTTAGTGTGAAGTTGAATATTTCAGGTCTTGAATATTTAATTCAGAAATTGTTTAATTGTCTTTCAAGTAGTTGTTCAAAGCAGAGTAAAGATTTCTGGCTCTTCCTGTGAGTATTTTTAAACCCTGTTATTTTTAAAACTCTTGTTCATTTATTTTTCAGTTCATTTTATAAAATTTACCTAAGGAAAGTTTATTTCTATAACATAAAATTCAGCATTTTTAGACTTTGGATAGAATTTTAAAGGTGGAAAATACCCAAAATACTGTATATGTGCACATATGTAAATCACTTATAATTTTAACATCATAAAACTTCTGCTATGTGATGATTAACATCATTGTCAACTTTATGGGCTTGAGAGCTGTCCAAGAGATTAGTAAAGTGTATTTCTGGGTTCATCTGTATGGGTCATGGAGGAATGACGCTAGGTACTCCACCTGGTCTGTGGCTCCTTCCTCCCTGGCGCTGTCCGTCTATTCTGCTTCCTGGCCACCATGGACTGCTTAGAGCACTACACAAGAATTTAAATATGAGATAACACTCTGTAAGAATTACACAACAAAAACAGTGGTTCTCTAATCTGCTCCACACTGACTACCACTGTTGCTGATGTCTTGAACATGTACATTCTCTAACCTTGGGACCTCACCCAAGAAAATCTTCCTTGAGTTCCCAAAGCAAGCCAACAAGTGTTCCCACAGTGCCCATGAACAGCCCATGTAACCTTCAGCCAATTCTTCTGCATTTCCAAGGAGAACATGGCCCTTTTGTGTTCTCCCCATGACTCTGCAGATGGCCATTCTAATCCTACTTTATAAATCCTTTATGTGTGACACATACACACATACACAAATTAAATCTGACCTTCTGGTGAACCCTGACACAAATTGCCTCTAGCTACCTGTGCAACCTCCCATGAACAATTTCATGCCTCACTCATGTGAAAAATCCATTTGGCAGTGCTGTGCAAAGTATGGGTTAGTTAAGAGAGGTGTTGATATGAGGCCCACTGGGTTAAAATTCTGTCCACTCATTTGTCATTGGAAAAGGTATTAAATGTTGGTGTCTTGGCTCACACAGCTATGAAAATGAAGATAATTCCAAACTCCTACTCTTGGAAGAATTAACTTATGTAAAGCAACTCAGAGAGGCCCTAGCCTTACACCTGTAAGTGTTACATATGCTTGTTATTATGTTATATTAACATGTAAACATATTTTTAAGTTATGAAGACATCAGACGACGAATACCGAAAGCACTCATTTCTCTGTAATAAAAGAAGGGCAACAACGCAAATAACAATGGCATCTGAGCACTTGCTGTATGGTAGGAACCATGGGAAGAGCTCTGCAGGGTTTTCATTGGATCTTCACAACAGTGCCAAGAGAGGAGTATTGCCATTCATCAGAGTTTGTTTTTTTTTTTTTAATGGAAAAAAACCCCGCAATATTTCAAAGCAAAATAATAGAATAACAACAGTGGAAATTGAGGCTCCCAAAAGAGAAGCAGTGTACCTAAGGTGTCAGGCCAGGGAAGATTTGAGTCCAGACATCTATAAATTCCAAGCCTCAGGCTCAGTCCACTTCTCTGCTTCCTCTCACAGCAAGCCTGGGGCTCAGTCTCCCACAAGCTCAACCTGCAGCCACACCCAGCATCAGAGAAACCCTAACCCCCACTGCCACGCCAATCGCCTCATTCTTACCTCCTGGAGGGCTCTGCATCTCCTGGGTCCCAGCTTCTGGCCCCGCCCCTCACATCGCTTGGCCCCACCCCCTGGCCGCGAGCAAAGATTACACTCCACCTGGCCCAACCTGGGCGGGCCGCGACCAGGGAGTGTCCCTAGCCACTGGCCTCCGCATCCCACTCAGTCCCCCCCCACCCCGGCCTCGCTTCACAGTGGATGCACGGAGTGGCCATTTTGCTGCTAGCGACCCTTCTGGAGACCTGAGCACTCTTCCTTGCTTCCTCCTCCTTGGCTGTGGCTGGGCTGGGACTGGTGTCTGGGCCAGGTAGGCGGGCAGCAGCCGGTGTTGAGTGGCGGCGCGGCCCGGTGGCCCCAACTTTAGCGGCACAGCCTTGGTCGGGGATCCGGGGAGGCGGCGGGCATGGCACTGGGGCGACCTAGCCTCAGGTCTTCAGGAGTCTCTCTCCTTTCCTCCCTCCTCTCTGTCGGGGTCCAGGCCTGGTGCGTGGCCTGGGATCCTTGCGGCGCCCTCCCTCCCCCCAGGTGCTGTTGAGAGCCCAGCCATGGTGTGGCAACTGTGGCGGGGTGGCTCAGGCTTTCACATGGCCTCTGCAGTCAGTGAGCCGTGGACATTAAATAGGACGACTTTATTCCACTTGGATCTCCTCCCTGCAGAGACTGAGAGAGGACCTAGATGTTAAACTAAGACAGCAGTTATTATTCTACATGCATATGCTTTGTCTCCAGTCCATTCCATTGATAAGGGCTTTCTGCTTGTTTTAATATTGTCGTGTCTTGGGTGTTTAAGCTTTGTGAGGAGTCTCATTATAGCATGGGGCTTTGAGGGATGAGGAACTGTGATCAGCAGTTTAAATATCTAAATCCACAAAAAAAATAATTCACCCACATTGTTGAACCTGCTGCAGAATACCCATCTTGTCCGTATTTGGCTGTCTCTAACCATACTCCCCAGTTCTGCTCACATCATTTATGTATTTGCATAGTGTTGAATATTTATATTATATGCATAGGTAGAGTTTTACTTAGTTATCCTGTTACTGACCATGTACACAAGTCTAGTTTCGCTTAGAAAAACTGTATTGAGCATATATCTTTTTTTCTTGGGATAAATTCCAGACATTGGAAATAGTAAATCAAAGTTCTGTGTTCTTTCCCTGGTACTTGATATGAATTGCTTCGTAGACAAGACATGTTAACAATAGAAACCTTGCAAAATTTAGGTATTTGCCCAATTATCTGGAGAAATTTGGAGTTCAGCAAGGTGTTGAGTCATTTTCTGTACCAGCTGAGAGGCCACATAACTAACTGTTGGATTTTATTTATAACTGATGTACCATGATCATCCTTTTGTTTTGATTGACTCTATTCTGTTTTATTTCATTTGGTTTTATCCTCTTGATAATTTAAAAAAAAAAACACTTTCTTGCAAAGCATGCTGGTGCATGACTGTAATCCCAGCACATGGGAGGGTTAGACACGAGGATCACAGTGAGTTCAAGGCTAGAACTTCAGTCAGTTCAAGGCCTGAAATACTTGTTGAGTCAAGGTCAGCCTGCAGTACATAGGAATACCTTGTCTCAAAGGAAAATAAAACAAAGAAACAACAAATTTTTCTTCTTTTTTATTTTAATGTAGCACAGGTAGATATTAATAAAGTATGAGAACACTTTTATATAAATAGATTAATTTTTTTTTCATAGAAGAATAGTGGTTAATACACTGTGTTCAATGATCACAGGGATTTCTGTATGAGCTACATGGCCATGCACTTTAAAAATTTGTCGTTTTTTTTTAATTTTTGAGACAATATCTAAATAATTTACTCAGCTCTCCAAGTTGGGTTTAAACTTGTGGTACTCCTTCCTTACTTTCCATGAGAGCTGGGAGTACAGGTATAGTATATCTTCCTTTGTTAATTCACAATAATTATGAATATTTGTGGGGTAACATGTGCTTTTGATCTATGTCTCCTTTGTAGAAAGAATCAATCCAGTTAATGTGTCTACCACGTGTCTATCACCTTACTAACCTACAAATACTTTCACAGTAACTACAACTGCAAATCCCATTGTTTAGCAGTTTTGAAAACTATCCTTCTTATTAACTGTGGTCACCAGGCAGTTTAGTAATCATTGAAAATTTCTTCTCCATTGTTAATGAGACTTTATATTCTTGGATGAAGATCCTCCTTTCCTCATCTATCATGGAACTGATCATTCTTTAAAATCAACGTGCCCAAGAAAGATGTGGAGGCTCATGCTGCTTGGGGCACACTGCTCTCCAGAAAGACCAGGTGATGGTGTTCTGCAGCCCTTCAGCTTGCTCCCAATTTTTTTCCTTAACTCAATTCTGGGAATTGAATGCCGGCCCGTGCACTGAACTACAGTAAATTCTGTTTTCAAATTTCTTTTTTATTTTGAGGCAGGGTTTGTATAAGTAAGTACACTGCTGAGACACTAATCTTGGGCATAGATTCTTGGAAGTCTGTGTGTGAACACACATTGATGTCAGAGACATTTCATTTTCAAAACCAAGATCCTCCATGCACACATCCTACTCTCATCGGTGTATTACTTCGTGATCAGATTCCTTTTCCTCTTTCCTTGTGGGCCCAGAGAGACTGAGCTCAGCATCCTTGCAGCTTTCCCTGGTTTTCATGACACACTCTGATGCCTTGAACTCTCTATGTGGAGTGTAGCAAGGCTCCCAGTTTCCTCCTGCTTCAAACAGTTCAGTGAACCACAGTCTTGAACAGAAAGCTTGAAAAGTTATGTGGATCTCTGTGTGGGATAAATCTCTATTCTGAGCACTGCAAGGTCTGGGGACACCTGCGTAGAGCTTTGATGGGAGCTACTGGACAGGGCTCTTCTCTGCATACCATGTTCTTTCCAGTGATGTTCAACACTTGCCTTAAAACCTGCCATCAGATGGGGACACAGCACATGTTAGGGATGTGTGCCTGCGTGAATCAGCTTTGGGAAGCTCAGCATTTTCTACATTTGTTTACATGTGGTGATTCTCTTTTGAATTACAGGAATTTTTCATCTCTCACAGAATGGACTCATTACACCTCTTTGTCACTTCTAAAACAAACTATTTATCTGCCTGCTGCTTGTAATCAAAGATTTCTTTTTGTGGAGTCTATATTATTCTTGGTTCTGTTTTTCAATGTAAAGAATCAGATCTTTCTTTCTCCCTTGTACCACTGAAATCATGGGAAAACTTTTCCAACATGAAAAGATGAGTAGATAAACAATAGTCTTCACATTTTGTCTCTACATTTTGGTCTATCTGGGATTTCCTCTTCTATTGAAGAGCAATAGCAGCCAGTTCCTCTATGAATATTTGACCAAACCTAATCTGATGCATAAATATTAAACATCCACAGTACTAAATTAGAGGGCAAAAAAGTCAGAGTGGGTGGTGAGTAGCAAGAGAGTACAAGGATATGGAAGTTCCCAAACTGAGCAGAGTGGTGGAACTCAATGGATGTGGAAATTGTACAAATTGGTGATGTGATGATGTGCTACTGAATTGAATATGTTGAAATGCATGATATCTTAACTTTTAATAAAAATTACCTTAGAATTTGATGTTAAGAATAATTATAGACATAAGAATAAACATCAAAACTGAAAGAAATACAAGGGAAGAGGTTTCAAGGGGATGGGAAGGGAAAAGCAGGTGCTTTGCAGGACTTGCCCCTATGTAGAGTTCAAGACACCTGTCATGGCACGAGTAAAAGCACCAGCTATGGAATTCCTTAAGACAGGGTGCCTGACCTTAGTTTTCACTTTATTCCCTGAGCTGGTGAAGTAACTGGAGGTGCAGATGACCAAAGCTCTGCAATTTGGACTTGAGGTTAGTCAGGTACCAGACCTGCATCAGCACAAAGAGAACAATCACCAAATGTCCTTGCTCCTTGCAGGCCCCAGAAGTTCCCAGTGCCTGTCACAGACAACTCTGGGCACCAATCCACCCCAGCAAAGTTTCTCATTTAGCTTTGAACAACTCATTTCTGCATTCCTCAGGGTTGCAGGAGGTCACAAGACTGGCAGTCTTTCTCCTTGTCAAGTGTCCCATGGAATCCCCAGAGGCCCACAGGCCAGAGCCAAAATCTTCTGAAGACAGTGCTTAGTTTCAGTGAGCTCAGGTTTGTCCAATTCAGCTGGGACATCTTGTAGAATTCGACACCAGTCTCGTGGTACAATTGGAGAGAGCCCAGCCCAGCCTTCTCTCTTCCTTGAATGTGACAGTGCTGGTCCCAGAAGCCTTCCCCTGCTGATAGTAGTCCCTAAAAGTGCTGTGACCATCTGTCCTCCATTCTTTAGGAAAGCATGAAATCCATCTTCCCTTCCCACCCTAGTGGTGTTGTCTCTGTGAGAAAGAGAATGGTGTCTGCAGTGTTACTCTATTTGTGCTTACTCTACAGGGTTGGTGCACTGTAAATATCCATCAAGTGAGTGATCAGAGGGAGTGTGTTCTGCCTGCCATTCCTTCTTCTTCAGTTCATATAGTGATGCATCACTCCATTATATGTGCTTTCTGGGGACACCTCTTCCCCTATTGTGTGTTCACATATACAGAGGCCAGGAAGTTAGGCACATTCACAGTAATGTGGGTAGTACCTGTTCTGTTCTTTAGAGGGACTTCTGTCCTGGATAACATGGAATCACAAGAGAACAGAGGCTACATTTGCTCTGGTAATTGCATCATGGTCACAGCCTAGTAAATTGGTGGTTAAAGGCACTCACCGGCTCCTTTTATGATGTCTGTGTGAACCTGTGTCCTATGGTATCCCCCAGAGATTCCTGCTGTGGATACCTTGGAAGCCCATGGAATGACTCTCTGGTGTCCTTCACAATGAAGAGAAGAGCTTCACCCAAGTGACAGATCCATGGTAGGACGCAAGGCTTCCCCAAGGCTAAGAAAAACCAGCAGTGCTGACAGGGTCACAGCTCTGAGGAGAAAGATCTGGGTTTAGACCCAAATCCTCCTCCTGACTTCCTACTTAAACCTAGACAAGACACCATGCCTCAGGTGTTTCACAGAGTGTCCCCATGCACTATAGAGGTCATCCTGGCATCTACTTCCTAGGGACATTATCACCAGTCTGAGATGACAATTGTAATGCCTGTTAGCTGGTGTCTTGTGTACATAGTGTACAGAATTAGACATTAAATCCAGGAATGGGTGTGATGAACGTGGAATACAGTGCTGCCTGGTGGTAGAAATGACACTGACCTCCTGGACATATTCCCAGGTGGCATTGTGAGGGGGCAGAAGTTCTTCAATTCAATCATCTTTATGTTCCCTAAGCATTACAATCTCTGCTATGTAATGGTGCTATGGCCTCGAGTCAGGAACTCACATAGGCTATGCAAGCACTATGGATGGAGTTGCACCCCCAAATCTTCTGGCATTGCTTCTACACTCACACCTTGGTAAATTAGCACTCCCATGACCTGACTCCTACTCAATAGCTGACAGCTGACCTTCTGATGCAAAAAGCTGAGTAGCCCACTCCCTACATTATGGGCCTCACTTAGTGGATTATTTTTATTATTATTATTATTAGTGTTGTTATTTTGCATTAGTAGTGCTGAAATTGATCCCAGGGCCTCATGCATGGTAAGCGAGTACTCTATGCTGAGCTCTCTCCCCAGCTCCTGACTCACTGTTAAATAACTGACAATGGCAGACATCATGTGATGCAAATACTAAGGTTCATGCATTAAAATAACTGTTATACATCTTCTGTTCTTTCCCTCTTATGTTCTCTCTTATATTTTAGTATTCATTTTTCTCCCTCTCTGGAACTCTGGCTGTGGGGAAGCCACTGCTGTCTCTGAAGCTTGCAAGACGAGAGGCTGATGAGCTTTGAGTGAAAAAAGGGAAAACAGTCCAAAAATGAATTAGGCTTTTGCCTTGGGTCCTGCCTGTAAGCAAGAGACAGAGCCTGAGAGCAAATTTTACCCTAGTGCCATCTCTCCTGATCCTTCTTCACAGAGATATGATGGTAGCAGACCCAGCAAAACCTCCTGGATTCCTGATACACAGCAACTCTGAGTGAACAGAGTTTATCTCTTATATGATCTGACCTGTCTTCTATCACACGTGTTTTATCATGTTTTGTAAATGTATGTAATGAGTGGACAGAATTTGACCTCTCAGCCTTCTTTCACCAATCATAATTGTAATCATAAGATTATGTACAGTGAGATTACTGTACTGTGTTTTCCTGTGGATTTTCCTTAGTAGGTTCTCACTTCATGGTTTGCTGTGGTTTGTTTATTCATTCAAATGTTATTGGATATTCACATTGCAGTTTTCAGTTGTTGGAAACAGAGTTGAAGTGAGTATCTTATAAAATTCTCTTCATGACGTAGAGGATTGTACGCACAGAATCGTAAGATAGACAGACGAGTTAACCTGCGATTAACTGCCAAAATGTTATCTGAAGTGAATGTACCACAAGCAAGACAGAAGAAATTTACTTCGTGCACTTCCTCACCAATACCAGTGTGTTTTGAACAAAAATGAAAATCTCCTTTGTGCTCTTCAAAATATCAACAGGGTTTCTCTTGTGGGATGAATATTTGCTTACCTAATAATTGACAATGATAGGAGGCATGTAGAAACTGGAAACATGTGACTGCCAAGGGCATGTTGAAGGCCTTAGAAGTGATAGAATTGTGAGTCTGCTGGAGGACTTAGAATCACAGCTGGCTCCTGTGGAAGTCACACTGCATGACCCAGAGAGTATTGACTTCTCCTGAAGTTAAGACCCCATGACTAGGACAGTTCTTGTGAGAGTTCCCTGGTATTGCATGACAGGCCTATGACTTGACAGAAGATGTGGGTAGAGGAGCCCCTAGCCCAAGCAGAGGGACTAAGGGGACTGTTCCTCTCTACCCATAATACATGTGTACAATCTAGACAGCTTTGGAATATGGGAAAAGTCAAAAGAGCTAAAGCAAAATGTGAGTGAAACAGTCCCACCATGGATGTTATACCTAAGGGAAAATGACAAAAAGAAAAGGCAAAATGCAATCTCAAACATCTAGTCCATCAGGAGCAAGACCAACTGACATTGAAATAGAGGACTTTAAAAGTCATAAATCAGAAACTTCAAAAGATAGAAAATGAAGTAAAGAAACAAATCCATGAAGCTATAGAGGAAATCAAATTAGAAATAATGTCTCATGTAAAGAAATAACAGATGTAACAACTGTAGTAAACAAGTTTCTCAACATAGCTAGAGAATAAACAGATAAAACAAAAAATACAGGAGGACAGTAAATTGAAGCTACGAATGAACAATTTAGAAAACAAGCAGAATCTATGAAACACATGCAAAGATATATTCAAGCAACAAAAAAAAATATTGAAAGCTGCCAAAACCATTTAAATGAAGCGGAGGATAGAATTTCATAATTTGAGAACAGTATTGCAGGGAGTGATCATGAAAGTGTAGAACATATAAAAATAGCAAAGCATCATGAAATGACAATCCAGCAGCTTCAACATGATGCCAAGAGAAGCGATGCAAGACTAATAGACATCAGTGAAGATGCAGGAGTCAATGTAAATGACATAACTAAGCTATTCACATAAATAATAACAGGAAAATATCCGAACATGAGGAAAATTCGGATATACAAAAAGTGAGACAAACAAAGTGCAAAACAGTCACAACAAACATAAGTCTATGGTCAAACATATAATAATGAAGATCCCAGACATACAGTTTAAAAAGAGAATACTAAAGCTGTTAGAGAAAAGCCACAACTCACCTGTCCAGGAAATACTATGATTACTATTAAGGCAAACTTTTCAGCACAAACCTTCAGGTTAAGACAAGGTTGGAGTGAACAATTTCAAGCCCTTACAGAAAACAACTTTCAACCTAGACTGATGTACCAAGAAAAAGTGTCTTTCAAATTTAATGGAGAAACAAGATACTTCGATGACAAAGAACAACTGAAGAAATTCATGTCCACCAAACCAATCCTAGAAGGATTACTGAAAGACATGCTAGATAGAAATAAAAATTACCACAATCTCCAGAAAAACAGAAAGAAATGACCAGGCCGGGCAAGAAATTGAACAAGAGAGAAAAGCAGGAAATCAACAACAGGAATACAACATGGCAAATTCAAGCCAGTATATATCAGTGATATCCATAAAGGTAAATGGGTATAACTCACCTATAAAAAGAAAGAGGTTGACAGAATGGATCAAGAAACAGGACCCCCTAATATGCTTTATACAACAAACACATCCTACTCAAAATTCATAGATTAAAAGACAAAGGATGGAAAACAGTTTTCCATGAAACAGGAACCCAGAAAAAAGCATGGTAGCTATTGTGTTTGTAGAAAATGTTAACTTTAAACCTAAAATGTTTAAAGGAGATAAAGAAGGCAACTACATATGTGTAAGTGAGAAACTGCAAAAGGAAGAATTACATATATATATGCACCAAATACAGGAGCACCTAACTTTATAAGGCAAATACTAATGCACATGAAAAACCAAACACAAGTACATAATTGCAATAGGAGACTTTAACACCCCACTGTTAGAGATAGATCAACAAGACAAAAAGTCAGCAAAGAAATAACAGCACTGAATAATACCTGTGAGCAAATGGACTTGATGGATGTTTACAGAGTGTTCCACCCAACCACATCATAATTTATATTAGAATACACATTCTTCTTAGCTATACATGGGACCTTCTCCAATATAGATCATATATTAACTGATACAGCATGCTTAACTAAATGCAAAAGGAACAAAATTATCACATGCATAATATCAGATCATATCTCAATATAATTGGAAATCAATGGCAAAAAATGCAAAGCCTTCATATGCATGGAAATTAAATAACAACTTTCTGAATAACCAGTGTGTTATAGATGAAATTAAGGGCAAACAAAACAATACTTACAATACAATGCAAACACAGATACAACATACTGTAACCTATGGAATGCAATGAAAGCAGTCCTCAGAGGGAAATATATAACAAAAAATAGTCACATGAAGAAAATGGAATGAACACAAATAAATAACCTAATGCTACATCTCAAGTTTCTAGAAAAGAAGCAAGCCAAACCCAACACTGATAGAACAGAGGGAATTGTAAAGATTAGAGCAGAAATTAATGCAATTGAAACTAAAAAATTTTACAAAGAATTAAGGAATTAGCTGGGTTTTTTTTTTTTGAGAAAATAAACAAAATTGACAATCCCCTGGCCAGTCTTGTCAATAAAAAGAAAGAAAAAAACTAAAATCCACCCAATAATGACTGAAAAGAGGGAAATTACTACCGATTCCATGGAAATTCAAAAGATCATGAATACCTACTCTGAAAATCTCTATTCACATAGGGTGGAAAACACAGAGGAAATTTACAGATTTCTAACAACATGAAATATCAAAGCTCTATGAAGATGACAAAACAATTTTGAATAACCCAGCATCAGCTACTGAAATTGAAAACAATTTAAAAACTTACCAACAAACAAAAGGCCAGGTTCTGATGAATTCATGGCTGAATTCCATACAAAGTTTAGAGAAGACCTAACTTCAATACTCCCTAAACTCTTCAATGAAATTGAAAGAGAATCAGTTCTCCCTAACTTCATTCTTGGAAGCAAGTATCACTCTGATACAAAAATCAGAAAAAGACCCAACCAATAAGGAGCTCTAAAGGCCAATCTCACTAATGAACATTCATGCAGAGATTCTCAATAAAATACTAGGAAATACAATGCCGCAAAACAGCAAGAAGATTATACACCATGACCAAGTGGGAATAGAGGAATGGTTCAAAATATGTCAATAATTGAAGTACTCCACATCAACAGAGCCAAAACTAAAAATCACATGATCATCTCAAAAGAGGCAGAAAAAGCTGTTGATAATCTCCAAAACCTGTGCATGATGAAAAGCCTATGGAAACTTGGAATAGATGGTATCTACCTCAATCTCATAAAGACCATTGATGACAAACCTATGGCCAACGTTATGCTAAATGGACAAAAATTGAAAGCCTTCACACTAAAATCAGGAAGAAGACAAAGATGTCCACTATCACAACTCCTATTCAATATAGTTCTGCAAATATTATTCAGAGCAATGAGACAAGAGGGTGAAGTAAAACGAAAAAAATAAGAAGTTAAATTATCATTACTTGCAGACAACATGATACTCCACATAGAATACCCAAAAAATCCATTAAAAGACTACTAAAGGTAATAAACAAATTCAGAAGCATAGCTGAATGCAAAAGGAACACTCAAAAAAATCAATAGCATCCCTGTACACAAACGCCATGAGAGAGAAATTATGGAAATATCACCTTTCATAATAGCACCTAAAGTAATGAAATAGTAATCAACCTAGCCAAGAATATAAAAGAGTTATGTGCTGATAATTATACTACTCTTTAAAAAAAGGTTGAGGAGGATATTAGAAAATTGAGGGATATTCCTTGATTGTGGTTAGGAACAACCAACACTGTGAAAATGACCATACACCCAAAACTGTTACACAGATTCAATTCAATCCCAATCAAAATACCACTAACATACCTTGAAGATCGAGAGAAAATATTCCTACAACTCATCTGGAAACAGAAGAAATGTAGAACAGCAAAGGGAATTTTGGGTAACAAAGGCAAGACAGGAGGGATCTCAATTCCTAACTTAAAACTATGCTACAGAGTCACAGTAATAAAAATCAACATAGTACTGGCAGAGACCTGAGGATCAAGGAATAAATTAGAAGATGCAAACACTACCAGCCACATTACATATGACAAACAGACTCCATAATAAATGGTATTGGAAAAAATGGCTTTCCACATTTTGAACACTGAAACTACACTCATGTTTAGCACCATACACTAAACTAAAGTCCAAACAGATCAAGGATCTAAATATTAAAAAGGAAACACTAAATCAACTGGAGAACAAGGTAGGTAGAAATCTTGGGGACATTGGGGTTCGCAGGCCACAACCTACTGTTGGATTTTATTTTTAACTGATGTACCATGTTCATCCTTTTGTTTTGATTGATTCTATTCTGTTTTATTTCATTTAGTTTTATCCTCTATACAATTTTTTAAAAACCACTTTCTTGCAAGGCATGGTGGTGCATGCCTGTAATCCCAGCACACAGGAGGGTTAGACATGAGGATCACAGGGAGTTCAAGCCTAGCCTGAAATACTTGTTGAGTCAAGGTCCGCCTGCAGTACATAGCAATACCTTGTCTCAGAGGAAAATAAAACAAACAAACAACCAATTTTTCCTCTTTTTTATTTTAATGTAGCACAGGTAGATATTAATAAAGTATGAAAACACATTTATAAATAGATTAAATTTTTTCATACCAGAATAGTGGTTAATAAAATGTGTTCAATAATCCCAGGGATTCCTGTATGAGCTATATGACCATGCACTTTAAAAATTTGTTGTTTTTTGTAATTTTTGAGACAGTCTCTAAATAATTTACTCTGCTCTCCAAGTTGGGTTTAACCTTGTGGTCATCCTTCCTTTCCCTCCCAGAGTGCTTGGAGTACAGGTATAGGATACCTCCTTTGGTAATTCACAATATTTATGAATGTTTGTGGGGTAACATGTGCTTTTGATCTATCGCTCCTTTGTAGAAAGAATCAATCTAGTTAATGTGCTACCAACTTACTAACCTACAAATACTTTCACAGTTATTACAACTGCAAATCCCGTTGTTTAACAGATTTGAAAGCTATCCTTATTAACTGTAGTCACCATGCAGTTTAGTAATCATTGAAAATTTCTTCTCCATTGTTAATGAGACTTCATATTCTTGGATGAAAATCCTCCTTTCCCCATCCTTCATGGAACTGATCATTCTGTAAAATTAAAGTGCCCAAGAAAGATGTGGAGGCTCAAGCTGCTTGGGGCACACTGCTCTCCAGAAAGACCAGGTGATGGTTTTCTGCAGCCCTTCATCTTGCTCCCAACTTTTTTTTCCTTAACTCAATTCTGGGAATTGAATGCAGGCCTGTGCACTGAACTACTGTAAATTGTGTTTTTAAATTTCTTTTTTATTTTGAATCAGGGTTTGCAATAAGTAAGTACAATGCTGAGACACAATTCTTGGGCATAGATACTTACATGCCTGTATATGGACACACATTGATGTCAGAGACATTTCATTTTCAAAACCAAGATCCTCCATGCACACATCCTTCTCTCATCAGTGTATTACTTCATGATCGGATTCCTTTTCCTCCTTCCTTGTGGGCCCAGAGAGATTGAGCTCAGCATCCCCGTAGCTTTCCCTGGTTCTCATGACCCACTCTGATGCCTTGAACTCTCTATGTGGAGTGTAGCAAGGCTCCCAGTTTCCTCCTGCTTCAAACAGTTCAGTGAACCACAATCTTGAACAGAAAGCTTGAAAAGTTATGTGGATCTCTGTGTGGGATAAATCTCTATTCTGAGCACTGCAAGGTCCAGGGACACCTGTGTAGAGCTGTGATGGGAGCTACTGGACAGGGCTCTTCTCTGCAAACCATGTTCTTCCAGTGCTGTTCAGCACTTGCCTTAAAACCTGTCATCAGATGGGGACTCAGCACATATCATGGATGTGTGCCTCCATGAATCAGCTTTGGGAAGCTCAGCATTTTATACATTTGTTTACATATGGTGATTCTCTTTTGAATTACAAGAAGTATTCACCTCTCACAGATGGACTCATGACACCTCTTGACACATCTAATACAAACTATTTATCTGTCTGCTGCTTGTAAGCAAAGATTTCTTATTGTGGATTTTACATTATTCTTGTTTCTGCTTTTCAAATGTAAGGAATCAGATCTTTCTCTCTCCCTTGTATCACTGAAATCATGGGAAAGCTTTTCCAACATGGAAAGATGAGTAGATACACAATAGTCTTTACATTTTACCTGTAAATTTTGGTCTACCTGGGATTTTGTCTTCTACCGAAGAGCAATAGCAGCCAGTCTCCTCTAGGAATATTTGGCCAAACATAATCTGATGCATGAATATTAAAGACCCAGAGTACTAAATCACAGGGTGAAAAAGTCAGAGTGGGTGGGGAGTAGCAAGAGAGTACAAATTTATGGAAGGGTCCCAAACTGAGCAGAGTCCTGGAACTCAATGGATGTGGAAATTGAACAAATTAGTGATGTGATGAAGTGCTACTGAATTGAATATGTTGAAATGCACGGTATCTTAACTTTTAATTAAAATTACCTTAGAGTTTGATGTGGAGAATAATTATAGACATAGGAATAAAAATCAAAACTGAAAGAAATACAAGGGGAGGGATTTAAAGAGGATGGGAAGGGAAAAGCAGGTGCTTTGCAGGACTTGGCCCTAAGTGGAGTTCAAGACACCTGTCATGATGTGAGTAAAAGTGCCAGTTATGGAATTCCTTAAGACAGGGTGCCTGACCCTAATTTTCACTTTGATCCCAGAGCTGGTGAGGTCACTGGAGGTGCAGATGACCAAAGCTCTGCAATTGGGACTTGAAGTTAGTCAGGTACCTGCCCTGCATCAGCAGAAGGAGAACAATCACCAAGTGTCCTTGCTCCTTGCAGGCCCCAGAACTTCCCAGTGCCTGTCACAGATAACTCTGTGCACAAATCCACCCCAGCAACGTTTCTCATTGAGCTTTGACCAACTCATTTCTGCATGCCTCAGGGTTGCAGGGTGTCCCAAGACTGGTAGTCTTTCTCCTTGTCAAGTGTCCCATGCACTCCTCAGAGGCCCACAGTCCAAAGCCAAAATCTTCTGAAGGCAGTGCTCAGTTTCAGTGAGCTTAGGTTGGTCCAGTTCAGCTGGGACATCTTGTAGAATTGGATACCAGCCTCCTGCTCCAGTTGCAGAGAGCCCAGCCTAGCCTTCTCTCTGCCTTGAATGGGACAGTGCTGGTCCAAGAAGCCTTCCCCTGCTGATAGTAGTCCATAAAAGTGCTGTGACCACCTGTCCTCCATTCTTTAGGAAAGCATGAATCCATCTTCCTTTCCCACCCTCGTGGTGTTGTCTCTGTGAGAAAGAGAATGGTGTCTGCAGTGTTACTCTACTTGTGCTTACTCTACAGGGTTGGTGCACTGTAAATATCTGTGAAGTGAGTGGTCAGAGGGAGTGTGTTCTGCCTGCCATTCCTTCCTCTTCAGTTCATATAATGATGCATCATTCCATTTATGTGTGCCTTCTCTCAACACCTCTTCCCCTATTATGTATTCAGAGGCCAGGAAGTTAGGCACATTCCCAGTAATGTGGGTAGTACCTGATCTGTTCTCTAGAGGGACTTGTGTCGTGGATAACATGGAATCACAAGAGAACAGTGGCTACATTTGCTCTGGTCATTGCATCATGATGACAGCCTAGTAAATTGGTGGTTAAAGGCACTCACCATCTCCTTTTATGATGTCTGTGTGAACCTGTATCCTATGGTATCCCCCCAGAGATTCCTACTGTAGATATCTTGGAAGCCCATGGAATGACTCTCCAGTGTCCTTCAAAATAAAGAGAACAGCATCAGTCAAGTGACAGATCCATGGTAGGAGGCAAGGCTTTTCCAAGGCTAAGAAAAACCAGCAGTGCTGACAGGGTCACAGCTCTGAGGAGAAAGATCTGGATTTAGAAAGAAATCCTCCTCCTGACTTCCTATGTAAACCTAGACAAGACATCATGCCTCAGGTGTTTCACAGAGTGTCCCCATGCACTATAGAGGTCATCCTGGCATCTACTTCCTAGACATTATCACCAGTCTGAGATGACAATTGTAATGCCTGTTGGCTAGTGTTTTGTGTACATAGTGTACAGAATTAGAGGTTAAATCCAGGAATAGGTGTGATGAACTTGGAATACAGTGCTGCCTGGTGGTAGAAATGACACTGACCTCCTGGACTTATTCTCTGGTGGCATCGTAAGGGGGCGGAAGTTCTCCAATTCAATAATCTTTATGTTCCCTAAGCATCACAATTTCTTCTACGTACTGGTGCTATGGCCTCGAGTCAGGACCTCACACAGGCTATGCAAGCACTATGAATGGAGTTGCACCCTCAAAACCTCTAGAATTGCTTCTACATTCACACCTGTGTGAATTAGCACTCCCATGACCTGACTCCTACTCAATAGCTGACAGATGAACTTCTGATGCCAAAAGCTGTGTAGCCCATTCCCTACATTATGAGCCTCACTTAGTGAATTGTTTTTATTATTATTATTATTATTATTATTATTATTATTAGTGTTGTTATATTGCATTAGCAGTGCTGAAATTGAGCCCAGGGACTCATGCATGGTAAGCAAGTATTCTACACTGAGCTCTCTCCCCAGTTCCTGACTCACCCTTAAATAACTGAATATGGCAGACATCATGTGATGCAAATACAAAGGTTCACACATTAAAATAACTGTGACCCATTAAAATAACTGTGGGGAAGACACTGCTATCTCTGAAGCTTGCAAGAGGAGAGGCTGATGAGCTTTGAGTGAGAAAAGGGAAAACAGTCCAAAAGGCATCAGGCTTTTGCCTTGGGTCCTGCCTGTAAGCAAGGGACAGAGCCTGAGAGCAAATTCTGCCCTAGTGCCATCTCCCCTGAGCCTGTCTTCACAGAGATATGATGGTAGCAGGCCCAGAAAAGCCTCCTGGATTCCTGATACACATCTTACTAAAAAAAAAAAAGAAAAAAAAACTTCATAGATTAAAAGACAAAGGATGGAAAACAGCTTTCCATGAAACAGGAAACCAGAAAAAAGCAGGGTAGCTATTCTGCTTGCAGAAAATTTGAACTTTAAACCTAAAATGTTTAAAGGAGATAAAGAAGGCCACTACATACATGTAAGTGAGAAACTTAAAGAGGAAGAATTACAAATATATATGCACCAAATACAGGAGCACCCATCTATATGAGACAAATACTAATGGACATGAAAAACCAAACACAAGTATATAATTGCAATAGGAGACTTTAACACCCCACTGTTAAGGTAGATAAATGAGACAAAAAGTCTGCAAAGAAATAACAGCACTAAATAATACCTGTGAGCAAATGGACCTTATGGATGTTTACAGAGTGTTCCACCCAACAACATCATAATTTATATTAGAATACACATTCTTCTTAGCTGTACATGGGACCTTCTCCAAAATAGATCATATATTAACCGATACAGCATGCTTAACTAAATGCAAAAGGAACAAAATTATCCCATGCATAATATCAGTTCATATCTCAATAAAATTGGAAATCAATTGCAAAAAAGTGCAAAGCCTTCATATACATGGAAATTAAATAACAACTTTCTGAATAACCTGTATGTTACAGATGAAATTAAAGGGCAAAAAACAATACTTACAATACAATGAAAAAACAGATACAACATACTGTATCCTATGGGACACAATGAAAGCAGTCCTCAGAGGGAAATATATAACAATAAATGGTCACATGAAGAAAATGGAATGAACAGAAATAAATAACCTAATGTTACATCTCAAGTTTCTAGAAAAGGAGCAAGTCAAACCCAACACTGATAGAAGAGAGGAAATTGTAAAGATTAGTGCAGAAAATAATGCAATTGAAATTAAAAAACATTACAAAGAATTAAGGAATCAGCTGGGTTTTTTTTTGAGATAATAAACAAAATTGACAATCCCTTGGCAAGCTTTATTAAGAAAAAGAAAGAAAAAACTGAAATCCACCCAATAACAACAGAGAAGAGGGAAATTACTACAGATTCCATGAAAATTCAAAAGATCATGAATACCTACTCTGAAAATCTCTATTCACAAATTGTGGAAAACACAGAGGAAATGGACAGATTTCTAACAACATGAACTACCAAAGTTCAATGAAGAAGATAAAACAATTTTGAATAACCCAGCATCAGCTACTGAAATTGAAAACAATTTAAAACTTACCAACAAACAAAATCCCAGGATCTGATGGATTCATGGCTGAATTCCATACAAAGTTTAGAGAAGACCTAACTTCAATACTCCCTAAACTATTCAATGAAATTGAAAGAGAACCAGTCCTCCCTAACTTCATTCTTGGAGGCAAGTATCACTCTGATACCAAAATCAGAAAAAGACCCAACCAATAAGGAGAACTAAATGCCAGTCTCACTCATGAACATTCAGAGATTCTCAATAAAATATTAGCAAGTAGAATTCAGCAAAGCAGCAAGAAGATTATACACCATGACCAAGTGGGAATACAGGAATTGTTCAAAATATGCAAGTTAATAAATGAATTACTCCACATCAACAAAGCCAAAAATAAAAAATCACATGATCATCTCAAAAGAGGCAGAAAAAACTGTTGATAAAGTCCAAAACATGTGCATGATGAAAAGCCTATGGAAACTTGGAATAGATGGTATCTACCTCAATCTCATAAAGACCATTGATGACAAATCTATGGCCAATGTTATACTAAATGGACAAAAATTGAAAGCCTTCACACTAAAATCAGGAAGAAGACAAATATGTCCACTATCCCAACTCCTATTCAATATAGTTCTGCAAATATTATTTAGAGCATTGAGACAAGAGTGTGAAATAAAAGGAATAAAAATAAGAAAAGTTAAATTATCATTACTTCCAGATGACATGATACTCTACATAGAAGACCCCAAAAACTCCATTAAAAAACTACGAAAGGTGATAAACAAATTCAGCATTGTAGCTGGATACAAAATGAATACTCAAAAAAATCAATAGCATTCCTGTACACAAATGCCATGAGAGAGAAATTATGGAAATATCACCTTCCGTAATAGCACATAAAATAATGAAATACTTAGCAATCAACCTAGCCAAGAATATAAAAGTGTTATGTGCTGGAAATTATACTACTCTAAAAAAAGAGATTGTGGAGGATATTTTAAAATTGAGGGATATTCCTTGATTGTGGTTAGGAACAACCAACACCGTGAAAATGGCCATACTCCGAAAAGTGTTACACAGATTCAATTCAATCCCAATCAAAATACCATTAACATACCTTGCAGATATAGAGAAAATATTCCTACAACTCATCTGGAAACAGAAGAAACCTAGAAGAGCAAAGGTGATTTTGGGTAACAAAGGCAAGACAGGAGTTATCTCAATTCCTGACTTAAAATTATATACAGAGTCACAGAAACAAAAATCAACATAGTACTGGCAGAGACCTGAGGATCAATGGAATAAATTAGAAGATGCAAACACTACCACAAAGACACTCAGCAACCTTACATTTGACAAACGGGCTAAATATGTTCCCTAAAAGAAAGATAGCCTCCATAATAAATGGTGTTGGAAAAATTGGCTTTCCACATGCTGAACACTGAAAGTACATTCATGTTTATCACCATACACTAAACTAAAGTCCAAATGGATCAAGGATCTAAATATCAAAAAAGAAACACTACATCAACTGGAGAACAAGGTAGGTAGAAATCTTGGGGATATTGGGGTTGGCAGAGAATTTGTGAATAAAATGCAAACCACATAGGAAATACTTCAAAGAATCAACAACTGGGATCTCATATTATTAAAATATTTTTGCACTTCAAAAGAAATGAACAACTAAGTGAAAAGTAAACTCACAAAATGGGAAAGAATTTTAGCAAACAGCCACTCAGACATAGGACTTATATCCAGAACATATAAAGAACTGAAAAACATCAAGCCCCTAGCTTCGAAGACCATCTCCAAAAATGGGAATCAAAAATAAACACACAGTTCTCAGATGAAGATATACAAGTGGCAAATAAATATATGAAAAAATGTTCACCATTAAGACAGCATTGAGGTTTTCTCTCACTCCAGAAAGAATGGCTGCCATCAAGAAATCAACTGATAACAAACGTTGGTGATTCTGCGGGGGGAAAAAGAACATCAAGAATTACCCCTGTGTTCCTGGGGTAAATCCCACTTGGTCATGGTGTATAATCTTCTTGATGATTTGGTGGGAGTGCAGACTGGTGCAACGACTGTGGAAATCAGTATTGAGATTCCTCAAAAAACAAAGATTGGAAGTCCCATTCAATCCAGTTATTCCTTTCCTCGGTATTTTCACATAAAAATGGAAAATGTCTTGTCACAGTGATATATGTGCCCACATGTTCATAGCAACACAATATGTGATAGCTAAATCTTGAAAACAACCAAAATAGTCATCACCTGCATAGTGAATAAAAATGTATTTTTATACAATGGAATACTACTCAGATATAGAAAAGGATGGTCTTGAGTTCTTTATAGGTAAATGGAGGCAACTTGAGAATATCCTAATAAGTGAAATAAACAACACTCACTGTAGTAAATATCACATTGTGTCTATGGTGTAAAACATACTAAAAAATGACAAAGTAATATGATCCAAAAAGTATAATAGGTATTGTAAAGGAGAATGGAAACTGCTCTAAAGGATATAATGGTATGTATAGTGTATAAGATAGATGTCCATATTACTAAATTTCTGTTAATCTTTGATAAGAAGGGTTTGCACTGTAAATGTTTGAGTGTTTAGCCACTTTTTATGGTTTTTTTGTAACTCTAACAATTATTTTATGATAATATGTAATGTATCAATTAGTGATTTTAAGATGTAATTTTTGAGATCTGTATGCTACCTTCTTTATTGTTTCTTTTAATAAAAAAATTTTTTTAAAGAAATGGATGTGGAGTTCTCTGCCCTCCAGGCCTTGCAGCAAGACCTGCACATGCAGTGGAGGGAATCCTTGGGATCCACTTCACTCTGGGTGGCCATAAGCTGCACTGTGGTGGGATTAGTGGTGTTATGCTTTACATTTATTGTGGTTGTGGTTTTTGTGTGCATGAGTCCACCATATGGGTCACTTACAATAAGCATATTTTCCCTGATCTTTGAAGTGGTGGAATGTGGGAAACCACTTCACATTTTTTCAACCCCAAAGGCTTTGAGGACTGTATGGAACTGACCCAAATGAATAGCATATGCACAGCATGGACACAAGTCAATAAGCATGACTTAGCATAGACAGTCATGGATGTGCTAAGGTTTGTGACAGTATGCAAGAATGTAATGCCGAACGATGGATGATATATCCAGGCTGGATAATAAAGATGCTTGCTTACTGCTGTTGCTAATGTTGGCTCTGTGTTGTTTCTTCTCCTTTTACCCACTAAAATATCCATTCACCACCTTATCTCTGAGAAAATCTCATACCACAGACCCAGGGAACTTTAATACCCCACAAAACTAAAGCCTCTGTCCCCTGTTCTAAGGCACACATAACATCCTAAAGCCCAAATTTCTTTTGGGGTAAAGCTTTAGAAAACAGATCAAGTTTCAAGCCTGCACCTTGAAGATCAATTCCTAAGTCCTGTGACAAACATCTGCCTCACTTCCATCCCTCCTCTGTATGCACAGAGCATCAAAGTTCTAAAATGTTTTGACCTTGACCTGGAATGAAGCTCCCCAAGCAACAGATGTGCAGCCTTCAAGCAGACAATGGGTTCAGATGATTCAATCCCCAGGCTGAAGCCCAAGGACAGTGTTATCTGTTGACCCCACTGTCACACAGTGGAGTTACTTACCAGAATATCTTAGCCTCCCTTGTTTTCTGAACATATGGGGACTCACTTTTCCTGTGGTTCATAGTGTGTTAAAACCAGTCACAGTATTAATGTGTGGTAGGGAGAACCCATGCCCATCATAACCCCTACTGAAATCAGCTCCTTATGTACTCTGTAAGGCACCTGTTCTTATCATGTCACATATAAAAGTATGTTGATAAAATGTATATTGAATGACCTGCTAGCCATCTCCACCCAGCCCACTTGGCAGCAGCTCAGCCTTTGAAACTCCATTGTGCAGGCAGGGGAGGAAAGTAGAGGAACACAAGGGGCTTTCTCTGCCAAGACAGAAAATATAGAAGGACAAGAGGCACCTCCATCTGTAAGTGTTACACCCACTTCTGAGCCTGTATCCTGAGGCCAGAGAGGAGACAGCTATTTTGATCACTTTGCTAGAAATCAGGAGTCTGAGCAGAGCTACAAAGGCTGGACTTGGGAGCCCAACTGAGGGACCCTCCAGAAGATTTGCCTGCATTTTGTTTTCATTTTCTGTTCCATGACTTAGTCATCACCAGCTATTGGCAGTGTGGGTTCACGTGTCTTCCCAAGTGAGCTGCTTCTGGGGATCTTGGATAGTCAGCACACAGTAAGATCTCTATGTGTCTCTGTTAGGTTTTGCATAGAGCAAAGTATAAAAGTGCAGTTCTCATGATAGTAAGGTTGGCCCCAATATTCCCTTAGTGAGGTCTTAGTTTGAGGACAGCTGATGCTTTGATCTTCAGGTTTGCATGTGCGTGAAGGACTGAGTGCTGGCCAGGTAGAGTGTGTCCTTCCTGCATGAGGTTTTTCATCAGTTGTGCTTTTATACACACATATCAAAAGTGGATTTTTTTGCTGTGTGTTTTGCTTATAAATTATCATATTTTTATTACTACTTATTTACAGTGTGTACTGATTATGTTTTTGATAAGTCCATGGCACATGTGATGCATAGAATGGAAATAAGGCCTTACCTTGTGCACAATGGTGCAGTCCATCAACTCATGACTGTTCTCAATGTTGCGGGCATTGAGAACCTAGTTCAGGGCCAAGCCATTGCCAGCACAAAGCACTGCTTTGTCTGGATTGTCCTTTCTTTATGATCATTGCAGTGGGTATGATGCAATATTTGGAAGCTTATTCCAGCCCTAACCTTAACTCTAACCTGAACCTTAAATCTAACTAACCCTAAAAGTCACTACCAGCATTCTCTGAGCAAAGAAAACTTGATGGTATTGATGTGGGAAATGTAACATAAGTTAATTATAAGGACGTAAGATCACTGATGGCTCGGGTGGAGCAGAAGGGGAAAGTAAAAAAAAAAGCATTGTGTAAAAATTTGAAGAGCATTCTGGAATTGGACAGTGGGGAAATCCGCACAACATTGAGAATACACTAAATGCCAGCAAGCTGATTACTTTAAACTTCATTAAAATGTTAAATTTTATTTATTTTGTTCTGTCACTAACAAATCTCTGAGAAATAAGAGTAGTGATGAATACAATGATAAATAAAACTGGAAGAGAGGGGAATGGCAGGTGTGGGTCAAGAGCTGACCACAGGTAGAACTCAAGAGATGACTCCTGCTGTGGAGCACCCAGGATGTCCAGCTCTGCAGTTGATGGACAAGGGAATCCAGGTGCTGGCTCTTGCTGTGGGGCCAGAGCTGGTGAGAGAGCTGCAGGTCGAGCTGGCACAAGGTCAGGAGGTGCAACTTATGCATGGACTGAAACTGGCCCTGTAATTTCAGGAAGAGAAAATATCACCAACTGTCCATGGATTTCTTGAGGCAAACCCTTCCCACTGCCTGTCAGAGGCAGCTGTGTGCACCAGCTCAGCCCTAGCAAAGCCTCCCAGAACATCCCCACATTGACTGCTGAGGATCTCATGCTCCTGGGTCACACAGCATTTGGGCACTTTGCTGAGTTCCAAGGCATATCCCCTGCCCACAAGCCCATAAACTCTGGAGCTCAGGCCTGGGAGGTTCAGGGTGCTCTAGCTGTTCCTGAAGAAACTTAGCCTGGGGATCTACATGGAAGTACAGTTCCAATGAAGACTCAAGCACAGAAGATGTGAATCTGGGGCAGAAGGCAGCCAGCTGAGTGAGAAGCCTCATATTCCTGGGGAACTCATCTTTGGGAGGGGTGTAGGCCTTTTACCCAGTCTATACAGCATCCAGCCACATCCTCTCCCACCCAGAGTGGGGCACTTTGGGCCCAAGGAGACGTTAGAGGCTGAAAGAAATCTCTGTGAGAGGGAGACCTTGAATAGTTGTATCACACTTGTACTTTATGACATATTGTCCCCTTGCCCCTCCCCAGTGCAGTCAGCTTGGTGAAGGCAGTGACTGCTATATGCCATTTCATTGCACTCAATGGGTCAGGGCTCCTACTCCACAAATATCTGAGACGTGAGAGGTCAGTTGGTATCTGTCTTGCCTTTCTGCATTCTCTAGCTTGGGCACTTGTGCATGGTCTGTACCCACACTGAGGGAGGCCAGGGGTCCAGAAAAATGGCTTTTAGGTGAGCAATATCTGTTCTGCTGCAAATGGGGACTCTGTGGCCTCCAAAGTACATTGTAACTCAAAAGAGCAGGAGTTGCATCTTCTCTGCTTACAAGGTCAGGCCCAATACCCAGAAATGTGTCTGCATGCAGTGTGTCTTCATGTGTATTTGTAGCATAATTAAACCTATTTGCTCTTCCATGATATCTGACAGTCATGGATTCTTTGCTGTACTCAGGGTTGCCTGTGTTGAACAAACCCTGAGGCCCATATAGTGACACTACAATCTCTTTTCCAAGAATAGAAAGCTTTCCCCAAGTGTTGGTCAGTAAAGGGGGTGGAAGATCATTCATGGGAATCAGCCCAGCCTCTACTGTAGGTCTTCATGGGGCCAAGGCCACAGCTAACCACTTTGCATGGAGCCCACATTTCAGCCCCAGTGACCCTGAGTTCTCAATGCACTCAGCACCTCATCGTTCAGCATTGTAAACTGGAGTTGAATGATCAACTTGCACATGGCCAGGACCTGAATCTGCAGGTGGCCAAGTCTCGCTGGGCTGCTAAGGTAAGAACTCACCTTCTCAGCTTTGGTGCCTGCAGGGCTGAGATGTCAGCCATGGAGGAAGCGAGAGAAGAATGTCCAGAGCTGGGGCAGGTGTCCAGGAAGGCTAAGACCAGAGTCTCCTTCAGGCTGTGAGGTCCATCTGCCTGCACCTGGCTTGCTGTACAGACATCTGCCAGGCTCTCTGCTGGCTGACTTCCGATCTGTGATGAGACAGTGGGGAGACATGGAATTGGTGTCGTGCACATGACTTCTCAGAAGGGTTGGAGCTGAAGCAAAGCCCACTCTCTAAATTGTCCACAGAGGCTTGTGCTACAGGGCTCCCTGAGGAATACTACCATGCTCACATCACCTTGATAGAGGAGAGGCAGAAAAGAAGTCTATGCATTAACAAAACCTATGAGTCTTAAGACAGCCTTCAATTTTAGAGATGACAAAATGGAGGATCATTCTAGATGTCCAGATCCATTAATGAGGCCCCACAAAACGTTCCCCAGTTTCCTAATAGAATGTCCACAGGAAGGAATTAAGCTACTCTTCCATAGCCCTGGAAGGTGAGCAGCTGTGTTCACTGTTCTTTTCTTGTGCTCATTTAGCCCTGAGCCTCCTAAAAAAGGAAATGCGATGCCTGAAAAATTCCTGTAAGACAAGAGCCAGAGAAATGCACAGAGTGGACTGACATTTGAGGTGAGCACATCTGTGGTAAGTTGATGATGTTTAAGAGCGGGAGATAAGATGGAGACGAAGCCAGCTAATGGTCCATGGACACCAGGCCTAGGGCTGAATATGAGATACAACGGCAGAAAGCAATCATGCCAAGAAATGAAGTGACTTTGTGTTTATGTCCCAGTTCCCCTTCTCCACCAATGTGTGTACAATGACCTTGCCTGTGACAAGGTAGATGCTGAGTAGAGAGCATATGGTATTTGAGCTCTTGGAGTCTAGATTCCTTGAGAGCAGGACCACAGGCACAGTGCTTAAACAGTTAATCTGACCCTAAATTCCCCTCAATATTCTATTGGCTGCTCTTCAATCCCTTCTTCTGACACACCCTGCACCAGAGCAGATATCTATTGTTATTCTGAGTACCATGTCTGAAGCAGGGACATGTCACACAGGGCCCAGGGGCCAGCTCCATGCCCATGTCCTGTGTACAGCTCTGTTGGGCCAGAGCCCAGAAGCCTGGAGAAAGCCTGAGGCTCTGAGAAACCACAGGATTTACTTTGTTAAACAACATAAACTTATGTTCCTCAAAGACAAAAAGCACTATCACAGACTTCTACCCAGGAGGACAGGAGATGACTCTGGAGGCTGTGGATGAACATGGCCACTGCCATTCTCCTCCTGCCAGCCCTGTCCTAGATGGAAATGTGGACATGACAGTGGCCCTGGCTCAGTTTCCCTGTCCCTGCCCAGGAGCGTATGCCCTCAGTGCCTGTCCTCAGATGCCCTCACACTGATGACCTAGGGAGGGAATTGCTTATGCAGACTTACAGTGGTGGCCAGGCCTAAATAGCCTTGTCCTAGAGTCTGTGTCTCTGAGTGGCTGGTGGCAGAGCCTAGGGTCATCTGACCTAGGCTACCTCTTCTGTCTGGGTCCCTGGGGACTGTGCCTGGTGAATCCTATCCTGTGCTGCCTTTGATGCTTGGGCACTTCCCGGTGAGCACCCTGAAGTATCTTGGCTGAATGAATCATCCTCTCACTTGTTCCCAGGTAGTTTTCCTATGGCGGGTCCTGAGGCTGGGGTTTTGAGGCCTGGAAAAGCAGCCTAACATATTGACTGATCACTCTCTCTAGCCAAGTGCCTGTGAATGCCAACTATCACCAGACCAAAGTGCTTGGTGACCAGATTCTTCAGAGTTCTGTTTACGTCTGTTGCCAAGCAAATGAGGTCATACACTAGAGTCCATAGCTGGGCTGCCACCTCTAATGCCCAATTTATTTTTATAAATCTGTTCTCCTTAGAAACAGCAGGTGAAAAACTGGAAAACTGAGTGTGGTTTTACACTTTCCTACACTTTGAAAATTTAAATACAGCAAACATGTAGCTGCTTCAGATGTGGCATGCATGATGCCAAGCACACAATTCAATCCAAAGGGTCCCTTGTCTCTGAAGATGAGGTGTTTAGTGTCTTCACTTAGAGATATGTCACATTTTCATGTGACTTCCTTTCCTGGGCATATGGTTGTTTCATTTCAATTCCATTAGGGAGCATGGAGATGTTCCCAGATTGCCCATAATATTTTTCCTTTGAAGGATGTGAATGTTTCATGTTAAAACTTCCACATGTCTGGGGGAGGAGGATTCCTAGCAAGTCTTGCACTCACATGCCTATGAATGATTACTTATGAGTCCTTGGATGTTTACTTCAGCCACACACTGTAGTGCTCCATACTCTGACAGCCTGTGAGGGGGGACAGCAGGTGGTGAGAGCAAGGGAAGGCTTTGCAAGGCCATGAAACTCATTGCCCCATGTGGATGAAGGACACATTCGTGTCACTCCTGGGGAACTTGTCTCCTAGCAGCTGCTATCACTTCCTGTCTTCACATCCCAAACAGACTATGAGCTTTGTGTCTCTCTTGGGTAGTTTGCCTTGCCTGTAAGTGATGGTGCTGAGCCTGTTTAGTGGCAATGCTCTTTTCTTGGTATATTTCAAGCAGTGTCTCCATGCTGGGCTCCTCCTGTGCTGTCACCACCTGCTATTATGGGGCTGAACCAAACAACTGCGACTTGTTCATGCATATGTCACCTATGTCCTGATGGGGATTTGTTCTGTTTATGGCTTGATTCTTGAAAGCAGGGTACCACAGCCATTTTTATTCATGTTCTTGTGTGTATATACACTTTTATTTCAAAGAAAAGTGCTTGAATGTGAAATTACTGGATCATATTTCTATTGTATGGCTAACTTAGAAATTCTTAAACTATCTTTGGAAGCAGCTAATTCAAGCAGAGTTAAGTGGTTGGTTTTTGTTTTGTTTTGTTTTATTATGCTGTACTATGCCATGGTATGTTATGTTCCACTATGTTATGTGTTGGTTACAATTTTGAAACTCCTTCAGCATGTTTTCAGTGCCTTCTGATTTGATTTTGAATAATCAACCTGAGAAAATATAAGAATATAACATAATCTGACTAATTTTGCTTTGGAGAAAATTTAAAAAGGAAAACCCAGTCAGGGATGTTGGTGCACCCCTATCATTCCAGTACTTAGAAGGTTGAGGCAGGGGATTGTAGTGAGTTTGAGGTCATCCTGGGCTACAAGGTAAGATGAAGACCAGCCTGAACTGCATAGCAAAACCCTTTCTAAGAACAAAATGAAAGAAAGAAACAAAGAAAGAAAGAAAGAAAGAAAGACAAAATAATATAAAAATGAAAAGTCAAAAGTCACCTGTCAACTGAGAAATCAAATCTTTGTGAGGTTTTCTTGAATATGTGTTTTAGTCAACACAACTAGCATCAGATTTACCATCATGTAGGCATTGATGTTCTGCCTGGTGTTTGTGTTGTTTTAATTTTTTAAAGTTTTTACTGAAGTGAGTGCAGATATGCTACTGAATATACCCTCTTAGGATATGAGTAGCTCAGTATGAAGAGAATTTGATCATTCTTATTTTTTCTGTCCTAAATTTATATTTTGAACAAGAATTTGATCAAGGTATTACTACATTTTTTGAAATAATAAGCATCTTATAAAGATACTCTTTTTGAGTGTATAAAATGGTAAAACTTAGTATAGATTAATAGTAGTTAACGTACCTTGCACTGGGATTTCTGGAATTTCTAAATGATGGATATTTTCATATATTTGTAAAATTATTTACAAATTTTAACACACGGTCTCACTAATTTTCTAAGTTTCCAAGGCTAGGCTTAAATTTTTCCTCATTCTTTCGCACCCTCCCAGAGTGCTGGGATTACAGGTGTACATTATCCTTCATTGGCAATTGATAGCAATGTTGTGTATTCATGGAATAAAATATTCAGCTTCAGTTTTAGACACTTTGCAGAAAGGGTCGATCTACTTAAGCTATCTGATACCTTTCTGGCCTGCAGTTTCTTTCACAGAATAAGACTGAAAATCCTATTAACAGTGTTTTAGATTCTCTGCTTTTTAACTGTGGTCAGCATGTGCTTCAGAGCATCACTCTAATTGCCTTCTGCACTGGGACTGAGGTTTGGTGTCCTTGAGGCACATTCTCTTTTTATTTGATCCCTCCTGTAATTTGATTATTGTTTGAATTCAGACCCCCAGAAAGGTGTGAAAGTTAAAGCTACTTGGGGCACACTGCCCTCTAGAAGGCCAGGCCAGTGTAAAACATTATTTTACCTGCAGTCCTGCTTTCCAAGGGTTTGTTTTGGTTTTTTGATAACGATTTTTGTTTCTAATTTTTGCTCTGTTCCACAGTGTGTCTGTCCCTGATGTCTGTGCGTCAGTGACATCAAAGGAAACCACACATACATTAAGGGTCATATTTCATTTTACTTAGGGATGCAGCCATTTTCTTTGGTATCCTCAAACTAATGTTGCAGTGTATATTCTTGTGAGTAAATACTTTCAGTTATTTAGTCTTTTAAGCAAAATATTCTCATCATTCTGCTTCTACTGAAGGAAACTGTAGCAGTCATGAGCCCGTCTCTTATTTCAAGCTCCATACCTTGACCAGCCTGCAGTGTCCCCATTTTCTGAACTGCTCCACAGCTGTGGTGAGTCCACATGTGGCAGTTGAGATCTGCACCTGAGTGGAAGACATTCAGTCAAGGTGGGCTCTGTAACAGGATGACCTTCTTGAACAAAGGTCCCCTGAGGGAAATGGGGGGCCTCAGGCCTGCAGGGAGGAGCTCTGGCAGCAGGGCCATTCCAGCCATCTCCTTTCCAGCCTGCAAGCTCTGCTGCTTTGCTGAGAAGCTCACTCATGGATCAGCAGGTATGAATCTGGTTCTTTCTTGCCATGGTTCCTGCTAGGTGTCATGGTGTCAAGCACCTCTTCCTGGTCCATCTTCCCCACCTTCAGATCTCAACAGACATCTGCACAGCTTTGGGCTTCCTCTTCCAGGCTGTCATCTATGTAGAAAGTTTAGGTGTGAAATCTGTGACTATGAAACTCAACCTGTATACATTTAACCTGGAAATTCAGCATCTAAAGCTTCATTATAAAGAATGAGGCTGACAACACCCATATTCTCTTCTTACTCAGCTTAGCTGTGAATAGTTAGAGACCACTGAATGTACCACAGCGGAGCTGCTGCATCAATTATAAAATTACAGCCAATGAAAATGCGGCAAGAAGGCCATGTCTCAGGCCATGTCCCCGGGGTTACCTGAGATGACAGAGCTTATGGCCTGGCTCTCTCTCTACCCAGCAGTGAAGACACAGGGACCCATGCAGCAGGTAAGGACAGGAGAGAGGGGCTCATCGATGGCAGACCATGATCCTGGGGGTATGCCTATTTCTTTTTTGTCCATTTTCGTATACCATTGAATTAATTATAGTGTTCTTTTCAATATTACTTCTGTTCAGTTTAGATAACAACAAATAGTGGCTAATTTCTTGAGTAGGTAAGTGAAAATGGATGATTATTTACATTATATATAATGAAATTCACAGTACATAGTTCGAATATCTATATATATGGGTGTGTGTGTGTCTGTGTGTAAAGGAGTCTTGATATGCAGAAAGGCAGCACTCTGTTTATCACTATCTCTAACACATGAGGTCATGCAGAGTCCTTCCATGGTGCAGTGGTGCTAGAAGCCACCCTAGAAGCCACCGTGTGCATCTGTGCCTGCTACTGCCAGAGGACAGCAAGAGATTTGGTTCAGTGTTTGTTTTTCCAGCAAGGAAGTCCTGAATCATCTTGGGACCAGGCAGCTCAGGGAGTGAGCAGCATGCAGAGGAGCCCAGCACTGCCTGCCTTATACCCCTTTCCCCCACTGTATCCATGCTACAGCCCTGCCAGGGTGCAGCCAAGACTCTGCCTCCTCAGGCCCAGGGTCCTCAGTTCCTGAGTCCTGGCCTCAGCCTCCACCAGGCTTCAGGTGCTGCCATGTGTTCAGCTGGCATAGTGGGTGGGGCACACTCTCAGCCCCACATACACAAAGATCACTGACCACACTGACCCTTCCAGTCTGCAAATTTTGACTGAGGCTTTGGCATTGGAACAATACACAAAATTGTTATTACCTTTTCTTTTTGTTCTTTTTTTAGTGGTTTCTTTGTTTATTTAAACCTATATTTAGAATTGCATTTTGCAAAAAACCCTTTATTTCTTTTCATGCCCCACTTAACAGAAGCTCTTACAAATTTCTACTGCACTTCAAACCCATGTGCTTGAATGCTCAGAATCCACTCTGCAGCTTTGTAGCATGGTGGAAACAAAGCAGAAGCTGCACTAGGGGATATTTCTTTTCCTTGTAGCACCTTGAAAAGAAAACCTTGACTCACATGTTTTTACCTCCCAATATAGACTGACGTACCAACTGAATCTGCCACTGACAAAATGAGTTTCCTGTATTTATTTCAAACACTCTCACTTCCCCTCAACTGAATAAGCACATTTTCTAAGATTTCTTATGGCCAAACTTGAAAAATAAGTTCCAGTAGATAAGAGGCTGCTACACATCCTGAAATCATGATGGGATTTTATGTAAACAGATAGTCCAGCCCACACCCTGGCAGTCATGAGCTGAGAGAGGGGCAGATGGCTTGTGCAGATAGAAACACCTAGAAATAGTCAACCAGCAGCTGCAACAAGCAGGGAGCAGAGCTGCTGAGCCTTCACTCCTGGGTGATGGAATGGTGTGGTAGATTTTGCCCTTGCTTTACTGATGTGGCTTGGTAAATCCAGGTTGTTGCAGGGATTATTCTTCCAAAGGAAAATCATGTACATCTATCATTTATTTGCCATTTTCCTTTGTATTTATGGAATCTGTATGCATGAGATTTTATGCCTCTGCCATTGCAGACCCATTGATGGGCATTATTCCCATGTCTTGTCAAGGGCTAGTTTATTTACACAACATGCAGAGCACTTTTCTCAGCCTTGTTTCTCCAGACCTGTGCATTTTCAATCATTTCTTCAAAGGAAGCTAAACAATTTAGTTTGCGAAAACTTCAACTGTGTTGCTGTGCTTCTGTGTGACTTCCTTGCTGCCAGACCTGAAAAAGGCAGTGAGTTGGACCTGCTGGAGGGTTATCTTTGCATAGCTGTGCCAGGAAGGGCTGCTCATTAGTTGACTGGTCACCCTGACATCCAAATGTCCTTTCCCCAAGCTGGTCTTGGATTTGGGAGGCATTGGATTGCAGTAGAGACTCCCTGTGCACTGGCTGGCTCTGGGAAAGCCTTGTGCTGCCATGAGGCTGTCAGTTCCTAGACCTTCACCTCTGTGGCCCTGGGGCCAGTTAGTTCCAGCAACCATGCACAGCATCCTCCAGGTAGCTCTCCTGTGCACCCTCTATGTAGAGGCTAGGGAGGGTCCCATTTCCTTTCTGCTTCAAACAGTACTGTGAATCAAACTCTTGAACAGAAATCTTGAAAAGTTGTGAAAGTTTCACTCTGGGAGAAATCTCTGTTCTTTGCCCTGCATGCTCCAGGGACACCAGTGTATAGCTCTGATAGGAGCTGCGTGTCAAGGTTCTGCTCTGCACCCCATAATTTCATGTGTGCTGTTCAGCATCTGCCTTAGAATCTGCCATTGAATGGGGACAGAGCACAACTCAGGGATCTGTCCCCTGCGTGCTTCTGCTTTGGGAGGCTCAACATTTTCTGTACTTGTTGGCCATGTGTGGTGATTGCCTTTGAGTTACAATAATTTGTCACATCTCTCACAAAGTGGACTCTTGAGACATCTGTCACACCTGTAAAAACAATCATCTATCTAACTATTGGTTGTACGGAAAGGTTTCCTGCTGTGGTCTCTACATTAGTCTTGTTTCTGTTTTTCTTTTTTTTTTTTCAATTTTATTAAAAAGGAAAAAGAGAAAAAATGAAACAAAACAAAGCAGTGTAAGGGTACAAGCAATACAGAACTACAAAAAAAAGTAAGAAATCATCAGTTAATAGATTACATATTATCATCTTAGAAATAGTTGCTCAAATCACAGTATCAAAGCATACAAAGTGGACATTCAAACAGTGAGACTGCAAACAGTTGTGTTCAAAGATCCAGCCAAAAACATTAATATGGTCAGCTATTTAACACCCCTAAACACTCTTGCTGTTGTATCCTTTAGAGCTCTTTTTTCCCTCTCTTTTTTTACAATGAAATTTACACATTTTGGGTTTTATTACTCCTTAGTTCTTATTACGTTTTGGGGGGGGAGAGTATAAAGTCAAATATGGCAAAACAAAGCTGTCAGTCAAAACCAAGGATAGACATAGCACATGATGTAAAACAGAGTACAAGGTTATCAACAATGTCTCTTGTTTCCTTAAAAAGAATTGTCTATCTTTTTAGATATTATAAAGTTGAACAAAACAGTAGAGCAATACCAATAAAACTTAAGCATTGTAAACATTACAGGACTTCCAAAGGAGACAATAGTCAAACCAGAATGGGCATCTTAGTGAATCATATTGCCTTCAAAGTAGTTGCCTATACCCTCAAACTTGATACTATCATACAGAAAGGAACAGAGTCTAATCAGTCAAAACAAGACAGTGGGAGTATTACAAGACTTCAAAACAAGTTAATAGGAAGTCAAAAATGTTACTATTATATATCCTGCTAATTTTTTAAATTTTCCCCTTAATTAAAAAAAACAAAAAATAACTAAATAATTTTTTAATGAATAAGGGAGAGATTTAGATAAAACAGGACATAACAATATAACGATACAAGTCAAAGCATGACTGTTTCAGCAACCTAGTGCTTCACCACCAAATAACCCGACTTAATAGTAGTTACCATAGTGTCTGTATTTTTCCTTGAAATATTTGAATAAAATATCATATACTATAGCTTCAAATATTTCCATATCAAGAGGCCCAGAATAAAGCTTTCCAATTAATAAGTGAAAACTTTATAAGGCTTCAAGGCCACATAATGGGGAATCATGATTACCATATTTTTTTATATATTTGAATCATTACTTACATTAGGGAAACAATTCAGTATTCACACACACGAGACTGATTTATTTCACTTATGAGTATGGTAACTCGACAGATGTGAATATTGTACAATTTGGTGATGCGCTTATGATAAGGCTACTGAGTTGAACATGTTGAAACTAATAAAATCTTAACTGTTAATTTAAATTAACTTAGAATGTAATGTCTAGAAGAATTACATAAGAGTAGAAATGCAAACTGAAAGAAATACAAGGGGTACAAGGGGAGGGAAGGGAAAGGCAATACTTTGCAGGACTTGGCACTATGCAGAGCTCAGGATGTCTACCATGGTGCCAGCAACAGCCCCAGCTCTGAAATTCATGAAGTTCTAGTACTGAACTGGGCATAGCTTTCACATTGATTCCAGAGCTGGTGAGGTCACTGGAGGTGGAGCTCGCAAAAGCTCAGGAAGTAGCACTTGAACTCAGTCAGGTACTAGCCCTGCCTCAGAGGAGGGAGAAAAATCACCAACTGTCCTTGATCCTTGCAGGTGCCAAAGCCTCCCAAGGCCTCTTGAAGACAATTCTGTGCACAAATCCACCCCAGCAAAGCTTCCTGTTCTGCCTTGCCCCAGTCACTTGTACATGCCTCATTGTTGCAGAAGGCCCCAAGTTTGAGAGTCTTTCTCCATGTAAAGTTACACACGCCCTCCCCAGAGAATAATAGAACAAGGCCAAACCTTGCTCACTGTAGTTCTCATCTTCAGTGAGCTCAGGTTGTCCCAAAAGACCCAGGTTAGTTTGGACTGGGTGTCCCAACTTGGTAAGCAGCACCTTCCAGGAGTCAGTAAAGAAGCACTGGTCCTAGGGAGGACAATTGTAAGCAGCAGTACAGGTCCGGCCTCCCTCCCAAACTGCCCTCCCAAGGCATCCTGTGGAGTTGGACACCAGCCTCTTGCTCCAGCTACAGAGAGCCCAGCTCCAGCCATCACTGTGCCCTGAATGTGGCAATGCTGACCCAGGCAGCCCTCACATGCTAGTGGAAGCCCCTGGACAGTGCTGTGACCACCTGTCCTCCATTCTTCAGGAAGCCTGAAATGCATCTCCCTTTCCCGACCTCATGGCATGTTGCCTCTGTGAGAAAGAGAGTGGTGTATTCAGTGTTACTCTACTCATGGGTACTCTACAGGGTGCTGCTCTCTAACTATCTGAGAACTGCAGATGCAGTGTGTCCTGCCTGCATTTTGTTCATCTTCGGTTCATATAGTGATGCATCACTCCATTCTGTGTGGCTTCCCATGACATCCCTCCTCTATTTTGTGTCCTCATGTACAGAGGCCAGGAACATAGTCTATAATATTGGTAGTATGTGGTCCAAGTTGATTGTGTGCCTGGACAAAATGAAAGCACAGGAGAGCAATGGTTGCATCTTCTCTTGGCATTACATCATGTTCAGTGCCTGGTACACTTATGATTTAAAGCACCCTCTAGCTCCTTCCATGATGTGTGTGTGGACCTGAGTCCTCTGGTATCCCCTAGAGATTACTGCTCTGCATACCATAGAAGGCCATGAAATGACTCTCTGGTGTCCTTCACAGTGAAGAGAACAGCTTCACGGAGGCAAGGGTTCCTTGGTAGGAGGCAAAGGTTCTGCATAGGAAAGGAAAAACAGCAATGTAGCCAGCATGCCATTTCTGAGGGAAAAGACCTGCATTTAGACCCAAGTGCTCCTTCTGACTTCCTGTGTAAATCTAGGTAAAACATCATGCACTATAGAGGTCATAGTGTCATCTGCTTCCTATGGACATCATCAGAGGTGTGAGATGACATTTGTGGAAATTGGCAGCTGGTATCGCAGGTACATAATGTATAGAAATAGAGGAGAAATCTGGGAAGGCCTGAGATGGAGGTGAATACAGTGCATGCTGGGCTGGTTCCTCCTGCCTGGACGTGGAAATGACACTCACCTCTGGACATGTTTCCCTGGTGGCATCGTGAGGAGACAGAAGTTCATCAGTTGGGCCGTCCTTATGTTCCCTAAGCAGTGCAATTGCCTCTATGTATTGGTATTTTAGCCTCAAGTGCAGAAAGTTATTGACATCTCATAGAGTGACCCCTGGGTACAGCCTGGAGAGAGATAGCAATCAACCATGTTCTAAAGGTGGTCAGCCAGACTATAGCAGTAGATTTGGAGTTGGTTTTTAAAAAATGCCTATTGAAATCAGTTGAGGTTTGAGTCTCTGTAATCCCCATGCTCTACCAGACTAGGGCAAGAGGGTCACATATTTGAACCCAGACTAAACAACTTAGCTGCACAGTGAGACTCGGTGTCAAATTTAAATTTCAAAAACTAAAAGGGGCTGGAAATGTCACTCTGTGGGAAGGCCCTCAGTTCAACCCTCCTATATAAATACAAAACATATTACCTTGTGAAGAAGCTCAATCAAGAGGATTCTACAACTTCCTTCGGGCAATATGGAACAAAATTCCCCTAGGACCCTTAAGCCATGATTGTCCAAAATGGTCTGAGATTCAGTAATTTGTAAGAGAAAGTGAGTCAAGTTGTAGGAAATGTTCATCCATCTTCAAGAAGCAGAGGTGAGGCCATGTCATGTTGTTGTGCTGTCTGCTGAGATGTCATGGGGAAGCAGTGTCCCCATGGGAACACCACAGCTTGTAGAGCTGCATTTGCCAGAGGTCACCATGAAGCTCTGTGCCTGGACACTGTATATGCAGACACATGGACAGTAACTGGTCCTACCCAAGGTTCTATGATCGTGACTGAAAAATTCCACTGCTAAGAATCTAACACACAAAATGAGATTTACAAAGGTGGTTGCTTCCTATGGGATAGAGCTTGACAGGACTCTGTCTCCACATCCTAGATGAAATCTGTGAGGAGCTGTTCCCTGAGACACACTCCCCACCCAACAGTTAAAACACTCAGGCTGACCCTAAAATGAGACTGAAAGAGTAGTACCTAGGAGGGAGGCCACTGTTCCTGAATGGAACAACAGCCACTATGTCCTATATTATTCACTCATATTGCATTGTATATTTAACCATAATATGTATTTCTTCTCACAAAAAAGCAACATTAAAAAGTCACATCCAGCACCCTCTGGCTGAAGAGAAACTTGATGGCGTTGATGTGGAAAATGTAGCAGAGGTAAATTATGAGGACATAAGATGAGTGGTGACTGGGATGGAGCAGGATGGTGAAAAGAATAAAACACATTTCTGTACAAAACTGAGGAAAATATTCTGGAAGTGGACAGTGATGAAATTTGCAAAACATTGAGAATACACAGAATGCTACCTGGTTGATTATTTTAAACATGACTGAAATCTTAAACTTTATTTATATTAGTCCCATCACTGCCATACCTCTGGGAAATAAGGGTAGCAATGAATACACTGATAAGTAAATCTGTAAGAGAGGGGAATGGCAGGTGTGGGCCAAGGGTTCCCTGCAGATAGAACTGAAGAGATGACTTCTGCTGGGGAGCCACCAGGAGGTCCAGCTCTGCAGCTGGTGGAGGACTTAATCCAGGTGCTGGCTCTTGCTCTGGGGCCAGAGCTGGTGAGGGAGCTGCAGGTAGAGCTGGCACCAGTTCTGTGGGTGCAATTCAGCATGCACCGGAATTGCCTCTGCAGTTGCAAGAGGAGAAAACATCACTGACATTCCAGGGACCTCTCAGGAACAAACCTTGCCACTGCCTCTCAGAGGCAGCTGTGTGCATGAACACAGCCCCAGTAAAGCCTCCCAGTCTGCATCCCTAAAATGACTGCTGACGGGCTCGTGTTCCTGGGTCTCTCATCATCTGGACACATTGCTAAGTTCCCTAGCACATTCCCTACCCTAAAGGCCACAGCCAACATCCCAGGGCTCCTTACCCTGTGACTTAGACTCCAGGGTCGTAGGAGGCTCCAGGTGGTCCTTGAGAAGCTTGGCCTGGGGAACCACCTTGGAGTTCAGCTCCAGTGAGGAGTCAAGGACAGGAGATGTGGACCTGGGGCAAACAGGGAGGGAGCAGAGTGAGAGGTCTTGCCTCTCTTCACACACTACCTACATAAGTAACCTTAGGGAGGGCACCTGGACCTCTAGCCCAGCAAGTGAAGGATCCACTCCCACTGTCTCCCAACTACAGTGTGGCACTGTGGGCCTTGGGAGCCCTGAGAGGCTGACAGAATGCTCCATAGGAGGCAGTATTTGCTTAGTGGTATGACACCACTCCCTTCCTCAGGGAAGCCTGACACAGTGTCTCCCTGTCCTTTCCCACTGCATGTCAGCTCAGCAAAGGCAAAGACTGATATCTGCCATGTTTTTGCACTCAAGGGTTCAGGGCTGCTGCTACATGAATGTCTGAGAAGTGAGGCGTCATCAGTGTCTGTACTGCTTTTCTGCAGTGTCTAGGTCAGGCAAACATCTCTTGCCTAGTTCTCTTTGCCTCTGTACAACTCCTCCGTCATGGTCTGTACCCACATCTAGGGAGGCCTGGGACTCAGAAAAACTGCTTTGAGGTGAACAATGTCTGTTCTACTGCCAGTGCTGACTTTGTGACCTCCAAAGAACATCAAAACTCAAAAGGGCAGTGTTTGTACCTGTTCTGCTTACAGGACCATGGACAATACCTGGAAAACTGTTCACACAGGGTGTATTAATGTGTATTTGTGGCTTGATGACATCGGCCCACTTTCCAATGATACTTGTGGGCCATGGACACTTTGCCATCCCCAAGAATTCCTGTCCTGAGCACACCCTGATCTCCAATCTTCTTTCCAATGAATAGAACAGCTTTCTGCAAGTGTGGGTCAGTGTGAAGGGGGTGAAAGGTCATCCCTGGGAATCAGCATAGCCTCTGGGCTTCATGGGGCTAAGGCCACAGCTGTCCCCTTGCCAAGGAGCCACCATTTCCTCCTCAGTTACCCTGCACTCTGCATTCACTCAGCACCCCTCTTTCAGTGTTGTAAACTGAGGCTCAGCTGCTTGCTCATGGCCACGACTTGAATGCACAGGTGGCCAAGTTCCAAAGGGCTGCTCAGGTAAGAACTTACCTTCCCAGTATCTGAACTTTTCCTGGACTCAGTGTCTGTGAGTGGCTGGTGGTTGAGCCTAGGGATACCTGTCCTGGGCTCCCTCTTGTCTCTGGGAGCCTCTGGCCTGGGGCTGGTGAGTCCTGGCCTGATCTGCCAATGATGGTTGGGTGTTTCCAGGTGAGCTTTCTGAAGCATCTGGGACAAGCGCGCCATCTTCTCATACGTTCATAAGTCATGTCCAAATTTTCCTTATGCCTCCTTACAATTGCTTCCTTCTATCCTAAGCAATGCACCTGCTTTTTGTCTCTGGGAATCACTTTGTATTTTCTAGAGGTGACAGGTCTGTGACCACCCACTATACAGAATGTTTTTGTTTTTGTTCGGGGGGGAGGTAATAGAGTTTTTTCAATCCTCATAACCATGTGAGGTTTCTCATGTGCTGCTCCCTGTCAGTGGCCGAGCCATCACATCCCACTGTGTGAATGAACCAGAAATCCTCATGCGTCCATCAGCTGAGGCCTTGTGTATTGTTTCCAGTTTTAGTCTTAAAAATAAGTTTGCTGCAGTCATTCTTGTGTTTGTATAGCTGTAGCACTCATTTCCCTGGGGAAGATACTTAGTGTGAAGTTGCATATTTTGTGCCTTGAATGTTTAACTGTCTTTCAGAGTAGTTCTTCACAACAGAATTAAGATTTCTGGCTCTTCCTGTGAGTATTTTTAAACCCTGCTCTTATGTTTTTCAGTCTTTTGGGGTTGATTTTATAAAATTTACCTAAGGAAAGGTTATTTCTATTACCCAAAATTCACCATTTTTTGACATTGGTTAGAATTTTAAAGGTGGAAATAACTCAAAATACTCTATATATGCATATATGTAAATCACATATAATTTTAATATCACAAAATTTCTGCTATGTGATGATTAATATTCATGGTCACGTTCATGGGCTTGAGAGCTGTCCAAGGGATTAGTAAAGTGTACTTCTGAGCTCATCTGTATGGGTCATGGAGGAATGATTCTAGGTACTCCATCTGGTCTCTGGCCCCTTCCTCCCTGGCACTGTGCCTCCACTCTGCTTCCTGGCCACCATGAACTCTGCAGCTTTGCTCCATCACACCCTCCTGCTGTGGTGTCCCTGCCTTGGAACCAGGCAGGACTGACTCCCCTGAAACCATAAGCCAGATTAAACTTCTCCTCTTCTCAGCTGTAGGTCTTGGATTCTGTGTCCTATTAATGGGAAAGCTTGACCAAGACAATTGTTTTTATGTTTACATATATGCTTCAACCTACACAGCTTTTACAGAATTTATCATAATTTCACCCTTACTTTCTGGTCAGATGTTGGAATTGTTTTCAATTTTTTTACCCTTTTAAATGAGATGTTCACAAATATGCTGTTAAATCTATTCTTTCTTGATTTAGAGATTTTGTGACAAATGGAACTGTATTATTCTAAATGTAAATGTTTACTTATTTTTATAATTCCATTTATATAAATACCCAGAACAGGCAAAACGTTAGAAAGCATGGTAGTGGTCTGTGGCTGAGTGTGGACAATGGAGAATGACAGTTGAAAAAACCTAGGTTACCCCTGGGGATGGTGGAAGTGTTCTTTAACAGGCATGGTGAGGGTCTCACAGCCCTGAGTGCATAAAATGCCACTGAGCTGTGTGCTCCAGGACAGATGCTGAATTTTAGATTGACTTTTACCTTAATAAAGAAAGAACCACAGATGAGGAGTCTCCCTACCCCTGACTACAGACCTGTACAGTGGGAGCCCCCTGAGGACAGAACTGGTCATGGAAACATTTCCCAAATGCTTCTTCTTCTCCCTCCTCTTCCCAGAATGAAGGGATCAGAGATGTGTTACTGAGTGTAGGTGAAAAAACAAGTGTGCACGGGCAGGACACTGGAGGCTTCAACTGAAATTTTGTCCTTTGAGTGACTCATCAAAAAGTCAACAAAGAGTCACAAAAATGTCCCTGAATCCACTCATCTCTTCTGTACTCTTTATCATATCCTATCTATTCTCTAAAATATGTTAAAACCAGGCAGGACTGACTTCACTGAAACCATAAGCTAGATTAAACATCTCCTCTTCCAAGTTGTGGGTCTTGGATTCTGTGTTCTACTAATGGGAAACCTTGACCAAGAAAATTGTTTTTATGTTTACATAGGTGCTTCAACCTACACAGTTTTGTAGAATTTACCATAATTTCACACTTACTTTCACATCAGATGTGGGAATTGTGTTCAATTTTTTTATGCATTTAAATACTGAGCTGTGTACAAACATACTTTTACATGTCTTCATGATTTAGAACTCTTGTGACTAATAAAATTAAATTTTTGTCAAATGTAAATATTTACTTATTTTTATGCTTCCATTTGTATAAATATCCAGAACAGGAAAATCCTTAGTAAGCACAATAGTGGTTCATGGCTGAGTGTGCAGAATGGAGAATGACAGTTTAACGAACCTAGGTCACCACCTGGGATGGTGAAGATATACTTTACCAGGCATGGTGAGGGTCTCACAGCTCTGAGTGCATGAATTGCCTCTGAGCTGTTTGCTCCAGGACAGATGCTGAATTTAGATTGAATTTTGTCTTAATAAAGAAAGAAGAGCAGATAAGGAGTGGCCCTAACCCCACTACAGACCTGTAGAGTGGGAGCTTCCTGAGGACACCACTGGTCATGGAGATCTTTCTCAAATGCTTCTTTTCCTCCCTCTGCTTAGAATGAATCAATCAGAGACATGTAACTGAGTGTAGGTGAAGAATCTGATGTGCAGAGTCAGGAGATGGGAAGTTTTAACTGTAAGTTCTGTCTTTTGAGTGATATATGGGGTGTGTTATGATCAGGACCTGGGAGAGTATTACTTCTCAAAATGTGTACAGGGTGTCAAAAAATTGTCCCTGAATTCACTCATCTCTTCTGTCCAATTTATCATCTCCTATCTACTATTGAAAATATGTTAAAATATGCACAACACAAAATCCACTAATTTTGTCAGTGAGTTAAGAACATTTACCTTGTGCAATTATCAGCGTGGTCCTGCTCCAAAACTCTGTTTCTGAGCAGAAACTGTGAACCCTCCCAACAATAGCATCATTTAGCTACCTTCAACTCCTAGAAATACCATTATACTGTCTGTCTCCATGAAATGGACTCTTCTGGGCCATCACATATTTGGAATCATATAACATTTCCTTTTCTCTCTGTTTCATTTCCCTTAACTTAATATTGCAGGATATATACATAGCACCTTTTGTTTATCCACCATTTGGGATTTTTTTCCCCATGTTTTGGCTCTTAGGAATAATCCTATTGTGAACATGGGAATGCATATATCTGCTTGAGCTCCTGATTTCCGTTAAGCTGTATAAACATATTTAGAATTGTTGAATCATAGAACGATTCTATAGAATTTGGAGAGGAGGGCTATGTTGTTCCCTACAGCAGTCAGTTCATTTCACAACCCCATCCACCAGGACATGTGGTTTGGCTTACTCACTGAGATCCTCTGGGCCAGGGAGCAGTCACAGAATCTAATCAAGCTGCTGTCCCTGATCCTTGGTCTGGGGAGCCTCAGAATAGTCTCCACCTGATGGGTTTGTGTGGCACATGAGGCAGTAGGAGCAAAGAGGGACTGGATCCAAGCCACACCCAATTTAGGGTCAGTTCTGCTGTGATGTGAACTCTTTAGAGACTGTCCCCTTCTACACCATGGAAACCAGTAGCCTGGTGACCCACACCTTGCAGCTCCCCACTCCCTAATGAAGCTCAGATGTCCCACAAAGCTGACCCTTTGCAGGGTGAGTGTGTGGATGCTCCACTTTCTGTGTTTTAGGGGAAAGAGCTAGATGAATCAGCTGTTGCTCCTACAAGTTCAGCAGAACTCTGATTGGCTGTGTGCCACACTTTGTTGTTGACTCTCACAGTTTCCAGTGAACTGATGTTCAGGCTGGGATCTGCCTTGCGTGAGCTGAGGAATCAGACCCTATTTGAATGCCCTGTCCATGCCTGGGACCCCAGTGAGCGCCAGAGGCCAGACAGGAGACCTGGGCATGGAATCCTCACCCTTCAGATCTCCTGGATCAGTTAGGGGAAACCTTTTAGAGAACAAGGGCCCATACTGCAAGCCAAACCCCACTTATTTATTGCACTGCCTACACTGCAAATAGATCTGAATACTGAACTGAAGTTTTAGTTTAGAAAAAACTGCTCATCCATTGACATAATTTGCTTGAGAGAAAAACACAATCACAAAGCTTTCAATGATACAAACTTTTATTGAAAAGTGAAGGTTTGCATTTGGTATGCTTTTACACAATAAATGTTATCTTGGCTGTGGCATGCACACTGATAGTTGGTCAAAGGTTGGCTCATGCTGCATTCATTTCAGAGCAACATATGCAATACTCAAGTCATCTGTTGATCTGTTTCATGTATCAGATTTAATATAATTCAAAGCTGAAAACAATGGCCCCAAAGCAGAAGATGATCCACAGTAACAAGTGCAATCCCCAGTGTTTTCATTGACTTAATGGATTTTTGTCTTTTTGACACAGAGTCTCACTATACAGTTCAAGATGGCAATCAAACTGAGAGTAGAATAGACCGGTCAGGAGAAGGAACAAATGAAGGTGAGAAACACAGAGCCATGAGAAGAAAGACATCTACAACTATATGAAGCAGGTCATAATGTAATGGCTTTGTGAAAGAGTCAGTGTGTAAATCTAGCAAACATTAAGATAAATGAAAAAGTCAGACCCTCAAAAAACACAAACTGTAAGAGTACATATATGGATATAAATGAACATTCATATGTATAACTGACAAAAGCAGGACAAACTGATCACTGCATAGGATTTATCTTGGGGGAGGAGAGGAGAAGCAGCCAGAAAAGAGAAGAAAAGGTGAATGTTCATTTCATTTATGAAAACTCATTGAATTCAACATTTTCCTTTATTATTCCTTGTTACCAAAGCTTCACTTTCCTTGCTGTCTTCCTACAAAACTTGTCAAAGTTGACTTGCTGCTCCACCGCCACCTCCTGGCCCTCCTGTGAAGTACAATGCTGGACTAGAGAGGGCTCCTGGTGCAGTTGTGCTGAGTGAGAGGGATGCTGGTTAATACTTTTTGCAGAAGACAAAGCCAGCCAACCACCAAGCCCTGTCCCTGTGCAAACATCACTTTAGGGACCTTGTGCAAACAGCATCTCTCTGACCCAAACCCGCATGTGCACACAAATGGAGTGGGACAAAGTCATCAACCTAATCACCTTCCTCTGGTTTCCATCTCTCCTATATACCCTAGATCTCACCTACGACTGTAGTTTAGAGTCATCAATATGATAAGATGTCTTTCTCACATGCTATATCATATAAAACCCTACATCTTTGATAAAAGAAATGTATTTGATATACTGTGAGGTTAGCAATAATTAATTTTATGCCATATAAAGACTTTGTGTACATTTACTTAGATTTTACACTTTAGGCAAAATTTAGATTTTTTAACAGACATCTGTAGAAATCTAATAAATTTAGGATAGAGCATTAATGACTATATATATATATATATAGTTATTAACCAATACAATTATATATTATTTATGCAATAACAGAATGCTTATTTAATAATGCCTGTAGATGTAGATCAAACTTTAAGAACCATGACCAACTTTAAAAAGATGTTGAAATATTTTATTGCTGTTTAACCTTTAGATGTACACTGTGTGACAGAGAGCACTTGTTATTTTGGTAAGCTCTAAACATATGCAGTCTTAACTGTGTACCTGAGACTCTCCTGTACTCAACAAAAATTGTCCTGGGACGGGAACAGTACAACCAACCATGGAAGCAGTAGGAAGCTAAACCCAGGGCTTTTCTTGACTTAGTTCATTCAGGAAGTGGCCACAGCCTTCTGTGCCACCACTTTGGGCCCCGTTTGTGTTGTTAAGAAGTTTCTCACAATATAGGGACCTTTCTGAAAGAGACAGGTGCCACTGTGAGGGGTTCACCAGTGGAGGAAGAGAACTCTACATGCACCTAGGAAAATTAGTGGTGCACAGCTGCAGGCCAGGGTCAGGTCAGGCAGCTGACAACACTAAGAGTTGAGCAGCAGATGGAAGGGAGCTGTTTCCTGACAGCCTAATGGAATGCTTGCAAAGGGCAAGCCAGGCTGAACAGGCGTGAGCTGCGTGATGGTTGAGGATGAGGAGCCAATCAGATGTTAAGGGTGATCAGACATCAGGGATGGAGGCTTGTGGCCAACTGCCTTAGCAGGACACTTGCTAAAACTGGATAATGCAGATATTAACACAGAAGCCAAAAATGAACTGACAGTGAGAAATATGAAATAAATATAGGTGAAAAATTAAAACAACACTGAGATTCCACTTCACCCTGAAAAGAAGTCTATGTCAAGAAATCAAGCAATAAGAAATGCTAGAGATGTTGTGGGCAAAAAGGAAGCTTCTCCACTGCTGGTGGGGGCATAGACTGGTACATCCACTGTGGAAATCAGTGTGGAGATTCCTCAAAAAACTAGGATTGCTGGTCCCATTTGACCCAGATATGGATAACAGATTATCTTAAACTAGATTAACTTCTAGTCACCCCAGGGACTTTGTGCTATAGTAGGCTAAATGAGTGTTTGTCCTGGAGTAAGTTTTACAAATGCATTGTGTTTGAGGTAAAGAATGCAGAACCCGGAGTCTCAATGGAATGCTGCTGGGACAGCACAATTTGGTTTGCGAAGATGTGTCCAGAGGACTGGTAAATGTGAAGGCCAGGTATAGCCAGAGATGGTTCCTGGGAAATCCCAGCTTCAGGATTCAAATGTATCCAAGGTTACAATGTCTTTTTTTCCTTCCAAGAAACTCACTGAAAAGAAATCCACTGTCTTAAAGATAAAATAAACTGGGCCTTCTTTTGCCTTTTACCTAGAAAATGGGCCATTGCCTGTTGCCTGTAACTTGAACCCCTGCCTTCTATAGATTCACAAATTCCACAGGTTTCTATCACCCATAACACAGAAGATGCCCAGCCCTAGCCCATAATGGCCCTCATTCTCTGAGCCCCTGCACTCTGTTCTGAGTGCCTGCATCTTTGAATCTGCTTACTAAATTTTACTGAGCCTCTCATAGGGATACATAGCGATTCTCCTCCATGACAAGACTGGAACCTCTGTACCAGGCCCAGGATGAGTGGAGGTCCCCATCTCGTCTTTGTGGAAACTTCTCAGACACTGTCAGGTGACCAGAGGATCCTCTCTAGGGTTTGGGCAAGGAGAGAATAGTTGTCAGACACGAATGCAAGTGACACATGTCACTACCCACTAGAAGCCTTAAGAGTCAGGGCTGTGAAAGACAATAAAACAAAATCAGGAAAGCTAAGATTTTCTGAGGTAAGTCAGGAAATGGCTACAGGATGGTATGCAAACCCGCTGAAGTTGAAACTGAAGGATGTTCCCTAGACTTAAAGAACAAATGAATATCTTCATTCCTCTAACACCTCTCATGCAGGAACATCCTTGTTAACTAACAGTCAGATGCACATGTGACTCAGGAGTCTGTGTAATCATGGAGCTGTCTCTGAAAATAACTCTGGGAATCCTCTACACCATACTTCACTGCATTTGTTTTATGGGGCTGCCTTGAGAGGGTGCACCTGAATTTCAACATGGTTTCCCATGTGCCGTTTCTTTAGACATCTATTTTTTGTAGTAGATATTGAATAATTAGTAAAAATTCTTTTTCCTCTGCTGTAAGAAGTGCAGTGTCCCACTGAGAGGAAGGAAGTGCAGGCAACATGAGTTGGACACCACTGTTGGCCCCTGAGTGATGCACACATGAGAAACACTTCTTGTTAGTGTGTATGAGGATTTGGATTATAATTGTCCCTCAGCGGTCCTTGTGGTAGAGGTTTGGTCATCAGCCTGTGGCACCACTGGGAGGCCAGCATGCAAGAATGTAAACATAACAACATATACAGAGGCTGGACGAACAGACACAATTCTTCCTGCCTGCTGCTTGCTGCTGCTGATGTGCTGAGGTCTGCTTCCCTGCTGTCTTTTGGGACTTCACAAGCAATTTACCCCTTATCCTCCTCCTCTCTGATAGATGTAAAGGCAAGGAAGTAAAGTTCCCACCAGCAAGGAGTGGGTTCTGAGTACGATACCCATGAGGGAGCCTTTATCTAGAAGTTGTTAATGGATTTAGAAAAGAGCTACCCTATGGAAGACTACCTACTTTTCAGGGTTCAATCTATGTAGTGTTGTGGGGAACCACTCAGACTGCTTCACAGTTCAGGGACATCTAAAGAAAACTGAGGACATGACCCTGCTTGTCTGCACAGGCATACAGTGGGGTACAGTTATGTAACCATGACTTAGCATAGGTGAACCCATATGAACAGGATAGAGCACTGAACAAGAATGTAAACATGAGATAACAACCTATGTAAGAATTATACATGAAGAACAGTGGTTTTCTGCTCTGTTCCACTCTGCCTACCACTGTTGCTGATGTCTTCAACATGTACATTCTCTAATTTTGTGACCTCACCCAACAAAATCTTCGTTGAGTCCACAAAACAAGCCAACAAGTGTTCACACAGTGGCCATGCACAGCCCATGTACCCTTCAACCAATGTCCTGCATGATCATGCTCTTGACAGGTCCCAGAAAACTGCAGGACAGTCAGCAGATGTTTGTGTAAGGTCCCTGGAAGGTCACAAATCAGCATGCTCCATTTTGGACTTCCTGACTCCATTTTGGGGCTGCTGCCCATAATGCCTGGTAGAATCCTAATTCCTATTTCACTGATTCCTGTTACAGTGATGTAAACCTAAATTAATCCCCCTGGAACCACATCTACAATAAATCATTGACAGGAAAAGGGAGGCTAAAAAATGTACCAAAGATAGTTACCTCTCTACATAGAAAAAGAGCAAATATTTCTAAATTTTTTCCTTGTTTATTGTACTTTTTGAAATATGTAAATATTACCATAATTACCAAAACAATGATTGAGAGATAACAGAAAAAATTAGAAGATTCAATGATGAAACTTCAAAGCATGGTGACCTGATTTCAGCCTCTGCTGACTCCTAGTGCAGGACCACCCATTGTCCTCTTGTTTTCCTTAGGGAAACAAGAGCCTTGTTCTTCATCCTTGATGGCCAGAGAGGCAAGTCTGAAGAAAATGATGCAAAACAGTTTCTACTGGCCACCTCTAACTCATGAACACCGTGGAAATGCTGTTTCTCACCTCCATTCTCTATACTGCTGCTAACATAAGTGATCATTTTTAAGTGAGAAAACTAAGTGTGGAAAAGTGACCAGATCTCTTCAAGGTCATTTTTACAATAGGAGAGTCAGCATGCAGACCCTGTTCCTGGTGTCTGGCAGCTACCTCCCTGCCATGTGAAGGCACGGGATCTTTTTGCTATAGTACATGACTTGGGGGGAGGGGACCTTCTATCAAATGATAGCGAGCTTCTTAGCCTTGGGCCTCTTGATTCATGTTCCACATGCAAGTGTCTGAGCCTTGAATATGGCCAACAATGTTTTCCCAGCAATCACTGCACTCCTATTATCTGCAAACCCCCCAGGTGCATGGCATTAGCAAGGGGTTAAGCAATGTATGCATTAGCGTGTACCTGCCCACATGCTTTAAAATTTGTTCCATCTCTTTTCCTTTTTACACATTATAATTATTGACGCATACTAGTTGTATAGAGTAATGGGATTCATTATGATATTTTCATATATGCATATAATGTGTGTTGGTCAAGTTTGTCAAGCCCTCTCCTATCTTCTCACTCTATCCTAACTCTCCTCCCAGGCCTGTATAGCCCCTCTTCTACTTTACTTTTTATTTTTCACATATGAGAGAAAACATGCAGTATTTGTCTTTCTGAATTATTTTGTTTAACATGATATCCTCCACTTCCCTGAATTTTTCTGCATATGAATGGATTTCATTTTTCTTTATGGTTGAATAGGGTGTGTGTGTGTGTGTGTGTGTGTGTGTGTGTGTGTGTGTGTGTGTGCCTGCATGTGGGCACATGTGAATGCCATTTTTGCTTTGCCCATTCTCTTGCTGACACATGCCTAGACTGATTGCTTGTCTTGGTTATTGTGAATAGTGCCTCTCTTGACCCTATCTTGCTCATTAGCCATTGTTGTATAACAAAGCATTCCCAAACTGAGTGCCTTATTGCAAAATTTTATAATTGGCACTCAATTTTCTGGTTTTACTGGGCTCAGTTGGGTAATTATTGGTTACAGTGTCCTGTCAAATATCTTCAGTCAGCTTGGGGCTAAAACTGCAGTACATTCCCATGGCCTAAAGTCCAGCAATAAGAAAGGGAGGACTGGAACGTATCTTGAGGGTAGAGCACTTGCCTAGCATGCAGGAGGTCCTGACTTTCATGGCCAGCATGAGATTGTATAACAGCTTACAATTGATTTTTAAGACCATAGGGAGAATGGAACATGGACAGAGGAGCATTATTTGCTATAATAAAGCAAAAGAAATGACAAGCTTAGTGCCAGCAGAGAGGAAAACTGATGAGACCTCATTTCACTGCAGAGCCTTTGAAGCAGTGAAATTCTGTGTGATACAAATCTATAATTTGATACAAATCTATAATTTCTGTGTGATACAAATCTATAATTTTCTGGTTTTCTTTCTGTCAACAAGAGCACACCGTTCTTGTGTCGGGCATTGAGTTGGGTATTGAGAAAAAATGATTACCATTTGTGAGAGTTACTTTTCATTGGTTGTTGAGACAAAATACCTGATACCCAACATGCAAGAAAGAAAGGTTTATTTCTTACAAGTCAGAGGTTTCAGTCCATACTCAGTAAGCTCCAAGGCAAAATGACATGGTTCAGGTGAAGCAGTTAATCGTGGCTGTAACAGCAAGCATGAACAGCAAAAGAGAGAGACACGCCTTGTTCCCTCTGGTGCACTGTATGCTGGCTCCACTCCTGGGCAGGTGTAGCACTCATACCACCAATCTGAGTGCTAGACAATGAACCAATTAGAAATACTGGATTTGGCCACATTCATTATTGTATGATGCTTGGGAGGGGCACTGACATAAACTATGACACCTGTAGAGGCAAAGAGACTGCTCTTATACTCTCAGCATGAAGCTTATAGTCTACTGAGGTAGGAGGATACTTATCAAATCACTATCCAAGTATAGGCTGAAAATTCCTAATCTGAAATCTGAAGTCTGAAATGCTTCAAAATCCAAAACTTTCGACTACAATGTAGTGCCAAATTGAGAAATTCCACAAAAAGAAATTTTGTTTCAAACACAAAACGTTATTTAATTAAGATTATTGGTACATTTTAGATGTAAATAAAGATCATGTTAATCGTGGGAAATTTGTACCATACATGATATGAATCTTTTTTCTCCATTCCCCTACCTTTCCTTCAACTCCCTTCCCTCCTTATTTATGGAAGGCTTGTTTCCTTCTTTTCTCATCATTTTTTTCATTTCCCTTCTTCCTTTCTCCCTCCTCCATCCATAATTCCCCTTCTCATTAGAAAATGTTCAAATATCTATTTTATTTTAGTCCTTATCTACATTTTCAGTTTCCCACACCAGAGAAACAACACAATACACACGTTAACCACAAAATTAATACAAATATTGTATAAAATTATCTTCAGGCTCTGAGTATGAAGTGTATATGAACTATAAATAAATTTCATGTTTAGACTTGGGTCCCATCCTAAAGACAACTTAGTATGTCTATGCAAGTTCTCCAATAAATAAAAAAATCAGAAATTCAAAACACTTCTTGTCCCAATCATTTTGTATAAATGACACTGAATATGCAGAATTTTAATTAATGACCTCAAGGAAGAAGTACAAGGGCTGATGAAAATATACAGCTAAAATTCAAATTCTTTAAATTTACTACAATAAGAGATATATACTCATTAATCCTCCTTAAAAAACACATTCTGAAAATAAATTAACTAAAATACACCTCCTTGCTTCAAACACACTTCTCCATTTGTTCTTGCAATTTTTGGAGCAGTTTGGAAGTCCTCTTTTGCAAGTGTCTTTACAAATTGAGATAAAAATATAGTGAGTACTGCTGCTGAGTGCCATCCAATGGGAAGAACGGCTCATATATACACTATGGTGTGCCCTTATCCACCTGATTCACCAGATCTGGACCCTGTGACTTCTGACTCTTCTCCAAAATCAAAATGGTCATGAAAGGTAAACAGTTTGAACTGATTCAAGACCTTGAGGCAGCCACAACAGCAAAACTAAAGATCCTTATAAGAGGACTTCCAGAACTGATTCTGAAGAAAATGGCAAGAATGATGGAATAAGTGTATTCAAATGAAGGAGGAACTGGGTGTGGTGGTGCATACCTGTAAACTCAGCACTTGGGAGGCTGAGGCAGCAAAATCTGAGTTTGAGACTAGCTTGAGCAACACAGTGAGTTCAAGGCCGGCCTGAACTCCAAAGAAAACCCTGTCTCAAAAAACTAACAACCAACAAGCAAAGAACACCTAGGTGATTGTTTTATCACAATTTTGTGTTTGTGTGTAGATTACTGATTCACTGAAGGTGAAAGACCTTCTCTGTGTGTGGTGGGCGACCAATAGTCCTGCATCCTGGAGGCAGTAAAAAGGGAAAGGAGAAAGTCTGGCTTCTGCCTCTTCAGAAGAGTTTGACTCCTTGCCATCACCTTAGGTGTCATTTCCAGGCTCCTAGCTCAGGTTCTTCTGCTTCCTGCCAGAGACTCTCCCAGGACTCTGCTGTGAGCTCCAGGTCTTAGACCTATGTGTTGATTTTTGCATCTCCAATGAGCACCTGGCCCTTTTGCATTCTTCTCCACCTGACTCTGCAGATGGCCTTCCTAAGCCTCCTTTGTAAATCCTTTGTCTGTCACACACACAAATTAAATCTGATCCTCTAGTGAACCCTGACACAAACTACCACTAGCTACCTGTGCAACCTCCCATGCACAATTTCATGCCTCACTCATGTGAAAAATCCAAAGCAGAACTGCAGTGGTGCTGTGCTAATTATGGGTTAGTTAACAGAGATGTTGGTGTTGGCCCCATTGGGTTAAAATTCTGTCCACTGCTTTGTTATTGGAAAAGGTATTTAATGTTGGTGTCTAGGCTTACACACCTATGAAAATGAAGATAATTCCTAACTCACACTCTTGTAAGAATTAACATATGTAAAGCGTCTCAAAGGGGCCCTGGCCTGACACCTATAAGTGCTACATTTTCTTATTAATATGTTACATTAACATGTAAAGATACTTTTTTTTTTAATCGGTACCGGGATCGAACTCACTACCGCCTACTTGCAAGGCAGGTGCTTATGCCCCTGAGCTAAATCCCCAGGCCCCATATAAAGATACTTTTAAGATATAAAGAAATCAGACAATGGATACCGAAAACACTCATTTCTCTGTAATAAAAGGACAATAACCCAAATAACAATTGTATCTGAGCACTTGTTATATGCTAGGAACCATGGGAAGATCTCTTCTTTGGATCTTCACAGCAGTGCCAAGAGATGAGTATTGCCTTTCATAATGGTTTGTTTTTTTAATGGAAAAACACCACAATATTTCAAAGCGAAATAATAGGAGAATAACAATAGTGGAAACTGAGGCTCCCAGAAGAGAAGCCGTGTGCCTAAGGTGTCAGGCCTGGGAAGATTTGAGTCCAGACATCCATAAATTCCAAGCCTCAGACTCAGTCCACTGCTCTGCTTCCTGTCATAGAAGGCCTGGGGCTCAGAGTCTCCCACAAGCCTCATCAGAGACCTGCAACCACACCTCCCTTGAGCCTGACCCAACCCCCAAAGCCACGCCCCTTCCCCCCCCCAGGAGGACTACATACCTATTGGGTCCCAACTTTCTGGCCACGCCCCTTGCCCCACCTCCCAAGCCGCTGAGCCCCACCACTGGCCTCAAGCGAAGATTACATTCCACCAGGCCCAACCTGCGCGTGCCATGCCCACGGACTGTCCCTCGCCTTGTGCCTGCACATCCCACTCAGTCCCGCGCCGGCCCGGCCCTGGCCTCGCCTTCGCAGTGGATGCCTGTCTTGTGCAAGGAGTCGTCATTTTGCGCTAGGGAAGCCCTCTGGTGACCTGAACGCTCTTTCTTCAGCGGTCTAACCTGTGGCCGGCGCCAGGACTGGGTCTGGGCCTGGTAGGTGGGCGGGAGCCAGCTGTGAGCGATGGCGCAGTCTGGTGGCCCGAGTTTAGCGGGCCCAGGTTCCTAGGCCGGGAGTCCAGAGGGCGGGGTCGCGGGCCCAGGGCGGCGGGCGCGGCTCTGGTGGCGACCCGGCCTCAGCCCGCAAGGCCCCTCTTTCCCTTCCTCCCTCCTCTCCTTCACGGGTCCGCATAGCCAGGCCTGGCGCGCCATCCAGAGTCCCTGGTCCAAGCCAGGCCCTGCTGGGAGCCCAGACCTGGTGTGGGACCTGCAGGAGGCAACTCAGGTCTCACATGGCCTCTGCTGTCACTGAGCCTGGCTGTGCTGAGCCAGGGACATTTACCCCCCAAACGACGATTTCATTTCACTCCGAGCTCCTCTCTGCAGAGACTGAGAGAGGACCAAGATATTACAGTAAGATAGCAGTTATTATTCTACCTGCACATGCTTTGGCTCAAGTCCCTTCCATTGATAAGGGGTTTCTGCCTTGGGTGCCTCTTGGGTGTTTAGGTTTTGTGAGGAGACTGAATGCAGCACGGGGCTTTGACAACAAGGCAAAGTGTGATCAGTAGGGTTTAAAAATTTAAATCCACAAATAAAAATAATTCACCCACATAATTGAACCTTGCTACAGAGTACCCATCTTATCCATATTCGGCTGTCTCTAACCATTACTATCCAGTTCTGCTCATCATTTATATATATGCATAGTGTTGAATAATTATATTATATAGGTAGAGGTTTACTTAGTTATCCTGTTACTGACCATGTACAAAAGTCTAGTTCCTCTTAGAAAAATTACAATGAGCATATATCATTTTTTCTTGGGATAAATTCCAGAATTTGGAAATACTAATTCAGAGTTCTCTGTTCTTTCCCTGACACTTGACATGAACTGGTGCCTAAACAACCATGTTTACATCTTTCAAAATCTAAGTATTTGTCCAATTATCTTGTAAAATTTGGAGTTCAGAAAGATGTTGAGTCATTTTCTGTGCAGACTGAGAGACAGGCCACACAATCTACTGTTGGATTTTGTTTTTAAGTGATGTACCATATTCGTCTTTTTATTTTGATTGACTCTATTCTGTTTTGTTTCATTTGGCTTCATTCTTTTTCAAATAAAATTAAAAAAAACATTTTCTTGCTGGGCATGGTGGTTCATGCATGTAATCCCAGCACTCTGGAGGGTTAGACAGGTGCATCAACAGGGAGTGCCACGTTAGCCTGAAATACTTGGTGAGTTCAGGTCAAGCTGCAGTACATAGCAGGACCTTATCTCAGAACAAAATGAACAAACACTTTTTCTTCTTATTTTAATGTAGCACAAGTAGATACTAATAAAGAAAATATGAAAACCCTTATAAATAGATTAAAGATTTCATACCATGCAGTTTATGTACCATGAAACTATGGTACATTTATATACTGTAGTATACTTTATATAACTATATACTCTAAAACTGCATAATATGAAACTAGTATGAAGTATGCAGTTTTGTATTATGCAGTTTATATTCTATGTTTAGTGATCCTGGGGATTTCTGCATGAGCTATATACCCCTGCACTTTTAAAATTTGTTTTTATTTTTATTTTTGAGACAGGGTCTAAATAATTCACTCAATTCCACAGGTTGGGTTTAAACTTGTGGTCCTCCCAGAGTGCTGGGAGTATAGATACAGGCTATCCTTCATTAGAAATTCACAGTAATTGTGTATATTTATGGGATAAAAATGTGCCTTTAATCTATGGCTCCTTTGTAGAAAGAATCAATCTAGTTAATGTACCTACCACCTTACTAATCTACAAATTCCTTCACAGTGACTAGGACTGCAAATCCCATTAGTTATCAGTTTTGAAAGCTGTCCTTCTTATTAACTGTGGGCACTATAATGTTTATTAGAGTATTCAAAATTTCTTCTCCACCATGACTGAGATTTTGTATTCTTGGGTGAATATCCTCCTTTCACCATCCCTCGTGGAACTGATGATTTTTTAAAATCAGACTGCCAAAGAAAGGTGTGAAGGCTCAAGGTACTTGGGGCACACTGCGCTTCAGAAAGCCCAAGCAGTGGTACTCTGCAGGCCTTCCCCTTGTTCTTAGTTTTTTGGTTTTATTGTTTGTTTGTTTTCTCCTTAACTGAATTCTAGGAATTTAATGCAGGCTGTCTTAGTTACTTTATACTGGTTGCTAAGACAAAATACCTGATGCCAAAAGTTGGGAAAGGAAAGGTTTATTTCTTACAATTTTTGGAAGTTTCAGTCCATACTCAGTTGGCTTTAAGGTAGGCTGGCATGGCAGGGCCGAGGTTCATGGCTGCTGCAAACAGCAAGGAGGAAACAGGCAAAAGAGCAAGACAGGCCTTCTTTCTGCCATTACATCACATCCTGGCTCCACCCCTAGGTCAGTGTAGCACTCACACCCCCAGTCCAAGGGATAAACAATGAACCAGTCACAAATGCATAATATAAATGCATTAGACCTGGGGGCCAGAGCCATAAACTATGACAAGGGCCTTGCACTGAACTAGACTAACTTCTGTTTTAAAATTCTTTTTTATTTTGAGCTAGGGTCACCACAAGTAACTACAGTGCTGAGACACCATTCTTGGACATAGATTCTTACATGCCTATGTGTGGATGCACCTTGATGTCATATTCAAAACCACTAGGAGGTGAAGCGGCTCTGAGCAGGATTTAAATTTTACTAATTGGCTTTCTATGTTTAGCTGTCAATCTATCTGAGGCCCAGGCCCCTTGTGTGGAGATGGGAGCTGATTCATAGTAAGTGAACCTATATGAATCACAGGTCCTGGCTGAGGCCTGTAGTGGCTTGTGAGGCCAGAGATACCCAAAACGTAAGATAAGGCCAAGCTGTGGACAATCTGGCTCCAACACCAATTAACTAGGTAGAGACTGAGATGCAATGATTACTCCTACAGTCTCACTTCTACCATGTCTTCATGATAAGACAGTGCTACTGAATTGACTTGATTCATTACTTGGAGATATCCTTGAAGTGATTCCCAAGGTCCTGCTCATTGCTTGTACTTTCCTCAGTTTCTCTGCCCTTTGTCCTTGATCCTAATGTAAGTGGAATGACACAGAGAATCCTTTGTCTTTACCCTCAAAGAGGAGCACTACAAATCATATAATTTCTCACTTTTTATTTAACCTCCACCATAAACTACTTTGGGAGATCCAGGATCTAGGACAGAACCCCATAATGCCAGAGACATTTCACTGTGAAAACCGAGATCCTTATTCTCACATTCATGTATTATTTCATGATCAGATTCCTTGGCTTCTTTTCCTGTGGACCCAGGGAGACCAAACTCAGCATCCCCCCAGCTTTCCTTGCATTCTGTGGCTCACCCTGATGCCCCACACCCTTTACATGGAAGATAGGGATGGTCCCAGTTTCTTCCTGCTTCAAACAGCTGTGAATCAAACTCCTGAAAAGAAATCTTGCAAAGTTGTGCAACTCTCTGTAAGTCATAAATCTCAGTAAGTCATAGCAATCTGATGGAAGCTGCCAGATGGGTCTCTGCTCTGCCCCTCATGTTCTCCCCAGTGCTGTTCAGCACCTGCCTTAAAACATGCCATCAGATGGAGACACAGCACATCTCAGGGATGTGTGCCTGCATGAATCAGCTTTGGAGGCTCAGCGTTTTCTGCCCTTGTTGGTCACCTGTGGTGATTCTCTTTTGATTTATAAGAATTTTTCATCTCTCACAGAATGAACTCATGACACCTCTTTTACACCTTATCACAAATTATCTGTCTGACTATGGCTTGTAAGGAAAGGTTTCTTGTTGTAGTTTCTACATTATACTTCTTTCTGTTTTTCAAATGCAATGAATCAGACCTTTCTAGCTCCCTTCTATCCCTGAAGTCATGGGAACATTTTCCAAAATGAAAGGATGAGTAGGTACACAATGGTCTCTACATTTTCCTGATAGAATTGTCTACCTGGGGTTTTCTCTTCTATCAAAGGGCAACAGCAGCCAGTGTCTTCCAATAAAATTTGACTGAACAGAATCTGATAAATGATTATTAAAGACCCAGAGTACTACATTGCAGTGAGAAAAACGTCAGAGGTGGGTGGGGTATAGCAGGAGAGGACAGAGGTGTGGGTGGGCCCCAAACTGAGCAGAGAGCTGGAAATCAACAAATGTGGAAATTGTACAAATAGATGATGTACTTATATGCTACTGAATTGAACATGATGAAACAAATGGTATCTTATCTTTAAAGGTAAATTGTACTAGAATTTAATGTCTAGAAGAATTACAGACTTAGTAGTAGAAATGTAAACTTAAAATAATACAAGGAGTACAAGGAGAGGGGAAAGGAAAGGCAGGTGCTTTGCAGGAGTGGCCCTAAGTGGAGTTCAGGATGCTTGCTGTGGAGCCAGTAAAAGCCTCAGCTCTAGAATTTCTCAACACAGGCTGCCTGGCCATAATTTTCACTTAGATCCCAAAGCTGGTGAGGTCACTGGAGATGGATCTAGCATAAACTCTGTATGTGGGACTTGAGCTCAGTTAGGTACTATACTGTGTCAGCAGAAGGAGAAAAATCACCAACTATCCTTGTTCCTTGCAGGCCCTAGAACTTCCCAGTGCCGGTCACAGACAGTTCTGTGCACAAATCCACCCCAGGAAAGCTTTCCATTCTTCTTTGACCCACTCACTTCTGCACGTCTCAATGTTGCAGGAGGGCCCAAATCTTGGAGTCTTTGTCTGTCTAAAGTGTCTTATGAACTCCCCGGAGGCCCACAGACCCAGGCCAAACCCTTCTGACTGCAGTTCTCATTTTCAGTGAGCTCAGATTGGTCCAACTCAACTGGGCATCTTATAGATTTGGACATCAACCTCCTGCTGCAGTTTCAGAGCCCTGCCCCAGCCTTTTCTTTGCCTTGAATGGGGTAGTGCTGGCCCAGGTGGTCCTCACGTGCTGATAGAAGTCCCTAATAATGCTGTGACCACCTGTCCTCCCTTCTTCAGGGAAGCCTGACATACACCTCCCTTTCCAACCATTGTGCCCTGTTGTCTCTGAGCAAGAGTGGTGTCTGCAGTGTTACTCTACTCATGGTCACTCTACAGGGGTGCTGTACTATATATACCTGCAAAGTGAGTGGACAGAGAGTGTGGGTTCTGCCTGCTTTTCCTCCATCTTCAGTTTATATAATGATGCATCACCTCATTCTGTGTGCCTTAGTGGAGCTAACCTTATTATGTGTTCACATGTACAGAGGCCAGGAAGTTAGGCACATTCACAGTAATGTGGGTATTACATGGTGTTCTCTCCAGGGTGACTGTGTGGCCTGCACAACATTAAAGCACAAGACAACAGTGTTTATGTTTAATCTGATCATTACATCAGTCAGAGCCTAGTAAATTCATAATTAAATGCATCCACCAGCTTCCTGCATAATTATGTGTGGACCATGATGTCTCACAGAAATTCCTGCTCTGGATAATAGGGAATCCCAAAGAATGACTCTCCATTGTCCTTCACAATAAACAACAGCTTCTTCACCCAAGTGATGGATCCATGGCAGGATGCAAATATTTCCCATGGCTAAGAAAAAAACAGCAGTGCAGGCAGGGTCTCAGCTCAGATGCAAAAGTCAGGGGTTTGGATAAAACTTGTTTTTCTGGTTTCTTATGTCAACAAGACACCATGCCGCTCAGGAGCTTCCCAATGTGTTAGTGTATTCTAGGAGGTCATCCTGGCATCTGCCACCTGGGAACATGATCAGTGATGTGAGATGACATTTGTAAAATCTGTGGGCTGGTGTCACATATACCTAGAACAGAGAATTAGAAGTGAAATCCAGGAAAGGGTAGGATGGAGGTGGAACATAGTGCACACAGTGCTGGCTCCTGCTGTGTGGTGGTAGAAATGAGACTCATCTCCTGGACATGTTTCCCTGGTGCTTTCATGAGGGTGTGGAAATGCCATCAATTTCTTCTAGATATTGGTGCTGTGGACTCAAATCAGGACCTCACACAGGCTGAGCAAGCACTCTGGATGGAGCTACATCCCCATATCTAAGTCCATAGCTCCTATATTCACACCTTTGTGAACCACCAGGCCTAGGGCCTGTGCTCCTACTTAGAAACTGAAAGTTCATCTTGTGATGGCCATATCCTGAGTAGCCTGTTGCCTATATTATGGTCCTAACTTTTTTTTCTTGTCTTTTTCCTTTTTATCGGTGCCAGGGGTCGAACTCAGAACTGCCTGCTTGCAAGGCAGCCACTTATGCCACTGAGCTAAATCCTCCACCCTATGGTCCTAACTTTGTGGCTTATTATTATTATTATTATTTTAATTTTGCATTAGCAGTGCTAAAATTGAGAACAGGGCCTCATGCATGGTAAGCGAGTATTGTATCATGAGCTCTCTCCCCAGTTCCTGACTGATTCTTAAATAACTGAATATGGCAGAAGTTATGTGATGGTACTACTAAGGCTCACACAAAGTAACTGTGACCAATCTCCTGATCTTTTCCTTTGTTATCCCCAGTATGTTTTTTTTTTTTTTTTGTCCCTCTCTGGATCTCTGGCTCCAAAGAAGTTGTGGCTATCTCTGCAGCTTCCCTGAGAAGAGCCTGATGAACCTTGAGTGACAAAAGGGAAAACAGACAGGAGACATTAGGTTTTTGTCCTGAGTCCTTCCTCTAGACAAAGGACAAAGCCTGAGAGCAAATTCTGCCCTAGTGGCATGTTCACTGAGTATGTAGCTGTGTGCACCAAACTACTATGGTAGAAGCCTCAGAAAAGCCTCCTGGATTCCTGATCCACAGCAACTCTTATTAGAACAGAGTATTATCCTGTGTATCAGATAGGCACAGACTGACCTGCCTTGTATTTTTTAATATTTTGCAAATGTGTGTAATGACTGGACAAAAATTGTCCTCTCTGCCTTCTTTCACCAATCAATCATACTGAGGTTCCTGTACAGTCTTTTTATATTTTTTATTAGAATTTCAAGTCACGGCTTGCTGTAGTTTCTTTATTCATTTGGATGTTATCGGATATTCACATTGTAGTTTTCAGTTATTGAAAACAAAGTTGATGTGAATGTCTTGTGAAATTCTCTTCATGATATAGGAATGGATGCCCAGAATGTTAACGTAGTCAGATGTGCTACTGTTAAATTAACTACCAAAATGATTTCTGAAGTGAATATACCACTAGCAATGCAAAAGGAGTCTCCTTCCTCACCAATACCAGTGTACTTTGACCTAAAAAACAAAGTCGGCTCTTAGTGCTCTACAATACATGAGCAGGGTCTTTCCTTGTGAGATGAATATTCATGTACCTGATTACTGATAATGTTGAGACATGTACAGCCTGGAAGGGTCCATATGACTCCCAAGAGCATGTTGAAGGCCTTCAGAAGTGATAGACATGTGGATCCCACAGAGGCCTTCGAATCACTGCAGACTCCTGCTGAAGTCACACTGCATGAACCAGGGAGCTCCGCCTCCTTCTGAGGTTAAGTCCCCATGACCAGGACAGTCTCTGTGAGTTCCCTCAGACCTGCTACTTGACAGAAGGAGGAAGTGGAGGAGCCCCTAGCCCAAGGAGGGGCACTTGAGGGACTGCTCCTCTCTACCCATGATACACATATACAAACTGTATAGCCCTAGAATATGGAAGTTGGTGAGACAGTTGAATTAAAATGTGAGTGAAACTGTCCCAACATGGGTGTTATAGCTATGGGATTATAGCTATAGCTATATGGTATTCCCATATATCTATGACACCATCAAACCCATTATTATGGACACACTGCAATATTGTGAAACTGATCTATATGTGCCACCATATTGTACAGATGGCCTGGTGGTTTACTCTGGTGGCTGTGTTGCTACCAAGGACAAAAATCATGGACCTAAACCCTTGTTAATGCAGGGCCCATGCCATTAACTTTACTTGCTAGGCTTGGTTTTGCTCATGGATGAAACTTCTCAAATGTGAAATTTGGTTTTGCAAAACCACATGAGCCTTGATTTGGGAACCACAGCCTAACAAGGTACTTGCACTGTCTTTCATGTAGAATATGACATTTATATCTCTGACCAACAAGAGATAGGAACAAGAGGACCTCCAATAAATGGATGTTCAACTGAGACCCCTAGACTGCCACCATGGGTCTCCCCCCCAGAGCCTGGCAACCAAGGAAACACTGGACTGCCAATCAGGCCCACACAGTCGGAAACTTCCCCACCTCCTGGACTTAGTATTACAGTTGATCTTTGGCTCTGACCCTTTCTCTTAAAACCTTGGACTACAGTGGATTACCATGCTGGCTCAATGAGAGACTCAGGAACCCCTCACACAAACAGAAGCTGTCAGCAGGCTCCAGTCAGTGTGGTGAGTGTGCCCCTAAAATAGAGGTTTGCAGTGTGTAAATAGGAGCAGAAATGAAGCTCCCTCCAACTACAAGCACTTGGCAAGCCTGGCAAAAGAGTGAGTAACATTCCACACAGAGAACATCAGACAAGTTGAGGAGTACACCAATAAGGCCTCCCCTCGCTTGGAGAAAATTAAAAGATCTTATAAAACACACTGTGACACAATAGGGCATCAGCAGACACAAACACTATAGACAGGGAGATCTTGGATCCTGCAACAACCTGAAGACATAGCAATAGCAAGAATTAGTTCTATTCTTTTTGGCTAGTTAGTCCAGGAAGAATATAGAACTCACAAAACAGGCCCTGCAGGAGGAATTCAGGTGATGGGCTCTTTTCTTCATTTTGGTACCCAGCAATTGCACAAACATCAACCACAAAATAGGACCCTAAAATCCACACTGTGTTGGGATTGGAAGACCAAATATGTACCCAAAGGATGAAAATGACAAGGTGAATTGGCAAAATGCAATCTCAAACATCTAGTCAATCAGGAGCAAGTACAGGTAACAATGAAAGACAGGATCTTAAAAATCATATACCAGAAATCTCTGGAAACATAGCAACTGAAATAAAGAGAGAAATCCATGAGGCTATAGCAGAAATCAAATTAGAAAGAATGTCCCACGTAAAACAGAAATACCAACCTTATTAAACTAGTTGCAGAACATAGCTAGAGACAAATAGATTTAAAAAAAGACAAGTGCATGGGAAATTGATTGAAACTTTGAATGAATAATGTAGAAAATAAGCAGAATCCATGAAACAAGTTCAAGGATATATCCAAGACAAAAAACTATTGAAAGCTGGTAAAGCTATTTATAAGAAGCTGAGGATAGCTTGAGAACAGTGCTATACATAGTGATCATGATAGGGTAGAACTTCTAAAAAAAACAGAGCAACATGAAATAAGAATTCAGTAGCTTCAAGATGATGTGAAGAGAAACATAACAGTAATAGACATCAGTGAAGGTACAGGAGTTAATACTAATGACGTAACTAAACTATTCAGAGAAATAATAGTAGTACATTTCCCAAAGGCAATAAACATCTGATAAACAAAAAAGTGATGCATACAGACTGTCAAACAGTGACAACCAACATAAATCTACACCCAGGTATATAATAATTAAGATTGAGACACACAGCATTGAAACAGAATACTGAAAGCTGTTAAAGAAAAAGACACAACTCACCTATCAAGGAAAGCCTATTAGAATCACAGTAGAATTTTCAGCACAAGTCTTCAGGTTAAGGATCAGCTTGGTGTGAAGTATTTCATGCCCTACAAGATAAAAACTTTCAGCCTAGAATGATGTATCCAGCAAAATTTTCATTCAAATTTAATGGAGAAACAAGATAGTTCCATGATAAAGAACAACTGAAGAAATTCAGGTCCACCAAAACAACCCTAGAAAGAATACTGAAAGACATGTTAGATAGATATAAAAATGACCACAATCTCCAGAACAACAGAAAGAAACCACCAGGCTGGACAGAAAACTAAACAATGGAGGAAATCAGGAAGCCAAAAACAGGAACACAATATGGCAAATTCAAGCCAGTACATATCAGTGATATCCATAAATGTAAATGGGCTCAACTCACCCATCAAAAGAAACAAGTTAACAGAATGGATCAAGAAATAGAATCCCACAGTATGCTGTATAAAAGACACACATCTGACTCAAAAAGAAACTCAGATTAAAAATCAAAGCATGGAAAAAAGTTTTCATGCAACAGGAAACCAGAAAAGAGCAGGCGTAGTGATTCTTTTTGCAGACAAAGTGAATTCAAACCTAAAATGATTAAAAGAGTTAATGAAGGCCGCTACAAACTTGTATATTGAAAAATACAACAGGAAGTACTAAAAATTATAAGTATATATGCACCAAATATAGAAGCACCCAACTATGTAAGACAAATCCTAATGGACAAGAAGAACTAAACGAACAAGAACACAGTTGCAATAGGAAAACTTAACACCCCACTGTCACAAAGAGATAGATCAACTACACAAAAAGTCAGCAAAGAAATAACAGAACTGAATCATACCTCTGAGTGAATGGACTTAGAGAATGTTTACATAGTATTGCACTCAACCACATCAGAACATACATTCTTCTCAGCTCTACATGGGATGTTCTCCAAAATAGACCATATATTATCCCATAAAATATTTTTAAGTGAATGCAGATGGAGCAAAATTATCCCATGTGTATTATGGGACCATAGTGCACTAAAATAGGAAATCAGTGGCAAAAAGTCTGCAAAACCAGCATACATACATGAATATTAAATAACAAATTTCTGAGCAACCAATGGTTTACAGATGAAATTAAAGAAGAAATAAAACAATACTTATAAAACAATAAAAATTCAGAATAACATACCACAACCTATGGGACACAAAGCAGTCCTAAGTGGGAAATACATAGTAATAAGTAGTCACATCAAAAAAATGGAATGAACACAAATAACCTAATGCTACATCTCAAGCTTCTAGAAAAAGAAGAGCAAATCAAACCCAACTTTCATAGAAGCGTGGAAATTCTTAAGATTAGAGAAGAAATTAATGAAATTGAAACAAAAACACAGTACAAAGAATAAATGAATCAATGAATTGGTTTTTTGAGAGAATAAAATTGATAAAATTCTAGCCAAGCTTATCAAGAAAAAAACACACAATAAGGACTGAAAGGGAAATTATTATGGATCCCATGGAAATTCAAAACATCATGAACACCTACTTTGAATATCTCTACTCACATAGGGTGGAAAACAGAAGAAATCGATTTCTAGAAACATGTGACCTATCAATGCTCAATCAAGAATATACACCAATTTTGAATAACCCAATGTCAGCTACTTTAATCGAAAGCATGATTAAAAACTTACCAACAAAGTAAAGACCAGATCCTGCTGGATTCAGGGCTGAATTCCATAAGAAATTCAGAGAAGATCTGACTCCAATACTCCTTAAACTCTTCAATGAAATAGAAAGAGAAACAGTCCTCCCTAACTCATTCTTGGAAGCAAGTGTCACTCTGATACCAAAACCAGAGAGAGATCCAACCAAATAGCTAACTATAGACTAATCCCACTAATAAACATTGATGTAAAGATTCTCAATAAAATATAGGCAAATAGAATGTAGCAGATCATCAAGAAGATTATACAACATAACCAAGTAGGATTTATTCCAGGGAATCCAGGAATGTTTCCACATACACAAATCAGTGAATGTAATACACCACATCAACAGAGCCAAAAATAAAAATGTAATCATCGCAATGCATGCAGAAAAAAGCTTCTGATAACATACAACAGCTGTTCATGATAAAAAAAATACCTACAGTAACTCAGAATAGATGCTATATTCCTCAATGTCATAATGACCATTTATTACAAACCTACATCCAATGTTATACTAAATGGACAAAAACTAAAAGGCTTCATACTAAAATCAGGAACAAGACAATGATGTCCACTGTCACCACTCCTAGTCAATATAGTTCTGGAAATATTAGCCAGAGCAATCAGACAAGAGGGAGAAATAAAAGGAATAAAAATAGGGAAAGAAGAAGTTAAATTATCATTATTTGCAGATGACATGATATTCTACATAGAAGACCCCAAAAACTCAATTGAAAGACTACAGAGGTAACAAACCAATTAAACAAATTAAGCAGAATAGCTGGATACAAGCACATTCACAAAACAATAACATTCATGTACACAAAAATCTCCATGAGAGAGAAATTATGGAAATGCAGCCTTTCACAACAGCATCTAAAAAATGAAATACTTAGAAATCAACCTAACTAAGAATGTAAGAGTCCTGTATGCTGAAAATTATACTACTCTGATAATGGAGATTCAAGAGGATATTGGAAAATGGAAGGATATTTCTTGCTCTTGGTTAGGAAGAGTCAATATTGTGAAAATGGCCATACTTCCAAAACTCTTATACATATTCAACACAATCCCAATCAAAATATCATTAGCATACCTTCAGATCTAGAGAAAGTATTTCTGAAATTCATCTGGTAACAGAAGAAACCTAGAATAACAAAAGCATTTCTGGGCAACAATGGAAAGACAGGAGGCATCTCAATTCCTGATACTCTACATACTTTACATACTTACTCTATAAAGATACATACATACTCTACATAGATACTCTACATTGAAACTATACTACAAAGCCACAGTAATAAAATCAGCATGGTATTGTTAAAGAAATAGACATGAGGATCAAAGGAACAGATTAGAAGATGCAAACACTACTACAAAGACACAGAGCCACCTTACATTTGTCAAAGGTGCTAAACATGTTCACTGGAAAAAGATAGCCTCATATATAAATGCTGTTGGAAACATTGAGTTTACATGCCAAAAACTGAAACTAAACCCATACTTATCACCATACACTAAACTAAAGTCAAAATGGATCAAGGATCTTAATACTAAAAAAGAAAAAATTTACTGGACGACATGGTAGGTAGAAATCTTGAAGTCATAGGAGTAGGCAGAGAATTCATGAATAAAACACAACCACACGAGAAATACTTCAAATAATCATCAACTGGGATCTCATATTACTAAAAAGTTTTTGTACTTAAATATATATCAAACAAAGTGAAAAAACCCCACAGAGTCCAAAAGAATCTGGATATAAGACAAAGGACTTCTATGCAGAACATATAAAGAATTGAAAAATGTCAAGCCCCAAATTCAAAGACCCTTTCCAAAAGTGGGCATCAGAGGTAAGCTCTCAGTTCTCAGATGAAGATATACAAATGGAAAATAAATACATACAACACCTGTTCATGATAATGCCCTGCAGTAAATCAGAATAGACACTATGTACCTCAATTTCATAAATACAATGTATGACAAACCTACAGCCAATTTTATACTAAATGGACAAAACTGAAAGTCTTCACACTAAAATCAGGAACAAGACAAGAATGTCCACTATCACCACTCCTATTCAATATACTTCTGGAAATACTAGCCATAGCAATCAGACAAGAGTGAGAAATAAAACGAGTAAAAGTAGGAAAAGTAGGAAGTTAAGTTATCATTATTTGAAGACAACATGATACTCTGCATAGAAGACAACAAAAACTCCATTGAAAGACTAATAGAGGTAATAAACAAATTCAGCAGCATAGTTGCATACAAAGTCAGCACTCAAATATCAGTAGCATTCCTACACACAAATAAAATCTCCATGAGAGAAAAATTATGGAAATATAGCTTTCATAGTAGCATCTGAAAAAATGAAATATTTAGGAATCAACTAAGAATGTAAAAGAACTATATGCTGAAAATTACACTACTCTGAAAATGGAGATTCAAGAGAATTTTAGAAAATGAAAGGATATTTCTTCCTGTTGGTTAGGAAGAACCAACATTGAGAAAATGGACATAGTTCCAAAACTGTTACATCGATTCAATGCAATCCCAATCAAATCAACATTAACATATTTACATATCTAGAGAAAATATTTCTAAAACTCATCTGATAACAGAAGAAAACTAGAATAACAAAGACAATTCTTGGCAACAAGAGCAAGACAGGAGGCATCTCAATTCCTGACTTGAAACTATACTAAAAAGCCCCAGTAATAAAGTCAGCATGGTGCTGGCAAAGAATAGACCTGAGGATCAATGAAACAGATTAGAAGATGTGAACACTACTACAAAGACACAGAGCCACCTTACATTTGTCAAAGGGGCTAAACATGTTCACTGGAAAAAGATAGCCTCATTAATGAATGCTGTTGGAAATATTGAGTTTACATGCCAAAGACTGAAACTAGACCCATAACTATCACCATACACTAAACTTAAGTCCAAGTGGATCAAGGATCTAAATATTAAAAAAGAAACAAAAATCTAATGGAGGACAAGGTAGGTAGAAATCTTGGAGATATAGGAGTTGACCGAGAATTCATGAATAAAACACAAAGTGCATAGGAAATATTTCAAAGAATCAACAACTGGGATGTCATATTACTAAAAGTTTTTATACTTCAAAAGAAATCAGACAAGTGAGGAAAAAAAAACCTAGCAGATTGATAAAGCATCTGGATATAAGACATAAGACTTAAATGCAGAACATATAAAGAATTGAAAAACATCAAAGACCATTTCCAAAAATGAACATCAGAGATGAGCACACAGTTCCAAGATGAAGATATATAAATACCAAACAAATATATGAAGAAATGTTCACCATCATTGGTCATTTGATAAATGCAAATTAAAACAGCACTGAGGTTTCATCTTACTCTGGGAAGAATGGCTGCCATCCAAAATAAACTGAAACCAATGTTGGGGAGCATGAAGGGAAAAAAGAACTTCTCCACTGTTGGTGGGAATGCAGACTGGTGAAAGCACTATCAAAATCAATGTGGAAATTCCTCAAAACCTAGCATGGAAGTTTCATATAATCCAGCTGTTCCACTTCTGGGTATTTTTCCAGAAAAATTGAAATGTCACAGTGACATTGTCACAGTGATATATGTGCACCCATATGTGGAGCACAGTTGTGATAGTTAAACCTTGGAAACAACCAAACTGCCCATCAACCACAAGTGGATGAAAAAATTGTATTTTTACACAATGGAATACACTCAGCTATAGAAAAGGATGATCTTGAGGCCTTTATAGGTAAGTGAAGGTAACAAGAATATCCTCGTTAGTAAAATAAATAAGACTCACATTAGAAAATGTCACATTGTCTCTCTAGCACAAAAAATAATAAAAACTGACAAAGTAATGGGGCCCAAAAAAGTATAATACATATTATAAAAAAGAAAGGGTAGAAAAGTGCTCTAGAGGATATAATGGTATGTATAATATGTAAGATAGATGACCATATTACTAAATTTCTGTTAGATCACTGGACAGGAGGGTTTGCACTGTCAATGTTTCAGTGTTCGGTGACTTTTTATGCTTTGTTTTTGTAACTTTAACAACTATTTTTAAGACAACAATACATAATGTATCAACTAGTGATTTTATGATGTTAATTTTTTGAACTCTATATTCTATACCTTTTTGCTTTTTTTGTATTTTGTTTCCTTTCTTTAAATAAAAAAAATTAAAAATGAAAAAAAAAAGTAATGGACCTGGAGTTTTGTGCCTTTGATTCCTTGAAGCAGGACCTGCTCATTCAGTGGTAGGAATCCTTGGGATCCATCTAGCTGTACATGGCCATAACCTGTACTGTGATGGGATTAGTGGTACTGTGCTGTTTACTGTTGTCATGTTCTTTGCATATGTGAGTCCACCCTATGAGTCATTTATAATAAGCACATTTTCCCTGATTTTTGAGTTGGTGGAATGAGAAAAACCACTGCATATTGTTTCAATATCAAAGGGTATGAGGACCTGTATGGACCTCACCCAACCAATTGGCAGGTGCACACCATGGACATAGTTATATAAGCATGAGTTAACATAGACAGCCATAAATGTGCTTGGGTTTATGACAGAATGCAAGAAATAATGCCTGAGGATGACTGATATATACAGGCTGGATAATAAAAATGCTTGCTTACTACTGTTGCTAATGTTGGCTCTGTGTGGTTTCTTCTCCCTGGGTATGTTACCCACTAAAATACCCACTCACCTCCCTAACTCTGAGAAAATATCATACCACAGACACAGGGTGCTTTAATACCCCACAAAACTAAACTCCCTGTGCCCTGTTCCAAGCCATGCATCACATCCAAAAGCCCAATTCTCTGTTGGGATACAGCTTAAGAATGTAGATCGAGTTTTATGCCTGTGTCTTGGTGATCACTTCCTAAGCCCTGTGATGGACATTTGCCCCAATTCCATCCCTCCTCTGTACCCCACAGGGCATTAATATTCCCAAATGTTCTGACCTGGAAGTGGAACACAGCTCTACTAGCAGCAGACATGCAGTTATCGAGCAGCTTGGTCGGACCATGATCTGAGGTGAGTCAGTCCCAGGCTGTAGGCCAGGACAATAGGGTCCATTGGCCCCTCTCTTACACGGGTGGAGCTACTTGCCAGCATATCTTAGTCTCCCTTGATCCCTGAACACATGGAGACTCATTTTTCCTGTGTATCATAGTGTGTTAAAACCAGGCACAGCATTAATGCATGGTAGGGAGAACCCATGTCCAGCACAAACCCTCCTGAAGGCAGCTCCCCATGTACAATGCAGGCCATCTGTTCTTAATATGTGGCACCACGTTGTAGCTGAGTGCTATGAGGGAGATCAAAAAAGCAAGGGCAGGATCGGGTGCTATCCCTGCCTGGGGGTGTTGGGTCAGGGCGGCAGTGGACACTGGCTATGTCTGGCAGCCACGTTGGGCAACACAGAGTGTGTACCACTGCCCCATGCCCATAGAGTTGGGCAGCCCTTCTCAGATATGTGTGGACCCCGGTGTCTGTCAGGATATAGGGATGGCCCTCTTGAATGGCTAGGGATATCCCTGCCTGGGGGTGTTGGGTCAGGGCGGCAGTGGACACTGGCTATGTCTGGCAGCCACATTGGGCAACACAGAGTGTGTACCACTGCCACATGCCCAGGACATCCTCCCACAAGGTCATTCTTTTGTCATTCCCCTACAAGACTTTGTATATCCAGGGCCCCCCTTTTCCACACCAATCTTCACTGCACCTTTGAATGCAGTCACAGGAGGAGGCAATGCACGTGTAGCTGCCCAAAATCCAGTGTCACTGGTGTCTGCTATCACCCAAAAGTTATGGTGGGTAACAAAATCACTGAGTGGTGTTCATCACTGATAATTTGGGGCCTTTTCCTAATCTTCCTTCTTCCATTCCAACATTCCTCAGTCATCCCTCCCTGCTCCTTCTATACTCTGTTCTCCTTCTAAGATCACACAGCTGGGCTTGTGCTAGCCCTGGATGGCCTAGGAGCTGCTCTATGCCCCTTCCATCCTTTTTTGTCCCAGAGAGAATCCTGTTCCCACAAGTATTTTTTATCACCTAGAAAACGCTTAATCCAACCTGTGTTGCACTTGGCCCAAGGCCTAGGATTGAGGTTCCTAGAAGCCCTTAATGTTGGCTCACAGCTCTAGAAGTTCTCAGAATATGGTGCTTAGAATAGAGGTCTCAAGGTCAGTCTGGAAACTCCAATCTATGGAGCATCTAAGGAGCTGATCTAAACTGTGAGTTGCCATGTGATGCATGTGTATCTGGGTATGTGGGGAGACAAATGCAGATGCTCCTGTCTGGTACAAGCCAAATAGAATCAGTAATTTTGAAATAGCTCCTGTAGGATGAGCAGTATTGGATCTGGCCAGGGAACAAAGGCTGTGTGCACCAGACCTTGAAGCAGGTCCCTGAGATCTGGACCACACATTGGAAGAAAGGGAAATAAGGGTGCCCAAGCCCAACTGTGTATGGGGACAAATTCTTCCCAACTGTTACAGTACATCTCTGTTCTGTCCCAAGACAAAATGACCATGTTATAAGCCTGGAATTGTCATCACCCTGTTATTGGTATATCTCTGGGCCCCTCAGGAGTGGACAACACATGGAAAGGAGAAGGCCCAAGGCTCACCTGTGCATAATGTACCTCTCAGTGACCGACCTTCAGGTAAGGTGGTCATGGCCAGTGTCATCTCTTTTTTCTGTCTGGCCAGCTAGTTGCCAGGCACTGCTGTGTTCTCACGTTCTTGCTCATTGGATCATGAGGGAAATATCTAGTGTTCGAGTCCTGGTGTCCATGAGAATTTAGTCAAGTGTGGTGGAGTGTGATCAGCAATGGGGCAGCTGAGTTTTGATTGGCCAGGGAGTGGGGCAAGAATCCCATACATTTCCTTCCCCACCACATTGATGTGAGTATCTTGGTGTATAAAGCAGGGTTCCTTCCAATTAACTGTCACTTTTTACATCTTTCCATCTCACAATATTTACTGGAAAGCTGTCTGTATGTGACACAGTATGTCACATATAAAAGTATGTTGATAAAAGTGTGTTGAAGGCCCTTCTGATCATCTCTTCCCAGACTGCTGGGCAGAAGCTCAGCCTTCAAAACTTAGTGGGAGAGACAGGGGGGGAAGGAGGAGGAAGACAAGGGGCTTTCTCCTCGAAGATAGCAGTTACAGAGGGGCAAGGGTCACCTCCAGCTGCCACTGTTAGACCCACTTTTGAGCCTGTATCCTGAGGCTAGAAAGAACACAGCAGTTTTGGCCACTTTGCTAGAAATCAGGAGTCTGAGCAGAGTTACAAAGGCAGGACTTGGGAGCCAGACTGAGGGCTCCTACAGAAGACTTTCCTGTGTTTGGTTTTCACTTTCTGTTCCATGACTCAGTCAACACCAGCTGTTGGCAGTGTGGGTTCACTTGTCTCCCCAAGATTGAGCTGCTTCTGTAGATCTCTGGTACTCAGCACAGTTAGTCCTCTATGTTTCTCTGTTAGGTAGTGCATAGACAAAAGTATAAAAGTGCATATTCCTGATAGGAAAATTAGCCCCAGAAATTCCATTAGCAAGGATGTAGTTTGAGGACAGCTGATGCTTTGCTTTACAGGTTTGCATCCACATGAAGGACCCACTGCTGGCCAGGTAGAGCATGTCCTCCCTGTGTGAGGTTTTTCATCAGTTGCTCTTTTTTTCTCACATGTCTGAATAGATTTTCTTGCTTTGTATTGTTTACAGATTATTGTATATTTTTATTAGTACAGTGTATGCTGATTACATTGGTGATAGGTCCATTGCAAATGTGATGCATAGAATGGAAATTGGGCCCCATCTTGTGCACAGTGGTACAATCCAACAACCAGTGACTGTTCTCAAAGTTTTGTGCATTGAACACACATCTCAGGACTAAGACATTGGCAACACAAGGTGCAGCTTTGTCTTGATTGTGCTTTCATCAAGACCAGTACAGTGGGTAATGATACAATATTTGGGTGCTTAGCCCAACACTAAACTTAAAAGTCTGGCCAACCCCTAAATCTAACTCTAACCCTATAAAGTCATTACCAGAATTCTCTGGCCAAATTGAACTTTATGGCACTGATGTGCGAAATGTAATATAGGTTAATTATGAGAATGTACAATCTGCGGAGGCTGGGATGGTGCAAGAGGGGAAAGAAATGAAAACACCATTGTGTAAACATATATTCTGGAAGAATATATTCTGGATGTGGACCTTGGGGAAATTAGCTTCAAATTGAGAATGCACTGAATGCTAGCAAGTTGATTATTTTAAACAAAATTAAAATCTTAAATTTTATCTGTTCATTTTATCACTAACATATCTCTGGTAAATAAGTGTAGCAGTGAATACAGTAATAATTAAATCTGGAAAAGAGGGGAATGGAAGGTGTGGGTCAAGAGCTGCCCGCAGGTAGACCTCAAGAGATGACTCCTGAGTGGAGGCACCAGGAGGCTTAGATCTCCAGCTGCTGGACAAAGGAATCCAGGTGCTGGCTCTTGCTCTGGGATCACAGCTGGTGAGGGAGTTGCAGGTGAAGCTGGCACAAGGTTTGCAGTTGCCACTTCTGCATGGGCTGAACCTGGCCCTGTAGTTGCAGGAAGTGAAAAGATCGCCAACTGTCCATGGGCTTCCTGAGCAAAACCTTTCCACTGCCTGTCCAGGCAGCCATGTGCACCAATACAGCCCCAGCAAAGCCTCCCTGACTGTATTCACACATTGACTGCTGAGTGTGTCACGCTCCTGGGTCACCAAGCATTTGGGCACTTTGTTGAGTTCCAAGGCCATCACCTCCCAAAAGCCCACATCCCACCCTCCAGGGCTACTTATTTTAGAGCTCAGTCCCTGGTGGTTCAGGAGGGTCCAGCTGTTCCAGGAGAAGCTCAGCCTGGAGATCCGCATGGGCATACATTTCCAATGGGGCATCAAGCACAGAAGACCTGGGGAGACAGGGAGCTAGCAGAGTGAGAGGGCTGGCCTTTCCTGCCACAATGTCTGCACAGCTCACTTGTAGAGAGGGGTGCATGGGCCTCCTGTCCAGTCTGTACAACATTCATCCCCATCCTCACCCACCCATAATTGGGCAGTTTCAGCCCAAGGAGCTCTTAGAGGCTGACAGAAGTCTCAGTGGGTGGGAGTTCTTGCTCAATTGAATCACACTTCTGCTTTGTACAGGGAATCCTGACACAGTTTCTCCCTGCCCGTCCCCAGCACAATTCAGTGTGGTGAACACAGAGAGTGGAATCTTCTCTGTATTGCACTCAAGGACTCAGGGCTGCCTCTCCATAAATATCTGAGAAGTGAAGGATCAATCAGTGTCTGTCCTGTGTCAGTCCAGTCTCTAGCTCAGGCAGTGATGCATTGCCCAGTTCTCTTAGCCTCTGTATAACTCCTTGTTTATGGTCTGTTCCCACATCTAGGGAGGCCTGGGGACCAGAACAATGGCCTTGAGGTGAGCAATATCTGTTCTGCTGCCAAGGGTGAGTCTGTGGCCTCCAAAGAACATCAAAACTCAAAAGGGCACTGGTTGCACTGGCTCTGCTTATAGGATCATGGTCAATGCCCAGAAAAGTGTCCATACACAGTGTGTCTTCATGTACATTTGTGGGTTGATGACATCTATTTGCTCTTCCATGGCATCTGATAGCCATGGAAAATTTGCTGTTCTTAAGATTTCATGTGTTGAACAAATCCTAAAGTCCACAAAGTGACTCTCCAATCTCCTTTCCAATGAACAGAACTGCAACCACCAATTATTGGACAGTGAATCAGATGGAAGATCATCCATCAGAATCATCACAGCCTCCACAGTAGGTCTTCATGGGGCCAAGGCCACACTTGGCATGGAGCCCCCATTTCATCCATAGTGACCCTAAGGTCTGAATCCACTCAGACCCCACCCATTCAGCATTGTAAACTAGGTTTGATTGAGGCCCTTGCATATAGCCAGGACCTGAATCCAAAGGTGGCCAAGTCCCACTGGGTTGCTAAGTTGAGAACTCCCATTCTCAGCCTTGGTGCTTTGGGGTAGAGATGTGATCCTTGGAGGAGTCCAGGGATCTGGATATATCTGGAGGATCTATCCAGAAGGTCAGCTCCTTACGCTCCTTCAGGCTGTGAGGCTATCTGCCTGCACTGTGCTTCCTGTACAGAACTCTGCCAGGCTCTCTGCTGCCTGACTTCTGAGAATGTGGTGAGACTGTGGGTAGATATGGAATTGGTGTCCTGCATGTGGCTTCTCAGGAGGGTTTGGGGATGAAACAAAGCCTACATTCCAATTGGTCCACAGAGGCCGTGGTAATGGGCTCACAGAATGGTCCTTGCAGAAAAGGAATTCTCATATTAAAAGTTATATTTCACAAGAGACCATTAGGAATACTAGTATGCTCAGATCACCTCAATAGAGAGATTGAAAAGAAGTCTATGCATGAACAACAGCTATGAGTCCTAAGATGGCCCCCAATTTTAGAGATGAGAAAAGGAGACTCATTCTAGATGTCCAGGTCCTTTAATGAGACACCCCAGAATATTCTCAGTTTTCTGATGAAAAGTTCCCAGGAAGGAATTAAGATCCTCTTCCATTGCCATGGGAGGCTGAGCAGCTGTGTTCACTGATATCTTCTTGTGCTCATTTTGCCCAGAGGCTCCTGCAATAGTAATTGCAGAGCCTGAAAACTCCCATGAGACAAGTGCCAGAGAAATGGACAGAGTGGATGACATTTGAGGTGAGCACATCTCTAGCAAGGTGATGATGTGTAAGAGCTGGAGACAGCAGGGGAAAGACAGCTCACTAATTGTCCTTGGACACCAGGCCCAGGACTGATAGTAAGGTGCAATAGCAGAATTCAATCATGACAAGAAATGAAATGACTTTTGTCTGTCCCCTTTCTCCTGGTCCCACTGATATATGTACAGTGACCTTGCCTGTGACAAGGTAGAGACAGAGTTGAGAGTATATGGTAGTTGAGCACTGGGAGTCAAGATTCCTTTGGAGCAGGACCATGGGCCCAGTGTTTCAAAAGCCCTGGAGGGAGGTGCTGGAAGGATTGATCTGACACAAAGTTCCTCTCAGTCATCTGCGGGTCTCTATACAGTCACTTCTGCTCACACACCCTGCACCAGAGCCAATATATGTTGTTACTGTGGGTACCATGACTGGATCAGGGATGCAACACACAGGTTCCAGGGTCCATCTCCAGGCTGATGTCCTGTATGCAGCTCGGATGGGGCAATGTCCAGCCACCAACAGGAAGCCTGAGACTCAGACACCACAGCTTTCAATTTGTGAACCCAGATAACCTATGTTCCTTAAAGACAGACAGATCTGTATCAGACATCTACCCAGGAGGAAAAGAGATGACTCTGGAGCCTGTGGGTAAACATTATCTCTGCCTTTTTCCTCTAGGCTGCCCTGTCCTGGGTGGGAACTTGACATGAGCACAGACTCATGCATCCTAGCACCTGCCCATTCTGCAGAGCATCTGCCCTTGGTGTCTGTCATCAGAGCCCTTTCACTGATGATTTAGAGTGGGAAATGTTTAGGAGAACTCACAGAGGTGGCCAGGCCTTAATGTACCTGTCCTGTACTTGGTGTCTCTGAGTGGCAAGTGGCCGAGCCTAGAGACACCTATCTTGGGCTCCCTCTTGTCTTTGGTCTCTTGGGAAGCCTATGCTGCCCTTGACATTTGAGCAGTTCCTGGTAAGCATCCTGTAGCATCTTGGCCCAGTGAACCATCCTTTCTTTCATTCCCATGTTGTTTTCCCATGTGGGATCTTGAGGCTGGTGCTTCAAGGCCTTGGAAAGTAGCACAGTATATTCACTGGTCACTCTCTTGAACCAAATGCCTGTGAAGGTCAGCTGTTGCCAGAACAAGGTGCTTGGTGACCAGAGCCTTCAGAGTTCTGTTTAGACCGGTTGCCAAGGAAGTTGTGTCATGTGCTGGGGTCCATAGCTGCCCTGCCCCCTCTGATGCCCCCTTTCTTTTTATTGTGCTCCTTTAAATGGCAAGTGAAAAAGTAGAAAATTGAGTGTGGTTTTACACTTTTATTCACTTTGAAATTTTTAATACAACAAACATGTAGATGCCTCAGATGTGGCAGGTTGGGTGCCAAGTGCACATTTCCATCCAAAAGTTATTTTCATTGAGAATTAGGTTTCACTTAGAAATCTGTCAAATTTTAGGATGAGATTCTTTCCTGGCTTCATGTTACTTTCATTTCAATTCCATTAGAGAGTATGGAGAAGTTCCCAGAATACCCATAATAATTTTCCCAAAGGATGTGAATGTTTCATGTTATAACCCGCATATGTCCAGGGGAGGAGTCCTAGCAAGTTTTACTCTCACATGCATATGAATGATTACTTATCCTTAGATGTTTAACTCAGCCACACACTGTAGTGCTCTGCACTCTGACATCCTGTGGAGAGGTGAGTAGGTGGTGATTGCAAGCTGTGGCTTTCCAAGGCCATGGACATCATCACCCCATGCTGAGGAAAGACACATGCACATGCCTCCTGGGGAACTGTCCTCCCATCCCAAATAGACCATGGGTTTTGTGTCCCTGCTAGGTAGTTTATCTTTCCTAGAGGTGAGGGCCCTGAGGCTGATCAGGCACAGGGCTCTTTGGTTGGTCTCCTTCAAGCAGTATCTCCATGCTGGGCTCCCAGTGTGCTGCCACCACATGCCATTGGGGGGGGGCTGAACAAAACCAGGTGTGACTTGTTCATGCACCCCCTCCCCCATCTGCTGATGGCCATTTCTTCTGTTTCTGGGTCAACCCATGAAAACGATCTGCCATAGCCATTCATATACATGGCCTTGAGTTAATGCAGACTTTTAAAGAAAAACTACTTAAATGTGAAATTACTGGATCATATTGCTGGTGTATGGCTAACTTAGAATTCTTAAAGTATCATTAGAAGCAGTTGTTTAGCAGCATTAGCTGGTTGCTTTTCATTTTATTTTGATTTGTTTTATTATGGCATACTGTGCTATGCTATGTTATTTTACATTATGTTATATGTTGGTGAGGATTTTGAAACTGTATTTTCTATGGTTTCTGATTTGATTCTGTATAATCAACCTGAGAAAATATAAGAATATCACATAACTCTTAGTAAGTATTTTTGTGGAAAATTTAAAAACGAAGACATAGTCAGTGATGTTGGTACACACTGTCATTACAGTACTCAGAGGTTGAGGCAGGGGGATTGTTGTAAGTTTGAGGTCATCCTGCACTACAATGGAAGATCAAGGCCAGCCTCAACTGCATAGCAGAATCCTGTCTCTAACAAAGAACAAAAGAAAGAAAGAGAGAAAGGAAGAAGAAGAAAAAAAACAATTAAAAGTATAAAGTCAAATATTGCCTGTGAATACAGAATAAAAACATATGTGAGTTTTTCTAGCAAGTGTACTTTAGTCAGCACACCTAGCATAAGGTTTACCATCATGTAGACATTGATGTGTTACCAGGTTTGCATTGTTTCAATTTTTTGAAAGTTTTACTGAGATGACTCTAGATATGCTACTGAATATACTTTCTTAGTATTTGCATAACTCAGTATGAAGAGAATATTATCATTGCTTTTTATCATCACCAAAATTTATATTTAGAATCAGAAGTTGATCAAGGGATTGCTACTTTTTTAAAATAAAAATAAGGACCATATAAAAGATACTCTTTTTATGTCTATGGAAAGATAAAAATAATTGTAGAATAACAGTGGTTAATGCACCTTGCACAGTGATTTCTGGGATTTCTTAATGATCAATAATTTCATACATTTGTAAGTTTTTTAAAAAGATTTTAACACATGGTCTCACCAGTTCTCTGAGTTTCCCAGGCTATAGTTAAACCCTTCTTCATCCTTCCTCTGACTCCCAGAGGGCTGGAATTACAGGTGTACATTATCGTGTGTTGACAATTGGCGGTAATTTTGTGTATTCGTGGAATAATATACTTGGCTTTGATCTTTAGACTCTTCGTAGAAAAATTCATCTAATTAAGCTATCTCCTACCTTCCTAATCCACAGTTTCTTTCATAGTGAGCAAGACTCAAAATCCTATTAACAATATTAGTAGAGTCACTGCTTTTTAACTGTAACAGTGGTCAGCCTGGGGTTCAGAAGATCACTCCAAATGCCTTCTGCTGTGGGACTGAGGCTTGGTATCCTGAAAGCACAGTCTCTTTTTCTCTGATAAACTCATGGCAATTGATGACTGACGTCAAATCCCAAGAAAGATGTGAAAGTTAAAGCTACTTTGGGCAGAGAGAATAAAGTCAAATCCCCCCCCAAAAAAGTAATAAGAACTAAGGAGTAAGAAAACCCAAAATGTGTAAATTTTGTTGTAAAAAAGAGAGGGGAAAAAAAGAGCTCTAATGGAACAGAAATTGTGTTTAGGGGTGTTAAATAGCTGACTATATTAATGTTTTGGAACATTGAACACAGCTGTTTGCAGTCTCTCTGAATGTCCACTTTGTATTCTTTGATGCTGTGATTTGAGCAACTATTCCTAAGATGATAATATGTAATCTATTAACAGGTGATTTCTTACTGTTTTGTTTTGTTTTTGTAGTACTGTATTATGTGTACCCTTACACCACTTTGTTTTTGTTTTGTGTTTTTCTATTTTTCCTCTTAAATAAAATTTTAAAAAAAAAGCTACTTGGGGCCCACTGCCCTCCAGAAGGTCAGGCCAGGGTAAAATGGTTTTGCTTTCCACTTCTACTTTCCAAAATTTTGTTTTGGTTATGGTTTCGGTTTTACACTTAGTTTCTAGAATTGAATACAGAGGTTTTGTATTTAGTTCCATTACCTTCCACTTTTAAAAGTCTTCCTTTTTTGAAGAGTTTCTTACTACATTGCTAAGTTGGTGAGTCTCTCCTTGAATTTATAATGTTCCTGTTTTAGTCTTCCAGAGTGGTAAGTTTACAAGCCACACCAGCAGATGTGGTTTCATCATGGTGTTCTTAAAAACTCATTGGCTATGCAGGGAATGGTGAAAATGCCTGTCATGTCAGCATTCAGGCCACTGAGGCAGCAGGATTCCTGGGAGTTACAGACAAGCCTGCAACACACTGATTTCAAATTAGGCCAGAGAGACAGAGGGAGTCCCTGACCAGAAAAAGAAAAAGAAAATATAGGAAAGGACAGGAATGGAAGGAAGATATAATACCAAATTCCTGGTGATTCTATGAGTTCTTTTGTATCTGGGCTAGTCATTTTAATCTGTGGTTCTACTGCAGTATAAAACCTTTTGGACTGCTGTCTCTTTAAAATATACCCTGACACCAGGGATTTTGGTACGTCTAAGTTTAATGTTCTTTACATGGCTAGAGGATGTTGTACTTCTTTGTGAATTTTCATATTGAATTTTTCGATTTCTAGGAAAATGTCAGTGGTAATTTGACAGGAATGCTTTGAAATGGCTGGTTGCTCTGGGATGCACATATATTATAACAACATGAATTCTTCCTATCCACCATCATGCTATGTGTTTTCTTCTCTTAGAGCTATTTCACTGATTGCATCAATTTCTACAAATTTCAAACAACAGGTGAGTTTCATTAAATTTATCCTAAGTGTTAATTCTATTTGATGAATTATGAAGTGAATTGTGTTCTTTGTATGTGAGGCTGCAGTTTGTTTGAAGCACATAGGTATGAATTGTTCAAGACATGTGGATCTTGTACCCTGCACCCTATATATACGTTTCTCAAATGAAAGGTTGTATCCTCAGGAAACAGAGACCATACTTAATTCTTCCTTTCTGGTATGGAAGCCTTTGATTTCTTATTATTGAGTAAATTCTAGGGATAGGACTTGGAGTACTGCGTTGAAAGGCATTGCAAGCCTTGTCTGGTTCCTGATCTGTGAAGAAAATTTTGCAGCTTGTCAGCCTCTGAGCAAAATATCTGGGATGGTCTTCTCATGCATGATCTTTGATGTGCTGAGGTCCATTCTTCCAATACATGGTGTGTGGGTAGTTCTTACAATGAGAAAATGTTAAAACTCAGTATTTTTCAAAGCTATTTTTCCAAATCTATTGAGAGGTTATTTCTGTCTCATTCTGTGAGAGTGACAAGTGGCAGTGAATGGTTTTTACAGTGGGACAGTTCTTGCATCACTGAGATTGATCCGAGTGTTGATTGTGATGCTTAATTTTTGCATGTGCTGGCAAATTTAGCTGATAAGTATTTAGCTGAATAATTTTGCTTATGTTTATTAGGCATATTGGTCAGTAGGGTGCTTTCATTTATTTTATTTTTCAATACATTATTGTCTGGCTTCTTTCTCAGGGTGACTTTGTCATCTAAAAGAAGTTGGTGTTGGATTTTTCCCTTCAATTTCCTGGAAGAATCAAAAAATGATTATTTTTTATTTTTTATTATACACTTGAAAAAATTCACTGGGTCTTTTGCCTTATCCTGGTTTTGTTGTTGTTATTGATGAGTATTGATTGTTGACCCATCACCTATATTAATTTTTGCTCTGTTCATCAGTGTGTTTGTTCCTTATGGGTGTGGGTCATTGACACCAAAGGAGACCACATTCCCATTAAGGGTCACATCTCATTTTACTTAGGGATGCAGCCATTTACTTCTTTTATTTTTTTATATTTTTGTCAGTAACTCCTTTCAGTTACTTAGTCTTTAATGCACACTGTTCTTGTAGGGAGTTTACTGCTGAAGGAAACTGGAGCTGGTCAGGTTTCCGTATCTTATTTCAGGCTTCATACTCCGGCCTGCCTGCAGTGTCCGCATCTCCTGATTTGCTCCCTGTAAACACCTGTCCTGCTCCATAGCTGTGGTGAGTTCACATGCGGCAGTTGAAATCTGCACCTGGATGGAAGACATTCTGTCAAGGTGGGCTCTGTAACAGACTGACCTCATACAGTGCTTCCCTGAGTCAGCCATGGGGCCTAGGGCCTTCAGGAAGGAGTTCTGGCAGCAGGGCCACACCAGCCCTCTTCTATCCAGCGTGCAGTGTATGCTGTTTTGCTGGAAGCTGACTTGTGGGTCAGGAGGCCTGGACCTGGGCCTTTCTTGCCCCTGGTGCCACAGTGTCCTCTACATCTGCCTGGACCATTTTCCCCTGAAATCAGATCTCCACAGGGATCTGAGGACCCCCTAGACTTGTTCTTCTAGGCTCCAACTCAATGTGGAGACTTCAGCTGTGAATCTGTCACTATGAAATTGAACATGTATACATTTTTCCTGGAATGCCCAGTGCAAAGTCTTCATAACAAAAAGTGAGATTTACAGTTTCCCATATTCTATTCTTACTCAGTTAAGGTGTGAAAAGTTAGAAGCCATGAACCTAAGACAGCAAAGCTGCTGAGTGAATTATAAACTTACAGGCACTGAAAATGCTGAAAGAAGGCCATGTCCTAGGCCATGTTCCCAGTCTTACTTGAGATGACAGAGAGCTTGTGGCCTGGCCCTCTCTTCACCCAGCAGAGAAGAGACACAGGCCATCACAGCAGGTGAGGACAGGATAGAGGAGCTGGTCAGTGGCAGACCACTCATCCTTGGAGGGATGCTTTGTGGTTTTACAATTTTTAATTTCCATTGAATTATTGCTAGTGTCCAACTCACTATTTCTTCTCTTGTACCCAACCTAGTTAAGAAAAAAATAGTATGTAATTTCTCAAACAGACGAGTGAAAATGGATGACTTAATTTTCATTCATGTAAAATGAAGGATATGCACAGTACAGAAACTTCAAACATCACCTTATAGATGTGTAAAATAAGGAGTTTTGTTATTCAGAAAAACAACACATCATTTATGACTAATTCATTTAACACATGCGGAGAACTTCCATGTTGGGGTGGCGCTGCCCTCCTACCCTAGAAAGCACCGGTTCTCCTGTGCCAATAACTCTCAGAGGACAACAAGAGTTTTTCTTCAGAGTCTGTTTTACCAGTGAGGAGGACCTGAATCTTCCTGCTGCCAGGCTGAACACGGAGTGTGCAGTGTTCCGAGGAGCCCAGCACTGCCTGCTTTACACTCCTCTCCCCCACCACATCCATGCTGCAGCCCTGCAGGGACAGCAAGGCAGAGCTGCCAGGATGCAGCTAAGACTGCCACATCAGTCCTAAGTCCACCTCCACCGGGTGCCTGATACTGCATGAGTGTTGCTCGAATAGTGGGTCTACACACCCTCAGCCTCCTAGGATAAGTGCATTCACCACAGTGACCCTTCCAGTCTGCAAATTTCACTCCTCTCCTTTCTGACTATGGCTGCAGCATTGGAACAAAACACAGAATTAACGTTACCTTTTCTTCTTCTTTGTTCTTTTTCATTTTTGGGTTTTTTATTTATTTAACCATATATTTAAAACTGCATTTTGTCAAAAAATCTTTTCTTTTGTTTTTGCTCTCCACTTGCCTGAGTTTTTACAGATTTCTACTGCAGTTCAAACTTTAAGTTCTTGGATGCTCAGAATCTGCTCTGCAGCTTGGTAGAATGAGTGAAGCGAAGCAGAAAGTGAACTTGGGCACATTTCTGTGCCTCCCAGCATCTTGTACAGCAAACCCTGACTCATGTCTTTTTATCCCCAAAATATGGGCTTCAGTAGATTCAGTAGCTTGAATCTGCCACTGGAAAATGTGTTTCCTAGATTTTTCCAAATAATGTCATTTCTGCTCAACTGGCTAAGCACATTGTCTAAGGCTTTTTATGCCAAAACTTGAAAAGTAATTTCCAGTAGACAAGATTCTGCTACCCATCCTGAAATCAAGATGGGATTTTATGTAAATACATAGTGCAATCTGTAGTCTGAGACCATGGTGCCAGGGCAGGGTTCTCTCCAGCAACCATGCACAGCATGCTCCACACACTCTCCTACTTCCATGGTCTGCGACTTGTGGGAGGGGCCACCCTGACACCTCATTGTAGGATTACTGAGGCTGGTAGACATTCCCAGAGCTGCTAATGACACAATGTTCAAGTTCTCTCCCTTTCCAGGAGAAGAGGAGACATTGTCTCTCCTCTGTGTCAATGCCATTATCTCAGTGACTGTATTCAGCTTAAGTCCTCATATTTCTACACTGAAGGATTTTTAATGAGGGGAACCTACAGCAAGACCATTCATATCTGTGGAGCAGCGGAGTGGTACACGGCTTCCCACCTTTCCTACAGAACTAGCCAATGTCCAAACAGCTGACATGTAAATTGTTTTTAAAAATTTAACATGGCTCTATTGTTCATGTCTCTGGTAGCTTCTTTTTCACAAACTCTTCTCACTTGGTAGTTGTGTTTTCTTGTTAGTTTTTTTTTTTTATTTATTTAAGAGGAAAAAGAGAAAAACACAAAACAAACCAAAGCAGTGTAAGGGTACACGTAATACAGAACTACAAAAAAAAAAACCAACAACAACAACAACAAAAACATAACAGTAAGAAATCACCTGTTAGTAGATTACATATTATCATCTTGAAAATAGTTCCTCAAATCACAGTATCAAAGAATACAAGGTGGACATTCAAATAGGGAGACTGCAAACAGCTGTGTTCAATGATCCAAAAACATTGATATAGTCAGCTATTTAATACCCCTAAACACACTTGCTGTTATATCCGTTAGAGCTCTTTTTCTTTTTTTTTCCCTCTCTTTTTTACAACAAAATTTACACATTTTGGATTTTATTACTCCTTAGTGCTTATTACTTTTGGGTGGGGGAGAATGAAGTCAAATATGGCAAAACAAAGCTGTCAGTCTATACCCAGGATAGACATAGCACATGGTGCAGAACAGAGTACAAGTTTATCAACAATGGTTATCAACGTTGTCCCTTGTTTCCTTAAAAAGAATTGTCTATCTCATTAGATATTATAAAGTTGGACAAAACAGTAGAGAACAAGACCAATAAAACTTAGGCATTGTAAACATTACAGGACTTCCAGAGAAGACAATAGTCAAACCAGAATGGGTATCTTAGTGAATCTTATTGTCTTCAAAGTAGTTGCTTATGTCTTCAAACTTGATAATATCATATTGAATGGAACAGAGTCTAATCAGTCAAAACAAGATCATGGGAGTACTACAGGACTTCAAAACAAGTTAATAGGAAATCAAAAAGAGTTACTATTTATATATCCTAATTTTTTTAATTTTTTCTTTTATTAAGACAAACATAAGAAATGACTAAATAATTTTTTTAAACAATAAGGGGGAGATTGAGATAAAACAGGACATAACAATATAACAATAGAGGTCGCAGCATGACTGTTTCAACAACCTAGTACTTCACCACCATATAACCTGACTTAATAGTAGTTACCATAGTGTCTTTTTCCTTGAAATATTTGGATAAAACTTCATATACTCTAGCTTCAAATATTTTCATATCAAGAAGGCCAGAATAAAGCCTTTCTAATTAATGAGTGAAAACTTTATAAGGCTTCAAGGCCACCTAATGGGGAATCATGATTACCACATATTTTTATATATTTGAATCATTACTTACATTAGGGAAACTATTCGGTATTCACACATGCGAGATTGATTTATTTCACTTATGAGTATGGTCTCAAGCTGCGCCCAATTATTGATAAATATCTCAATGTGATCCTTCTTTATAGCTGAATAATACTCCATTGTATAGAAATACCACAACTTTTTTATCCATTCCTCAGTTGATGGACACTTGGGTTGTTTCCAAGATCTGGCGATTACAAATTGTGCTGCTATAAACATAGGTGCACATATATCACTGTGATATGATGCTTTCAGTTATTCTGGGAATATGCCTAGAAGTGGAATAGCTGGAATAAATGGGATTTCCAGTCCCAACTTTTTGAGAAATCTCCAGACAGATCTCCACAAAGGCTGTACCAGTCTACACTCCCACCAGCAGTGCAGGAGAGTTCCTTTTTCCCCACAGCCTCTCCAGCATTTGTTGTCGGTTTTCTTGATCCTGGCCATTCTTTCAGGAGTGAGATGGTATCTCAGTGTGGTTTTAATTTGCATTTCTCTAATGACCAATGATGATGAGCATATTTTCATGTATTTATTTGCCATTTGCATTTCTTCATCTGAGAATTGCGTATTCATCTCAGATGCCCATTTTTGGATTGGATCTTTGAATTTTGGAGGTCTGAGTTTCTTTAATTCTTTATATGTTTTAGACAAGAGACCCTTGTCTGAGAGAGAGTTCACTAAAATCTTTTCCCAGTTTGTGGGTTTTCTTTTCACTATGCTGGAGATTTCTTTTGACATGCAGAAACTTTTTAATAAGAAGTGGTCCCAGTTATTGATTCTGGGAAGTATTTCCCTTGCGGTTTGAGACCTGTTCATGAATTCTCTACCTACTCCTATGTCTCCAAGGTTTCTACCCAATTTGTCTTCCAATAGATTTAGTGTTTCTGTTTTAATATTCAGATCTTTGACCCATTTAGATTTTAATTTAGTACATGGTGATAGACATGGGTCTAGTTTTAGTTTTCGGCAAATGGAGAGCCAGTTTTTCCAGCACCATTTATTAAAGAGACTGTCGTTCTTCCAGTGAACCTTCTTGGCTCCTTTATCAAAAATAAGGTGGTTGAGTGTGTTCGTAGTTGTGGTTGTATCTTCTAATCTATTCCACTGATCTTTGGCTCTGTTTTGATTCCAATACCATGTTGATTTTACTACTGTTGCTTTGTAGTATAACTTCAAGTCAGGGATGGCGATGCCTCCTGCTTTGTCTTTGCTGCTTAGAATTGCCTTTGCGATTCTAGGTCTCTTCTGGTTCCAGATGAAATTTATTAGTGATTTCTCTAGATCTATAAGGTATGTTGATGATATTTCTATTGGGGTTGCATTGAATCTGTATAACAGTTTTGGGAGAATGGCCATTTTCACAATGTTTGTTCTTCCTATCCATGAGCAAGGGATGTCTTTCCATTTTCTGAGATCATCTTCAATTTCCTTTTTCAGTGTATTATAATTTTCACTGTATGAGTCTTTCACTTCTTTTGTAAGAGTAATTCCTAAATATTTCATTTTTTTGCTTGCTAATGTGAATAGTCAGTTTCTCTTATTTCCCTCTCTGTGATTTTGTTGTTCGTGTATAGGAATGCTATTGATTTCTGAGTATTGATTTTGTATCCAGCCACATTACTCAATTTGTTTATTGTATCTAACAGTATTTCAATGGAGTTTAGGGGGTCTTCTATGTAGAGTATCATGTCATCTGCAAACAATGATAATTTAACTTCTTCTTTTCCTATCTTTACCCCTTTTATTTTTCTCTCTTGTCTAATTGCTCTGGCTAGTACTTCCAGTACTATATTAAATAAGAGTGGTGATAGAGGACATCCTTGTCTTGTGCCCGATTTTAAAGTAAAGGATTTCAATTTTTGGCCGTTTAGTAGGATGCTGGCTGTTGGTTTGTCATGAATGGCCTTTATTATATTGAGGTAAAGACCATTTATTCCAATTTTCTGTAAAGTTCTTATCATGAATAAGTGTTGGACCTTATCGAAGGCTTTTTCTGCATCTATAGAAATGATCATGTGATTCTTATTTTTGGCTTTATTGATATGGTGGATTACATTTATTGATTTGCGTATGTGGAACCATCCTTGCAATCCTGGGATGAATCCCACTTGGTCATGGTGTATAATCTTCTTGATGATTTGCTGGATCCTATTTGCCAATATTTTATTGAGGATTTTTGCATCTGTGTTCATTAGGGAGATCGGTCTATAGTTCTCTTTTATAGTTGGGTCTTTCTCAGGTTTTGGTACTAGAGTAATATTTGCTTCCAGGAATGACTTAGGAAGGATTGCTTCCCTTTCAATTTCATTGAATAGTTTGAGGAGTGTCGGCATTAGGTCTTCTTTATATTTCTTGTAGAATTCTGCAGTGAATCCATCTGGGCCTGGGCTCTTCTTGGTGGGTAAGGACTTAATTACATTTTCAATTTCATTAGCAGAGATTGGGTTATTCAACAGCTTTATATCCTCTTGATCTAGCTTTGGTACTTCATATGCTTCTAAGAATCTGTCTATTTCTTCTGTGTTATCAAACTTTTGAGAGTAGAGGTTTTCGAAATAGGTGTTGATGATCCTCTGTATTTCTATTGGGTCTGTAGTGATTTCTCCTTTTTCATTTTTATTGCATGAATTTGAGCTTTTTCTTCCCTTTTTTTAATAAGGTTGGCTAGGGGCTTATCGATTTTATTTATTCTTTCAAAGAACCAACTCTTTGATTCGTTGATTCTTTGGATTTTTTTTTAGTCTCTATTGCATTGATTTCTGCTCTGATTTTTATAATTTCCTCTCTTCTTTTGGCTTTGGGCTTGACTTGCTCTTCTTTTTCTAGCTGTTTGAGGTGTAGCATCAAGTTATTTACTTGTATTCGTTCTGTTTTCCTGATGTGGGAACTCAGTGCAATAAATTTTCCTCTCAGGACGGCTTTCATTGCATCCCACAGATTCCGGTAAGTTGTATCTGAATTTTCATTTTCTTTTAGGTATTGTTTAATTTCTTCTTTAATTTCTTCTGTGACCCACTGATTACTCAAGAGGGTGTTATTTAGTTTCCATGTGTTTGCGGAATTTTTGCAGTATCCTTTGTCATTAATTTCTAATTTCAGAGCGCTATGATCCGATAAATTGCAAGGGATGATTTCAACTCTTTTGCATTTGCTTAAATATGTTCTGTGAGCTAATATATGGTCTATTTTAGAAAATGATCCATGTACTGCTGAGACGAATGTGTATTCTGATGTTGTTGGGTGGAACATTCTGTATATGTCTATCAAACCCATTTGTTCACAGGTGTGATTCAGTTCTGGTATTTCTTTGCTCATTTTCTGTCTGGTTGATCTGTCCCTTGATGTCAGTAGTGTATTAAGGTCTTCTGTTACAATTGTGTTACTGAGAATTTGAGTTTTCATTTCTGTTAATAATTGTTTTATATAGCTGGGTGCTCTGGAGTTTGGTGCGTATATATTTAAGATAGTTATCTCTTCCCCTTGAATTTTTTCACCCTTACGAGTATGTAGTGACCTTCTTTGTCCTTTATGGTCATTGTTGGTTTAAAGTTCACGTTGTCTGCAAACAGAATGGCTACTCCTGCCTTTTTTTGGATTCCTGCTGCATGAAGAATTGTTTTCCATCCTTTGACTTTCAGTCTGTGAGTATCCTTCTGGGTTAGATGTGTTTCCTGTAAACAGCATATGGTTAGATTTTGTTTCTTGATCCATTCTGCTAGTCTGTTTCTTTTGATTGGTGCATTGAGACCATTTACATTAATGGTTATTACTGTTAAATGCTGGTTAATTGTAGGAATGTTATCTCTCTGCTGTTGCATCTTTATCTTTCTGTTCTATTTAATTATTTGCTTTGCTTAGTGGTTTTTTCCTTTGTGTATCTAAACTGTCTTTCAATATTTTTTGCAGGGTTGGTTTGGTGTTCATGAAGTTCTTCAGCTGTTCTTTGTCATGGAAGTATCTTATTGCACCATCTATTTTGAATGATTGTTTTGCAGGATATATCAGTCTTGGTTGGCAATCATTTTGCTTTAGGATCTGGAATACTTCACTCCATGCTCTCCTTGACTTTATCGTTTGTGCTGAGAAGTCTGCTGTGATTCTGATAGGTTTTCCTTTATAAGTGATCTGTCTTTTCTCTCTGACAGCTTTTAATAATCTATTCTTGTGTTGGATTTCTGGGATGGTGACTATTATATGTCTGGGTGTAGTTTTATTTTGGTTATGACTGTTTGGAGTTCTATATGCTTCACTGATCCTGATGTCAGTTTCTGATCTCATGCTTGGGAAATTTTCAGCTATTACTTCTCTAAATATCCTCCTGACATCCTTCATGTTGTCTCCCTCTCTTTCATTAATCCCTATCATTCTTATGTTATTCTTCTTTGCATCGTCTTGCAGTTGTTGAATTGTTGTTTCCTGATTCCTTGTTATTTTCAAAAGATCTTTCCTTTCCTGTTCACTAGCTGCGATCCTGTCTTCAAGGTCTGAAATTCTATCTTCACTTTCATTAAGGCGGTTTTTACAACTTTCAGTGGAGTTTTTTATTTCCTGTATATCTCTGTGCATCTGCATTATGTATTCTGTTTGTTTCTTATATTGCTCGTCTAGGGATTCTATCTTTTTGTTTAGTTCCTCCAATTTTTTATCTGTGTTTTCTTTAGATATATTTAGAATCTCTTTCATTTCTTTTATCATTTCTTCTTTTATCTGGGATATTATTTCGAGTTTGAATTTCTTTAAAGCTTCCTGGAGTTGCTTGTCAATTTCAGTGGCTATTGTGTCCGATATATGAGGTTGATGGGATATATTTTCTTCTATATACATCGCTCCTAGGGTTTCTTGAGATGGGCTGGATGTTTGAGGTTGTAATTTGGTCTTTCGTTTTGTCATTTTCCTATATTTCTGTGTTTCAAGTGTTATTTGAAAGCTTCCTCAGGATCTGTTGAAAATCCCCTTCTATGTTTGGAGCTACTGAGACTCTGGCACCACGCTACCCCAAGCCATTGGGCCTACAGAAACAGTGGCCCTCCTCTGCCTGCTCAGAGCTCCGCAGTTCCAGACAAGCTGGGCCTCAGGGACACTGTGCTCCCACCTGCCCCTTGGAAGCTCCACAGTTCTTCAATCGCAGCTGGGTTAGGGTACTCACCACAGGCCGCAGTGCTTCAGGAACCTGTGGACCTTCCCTGGTTACAGAGATATCCACAGTCCTCCAGACAGGCAGAGAGGCCGGTGAGGGCACCCCAGATCTGCCCAGCTCCTCCTCTGCAGACCTATGGCCAGGCGCTGCAGCTAAGCAGGCTGGGCTAGGCTGGTAGTGTGGGCCAGCCCACCTATCAGGAACTCAGCAGGTCTCCAATTGAAGCCGGAATGGGGAGGCTGGTGTGGCAACCTCAAACCCACCTCTCCCCTTCACTGCACCTGGAAGCCTTCTTGTTAGTTTTTAGCTGCAGAATAAAGCAGAGACATAGTGGCCCTGTAGGGATACTGTGATCACCTCTCCCACAGCTGAGCTCTGGTCTTCTTCCAACCCAGCCTTGTACTCTGTGCTGTGTCTCCGCCCTCCCCCTAAACACTGGGAAGTGGTGGCATCTCTCTTTGATTTAAGTAAGGAGTCTCAGATGACATTTTTTTCAACTAAGGTTAAACCCCATTTTCCCCTGTATATGGACCTCCCTTCCCTTCCCTCACCCTTCTGTCTTCTGAGCCTGCTGATGACAGGCCCATCGATGACTCCGATACTGGAGAACTATTTATATGTCATTAATATATTCTCTCTTATTGTAAATGCCGTATTTAGAAAAAGAAAATCTTGGTATATTTATCTATTTCTCCTGGTTCCTGTTACTTCCTGGTGCCACTTTCCCACCCAAAGATGTTATTGTACAATAAAGAACTTTGAGAGTAAAACCAAGAACACTGTTCACATTTTCCTTCCTCTGCAGCTCCACATCATTAAGTGATGGGCAAGTCTCCCAGGCTCTGCCTCTCTCTCCTCTGTCACTCTGCCTCACACACATCTCTGTGTGTATGCACATTGATGTCAGAGGTATTTCATTGTAAAAACTGAGACCTTCCTCACACACATCCATCTTGCATCCATGGTTATTTCATGACCCGATTCCTTGGCCTCTTTCCCGGTGGGCACAGAGAGACTGAGCTCAGCATCCCTGCAGCTTTCCCTGGTTCCCCTTGCCCATACTGGTGCCCACACCATCTACCTGCAGGGTAGGGAGGGTCCCAGTTCCTTTCTGCTTCTAACAGTGCTGTGAACAACAATCTTGAAAGGAAAGTTAAGAAGTTATGCAGCTTTTTCTTTATGTTTTTGTGTTGTTGTTGTGTAGCTATCTGTGTCGAAGAAACCTCTATGCTTAGCTAAACGAGGTCCAGGGACCTGTGTAGAGGTCTGATGGGAGCTGAGGGAAAGGGCTCTGCTCTGCCCCTTCATTTTCTCCCCACTGCTCTTGCCAAGTGGGGACACAGCACATCTCAGTGATATGTCCCTGAATGTATCTGCAGTGGGATACTGTGTATTTTTTACACTTGTTGGCCATATGAGCAGATCTCCTTTTGAATTGTAAGAGTTTGTCTCATATCACACAAAACCAATGGAAAGGTAATTCCAACCTCAAAGATGAATGTATTTAATTTTTACTTATATCCTATAGTCTATCTAGGATAGTCCCCTTTATCAAAGACAAATATCAGTTAATCTCTTCCAGTACAGCTTGGCCAAACAGAGCTGTGATGCACTGATGTGAAAACATGGTGTAGTAAATCACAGAGGCAGAAAGATTACTTGTGGCGGGGATGGTAGGGAAGAGAGGGAATGGTGTCCAAATGGGAATGAAGTTGGGGGAAACATTCTGGAACTGGGCAGAAATGAAGTCTGTACACATTGGGAATGTGATATTGCCATTTCCTGAGGATTTTAATTAAAATGAAGGAAATCCTATAATTTGTTTATAAGTAATTCATGCCATAATATTTAAAAGGAGTATAGATGTAAGTACAAGAAAATGGAAAAAATAATGGAGAAGATGGGAAAGTCAGGTTTTCAGCAGGAGCTGGCCTCAGTGGAGTTGATGAGCTGACACTGGCTGTGGAGCCACTGTTATTCATATGTCTGAGCTGACAGATGGGCTTCCTGGTGCTGCCTCTTCCCGTGGACCCAGAGCTGATGAAGGCACTGGAGATGAATGAGGTACAAACTCTTCAGCTGGTCCTTGAGCTTGGTGTCCAGCTGACACTTCAACAGCAGAAGGAGGAAAGATCATCAATTTCCCATGTTCCTTGCAGAGCAAACAAGTGCCTGTCAGAGATAGCTCTGTGCAAAAATCCACTATCAGGAATTTTCCCACACTGCATCCACCCACTGACTGCTGTGTCTCAGAGTTGCAGGGTGGTCCTTTAGCTTTGTCCTCCTCACATACCCTCAAGCCTATACCCAGTCCTTCTCACCCTTGTTTCTGCCTCAGTGGGTTCACAGTGCTCCATCTCAGCGAAGTGGAGTTGCATTGGAGGGTCCATGTGGGTTTGTAGCTGCTGCTTAGAGCTAAGAAGCAGGGCTGTGGTTCTGGAGGAGACAGGTATGGGGAGCCGAGTATGAGGTCTGGTCCTCCCTCCCAAACTGCTCACCCAAGGCAACCTGCTGAGTTCGACATCTGCCTGCTGCTCCAGCAGTGGAGAGCCCAGTTCACTCTATCTCCCCAACCAGTGAAGCAGTGCTGGTGCAGACAGCCCTGAGAGACTGACAGATGACTCCATGGGAGAGTCTGTGGACACTGGGGTGACCATCTCTCCCTTCTTCAGGGAAGCTGTACACACATCTGTCTAGTGCTCCCCAGTGGCATGTTGCCTTCATGGGGGATGGAAAATGTCTGCTATGGAACAGGTGTTTTCTTCCATAAACATGTGAGAAGTGAGGGGACAGAGGGATGTGTCCTTTTCCACCTTTCCTCACTTGTTAGATTGTGCAGTGACTTGCCACCCAGTACTCTGTGCTTCCTCTGGGCTCCTCTTCCACTGTTGTGCATCCTTGTCTAGGGAAGCCAAGAGGGTGTCTCATGTACCATAATGTCAGTGATACATGATCTGTCATTCGGGTTGGCCCCCACTAGTGTGGAGTGTCAAGAGGGGAGTAGATACATATTTCTTGGTCATTGGATCATGGTCAGTGCCTGGAAAAGTGTCTGTGCATGGTGTAGCTCTATGTATATTCACATACTCAAGGTACCAACTGGTTCCTGCCCTGGTGTCTAAAAGAGCCTTAGGCTTCTGCCAGCCCCCAGAGAATGTGGCTCTGAATAATACATCCCAAAGCCCATAGAGCAACTCTCCAATCTCCTCTACAATGAAGAGAGAATATTTATTCAGTGTAGGGATCAGTGCAGGAGAAAGAAACCATTTCCATGGAGAGAGCAGCTCAATGGAGAATAAACATGGCTACTCAAGCAGGCCTTCCACAGAGCCTTGGCTGGGCTCAGCAATTGCCTGGAAACCCCATGTTGTTCCATAGGGACCCGGTAGGATTGGTGTTAGGTGCAATTCATTGTTCTGAGAATTGTACTGCTGCTAGGTGCAATTCTCAATTCTCAGGGAACTGAGCCTGAGAGATATAAGCACACTTCAAAGACTCAGCTGTAGGTGGCATCTGTGCACCTGAGAGCAAACTCACCTTCCCACCTGTGGGGTGGAAATGTTGGCCCTTGAGGGACCTGGGAATGAAGAGCTGTGGATAGGGCAGCTGTGCAGAAAGTCCTGCTCCAGGGGTTCCATCAGGCTGTGCAGCCCTTTTGCCTGTGTCACACTCACTGTGCAGACCACTGCCAGGTTCTCCACTGACTGATTTCCAGTCTGTGATGAGACAGTGGGAAGCCTGAAGTTACTAGCCCAGCCAGACCCCACTGTGAGTGCTGAAAGCTGTTGTAACACTCAAAGGTTAAATTTCATAATGAGCAGTTAGAAATAATAGCATTTTCAGATCAGTTGTGAGCAAAAAAGTCATTGGCTTCCTACATAAAGAGTATCATCCCATGTGTCCTGTGACAACCATACATTCTGGAGATGAGAAAACAGGATTGTCCTGGGTGTGGGAGTGCAGACCTGTATGTGATGACAAACAGAGTACTTAACTGTGGTGCTTCTGAAGAAATTGGGTCCAGTTTCCTTAGCCATGAAAGGCTGAGTGGCTGTGTTCACTCTCTCCTGGTACAATGTCATTTAGCCTGATGGGGCCTCAACCTCTGACCTGAGGGGCCTGGATTTTTCCCTGAGACATGGACAAAGTAGCAAGGCCTAGGTTTTGGGTGAGTGCACCCCTGCTGATGTGATGATGTGTCAGAGCTGGGGACAGGGTAGAAGCACAGTCACACCACTGTCAAAGGGATAAATGGGCCCAGGAGTTACAGTGAACTAAAACAGCAGAAGTAAATCATGACAGGAGGGGAAGTGACTTAGTGTCCATGTCCCTATTCTGATGCTCCCACTAATGTATGGACAGTGACCTGGCACCTGGCCGAGTTGGCTGAGCAGAGAGGAGGTGATAGTTGAAGAATTAGACCCCAGTTTCCTTTGGGGGCAGGACCACAGGCCTGCTGTTTACATGCCCTTGAGGGAAGTGCTGAAAATGTAATCTGTCCCTGAATATCCCCTTTCCTCTTTGGGCCTCATTACAGAGTCCCCTTAGCTCACTCTCTCCCCCTGCTGGCATCTGTTGTTATTGCGAAGCCCCACTGTGGTACAGGTATGTGGATTGCAGCCCTGCAAGGACATGCTCCAGGCTGATGTCTGGGGCAGCACTGTTGGTGCAGTGACTAGTAGTGTGCAAGAAGCTTCTGAGATCTCAGACAAGCAGAGAATAGGGCCATCAGGACTCCCCTAAAGCCTCCAAGAGTTCTGAGTATAGCGCAGAGAGATATGGCAGATTCTGGAAGCACAGGCTGCACATAGAGCTGCAGGATCTGCCCTGCACAGTGAGCTGGGAGGGGCCATGCCCTGTCTCGTAATCCAATGGTAGGGATGATAGGGACACCCAGGCCCACAGAGCAGATAGTCACTAAGGGGTGTTCACCAGCATTTATGATCCAGGAAACCCTCAAAGCCACGAGCCAGCCAGGAAACCAAGAGGTCTCACTTTGTCTGTTTTGGGATTGCCTAAGTAGGAAAGGATTCACCTTTGTAGTGACAGCACAGAAGCCACCAGCCATGTGATGAACCACGTCCTTTAGTACAGTTCCCCAAGGCAGCCTTTCAGACAGCACCTCGGGCTTGCTGGCCTGGTGGGGAAGCCAGGCTGGGTCCTTCTGGAAGCTGATCTCACCCACCTTCCCCTCCCTATCTAGAATTTGTTCCCACCCTCTGGTTACCCAAACCCTGGACCAGCTTAGGCTCACTTATCAGCCCCCAGGTGGCCTTCCTCAGAGCCCTAGTGAATCTTCCTCTACCTGGGTTGCCTGGCCTCTGTTTTGCATCTGAGGCCTGAAAAAACCCATTTCTATTCCTGTTTCCTGCTAGGGACTCATGGCCACCTGAGTGAGCACTTGGGTAACAGAGCTTCTTATGTACACAGGAAGGTTCTTTAGAAATTAAGCAGTGAGTCCCTAGCTTCTGGATTGAAGTTTCTGCATTAGAGCCAGGTCAGAAGGCTGTACCATCTCTCACTGGTAGTACATATTGCACACATTACATTTTGTGTCTGGTTGTACCCCCAAAACCTCAGCTAGCCACAGGAGAACCGTTTTTTCAAAAGCTGCTGAAACTAAGTTTGTAATGGATTCATGGTCTAATGCTGAGATTAAGGGTGTTTGTGGCACACCTGCCCTAGGGTTGGTACCTGCTTACATTGTAAGGGAGGGAAGGAGACTCCCTCTCCCCTCCTCACCTGTTGTTTTACTGTTTTCCACTGCCATGGACTGTGGCCCTCTGCCATGTCCCACCCTGCCTTGAAGCCAGAAGTTAATGGACTGAATCTTCTCCAAACTGTGAACTAAAACACCCTCCCCTTTTTAAATTTGGGTGTCTGTTATTTTGCCTCACCAGCAAAAGACAAGTAGCTAAGACAGCACACAAGAGACCCAGCCTGCTATATATGTTCCTATGCTCTCAGCCTCAGGAAATCTTGCTCACATTGTTGAATTCAGCTGAGTGTAACCCATTTCCTTATAGACCACACATCTGATACCCAAAGGAGCAGTGCTGGCCCTGTGTAGTTAGAGACCTGCACTTGACCTTGTAACTCACAGGCCACCTTTCAAGCCTTGTGCCATCTGAGACCAGGCCTTTGACCTATGAGATCATGGGGAACCTGGACTGATGAAATCCCACACCAAAAAATCCAGGCTCAGGGCTGCTCAGCTCTGAAAACTAAGCTTCTGTCAAAGTCAGACTCCTGATGTGTTTGGGGTTGATTATTAGTAGGAAAAGTCCATTCAGAGAGTGAGCTTCATGTTCTATGGGAGCTATGCAGAGCAAAAGAGAACACTGTGATGGTGGTCTGCAGCCAGGAGCTGAGCAGTGAATTCTTCCCCACCACAAGGCTCTGTCTACACAGGAAGGAAGCCCCCCTCCTCGTGGGTGCACAGAATAGACTGTTGGGGTTAGTGACCCAGACACTGCGTGTGATACTCTCAACCCACGCTCTCTATGGCAGCTCAAACCTGTGACCTAGCACTTGGTCAGGGCCAAGCCCATGACTGTCTGTGTTGAAGCTGCCTCACAGTCTCAGAATAACAGAGCAGCACTTAATGAAGTTTCCAACAGGAGAGGGGTGAAACTAGGCTCCAAGAGGCAGAGGCATCTATGGAAGCTGTGCTCAGTGGGAACCATACCCATGGGTACCATATTCTGTCACCTGGAGCATGAACCCCATGTCAGGCAGGGTGTGGTGGGCCCCAGGCACAAGATACTTTGGATTCCAGTATGTGGTCAAGGTTTGGGAGGGAGGTAGAGTGTGTGTCCAGGGATACTCTGCACCCTTTCACTTCCTGCCAGGCTCCCATGGACAGGCAGAGAGACCTGGCAGATGTCGGGCAACTCCCTTTCTGTTCTGTGAGCCTCAGGCCACAGACAAGGGAGGCAGCTGCATCCCACCCCATGCTCTTCCAGAGGGCACTAATTTCATGGACTAGTGGCTAAATGACCTCCTGACTGGTAAGTATTTGACTGAGAGCAGAATCATCATTGGTTGGCATCTGCCTGCATCTTCAGAAATTCAGGCTGCCAGTTGCCTTCCTTGCACCCAGCCATCAACCTGGTTGGTTCATTGTCCCCAGCCCAAGAGGCAGGATTATTGAAGGCTCATGTCTCAAAAGAGTCTTGACAATTGTGATAAATATTCAGTAGTCCATATCTCTGGCCCCTTTGTTTTGCTGACACTGTTTCATAACTACTAAAGGAACAGCGTTCGGGGTGCACTCTGCAGAGTTCAATGCCAAAAGCATACACTGCCAGAGAATAGCAGAGTGAAGACAGCAATAGAAGAGAGCTGCTGGGGTAACTGTCAAAACTGCCTCCCCAACACAAGGGCAGCTGGATTGTACTGGAGAGACCTATCACTCCCATATGGGGAGGACTGGCCCTCACCTCTAGAGGGAGACACTTTCCTATTCTCCTGGAATCACATTATAGATCCTGCTGCATTGTGCACTGTGCATCAAAACTGGTGGATTAGGTGCCTCATCTCTTTGAGCATGCACATTCCACGCTTGAGTGCATTTTGTGTCTCCCTCTAGCAAACCTTTCTGAAGCCCGTTTTTTAAAAAATAGTGGAAGCAGGGCATGTTGGTGCACACCTTTAATTCCAGCACTCAAGAGGCTGAGTCAGGATTCTTCAATGTTTGAGACCAACCGAGGTTACACAGTGAGCTCAAGTGTAGCCTGAATTGCAAAGTGAAACCTTGTTTCAAAAAGACAAAGTTAAACTAAACAAATGATGGATTAGAACACTTCTGAGTTGAGATTTGGTTATTATAATGTGTGCATAGCTTTTTTCTGTTTAACCTCTCTCTCTCTCTCTTCTCTCTCTCTCTCTCTCTCTCTCTCTCTCTCTCTCTCTCTGTCTCTCTCTCTCTCTCTCTCTCTCTCACTCACTCACTGGGGATTGAATTCATGGCCTTATGAGTCTTGCTTCCTTCCTTGCTCTTTCTATCTCTGTCTCTGTCTCTGTCTCACTCTCTCTCCATTTTTTTGAGTCTCCATATTCTTCAGCCTAGGCTTGAACTTCTGATGTTCCTGTCTCAGATTCCTACAGTATGGCAATTGCAGTTGTGCCAGTTTCATAGGGTGATTGTAACAAACACTGTTTACTCTAGATGACTTACAAGTGTGTGTGTGTGTGTGTGTGTGTGTGTGTGTGCTCTTTTAGTTGGTTTAAAATAATTTCTCATTTTTGTTTTGGTTTTTTCAATAGCATGGATTAAACTCACAACATTGCATTTTATAAGCAGGTGCTGAAGCTGCTGAGTGAAGTCCTCAGCCTAAAGCAGAGATTTCTGTGGTTCTCATTACCTTGAGGATGTCATCTGAAATAAGTAAACAATTTAAAGGGGTGTTTGCAGTTACTAGTAGTATTTTCCTTAACTCTCACCTTCCCAAAGAATGAATGCTTAACCCTATCTCCTTCTGCATAGCAGCTAACTGCTTTGGGAATGTCTCCTCCTGGGCTACCAGTACACTGGGAGGGCTGCAGGTTGTTCTTGACTGAATTGTCCATTCAGCCAACTTCATCCTCTTTGGTCATTATTACCAAGTGCCTGCAAGGACTGTCATACCTCACACACAGTGAACAAGCCCAAATGACCTGTACCCTGATCCATGACACTGATGACTCACCAAATCCCTGGTGAGTATACCTTTTGAGAGCAGACTGAGTTTCATTCTTCTTCCCTGGCATCATTTCCTAAGCCCTGTGATGGACATTTGCCTCACTTCCATCCTGCCCCTGTGCTGCACAGGTTACTGAGGGTCTCAGCTGTCCTGACCTGGACTGGAACATGGTTCTCCAAGCAGCAGATGTACTGTTCCCCTGCTTGCTGCTCTGACCACCTTCTGATGGGCATCATTCCCGGGCTGAAAGTCCAGGGCAATAGCATCTCTTGGCCCCACTTTCACACATGGCAGCAATATAACTGGGAGTGTGGCCTCCCTTACTCCCTGAGCCTCAGGGGAGTCACTTGAACTGGTACTGTGGCACAGCAAGCTGAAGCACAGGATCAGTGCCAGGTAGCATGGAAAAATCCAGGCCCCTCTGTGTGGCACCATGTGGGAGCTGAGCACCATGAGGGAGGGCACAAAACAAGGGCAGGAGCAGGTGCTGTGGAAACCACAGAGGTGGGCAGCCCTTCTCTGATGTGTGGACCCCAGTGCCTGTGAGGGCATCAGGATAGCCCCCTTGCATTGAACAAGGGAGTTCCTGGCCTGCTATTTCTGGGTCAGTGTGGCAGTGGACATTGGCTCTGTCTGACAGTGAATTTGCACAACACAGATTGTGTGACTGCTTGACATTGTCTACCCAGGTGCTTCCTTGTCCACCCCAGTCTTCACTGAACCTTTTGGTGGAGCCACAAGAGAAGATGCCCCCTGCATGTGTAGCTGCCCAAAATATAGCTGGTGCAGTTTGGTGCTATCAGCCAAAAGGTATGATGGGTAACAAAATGAAGTTCCAACCATTGTGCAGCTCAGGGACTTCTTAGACTTCTTCTTCCAGCTTCCATTCTCTCTTTCCCCAGGTATCCCTCCATCCCCCTCTTATACACACTTCTCCTCTCAACAGCACACATCTGGGCTTGTGCTAGCCCTGGCTGGACTGGGAGCTGCTCTGCACTCCCCCAGAAGAGAGAATCCAGTATCCACAGGTATGGCTGATTTGTTGTCACCCACAATAAACTAGAACCAAAATGTGTTGTCCTTGATTCACAACGTGGGACTGAGGCTACCAGGAATTCTATTCTTGGCTCTAAGCTCTAGAGTTCTCCTCAGGACATGGTGTCAGAACTGGGGGATCAAGATCAACCTTATTGGGGAACCAACCCAGGACCTGACCTAAGCTTTGGGTCCCTGTGTGATGCATGAGTTCCTGGATATGTGGGGAGACAAATGCAGGCGCTCCTGTCTGGCAGAATCCAGGTAGATACAGTATCTTTGAAATGGTTCATATGATATGGGCAGAATTGTATCTGCTCAGGGAACAGACGCTGGGTGCACCAGACCGTGAAGCAAGTCCCTCAGATATGTGATACACTTTGGAATAAAGGCAAATAAGTGTGCCCCAGCCCAAATGTGTCTGTATGCAAATTCCTGCCCCCTGAGCTCATGCATTTTGGTCCTGTCCTAAGAGCAATGGTAGGTATCATAAGGTGTGGCAGTGTGGTCAGTCTTCTAATGGCCCAGCCTCTGGGCCCCTCAGGAGCTGGACAGCACCTGAACAGGTGAGAAGTGCAAGGCTCACTTGTGTACAATGGGACTTTGTCTCAGTGACGAGCCTCAGGATATGGCCACCATCAATTATTCTTTTTTTTTTTGGTCACCTAGTTGCCAGGCTTCCATTGTGTTTTCACCTGAATCACAGCAGAATTGATTTCCCAAGTCCAGGTGCACAGTGAGGTTGTAGACCAGTGTGCTGGTGTGAGGCAAGTACCTTTGCCACCAGCAATAGGGCTTCTGTGTTGTGAACAACTGTGGATTGTGGCAAGAACCCTATGTGTTTTGATCCCCACTACATTGTTGCTGCAGTCATGATGTACAGAGCAAGATTCCTGCCACTCTGATGTCACTTTTTACTATAACTTTCCTTCCCATGATATATTACTCAGAAGCTGTGTGCCAGATAAATATATGTTCAAGGCCCTGCTAAGCATCTCCACCCAGACTGTCTGGTAGCAGCTCAGCCTTCAAAGCTGGGTGGGAGAGGTGGGAAGGGAGGTGAAGGAGGACAAGTGGCTTTGTCCTCCGAGACAGCAGTTACAGAGGGGCAGGCCTTCAGCTGTCACTGATGCATCCACTTCTGAGCCTGTAGCCTGTGGTCAGAGAGGAGACAGCAGTTTTGAACACTTTGCTAGAATCAGTGATCTAAACAGAGCTAAACGGCAGGACATTGGCGCCAGACTGAGGGCTCCTCCAGAAGATTTGCCTGCTTTTTGTATTCACTTTCTGTTCCATGACTCAGTCATCATCAGATATTGGTGGTGTGGATTCACTTGACTCCAAATAAGTGGGCTGCTTCTGGGGATCTGGGGCAGTCAGAACACAGTGAGATCTCCATCTGTCTCTGTTAGGTTGTGTATACAGCAAAGTATAAATGTACATTTTCCTATGATAGAAAGATTGGTCCCAGAATATCCATTAGCAAGGTCTTAACTTGAGGACAGTGGCTGCTTTGTTCTTGAGCCTGCATTTTCCTATGTGGTGCATGAGAGTTCAACCCATCAGCTAGAGTATGTTCTCAAAATTGTTTGCATTGATCACCCAGAATTGAAAAAATGTGGAAAAGTTTACAGAGAAAAACTTTCAGATACAAAAACATACTTAAAGTCAAATATATTAGAGAACACACAAATAAAAGAATAGATGAAAATAGGAAAACAATGACAAACAATGGTTGCCCAACATAGCGAAGAAATGTAATACATGAAGAGATCCAAACAAGAATTCAACAAGTTCAATGCTATATGAAAGATATATAAAACCTATAAGAGATTAAAATTATATGCACAGACTGAACAAAAGAGAGGTTTAGAATTGCAGATCTTGAAGACAAAATTGTAGCTAGTTGTCATGAAAACAATGCTATCTTAAAAGTAGCAAGGGACTATGAGAGATCAATCCAACAGGTACAAAATGCATCAAAGAAGAATTGCATGAGATTAATTGGGGTCAATGAGAAAGCCAGGGACAACACAAATACTATAAAAAATACTTCACAAAATAATGGAATAAAACTTGCCAAGCATGATTAAAGAAATTTCCATACAAATAAGTGAAGCATATAGGACTCCAAAAAGACATAACCAAAATAAAACTACACCAAGACATATAATATTCAAGATTCCAGAAATAAAGCACAAGAACACAGTATAAAATGCTACTAAGGAAAAGACACAGATCACTTATAATTGAAAGCAAATCAAATTCTTTTTTTTATTTAAGGAGAAAAGAAAAGAAAAAAAACAGTGAAGGGGTACAAGTTATACAGATTTACAGAAGAAAAAAATGCGCAGTAGGAAATCACTAGTTAATGGATTACATATTGCCATCTTAGAAATAATTGTTCAATCACAAAATTAAAGCTTGTAGAGTGGAAATTCCAACAATGATACTGCAAACAGTTCTGTTCAATGATCCAATAAAACTCTGTGATATCATTTTCTATCTTATACACTTAAATATACATGCAGTTATATAGTTTAGAGCACTTTCTTTTCCTCTCTTTTGTACAGTGACTATTACACATTTTGGGTTTCATTGCTCCCACGGTTCTTATTGCTTTTTTGGAAGAGAGTAAAACCAAATGTGACATAACAGAACAGAATCGGTCAAGTCAAAAGGGTGGATATAATAGATAATATAAAAACATAATACAAGGTGATCAACAATGGTTACCATAATGCCTCCCGCTATTTCTAATAGATTTGCCTATATCATTAGTTGTAATACAATTGAACAAAACAGTAAAGAATAAAACCGACAAAACCAAAACTTTGGAGATATTATAGGTCTTCAAAAGTAGATAAAAGTCAATGAGAATGGGCGTTATAATGAATCTCATTATCTTCTCAGCTGATGCCTAAACTTTCGAACCTGATACTATCCAGCAAAACAGAATAGAGGAACTTCAGTCAAAAACAAGATGGTGAGAGTAATACGGGGCTTTAAATCGAGATAATAGAAAGTCAAAGTGGGTTACTATATTATATCCTGCTATTTTTTCCCTTTAATTAAACGGATAAAAATAAAAAAGTAAATAATGGAGTGGAGATTGAGAAAAAAGAGGGCATAACAGCGAAACCGGGCAGATCAAAACATAACCATTTAAGCAGAATAGTATTTCACCACCAGATATTTCCGACCCAAAAGTAGTTACCATATTGACTCTTTCCTTGAAGTCCTTGAGTACAACTTCGTATACTGTAGCATTAAGTATATCAAAACAATGTAAAACCATTTAAGAGAATGACAGCATTATAGAGTATTTAGAATCGACTAACAGAAAATAAACAATGGTTTCTGTATAATCTCCTTGTCTTTAAAAGGTTTTTGCTTATACTATCGTACATAATAAAATCCAATAAGATACAACCTGTTTAGACCATTGGAGACAGAAGAACAAAAGCTAGATGAGACTTCAAAACAAGATGGTACTAAATCAGTATTACCTATTAAGATGTCATTTTCTCCAAAATAGCTGTTCCAATCATCCAATCTTCTCTGTCTCATTTCTGTTGAGCTCTTTTTCTGTCAGTAGCTGTCAGTTTGTCTTCTTCATTTTGTTCTCTGCTCCATTCGTTGTGGCCTCCCCGCCACTATTTCTGGGTTCTTTGTATTTTTCTTTTTTTAGAATATCCTGCAATACTTTCTGTAGGGTTGAATTGGTGGTTGCAAATTCCCCCAGTTCCTCTTTATCCTGGAAGCACCTTGTTTTTCCATCAATTTCCAGGGACAGTTGTGCAGGATATCTCAATCTTGGCTGGAGATTATTATCTTTCAAAGCTTGAATTTTTTCCCCCAATGCTCTTAGTGATTTGATGGTTTGTGAAGAGAAATCTGCTGTAATTCTGATGGGTGTTCCCTGGTAAGTAGTCTGTTTCTTGTCTCTTACAGCTTTTAATATTCTGTTCTTGTATTGAATTTCTGGAAATTTTATTATTATATGCCTGGGTGTTGCTCTGTTTGGGTTGTAGGTAGCTGGGGTCCTGTATGCCTCATGCATCTGAGTATCTTTACCTTTTGCTAAATTAGGAAGATTCTCCTGGATTATTTCTGTGAGTAGCTTTTGTAGTTCACTTGTTTGTGTCCCTACTTCTTCTTTTATGTTCTTAATCCTTAAGTTTTGGCTCCTCTTATCATCTTCTTGTCTTTGTATTATTGCTGTTTGTTTCTTTGTTATTTTTAAGAAGTTTTTCATTTCATTCTCCCATATTACAAGTCTGCCCTCCAGTTCAGATAGTCCGTCCTTAGTTTCTTTCAAGCTGTTATGCCAGTCTTGGATAGACTTCTTAATTTCTTGATAGTCCCTTTGAACCTGCTTCACATACTCAATGCTTTCTCTGTTTTCTCCATCAAGCAATTCTCCCCTCTTTTTCTGTTCTTCCATTCCACCATCTGTTTTTTCCTGGGTGGTGCTTAGCATTTCTCTAACTATTCTGCATATTTCTAGCTTCATTCCTGAATTGGTCTATGAGGCTCTCTATATGGCGCTTAATGTATATTGGTGCGGTGTCCACTATTGCCTGTTTCTCAGGATTAGGGGCCGAGGAGCATTTTTTGTTGCTTCCCTTCCCCATATTTTCTGTTCCTTATAAAATGCAAGATTACATAGGAGGCCCGGCTTCCCTGCCTGTCAGCCACAGCCTGATCAAATTGCGCTGGCTAGTTGTTCCCACCCACTGCTGCCCACCAGGGAGTTGCAGAGGAGGCAGCCTACTCGGGAGTCAGTCGCTCCGCCGGGCCACCGTCAGGCTCTGGGATCTGGGTTAGGCCAGCCTAGGGAGTCCACCAGCAGTGTCACACAGGCCAGGCACTTTTCACCAATCCCATCTGAGATGGGAATGTGTGGCTGGAGTTGCCACCGCGCCCTGCTCTTACAGGACTGCCCGAGTCCAGAAAGTCCTCCGCTGGAGTCAAACTGTGGTAGGGGGTCAGTTTCTCACTCACCTCGCCACCAGTCAGTTTTCGTGTATGCCTCCTTGTCCGTCCTGTTTTCGACTCTGTTCGCAGACTCCCATTCCCAGAGCTTCTGCGTGTCTCTCCCTGCCCAGCCGCTTGTGGAGGCAGCCAGCCGCCGGGCGGCGGGAAACCCAAATCGCGGTTTCCAATGGTGCAGGGTCGAGCCTCAACACCGAGTCTTTTCTGTTCCTATTTTAGCGCCAGGACTGTATTCTAAGTTGGTTTCTCTCAGCCCAGTTCGTTCCTACCGTTCCAGAGCATATCTCTACCGGTTCGTGTCTCCTTAGTCCGCATCATTCTTGGCCTCTGAGCCGAGCCTTTCAGAGAGCCTGTGGCAGTTGCTGTTGTCTGTCCGCCATGTTTTCCGGGAGACCCAGCAAATCAAATTCTTGGCAGTCTTTGTTGTAGCTTGGCATAACTAACATCATCTTGAGCTGTTCTTTTAAATGGTGGCCTATATTTAACCCAAGAGAATGGAAAATTACTCAGAGTAAAAGTCCTGTGAGAAAAGCAGAATGAGCTGCATGACCTGGAGAAAAATTACCCTGCTCAACAAAAGAAACATGATACAGGTTTCAACTAAAAAATTAATGTAAGATTCTAGCTCCATTCTTTCCAATAGGATGTCACTTTGTGGTTCTCTGTTTAAAAGCTTTGTAAGTCTCCAGTTCAGCCACTTGTTTGTACTCTGAAATTGTCAGGTAATCTAAATGAGTGTTCCTGAACTCTACTAATCAAATTCCAAATTTATCAATTGTATGCTTTGATTCCTTTATTTTTGTTCATGAACCTGCCTCAGTCTTCTCAAAACAAATATCCAAGTAAAGAAGAAAGCTGTAGTTGAAACAGCAGAATAAGTCCTGAAGTTGGAAAGAAGTACAAGTCCTGAAAGGAAAAAACATCCAATCCAGATTGATGTATCCTGCAAAACTTTCAAAATTAATGGAAACACAAGATTCTTCCATGACAAAGAAAAACTGAGAAATATATGACTGCAAAACTGACCATAGAAAAAGTAATGAAAGTTATACTAGAGAGAGGTAAAAATGGCCACAATTCCAAGGAAAACACAGAAATAACCAGGCAGGACAAGTAATTAAACAGAGGAGAAAAGCAGAGAATCAACAGCAGAACAATATTACAACAAAGACAAAGCAATACATATCATTGTTAATGGTCACACCTCATCAACCAAAAGAAATAGATGGGTGAAATGTATCAAGAAACAAGATACAAAAATATGCTGCATAAAGAAAAATATGTTTAATTCAAAAAGAAATTCAGAGACTGAAAGTCAAAGGACAGAAAACAAACTTCAATGCAACAGAGGCCCAGAAAAAAGCATGAGTAGCTATTCTCTTTGCAGACAATATGAACTTCAAACCAAGAATGACCAAAAAGGTAAAGAGCCTCACTGCATACCAGTTAATGGAAAGTTTTTAAAAGGATAAGATAACAATCATAAATATGTGTGCATCTAATACAAGAGCACCCAACAATATAAGGCAGTTGTTAAAAGACATGAAAATAATGCAAACAAAAAACAACACAAATGACCCAAGAGACTTCAATATCCCACTATCACAAACACATTAACTAGACTAATAATCAGCAAACAAATAAGAAAGTAGAACTGAATCTGTGAAAATGAACTGAAGAGGTGTTTACCAAGTATGTGACCCAACATATTCAGAATAAACATTCTTCTCAGCTGTGCAGAGGAAGTTCTCTAAAACTGGCCACATAAACTAGTCCACAGAACATGCTGAAGTAAATGCAAAGAAACTGAAGTTACCCCATGCATTTTACCTGACTGTAGTGCAATACAATTGGGAAATAATTGTAAAAGCAGGTACAAAAACTTCATAAATATGTGGAAATTAAGTAACACTCAGCCAAACAATCAATGGGTCACAAATGAAATAAAGGAAGAAACCTGAAATTATCTACAACAGAACAAAAATATAGATGCAAACCTTGTTCTCATGGTATTCAATGAAAGCAGTTCAAAGTGGGAAAGTAATAATACTCAAATTTCACTTCAGGGAATAGAAAGAGCATAAATAAGGACATACTGTTGCACCTCACACTTCCAGAAAAAAAAAAATGGCATGGAAATGCCAAAGCCAATAAAAGGGAGGAAACTATAGTGATCAGAGAAGAAAGTAATGCAGTGCAGAAAATAAAAAATTAAAAAGATTTAATGAGTCAAAGAGTTGGTTCATTGAAAGAACAAATAAAATTGATAAACCTTTAGCCAACCACATTAAAAGAAGAAAAGAACCACTCAAAACCATTCATTGAGGAATGAAAACAGTAAGATAACTACAGATCGTGTGAAAATTAAGAAGATCATCAGAATCTACTTCAAAAACTCATGCTTCCCTAGGTTGCATAACATAGAAATGAATCAATTCCTAGATTCATATGAATTGCCAAAGCTGACTCAAGAAGATATAAAAATTCTAGATAATGCAGTATCTGTCAATGAGACTGAAGATCTAATTAAATTTAATTCGGTACTGGCCGGGGGGTGCATGCGTGTAACCCCAGAACTTGGGAGGCTGAGGTAGAAGGATTGTTGTGAGTTTGAAACTAACCAGGGCTACAATGTGAGCTCAAGGCCACTTCAGTGCATAATAAGACCCTCTGCAAAATACATTAAAATGAAGCAAAACAATGACAACAAAAAGGCAACTGAGCAACATATAGAAGTGTAGGGCTTCATGGATTTACTGCTGAATTTTATAAGAAATATATAGAAAATTGAAGGCCCCTACTCTTTAATGAAATTGAAAGAGAAGCAGTTCTCCCTATCTCTTTCCTGGAGGCCAGCATTACACTGATACTAATAACACAGAAAGACACAACCAAAAAAGAAAACTACAGTGAAGTTTTTCTAATGAACATAGTTGCAAAAATCCTTAATAAGATACTAGCAAAGTGAATGTAGCAAATTATCAAGAAGATTTTAAAACCTGACAACTTGGATTCATCCCAGGAAGGCAGGGATGTTTCAGTACATGCAAATCAACCAATTTAAATGTTATATCAACACAGGCAAAAACAAAAGTCACATGGTGATCATCTCAATAAACGCATGATAAGCTTTGAATGAAATCAAGCACTGATCTGTAATAAAATCCTGCAGTATGTAACAATAGAGAACCTTTACCTCAATCTGATAAAACAAGCAAAGACAAAAATATACCCAGCATCATCCTAAATGGTGAAAAACTAAAAACATTCACACTACAATTAAGAACAAGAAAAGGATGATTATTATCACTACTCTTATTCAATATAGCTCTGGAAACATTAGGCAGAACATTTAGAGATAAGAGACAAATAAGAATAATCATATAACAGAAAGTAGGTAAACCATCATTATTCACAAATGACATGATATTCTATGTAGAGGTCAATTACTCCACCAAAAGACTTCTAGACTTAACCAAATTCAATAATGTAGCTGGAGTCAAAGTTGACAATCAAAAATCAAGAGCATTCCTGTTCACAATAAACTAAGAGAGAAGTTACAGAAACCACACCCTTTACAATACCCTCCAAGAAAATGAAATACTTGGAATGAACCTAACAAAGAAAGTGAAGGACTTACATATTGAAAATTACAGTATTTTGTAAAAGGATACTGAAGAGATTATCAGAAAATGGAAAGATATCCCTTGCCCAAACTGTGCATTGCCTTTTCACTCTGTTAGTGATTTCTTTAATGTACAAATATTTTTAATAAGATGGAGTCCCAGTGATTGATTCTTTGAAGTTGATTCTTCAAATTTTGTGTTTTGTTCATGAAGCCTCATTAGTGTTTCTGTTGTAATATTTAGATCTCCAAGCTAGTTTGACTTTAGTCTATTTCATGGTGATAGGCATAGACCGAGTTTAAGTCTTCAGTATGGGGAAAGTCATTTTCTTCAGCATTATTGAAGAGGCTAGCTCTCTTCCAGTGAACATATTTGGCTCCTTTATCAAAGACAAGGTAGCAGAGTGTGTTTGTAGTTGTGTCACCATCTCCAGTCTGTTTAGATTATTGGGTCTGTTTTTCTGCCAGGACTCTGGTGATTTTGTGACAGTAGCTTTCTAGTATTACAGCAAGTGAAGAATTGTGATGCCTCCTGTGATGCCTCTGTTGACCAGGATTGTCTTTGGTATTCTAGATCTTTTCTGTTTCCAAATGAATTTTAGAAAAGTTTTCTCTATGTTTGTGATCTATAATAATACTATTTGGATGGGCATTGCATTAAATCTGTATAAGACTTTGCAATGTGATATATTTTGAGTTTTCCATATCCTTAAACATAGTCTTACTGGTTTTTATACTTACCTGATATATCCTAAAAGGTATGATCCTAAGAGTTTCAAACTATTGAGTTCTTCTTCTCAAGGATATCAGCAATAATAGATACTTTTTTTTTCTATTTGTTTGAGATAGGGTTTACCTATGCAGTTAAGGCTGACTGTGGACTCACATCTTCGTCCAGTAAATTCACACTGGTAATCCTACCTCAGCGTTCCAAGTTTGGGATTACAGGTGTGCACCTGACACCTGAAAGAATTCTTGGTGTTATTTGAAAGATGAGAAAACAGTCATGAGATACACATGTATTTATTAAGTGTCATTTACTTAAAGGAAAAATGTTCAGATTAACACATAAGAGCAATGGAGTGTAGGGAATCAGAAGACGTGTTTTTTACATTGATTGCTTTGAGGTTCCATTTCCTCTCTTACTGTATATCAATTTCTGTCTACCTTGGCCTCCTGTAGTAAAATCACAATACTATTTGAATGGATAAAGTGATATTTATACATTTAAGAAAATATTATTTAAAAGGGGCCTGGAGTTTATCTCAGAAGGCAAAAGTACCTGCCTGGCAAGAGCCAGGTTGTGAGTTTGATGCCCAGTACCTAAAAAAAGTGATTTAAAATGCAAGGAAAGAAAATAATTTCATTTGTGAAAATGTAGATGAACAAACTTTTCAATTAAATCTGTCAATGGCAAATTAAAGAGTGATAATAGTCATATTTAGAATCTAAGGTTATTCAGGCTGGGGAATGAGCTCAGTGGTACAAGGACCAGCCAGGCAAGCACAAGGTCATGAGTTCAATCCCTGGTATGAAAAATAAAATTTCTATAGTTGTAAACCATGTAGTGCTATGAGCACAATTATTGAAATTGACAGTTGTTCATTCAGTGGCTGAATTTTTCTTTTGTGTTCTACAAAATATCTACAGATAACATGGCAAATACAGTGAATGATACAGTGTCCCCTATTCTATGGGTATTTGCTGAGAGTTGTTTTTAGTTTTTATTTTTTCACATACTTGAAAGCTGAAAATATTTGGTGATGCTAAACTGTGATAATTATTTTTTCATTTTAATCATATATTTCACTATATCCATCAAGTACATTTTATTTGCTATAATTATGCTAAGAGAAGTTGATAAACGATTCTTAATGTTATGGGCAGATGAGTTAGTTAGGAATATAAACAGTCAGACATTGATATAGGTGATTGAAACTCCTGACCTAGTATGTTGGGTATGAGTTTAGGTTTTCTAAAATTGAAGAATGAATAATTAGGAACAATGGAGGTAAGAGCAGAATATATTTTTTGAGAGAAATAAATTGACAGGATTTTGCTCTAGATGAGACATTTCAGCACTGGGAGGTGAGACCAGGGGACATTTACCTTGAGGTCCCTTTCCCCTCTCCTATGCAACTTACCTGTGACATGAAAAGAGTCCCAATCAGCTACTTGCACATCAGCAATGCCACCTTTAAGTACCACCCCAATGGAAACTATATGTATGCCCCTACATGACATTTTTACTGTGTATTCTCTCTTTTACAATGCCAAAAATACTATCATTTGGTTCCCTAAGGCAGATTGAGTGTCTGCTGGGAATCCTTCCCATTTTGAGTCCCTTTGCTTTAAAACCACCAGATTCTTCCTCCTGGATGGTTTACTTGCCACTGTTAATATGCATGCTACAGTAACCTTACTCACTGAACATGGGTGAGATACCTTCTGGTTTTTTTTTTTTTTTGTTTTTTTTTTTGTTTGTTTGTTTGTTTCTTTCTTTCTTTCTTTCTTTCTTTCTTTCTGTTCCTTAGCAAGCTTGTGACAGAAAACACATCCTGCCATCCCCAAACAGGGTTGCTAATTTCCACACTCCTTAGGCCACACAGATGGAGGTAACATGGAGATTTTTATGTGCTGGGACCCCGCCCTGCCCTCTTCGTTACATGCCAAGAAGAATGGGTGTTGGGACTTTGCCTGTCACACTTTCAAAATAGATTATGATCTCTTGTGTTGTGTGTGACCAAGCACAGCTCCCACGATTCTTGGGGGAGCTACAGCTCTCAGTTCCTGAGGTGAAACTGTTCTCTCAGCTCTCTTATAATTTAGTCATGGGGACCACTTCCTGTCCTCCAGAAAACACACCTCTGTGGTGCCTGGTTCATAACCTTGGTGCTTTTGGCCTCTAAAAGGCTACAACAACCAAAAAGCTGATCTTTTATTTATGCTTTTGTCACAGCAGTGTTAAGTTGGCCAAAACCCTTCATCTTTAGGCCTTCTTCACTTTAAGGACGTGCTTTTCTCTCACTCTGTCTTCTGTGATGGCCCAAGTACTCCTGGCTCACTCTGCTCCACCAGGATTTCTCCCTTCCCCTCACATATGATGCAGCTCCTGTCTTTACAGCTTCTCCCCATATCTCTCATACCAAATCCCACTGCTTTCTCAGCCAAAGGTTTCTATAACCCCTGTGTCTTCCACTCCTCCTCCTTCACTCCCAAGTATCTCCAATCCTCCCCCTAGGGTCTCCAATCCTTCCCCTAGCATTTCTCACAAGGCTCTGATTTCTCAATCCCCTACTCTAGCCATCTGTCCCATCTGAGTGTTCTTTTCCTCCTTCCACTGCATCGCCTTTTTCTTTGCCTGCCCAGCATACTCAGTCTCAGGCATTGCAGCCTTCTGGCAGGCCACATGGTTGCCAGCAGCCATGTTGATTACACACATGCACCTGCTGGGCTCATCTCTACTGCTGCTTTTGGAAAAGGCTGGACCTAAAAGATTAACTAATATTTGTTTTCCTTCTTTTTAACTTTCTGAGCTACATCAGGTTAACCATCAATTAGGTTTCTTTTCTGATATTCTTATTTCAAGAGATCTCTATTAATTGATCTATAAGAAGGTTCACTCTACTTTATTTATGAGAGTTCAATTTGTCCAAATATATTTGAGCGCATTCTAATTTTATAAGATGATTGTCAGTTTATATATTTGTTGTCCATTTGTCCAGTGGTCTGCTCTGTTAGCAGCTTTTTCTTTTTACTTGAGCTCAACAACGTTTTCCTCAACATTTATATTTTCAAATCATGTAATAAACGTTTATTTGAGTAACAGATTTAAAAGACATGCTTCCACCTAATTTGCCAGCTGGTCAAAATTATGCTAAAATTGGTTAAACAAAATCTCTTGGGGTGAGGAAACATTAGACAGCTCTCCAATTGACAAACAAGAAAGTGGCCACCTGGTAACTTTTTTAAAAATTTATTTTAATTTTAAAGATATTAAAATAAAAGAGGACTTAACAAATGAGATTGGAGCGCAACAATTTAAGCAACACAGTATTTCAACACAACACAGCCTGACATATCAGTAGCTACCTTAGTGTTTCTTTTTTTGAAGTAGTTGAGTATATCTTTATACACAATAGTATCAAACATAACAAAATATTATAAAACCATTAAAGAGCATGAAAGTATTACAGATTATTTGGAATGGAATAACACAAAAAGAACAATGGTTACTGTATTATCTCATTGTCCATAAAATATTTGTTTATACTATCACACATAATACAATCCAATAAGCTACAACAAGATAGAACCAAGGAAAGAGAAGACTAAAAGCATGTTAGCACTTCAAAACAAGATGATATTAAATCAGCACTAGCTATTATAATGTCTTCTTTTCTTCAAAATAGCTGTTCAAATAATTATAGATAGTTAAATCAAACAACCAAGGAGGAAACCATTGTGAGTAATGAATGGGAATATTATAAGGCTCCATAGCAATATAATGGGGAAGCAGGATTACCACAAACTCTTATGTACTCTTACCATTTCTCACACTAGGGAGACTATATGGTATTTATACATGAACAGCCAGGTACTTTAACCAGGTCAGGTTCACTGATGGGAGGTCCAAATAAACTCTTTAGCCTCATGGGAAAAAGTTCAAGTAAAGTTCAGATTACTAAGACAATTCATTATTGCTGACCTGATGGTATATTCATGCCTTCAAATATAAAATTGTGATTGTTTATGATGACAAATGTTTTCTTCTTTATCTAGAGGTCTTATGCCTTTTTCTTGTGTTCCAGCCTGGTGATTTAGATCAGGCCAATACAAGGTCACCAGTCAAATAATGATTTTTAACAAAAATTTATGTAATGTTATAGTGAGTAGTCCAAAATATGTCACAATTTTTTTTAGTGCTCAAATGTTAAAACACCCATGGTTAATAGAAAATAACATTTCCATTTAATGTTCTATATTAAGTTTACTGCTTGTCCTGTACTGTATGGTATTAATCTTCAGGATGTTTAACAGCTACAGTTAAGAGATAATTATAAATTCCCTTTGGATTCCTTGTGCTGTGATCCACCAGATATTTTCTAGAAAAGAAAAGGTTATATGATGCAGGGGGCAACAGAACAATGAGACCAGGAGTGGGGCTGAGACTGGGGCAGCAGCCAGGTCAGAGCCAATCCAAGCCTGTCTGTCAGCACTGGCTCAGCCCTTAGGATAGGGATGCATTTTCTTGATGTTTTGTCTTGAGGCCTGACCCACAACAGGAGGTCACCATCTCCCCCATGGTTGCAAGGTATCTGGGCTTTTGCATTGGCCATTTCTAGGACCTAGTCCTATCTCACTGCCTATATATTTCTAACTAACTCAGCTGTCTGTAACAACAGGGCTGGGACTTCAAAGGACCAAGGGGATAAAGTCAGATTGCTTGTAGCCTTGGAAGAGACAATTATCTCCTGCTCTGGGCCAAATCTCAAGACAAATGCCAACAGAAATACAATCAAGTGCTAAGATCCAATAGTCCAAATAGTTCTGTATCACCCTGAAGAAGTCAAGAGTCGCCACCCCTAGCCCCTACAGGAAGAGTTCCTGCTGTTAAGGAAGCCCACTTATTATGTGACATGCTCCCCCATTTGTTCCGAATTGAATCAATTTTACCAGAGCCACTGACCCTATTGGTTGAACATAGTTCTATCCCACCTTATGCTCCCCTTGCAAATTCCCACTTTTCCCCTCCTTTGACCCATCTAACCTCCTGTTTTTACTCTATGAATACAGAGTCTTTGGCAACCCACGCAGAACCCCTTCTGTCTCTCAGACAGAAGCTTTATTTCTCTCAATAAATATATTCCATTCTTAAACTCCATCATTCTAAACATTATTCTTCTATTTTACAGAACACAAATTCATACCAGACATATAGTAGGTCAGGAGTTTCATTCCCCTCTATAATTAACATGAGCCAAATTAACATAAATATCTTTATGATTTGTCTGAATGCTTTTCCCTTTTCATTCAGTTTTAAGTGATCAATACAACTCACAGTGGTTGTATTCCTGGAAATGTATAAAGTTGTATATATCAGTCATTATAAATGTAAAATAATTGGTTTGAGTGTATAATTTCGCAAGAACTAGATATTGCCATGGCAGTAGGTTATCTCATATAAAAGTGAATTTTCAACTAAAATTGTTCAGAACAATTTCTAAATTACTGGCTGCTTCAACAATTTTAAGATACATGAACTGTGTATTTTTTCCTTTTTGTAGAAGGCTTCTATTATGTTATTGAAAGAAGTCCGTACATCTGTAGGACCCTGTTTATATTTTAATGCTTTTTCTGCATTGAAGTTTATATGAAAATTTGTTTCTATCTTAGGCATAAACTCACTGCATTGACACTGATGGAGTGAAGCAACAGTCCACTACATCAATTTCAATTATATATTCATGGCATTGATCATATGAATACCTGAGGAGTTAATTAGCTACATACATAGACAAGAATCAGTACTGTTAGCATTTTCTGGTGCAATAGAGAAGCAGAATATAAGAAAAAGGAAAAGTGTCCTTTCTATTTAAGGAATGTGAGGAGGAGCCCCAAAAAATCAAGTTTTTTTTTTTTTTTTTTTTTTTTTTTTTACTATGGGGTTAGGGGTATAAGTGACTTTTGCCTGGATGTGGAGATTGGAGCAGACATTCCAGTCATGTGAGGAGCTGATTGGAATTTTCTTCAGGCCCCTGGGAAAGGAATGAGGAGGTTGTAATCAGGGAAAAAAGGGAAGTGGCCATATGGTTAGCATCCCTGATTGGGCCTTCCACCATGTTCAACTACAACCAGGAAGTCCTGTAACTCATTCTAGGGAAAAACTCTTTCAAGTACATCTCTTTGTTATAACTTGAGCCCCGGTATAAAAACCAAGGAGGCAAGAGACCGAAAATTTAGTGGCAAAGGCTTTATTTTTAGGCCTGGCGACCAGTCTCCGGGAGCCAATTTGGAGACCGTCCCCTAGAAGCTGAAGGGAGGACTTTAAAAAGGGGCTGGAGGAAAGGGCGGGGGGAGAGAAACAAAGAAACCTGTAGAGCCATCAAACTTGTTGACCGGAGTCTGGAAACTGTATTGCTGTCTATTTAGCTCTGACAATCTAGGGAGTTTCTGGTGTTTTTTAAAAATTATTTTCATCCTGCAGACTGACATTATCTCAGAGTGGCACGTCTGCAGCAATATTTGGAGAAGAAAGTGGACAGTTAATTATCTCAGGACAGCTTGTCTTCGCTAGTGAGTGCGAAGGGGTCACAAGTTATGAGACGCTGGAACTTAAGTTTTATGAAGACCTGATATCTAACTCATTTGATATATACAGAACAAAAGGAAAGCACCGATTGGGGTTTGGGCCATAGTATTACCCGGTAATTTGTTTTAAGCTAAGCAGTTTTTAAAATTGGGGCAGGCTCATTTTACAACAGATCATCACCGGGTCAGGGGGAGGTCACCAGAAACCCAAATTCTTTATGGCCTAGATAGATAGGTGAGGGGAGAGGGAGGCAATAAGGCGCCATACAGAACAGAAAACGGCGGTAATGTGTCAAGGTCAGGGTAAAGGGTTAAACTCACACGCAAATCTCTCTGCACACAAGCAGGTTACTTTAAACAAATGTAAATTAATTGTCATTCTAGTTTTTCTTAGCTCTTTAGCGGAGAATAGAGGCTCCTAGCAGTGATTAACAACCCTTGTTAGCTTGTTTTAGCACAGCTTCTGTAGTTTGTAGAGAGCAACAATGGTTAACATATCAATTAGGTGAGATTTTTGCAATTCTTTACAGAGGAGAGTGTTGCTCAACAGATCAATTAGGTCCCTTAACATATCAGTTAGGGAAAAAAGATAAAACAAACACATTTAGTAAGCCCCTATACAGGTTTGCTATAATACACATATAACAAAGCTATTTTCTTAGGGTACAACATTCCCCACTGATTTTAGTCAGTGTGTCAAATCATTGACTCTTTAGCATCTGTTTGTAACCTTGTATGTGTCTTTAAAATTATAAGTTTTTAAGAACTTTGACATAGTTTATCAACTTGTTTATAACACAAGGCCCAGTAGGAGGATTAACAAAGGTCCTGTAGCTGTCATTAAAGCTGTTAACCAAAAGGAGAAAGAAAACCAACATTTAAATTTACTCTGTTTTATCATGCAAGTAACAATTTTTAAGTCAGACAGAGGCATCTTAGGGGTCTCTACAAAAGAGGAGAACACAAAATTATCAGTTATGTTAGACAATCTTAAGCTTTAAAGTGTCCTTGGAAGAAATGACAGTTTATTTATCCGCAGGCTAATGGTCTTTTGAAGCTGGGACCTGTCTGCAGTGGGAACGTTGAATCTAGGCAGGCTTTTAGCTACTTTGACGGTCCATTGCAGCTCAAGTGATTTATGGTGAGGTCGCTTGTCTGGGTGCCTAGGCTCTTTAGCTCGCAGTGGGCAGCAGCAAAATAACCAGTGGATGGAAGTCAGAGCTGGCTAAAGAGTCTGGGGGAGACTTAATAAGATCTTGATTAGTTAAATCAGCTAATTTTTAGAAACCTTTAATGATAAGAGGAAGATCTCTGACATAAAACCTCAAAAGAGGAAATATCTGCAACATAGGGGATGTATCACGCACACAAAGGGGCAGAAGGAAAAGAGACTTACCCAGTTTTTGCCAGTTTTTAAGGCCATTAGTAATTATAGTCTTTAAAATCTAACTTATCTTTTTATCTCTCTTGAACTCTGAGGCTGGTAAGCCCAATCGAGTTTTTAATTGATCTGCAAAGCTTAGGTTAATTTGAGTTATTAGGCTATAAAAGCCAGGCCATTGTCGGACCCCATGGATAAAAAGGGAGACCAAATCAGGGAAACTGCTATCAGAGCTGACTCAGACTAAGTAGAAAACGCTTTTACTCATCTAATGAAAGTATCAACCATTATAACATTTATATCCTTGAAGTTTTAGGCTTTTTATTTTTGTAAAATCTATTTTTTAGTGTTTTTAGGCATAGTCTCACGATAACCAGTGGTTTTTATTTGTTGCAGTACTTTTAGATTTACCAATTGGCACTGAGGGCATCTGAAGCTCACAGACTGGGCTAGCTTGATATTAGCCCCCGGGAATCTCTTGGAAGTTGAGCTGCCAGATGCTGGTCTTTTTAAGTGTAAATGGGCTCTGACAAAGAAAATAGGTGGGATCAGCAGTAATGTCAAGCTTATCTCAATCCCCACTGATTTTGGGGCTTTCTGGCTATCTTTTGGAAGGTGGCATTTGTCAAATTATTTTTTTTCTATAACAAGATCATCTTCTGCCCAATGGCTTATATAGCGGATAGTAGCCATTCTCTTTGGCATCTAAATGGCAGCCAACAAGTCCAAATTTGGGGAGCAATTTAATCCTTTGACTCCAGAAGACAATAAACCCCATTTTTGATAAAGACAACTTGAGGCCTCAGTGTGGGCAATGGGTTTAGCCCACTATGCTGATGTCTCTGGCTCTAAGATTTGTTCCCATAGAACCTGAGATTTTGTGTAACGGCAGCTCTCAAGACCCGCTTACCTTGATAGACGTAGCTGCTTCCATCAGAGAAGTAGGATGGAACTCTAGATAATGGCTTATCCACTAGATAAGGTCGAAGTCCCGTGAGGTGATCAATGACCTCAGTACAATTGTAGTGAGGCAACGAGGGGTCATCCTCAGGCAGCAAAGTAGCCAGAGTTTGAAGCCGCTGTTTCCAGAAATAGTGCCTGATAATGTATGGCTCAGGAATTAGAAATCCGTCAGTCTGATGGGGCCTTGATGAGAGTCTCCAGGGAACAGGAAGAAACAAGAGTTTGTGTCCAAAAGTCAATTTTTAAGCCTCCTTTATGAGGGGGCCACTGAGGAAATCACCACAGACAGGGTGGTCATCTGGTTGTTACAGAATCAAGTGTCTTGGAAAGGTAGACAACAGACCTCTGTCAGGGTCCCAAACTCTGGATCAGTCCTGTGGCTCCTAGAAATTTTGCACTTGTCTTTTAGTCACAGGGACTGGAATTTGTTAGATGGCTCACAACAACCAGTGTAGTCTTTTTTTGTGTAGACTGGTTCTGACAAGTTTAGGGGGACTCACATCCAGAGCAGTTACTTTTTCGGCTGGCCCCTCTGATGTGACTGCTACTCTTTGAGTGGCCTGATCTGCCAAATTGTTTTCTCAGGTGAATAGCAGCAATCTGCTGACAGCCAGACTGCTGCCAGCAAATCTAGGATCTTTGGAGCCCTTTTTTTTTTTTTTTTTTTTTTAATCTTAGCTCTGGCGGAGGTTAAGAGACCTCACTCCTAATAGATGGCTCCATGTACATGTATAGTAGCAAAAGCATATCTACTATCAGTATAGATGTTTACCCTCTTTCCCATGGCTAGTTTTAGTACCTCAGTCAAAGCAATGAGCTCCACCTTTTGGACAGAGATGCCAGGCTCTAACCGCTTAACCCAGAGTACCTCCTTTTGGTGGTCACTGCTGCCCCAGCCACTCATCTGCCTCTGCCGTTCTGGATGAAGCTGCTTCCATCTGTGAAATTTCTCAGGTCGTTGTCAGGCATAAGGGTGGCTGGGTTTAAAACTGAAGAAGTCTTGAAAACTATCAATTCTGGGTCTAGGAGCAGGGCCTAATAGTGTGAGATTTTAGCACTCACATTTTCAGGAGGGGTTTTGATAAGAGTCTCTAAACTGTGGGAGGTCACTATAGAAATCTTCCGTCCAAAAGTGAGGTTTTTTTTTTTTTTTTTTTTTTTTTTTTTTTTTGCCTCTTTTAAGTAGCATTGCCACAGCGGCCAGAATTTTAGGCATGGAGGCCACCCTCTTGATACTGGATTGAGCCTTTTGGAAAGATAGGCTATAGGCCTCTTTCAAGAGCCAATGTCCTGGGTTAGGACTCCTTTGGCAATGCCCCTGAGTTCATCTACGAACAAGGTGAATGGCTTGGTAACATCAGGGAGTCCCAGGGCTGGGGCCTCTGTCAAGGCCCACTTGAGCTGCCGCAAGGTCCAGTTTATATTTATCAGTCCAGTTTAGTGAGTTTTTTCCTTAAGGGAGCCCTACAGGGGGTGAGCTGTTTCAGTAAAATTTAGAATCTACAGCCTGGAGTATCTGACAGCTCCCAGAAATTCGCGCACCTGTTTCTTAGTTTCTGGGAATGGGATCTGCAATATAGCCTGGACACTTTTTTTGGACAAAATCCTCTTTTTTTTTTTTTTTTTTTTTGCAATTTGTAGTCCAGATGAGTCACAGCCTGACAGCGCAATTGTGCCCTTTTAGTCGAGACTTTATAGCCTAATTGCCCCAAAGTCTTTAACAGTTTCTCAGTTGTCTCTTGACAAGCTTATAAGCTTCTGTGGGGGTCGAGGCTATTAACAAGTTATCTATGTGCTGGAGGAGCACTATCTCAGGGTGTTTTTTTCTTAAATTTTAAAAGGTCTCTTGTTAATGTCTCATCAAAAAGAGTGGGAGAGTTCTTGTAACCCTGAGGTAAATGTGTCCGGGTCAGCTGTTTTTTTACCCCTGTATCTGGGTCAGTCCATTTAAAGGCAAAAAAATTGACTCACCAGAGTAAGAGGCAAAGTGAAGAAAGCAACTTTCAGGTCCAGAACAGAGTACCAGGTGTTCTCAGGATTTGGCACTGTTGGGTATAGACTCAGAACTCATGCATTAACCTCTCCGAGATCCTGTACAGAGCGATAGTTGTTTGTCCCTGGCTTCAGTGACTAGAAGCAAGGGCATGTTCCAGGGAGAGACACAAGGAATGAGAATATCATTGTCTCTTAGCCTCTGCATGTGGACTTTAAATCCCTTTCCGGGCCTGCAGGCTTATCGGGTATTGTCACAAGCAGAAGGGGCATGCTTGGGGTAAGAGCTCCATCAGAAGGGGGACTTGGCTGACTGCTAGCCCTGGAGGATTGTCTTCTGCCCAGACTTCTGGAATCTCCTGATTCCATTTGCCCAACAGTTTTAACTCTAAGTCAGTTGTGAGGACTCAGGTACGCTGGACAAATTTTCCAGTAGACGGTAATTTTTTAGTTTTAAAAGACCTTTTGTGCTATCTCTATCAACTGGCTGAGGGGCATTTTTTTTTTTTTTAAACTCTCAAACCTTTGTAATCTTTTTTCTAACATGTGGGGCCGACTGAGTTGCAAAGAGACCAACTGGCGATATTAGGGAAACCTCCTTACCTCTGGATGTCTAATCGGCTTGGGACAAAAGGACAACATGGTTTTGGCATTCCATATCAGAGAGCAGGCTTTATCTGGATGGCACACCACCTTTTGTCCCAGGGTGCCACCTGGCAGGCCATCATTTTACTAAAATTACATATTTAATAAAAAGAAGCTTTTTTATAGGTAACAAAATTGTGCCATATAATCTCCCAGAGGTCCACAGCACATGTGAAAACTTATTATCTTATCTCTTTTATCATCTATAATCTCATATTAATGGAAACACTTTGCAGCAAAGGTTTAGAATCTTATAAATAAATCTATCAAAACTGATCCAATACTGTCAAACTTTGAACACATTTACTTCTTGTCAAACCTGTTGTCTTCAGTACTATAAACCAAGACAAAATTTATATCATCTCGAGCTTTTTATAACTTATAATATACCTCTAAGTTTTATCTTTTTTTTACATTTTGGCACAGCAGACATTTTACTTGAAGACAAACCACTTTTTTTGTCCCTCCTTTTTACTATCACCAGTCAATTATCTTTTTTTTTTCGCTTCTCAGACAACATTAAAACTCTCAACAAAACCCTTGAAGTTACCTTTTAGTAGTCTAAAACATATTTAATTAATTTTATGTCTTTTTACCACATTAAAATGCTGGGTTTTTTAAAGCTATAACCTTTTAACTGGCTCAATTACAGTATGACCTGGTTTTTACTTGGTAAAGTTGATATGATTTTTAAAAACCATAAATATACACATATATGTGCACATATATTTACTTTTTAACCAGAAAGAAAAATATTCCTTTTAAAAGGCATGCCAAGGTTGCAAGCAATCAGTTGAAGACTTACATATTAAACAAGGCGCCACAACATTAAAGACATAAACAAAGGGTGCTTTTTGCACAGTTTGGTGAGCTAAAGGAAATAATTTTTCTTATTATGAAGCTTGAATCTAATAAGCCATATGGATCCTGCAACAGAAATGGGCAACAAGCCCCTAAGTTAGTAACAAATCCAAACAGGCAAACAATTTTAAAGAACAAAAACACTGCACATCAATATCTAAATCCCTTTGTCCATTCTGGGCTCATAGAAGGGGTTCCTAGGAGAGAATGTTCTGTTAGATTTAGGGTAACCAAAAGGAGAACAATTAGAACAAATGGACAAACAAACAGACATACAAGACGAGACAAGCTGCAGCAAAAATGGCCTTTGCCCAAAAATTAGTCAAATTTTGGGATCTGGAGGAATTAACAAATTAACCAACAGAGTGGTTCCTCACCCGGTGCAGAGTCACAAATGGCAAAAACCAATTGACTCTGTCCTCAGGAGGTTTCACTTCCCAAATTAAGGGCGTCCCCTTCCAAACGGAGCTGTTCCCCACCCGGGGCAGAGTCACAAATGGACAGAATTTGTCCTACAAACCAACTGACTCTGTCCTTGGGTGGTTCCCGCTCCCAAATTGAGGGCGTCCCCTCAAAATTACAAATTGACCGCGGCCCAAACAAATCCTCCAGAGCACTTACTTTCAAATGTTCAGAAATGAGTCTGGGGTCTTGCTTCCATCCAGGGCGAGCCCCCAAATGTTATAACTTGAGCCCCGGTATAAAAACCAAGGAGGCAAGAGACCGAAAATTTAGTGGCAAAGGCTTTATTTTCAGGCCTGGCGACCAGTCTCCGGGAGCCAATTTGGAGACCGTCCCCTAGAAGCTGAAGGGAGGACTTTAAAAAGGGGCTGGAGGAAAGGGCGGGGGGAGAGAAACAAAGAAACCTGTAGAGCCATCAAACTTGTTGACCGGAGTCTGGAAACTGTATTGCTGTCTATTTAGCTCTGACAATCTAGGGAGTTTCTGGTGTTTTTTAAATTATTCCCATCTTGCAGACTGACATTATCTCAGAGTGGCACGTCTGCAGCAATATTTAGAAAAGAAAGTGGACAGTTAATTATCTCAGGACAGCTTGTCTTCGCTAGTGAGTGCAAAGGGGTCACAAGTTATGAGACGCTAGAACTTAAGTTTTATAAAGACCTGATATCTAACTCATTTGATATATACAAAACAAAAAAAAAGCACCGATTGGGGTTTGGGCCATAGTATTACCCGGTAATTTGTTTTAAGCTAAGCAGTTTTTAAAATTGGGGCAGGCTCATTTTACAACAGATCATCACCGGGTCAGGGGGAGGTCACCAGAAACCCAAATTCTTTATGGCCTAGATAGATAGGTGAGGGGAGAGGGAGGCAATAAGGCGCCATACAGAACAGAAAACGGCGGTAATGTGTCAAGGTCAGGGTAAAGGGTTAAACTCACACGCAAATCTCTCTGCACACAAGCAGGTTACTTTAAACAAATATAAATTAATTGTCATTCTAGTTTTTCTTAGCTCTTTAGCGGAAAATAGAGGCTCCTAGCAGTGATTAACAACCCTTGTTAGCTTGTTTTAGCACAGCTTCTATAGTTTATAGAGAGCAACAATGGTTAACATATCAATTAGGTGAGATTTTTACAATTCTTTACAGAGGAGAGTGTTGCTCAACAGATCAATTAGGTCCCTTAACATATCAGTTAGAGAAAAAAGATAAAACAAACACATTTAGTAAGCCCCTATACAGGTTTGCTATAATACACATATAACAAAGCTATTTTCTTAGGGTACAACACTCTTAATTTGAATGATGAAATGAAAATAAAGAAGTTTTGCTATGTGTCTTCCTCCAATGCTGGTGGTAACTATTCACAAGAAATATTTTGAGTCATATCCTTAATAAATTGTAGACACTATAACCAAAATTACAGATCAGCTCACTTTCAGAAAATAGAAGCAGAACTTAAATGCAGGCATAAAGGCCTTCAATGAGAGTATCCCTGAAGAGGTGAGATCAACTTTATAGAACACAAACTACTACTCATTTATCTGAGTTCACTAAAGAGAAAAAATTACAACGGTGTTGCTACAGGAGAAAGAAACTCCTGATCTGTTATGTCTGCTGTGAGTTTGTGCTTTCTAAAATTAAAGCATAAATTTTAGGAACAACAGAATTTAAGAGTAGAATCTCTTTATTGGGAGAAAGAAAGCAGTCTGAGAGAGAGAAGGGGTCCTGAGTGAGTTGCCAAAGACTGTCTTTTCTAGGGACTTCTATTGAATAAAATCATTTTGTGAGATGGATTTAAGGTGCGAATACTGGGAGCTCACAAGGCAGATATGCATAAGATGGGACAGAAATATGGGAGCCAATAAAATTAATAGTTCAGGCAAAAGTGATTAAATTGGGATCAAATGGGGAAGCCTGTAACACAGAAAGTAGGCATTTGTATGTAGTAGTGACTCTTCAATTAAGGGATTCAGAAGGTGAGTCATGACTTCACCAGAATGATAGGAATTATTGGGAATATCAGGCTTTATTTGAATGGTAACTGCTGACTTCCTCAGAGTGCTAGAGAACCATTTCAAATATCAATCCTTACAATATGAATTCATTTGCTTAATCTTTTGTCCTGAAGTCTGAAGCTTAGCAGGAAGTGTCTGCCTTCCCTATAGTTGAAGGTATCTGGGCTTCTGCATGGGATCCTTGGAGAACCTAGCCCTGTCTCACTGCCAACATTATTTGACTAACTCAGCTTCCCTTTACAGTATTGTTTGGAAAAATGAGTACAAATGTCTTTTGCTCTGGGTGAATGATCTGGGGATGACAGTGTGCAAAGTATTTAGCATTGTTTTCCTCTGATTTACATATTTTGAAATTTAATTTTAGTTTATTTTTATCCTTGAAATCAAATGGAATTGGAAATAAAAAGCCTGAGGTAAATCTCTTTGGCACAAGCACTCCTCTGTGAATATCAGCACTGTAGAAGACATTCATCTTCAGAAGTCTGCACTACAGTCCATCATTTGGGATCCACTCTTGCAGGGAGGGGTTCCTTTCCCTGTTTATTCTTGACTCAGAAGGAGAGCAGTAGAGCAAGACTGAATCACTGATGAAGAGGTGGGCTATATGAACTGTCCAAGCAGGTGGGCCACAGCAGGCGGTCTCTTAGGTCTTCCTATCTGGGCATTATTGACCTGTTGTGAGCACAGTACTGGAGCAGAATGTTTCCTGGATCTCATTTAGTGGTTTCAATGTCATGTGGCCTGGTTAGGAAAGAACCTGGGAGATCTTCAAGGCACAGAATGCTGAGGTTGTGGATGGGAGACCAGAAATAGGGTGCAAATGGGCTAAACCAGTTACAAGAGGTTAGAAGCAGTTCTGGTGTCCCAATCCTCAGGTATTTAGTTAGCTTCAGCTCCTGAGGTCTTCCAGCATTGGCTGCAAGTTATCCATTGTGCATTTTGCCTCTTTCTGGTTGCAAGAGTGACTCTATCTTCAGTTTGACAGCAGCAGATTCCAGTATCATCTTTGAAATTCTCTGCTGCCCTGGCACCTCCACAAGCTCAGTGAAGGAAGGAGCTTGGGGAGACCCTGACTCTGATGCATTTTGTAGCTGCTGCAAAAGTATTGAGGAAGGTCTCTGCTCTCATTGCTGTGAGAAGCAGACCTGGAGGTCTGATGTTTATAAATATCTGTGATACAGGGTCTCATAGCCAGAACTGCTCTCCTTAAACTTGTGTTTTTTGTTTTTTTGTTTTTTTGGTTTTTTTTGTATTTAGAGTGATCTCCTAAATTTATAGTATGTTCTTTTTTTTCCCTCCTCATGACAGGTTTTGGCAAAGGTACTGAGTATTTGAAGATGTGTAGTGATACGCCTCAGTTGAGAAAGGCTTTTCAAACACCTGGTGAACTCCTGTGCATCACAGAGAACAATGCAAAAGAATTTTGAACATAATTATTTAGGTGACACCTTTGCTCACAGACTGCTTGTGAGAACAGCCATGGATTTTTAAATTTTGAGAAAATTGAAGCATATATGAAAGTGTTATCAAGGGCAGGGTAAAGTGTGCTTGCTAAGCACAAATTCCAGAATCACCTGCCTGTTAAACCCTCATTGAAAAATGTCAAAATTTATGCATTTGCATGGACCCATACACATGATATCCCTCTGAATGGAAAGGAATAGGCGTGTCATCTCTGAATTAACAGCTGATTTAACAACTTGGCTGATAATATACATTGTTTATCTATAGAAATTCTCCGCAATGCACTTTACTAAGTGGTGTAAAATAGAATCCCTACATAGAAGTTGTGCTGCAGGGATATCCATTGTTAGGCATGAAGGGTTTTCTGTGTAGTGTGGATCAGAGGAGAATGGAAAGATTGTGCAAGTGATTGGCATGATACAGGGTGCCAATAGCAGGATTTACAACTGAGATGATCTTCACTGAATATTGAGTAGTTCTTAGGGTCAGCATGAAGTTAAATTTGGCTTCTGATTTCTTATTTGAGATGAATAACATCAATTCTCTCAATATTCAGTATTCCACATAACTGTTAAGCCATGAATTATGTGTTCCATACTTGAGATATAATTTTGATTTTATCTAATTATGTGGCAGTGTCATGATGCAGGAATTTGAATCTTTTTTTTTTTTTTTTTTTTTTTTTTTTTTTTGTACCTGGGATTGAACTCATTAGCTCATGTTTGCTGCACAGGTGTTTATGCCACTGAGAGATATACCCAAACTTGAATGTGTTTTCTGTATATTACGGAAAGTATCAACATTCTTCCACAGAATGTCTTGAATGTTCTTGGAATTTTACTATATTGTATGGATATAATTTTTAAAACAAACCAATGATGTTTCATGCAGCCAATTTTCAAGTTTCATTTTTTGTGGGGTTTTTCAGTCAAGGTATTTCTCTCTATTTCAGACAGCTCTGTAACTGAGGCTGGCCTCAAACTCAAGGCAGTACTCTTGCATCAGCCTCCCAAGATATATTTCTTATTTCTGATTGAAAGATGATCACTTAGTGATACTGAGCTATAATTTGCAACTTGTGCCTTGTTTCATTGTTTATATATTGTTTACATACACAGTTTTCCATTATCATTTGAGTTATTATTCATGTACCATATTTGATGTTTTTATGTTTTGTTATATGAAACTAAATTCAAATTTCAAAATGCTGCTTAAGTATATTATGAACAAAGGACTCAGTGGCCTAAATGAGATTTGAAGAGATATCCTCTGTAGTCTATCAAAGTGATTCACGAGATATTTGCCTACCCCTTTGCTTTGTGGATGCTGGTCCTGCAGGATCCCACTGTGAGCTCTGCTTTAGAGACAGTGGGGACACAGGGACCGTCGCAGTGACTCAGCACAAAAATCAGTGCTTCCATTTGGCTGTGAGTTGCAATGTAGCATCCAAATTGCTTATTCAAAAAATGTGTCTATACATAAAATTAATCACCAAGACATGGAATTAAGCTTTGAAGAATTCAGTCTCCATTCAGCTGTGGTGTTTGGTTATACCTTGTTTAGCTTAGTTTTGTTTTATTGAGACAGGATTTCACTATGTATATCACTGGATTTGAAAGCTGTATGGTGCCTACAATTTCCTTGACTTCACAACAGCACTCCTCTCTCACCTCTTGAGTCCTGGGATTATAAATATGCACCAACTCCACTTTTGATTCAGATTTTTATGAGAGAATTTAAGATATCACAGGCTGTTAGCCTCTATCTTCCTTTGAGAAATATATGTATGAATTTCTTGGATCATACTTTTGTCACTTGGCCACTCAGTAGTCATCCCCCTAACATCACTTGGAAAGCACATTTGTTTATGCACTGACTATACTGAGCATCACTGGTGCAATTGTCATTTGAACCAGTTGATTCTGGTATTGAACACATTACAATAGTCACTTTTATATTTGTTGTTATTTTAGAAAAACTAACAAATGCATGCAATTTTTAATTATCTTTTATTTAAACAATTGCACTGGTAAGGACTTACGTATAAAGCCTTAGGTTAAGTGTGATTCCTTTAGTCCCAGCATCAGCAGAGGATGAGATGGAACAATCATGGCTTTGAAGCGGACTTTGGGAGGCAATTTTGCTAGATGATTTAGCAGAATGTGTGGTAGTTGTTTTTATACCTGCATTTGAAATTTAAGGAAACAGGTAAGTTTAGGTCAAGAATATAAATGTAGGATAGGATAGCTGAATCATGAAAATCATGATTTCTTTTTTTTTCACCCAGGAAATGTGCATTTTATGGTAATTTGTGCAGCAGTCTTAAATATGCCTGTAATAGAGTAAAACATAGTGAAACATGAATGAGCCAGACATTCTAGGTTCTGAATATACAGGCATCAACAAAACTTTTTACTCAATGCTATTGCTGGTGCTTTTTATAGAAAATAAGATCGGGCAACAAAACACAAAAAACGATTATATAATTATTTAATACTCATGCACAAATAAAGAAGCCAAAAAACAAACAAATCAAAATAAAGTCAAATAAAAAATGATGAAGAAACAATCTACAGGATAGGAGAAGATTGCATGTTACTCCCTGACTGCTAACATGTAAATCCAATAGAAATGTGAAATCACACACTTTTCAGAGCAGGTACAAATTGTCAAGAAATACCTAAAGAACTATTGAGCATTTATGCACAATAGAGAAATGCAAATCAGTACACCATCTCATTGCAGAGACAAATCACTGCAAGATCAAAAGAACACTCATGAGATGGCAGGGGAAAAGAAACTATTTAACCTTGTTGGTGGAAATGTAGGCAAGTACTTCAACCACTACTGAAGTCAGTATTCAAATGATTAAACATAGTAAGTCCACCAAGTGCAATATTTCCTTCAATGGGTCTCATACTCAAAGATCTAAGGACCCATTGCAGTGATTAATGCATATTCATGTTTACTACAGCAATAGTCACTTTTCTGTGGAGAGCAGCAGCGAGCACTGCTCCATCACCACCAAATGCCAATGATGAACAACAAATACTCATCAGTGTACTCTGTTTAGTAAATGATATGATATTTTATTATGAAATGGGCTCTAAGTTAGGTTTTCATAGTGTGATAAGCATGATATAAGCATGATAGTCATGCTAATGTAACAAGGCCATCACTATTACACTCTTGTGTTAATTAGATTTGAACTGTTTTTCTTTTGGTGGCAACATCTTGTTATGAAGTTCAGGTTGGATTTTAGATCACTTTATAACCCAGAGTGGTCTCAAACAATTCTCCTGAATCAGCCTCTCAAGTACTTCGTTACACACCCATACCATCAGGCCCAGTTTAGATTTGGTATGTTAACTTCATATTCAGTATTTTTTTTTAAATTTCAACTGTTTTGGTTGTTAAAGTATTTCCACTTTTTACCTCCAGCATCTTTAACCACTGTGACCTTATTGAGGTGGTGATGTACATACCGCCATCCTCATGACATTCTCTCATGGGTCCAGTGCTGTCAGTGTACTGCAGTGAGACTTATGTGTACAAATGTATATAACTGCTTGTTTTTCTACTTTCCTTCAAAAAAGATTTTAAAATTGCCTTACATAATCAATAACCTTGTCTACAGTCTGATGCACATGCCCACAGTTAAGTAGAGTGCAGCACACACACACAGGAAAGAGACCACATAGTTCCCGTGAGAGGTTTGTCAAGGCACATGAGAAGACAACTCTGTGGAGGTATGTGTTCCTGATTATTACATTTGAATTCGCCTCAGGTTTTCTCACTGTTGTTTGTGGGAGGTGTACCAGATGACTACTTTAAGATATGGAGTTATAAAGCATCCCTTTTTTTTTTTTTTTTTTGTACAGAGGATCTAACTCATGACTTTGAGCTTGCTAAGCAGATGCTTATGCCACTGAGATCAATCCTCAGCACTTACAAAGTCTGTTTTGGAATTTAAGTATCTGAAGATCTGCTTTGGTGGTGTGGCCCACTTAGTAATGTCAACTTGGGTCACCCAGTGAACTGAGGCACCATTATTTTGGGCATAGAGCATCCATTGAAGGATTGTTGCAAACATCATCAAAGGAGAAATGGAGGGGAAGGTGCTGGGATGTTGATTCTCATGGAGAAGCTGGTATCACAGTTTTCCAGATATGAACACAGACATCATCATCAGAGGAGGAGGAGGAACACAGGACCTCATTAGTACTGTGCATGGCTACTGATTTCTTTCGCAGACCTCTGGCCCTCATCCTGAGCTTTTTGTCTTGGCTCCAGTATTGATCACTCAGTCTGATGGCACACATGCTGTGCCCAAGTGCACAGACTTTGTAGGTTCCAACAATGAACTTTGACTCTTCCTAGTAAACAACATTGATAGAGACTTGCATGAGACATTGGGAGTGCCTCTAGGTCTCCAGGTAAACTTGTGGTGGTCGTTGCCATGGGCTCTAACTGTTCAGTAGGACTTAAGAATTATATTGTCAAAGGATTCAGATTGTCAGCTGGATTCTTTAGGTATCTAGTATGTGGAAAGATCTACACCTCTCTAAATCTGACTTTTTGGGAGTGAATATTTAACATAATCTTATCAATTATAAATTCCATATTAAATCTCTTTCCTTGCAAACCCTGACTACAATAGATGGGAAAGGGTAAGAGTGCCAATTTTCAGACATGACAAAGTGCTTTAGTTAGTTAATGTTCCGTGCCACTTTTCTCAAGTGGAGAAGCCCAGCTATATCAATAGCTTGGCTTTGAAGACTGTTGATAGATTCTCTACAGATATTAAGGCATTACATTCTGTGTTGCATAATCAAGAAGCACATGGATTAGGAACCTCCATAGTGCTTTCTGTCACCTGAACCTAGCGTTGTAGCCTATGCTGTCTGGCCTCTGTGTACTTGAAATGCCAATAAAGGATGCAGTCACAGATGCAGTCTTTTTATATTGACAAATAATTTGCAAGCGTTGGCATGTTATTTCCTGCTGTTGCATCTTTAACTTTGTTTTTTTTTTTCTTCATTTTTATTGGTACCAGTGATCGAACTCACGACTGCCTGCTTGCAAGGCAGGCACTTATGCTGCTGAGCTAAATCCCCAGCCCCCGCATCTTTAACTTTCATGATAAAGAACATCAAGAAATTTATGACTACCAAGCCAACCCTGCAAAGAATACTGAAAGACATTTTTAATACTCATAGAATAAAACTACTAAGCAAGGCAGACAATTAACCAGTATGGAAAGATAACGTGTCAACAGTAAACCAATATATAACAGTTATAAATATTAATGTGAATGGGCTCAATTCACCAGTTAAAAGAAACAGAGTGGTAGAATGGGTCAAGAAACAGTGGCCAATCACATGCTCTCTACAAGAAACTCATCTAACCCAAAGTGAAACTCACAGACTGAAAGTCAAAGGATGGAAAACAATACATCATGCAACAGTAAGGGAAAACAAAACAAGGATAGCTATTTTGTTTGCAGACAATGTGAACTTCAAACCAGGAATGATTCTAAGACACAAAGAAGGTCACTACATACTGGTTATGGGAAAACTTCAAGAGGAAGAGATAACTATCTTAAATATATATGCACCAAATTCCAGAACACAAAGTTATCCAAAGCAATTATATATAGAAATGAAAAATCAAATAAGCAATAACACAATTCTAACAGGAGAACTTAACACACCATGGACACCAAGAGACAGATCAACCAGACAAAAATTAGCAAAGAAATAACAGAACTGAATCACACCTGTAAACTAATGGACCTGATGGACATATACGGAGTGTTCCACAAAACAAAATCAGAATATATATTCTTCTCAACATTACATTGGATTTTCTCTAAAATAGCCCATATTCAAGGCCACAGAACATTTTTAAATAAATGCAAAAGGGTTTAAATTATCTCATGCATTTTATAGGATCATAGAACCATGAATCTAGTAACTAATGATAAAAGAAACTGCAAAAATCACACAAATACATGGAAATTAAATAACACACTCTGGAGCAATCTGAGGGTCACAGAGGAAATTGAAAAACAAGTTAAATGATATGTAAAACCAAACAAAAATACACATACAACTTACTGGAATGGGTAGGATGCAATAAAGCAGCCCCCAGAGGACAATTCATTGCACTGACTTCCCACATCAGGAAAACAGAATGAATACAAAGAAAGAACCTGATGCTACACCTCAAATATCTAGAAAGACAAGAGCAAGTGAAGCCCAAAGTCAAAAGAAGCGAGGAAATTATAAAAATCAGAGCAGAAATTAATGCAATAGAGACTAAGATCACAATCCAAAGAATCAATGAATGAAAGAGTTGGTTCTGTGAAAGAATAAATAAAATTGATAAGCACCTAACCTACCCTATTTTAAAAAGGGTAGAAAATGCTCAAATTCATGAAATAAGGAATGCAAATGACAAAATCATGACAGACTCTTGGAAAATTCAGAAGATTATCAACATCTATTTTAAAATAATCTACTTTCACTGGTTTAATAACACAGATGCCTAGAAACATATGAATTACCAAAGCTCTATCAAGATGATGTAAAACTATTTAATAACTCAGTCTCTATTAATGAAATTGAAAATATAATAATTCTCCTTACATACAAAGAAGAACCCAGGCCCAGATGGATTCACTGTGAAATTCCTCAAGAAATACAAAGACATTTAATGCCAGCACTACTCAAACACTTCAGTGAAATCAAAAGGAAATCAATTCTTCCTTAATCATTCCTGGAAGAAATGTTATTCTAGTTGCAAAACCTTAGAAAGACCCAACTAAAAAAGAGCACTACAGGCCAATCTCCCTAATGAACACAGATACAAAAATCCTCAATAAAATATTGGCAAACAGGAAGCAGCAAATCATCAGGATGATACACCACAACCAAGTGCCATTCATCCCAGGCATGCAGGGATGTTTCACCATATGTAAGTCAATCAATGAAATCCATCACATCAATAAAACCAAAGGTAAGAATCACGTGAGCATTTCTATTGATATAGAAGAAGCTTTTCATAAGGTGCATCTTCCATTCATGAAAAGAACCTTACAGAAAAGTGTAATAGATGATCTTTACCTCAATATAATAAAGGTCATCTATGACAAACCAATAGCCAGTGTCATATTAAATAGCTAAAAGATTAAGGCCTTTACCTTAAAATAAGCCAAAAGACAAGGATATCCCTCATCACTGTTCCTATTCAGAATAGTACTGGAAATACTAGCCAGAGCAATGAGATAATAGACAGAAATTAAAGGGGTAAAGATAGGAAAGGAGGAAGTTACATTATTATTATTTGCAGATGACATGATACTCTACATAGAAGACCCTCAAAATTCCATTGGAATTCTCTTAGGTACAATAAATTCAGCGAAGTAGCTGGATACAAAGTCAATACTCAAAAATCAATAGCATTCTTATACACTAACAAAAAAATCATTGAGAGAGAAATAGGAGAAGCCACACCCTTCACACTACCACCCAAAAAAAATGAAATGCTTTTGAATTAATCTCAAAAAAGAAGTAAAAAATATCTATATAAGGAAAATTATAATATCCTGAAAAAGAAATTGAAGAGAATCTAGGAAATGTAAACACATCACTTGTTCATGCATAGGAAGACTAAATATTGTGAAAATGCCCTTTCTTTCAAAACTCTTATACAGGATCACTGCAATCCCAATGAATATAGCATCAACATAACTCATAGATCTAGAGAAATCACTCCTAAAATTATTCTGGAACCAGAAGAGACCTAGAATAGCAAAGACAATTCTAAGCAGCAAAGGAAAGGCAAGAGGCATCACAATCCCTGAGTCGAAATTATACTACTAAGCAGTTATAATAAAATCAACATGGTATTGAAATAAAAACAGATCTAAAGATCAGTGGAATGAATTAGAAGATACAACCACAACTAAAAACACACTCAACCATCTTATCTTTGATAAAGGGGCCAAACATGTTCACTAAAAGAACCACAGTCTCTTTAATGAATTGTGCTTGAAAAACTGTCTCACCATAGGCCAAAAAGTAAATCTAGACCGATGCCTATCAAAATGTACTAACCTAAAATGTTAAGTGGATTAAAGATATGAATATTATAACAGAAACACTAAATCTGTTGGAAGATAAATAGGGTACAATTCTTGAAGACATAGGAGTAGGTAGAGAATTCATGAACAGGAATCAAACCATACAGGAAATACTTCCCAGAATCAATAACTGGGATCACATCTTATTAAAATATTTGTGCATGTCAAAAGAAATCTCCAGCATAGTGAAAAAAAAAAAAAGAAACTGGGAAAAAAATCTTAGTGAACCATACCTAAGACAAAGGATTTCTGTCTAAAACATATAAAGAAATAAAAAAATCAGTCTCCCAAAATTCAAAAATCTAATCCAAAAATAGCATTTGAGATAAATTCATAATTCTCAGATGAAATACAAATGGCAAATAAATACATGGAAAAAATGTTCCTCATCATTACTCATTAGAGAAATTCAAATTAAAACCACACTGACATTCCATCTCACTCCAGAAAGAATGGCCAGGATCCAGAAAACTACCAACAACAAATGCTGGGGAGGCTGTGGGGAAAATGGAACTCTCCTGCACTGTTCTTGGGAGTTTAGACTAGTGAAACCATTACGGAGGTCAGTGTGGAGATTTCTGAAACAAATGGAATAGGAAGTCCCACTTGATCCAGCTCTTCCACTTCTAGGTATATTCCCAGAAGAAATAAAAGCATCATACCTCAATGATATATGTACACCCATTTTTATAGCAGCACAATTTGTAACAGCTGGATCTTGGAAACAGCCTAAGTGTCCATAAACTGAGGAATGGATAAAAATCTGCGGTATTTTAATTCAATGGAGTACTGCTCAGTTATAAAGAATGATCACATTGAGATATTTATAAATAAAGGGATTCAAGTTGAAACCTTACTCATGCATTAAATAAGTCAAACTCACATGTATAAATACTGTATATCCTCCCTAGTGTAAGAGTGAGTTAAGAGTACATAAGAGTTTATGGTAATCATGATTCCCCATTACATTGCTTTGGAAACTTATAATGTTCCCATTCATTAGTTGGAATGGTTTTATCCTGGGTTGTTTGATTTTGTTATCTGTGATGGTATGAACAGCTATTTTTAAGAAAATAAGACATTATGATAGCCACTGCTAATTTAATATCATCTTGCTTTGAAGTGCTGCCATACTTTTGTTCTTCTGTTTGCATTGGTTACATCATGTTTTATCTTATTGGATTTTATTATGTGTGATAGTATAAACAAACATTTATGAATAATGAGATAATATGATAACAATTTTCCATTTTCTGTAATTTGGTTTTGAATGCCCTGTAATTATTTCATTCTTTTTAATGGTTTTATACTATTTTATTATGTTTGATACTATTGTATATGAAAGTATAATCAACTATTTCAAGGAAAGAGAAATTTCCGTAGCTACTGATATATAGGGTTGTCTTGTGGTGAAATACTGTGTTGCTTAAAATTGTTCTGTTCTGAAAAAATATAATTTGCAAGTCTCCCAAATATTTTACTGATTTTGCTGATGTGAAAAAATGTAGGATGCACAATCTGAGTTCCCAAAAATCAATTATTACAACTCTATAGACCTATCTGAACTCATGGAAATTCAACTATAGGCTCTCCCTATTCCATCTAGAATTGGCCTTGAACCTATGTGGTTCTGCAACATGTTACTAGACTTCTACAAGTGCAAGAATTTCTCAGAGCCTCCCTTATCATTTTTGGTTTGCATGTACACAGTGTGTAACAAGGCCATGTCTCTATGGTCAGGAGACCCTCATGTCTTTGCTTCAAACTACTGTTTCTGCCATCAATACTATATTAACATTGTCTCATTAACCTATTTGTGTTATTCAAACAACTCTAGGTAAAATGCAATTTTATTCTTTATTTGAGCTAGTGGGTTTCACAATGCCTTTTCTCATTTTCTTACAGCATTTTGCACTTTTAATTTTTCCTTATTATCACCACTATGAGTTTCATACTCACTTGATCTAAAAATATTATGCATGCTGAGAAACAGTATTGATGAAAGAAAGTGTTACTCTGTCCTCAGCATCTCATGGCTCAGACTGACAAATTCTCTTCTGTTGAGCATGGTGACTAAGCATAAATGTGATGAGATAGGGCAAATGTCTATCAGTATTCAGTAAAATTGAAAGGCCATGTCTGGGATTGAGAGAAAGTGTCAGTGATGAATGAGACCTGAGTGATGTGCATTTTTGATTGATGTAATTATATGCAAAAATGTTGGAGCCATTGAAGCTGAATACACATGCAAGCCTGTGGCATGGCCTGGGCATCATTGAACTGAGAATGAGGAGACATCACAGGGGGCAAGATAGGGCAAAACAGTTTTCCTAAATTAGCATCATTTGTTGCTCTGAGGGATACTTGAACCCCTCCCAAGATCCTGCTCGGGTTTCCTCCATTGTCCAGTAAACTCCTTTCTGGTTCTGATTAAATATTGCTACGCAGCATCATTCAGCCAGGTGGCTAGCAGCCATATGAGCTCTGCCAAGAATTTTACTTCTCCTGCAGTCCTAAAGATTGTGTCACTTGTTTCATTGTATTGGGCCTTTCCCATGAAGCTGTTTGAGGGGCTGTGGATCCAGGAATGGAACCCATAATCTTGATGCCTGAACAGTGACTCTATAGTGGAGATGTCTGATGTAGAGTGTAACTTACTTTTGAGTTCCTGGGGGTGAAATACAGCCCCCAAAGCATGTCTATTTCACTTTTTTTTTGGAAAATCATTTCATTTTGTTTGAAAAAAATCCTTAACCCATTAAATCATGGAGAATTCTGTGTCTGAAGTGCATCAGAAATATAATGCAAAGTGCATTTCCTTAGGAAGTTGGGCCATGTTACTTCCAAGGATAGTTTGGTGCACCTCATGTGGGAAATTCATGATCATTATCCTTGTTATTCTGAGGTTGGTGTGGTCATTGTGTAAGATTGGGAAAAACATGTAAACTCCTTCATTGAGGAGCCTTGAGCTCTGATCTCTGTCTTGTACACTTGGTTTCTTTGTGGGGATGCTGTGACATTTGGCAGGCAGGCACTTGGAACAACACACGGTTGGCTTCCCAGTTTTCCTGGATGCCTCACTTGTGCTGCTTCTCACCTCCTCTTGGTGCTGCCTCCAAATTATGCAAACCCTGTAAAGCCTCTGGGCAACTCTTCACCTGTTGGACCTCCCAGGCAAAAGATGGCACCAGAAGGTAAACAACATGGCAAATTAATTGCTTGAACCTGTTTTGTATCAACCGGAAAAGAGCCCCACTTTGAAAGTTTGCAGTGCTCTATTTAAAGAGTTAAAAGGTGCAGGGGGTAATCTCAGTGGCCTAAGTGGCTGCCTGACACCCACAAGGTTGTGAGTTCAATACCATGTTCCAAACAACAAAAACAAGAAAGACAAAGAGTTTTAAATGGATGTCAAGGAATATGTATTTAAAAGTACTTTTGTAATTGACATTACTGTGAGTATCACTCCTGGTTGTCAAATGACCACTTTGGACTGGAAATTCTCAGTGTAGACTATTGTCATTCCAGCCCAACATCAGGTGTGGCTTAAGAACGTTCTGGTGCTGAGGACATGCAAGATATAAATAATATTGATTGCTATATTCCTATACGAGCTGCTGAATCATGAGGGGCAAGAGATTTTTCAGATATTTGTCAACATGTTCATTGTCACCCTCTGGCTATTATTCTCAAATTGCTTTGAAAGCTTGAAAAAGAATCCCTGAAGCAATGGACACCCAAGGTTTTTTAGTACTATTAAACAGGAGGACACTGAACCTTACCTTGCTTTTATAGAAGATTAAATAAAGCTATTGAATGCCAGGTGGACCACAAGGCAGTAGCCTCTATCTTGTAAAAGCAATTAACATACAAAAATGCAAACCAAAACTACAAAAATGGGTTAAAAGTTGTTTATATGATACCTGACACTACCTTGGAATTCTCTGGTATGTTTTAGAAGGTTCCTACTACTTTTCATGATCCTTTACCTCCTGGGACAGTTGGCCAGTTCTTTCCTGTTCACCTGCATCAAAAAAGAAGCACTTTTGTTATCCTTGGCATCATTGATGCATGTTATACAGGCATATTGTTGCTTCAATTGTGATCTCTCTTACCAATTCAACTAATTTTTTCAATCTGTAGCCCAACTAATTATCTTTCCTTGTCTCCTCTAAAACTTGTGATGTTACTCATGGAAATCAAGCATTTGGCTCTACTGTGGTGGCTACTGCTATTCCCCTGGGAGATGAATGCTGAAGCCTCTCTGTAACTATTGACAACCTTTCCTTTTCAGGTTTGCTACACACTGGAGATGATGGTTTTGTTTTACTCTACTCACCTGGAAATACTTTATTTCCCATTGTCAGTGCTATTCCCTCTCATCTCTTGAGGATGTACTAGAACACCTATAGTCCTTGGAATTGATTTAATCAATACTGTCTTACCACTTACCAAGGCTGACTTTTCCTTTTTGCTGTCCTCTGCTGTTCCCTCTGCAAGACTCAGGTCTGGGAATCTAGCTTAGTGGTATGAGTGCCTGCCTTACAAGTGCATGGTTATGAGTTTGATCCCTGGAACCAAAAAAAAAAAAAACAAACAAACAAAAAAACAAACAAAAAAAACCCAAAATCAAGGCCTCTGCAAGTGGCTTTGGCTGTCTATGTTGGTTCCATTTCTTTTGATATGCTCCATCATCATTGTTTGTCTCTATTTACTCTACTTCCCTTTTCTCTTCAAACTTATTTGGTTAGTAGCCCTTTAAATAGTGCCCTCATTGTCTTCACTGATGGAACCTCCCTTCATGAAGCTATAAAATATGTTTTTATAATACTTGTAAACACGTGTATTCACCACCACAAACCTCTTGTCAATGCAGTGAGCTCTCTGTGTTATCCTTGCTTTGCAAAGTTTTTCATCCCAAGTCCTTAACTTAGTTACTGCCTCTTTATCTGTACATAATGCTATCCCACACTTATCTTCTCTTGTTATTTTTTCTTTAGCAATAGGCGCACACTTAATGTCCCTTTTTTTGCATCTGAAGGCTCCTCTTTGACTTCACCATGCCCCTCTTTTTCTTTTACATACAGGTAGTCATTAAGCCCTATCTGTTGTTTGATATGATAATTACTGATCAAGAACTGAATATTCTGTTCCCTCTTTTTTTGGGCAGGGTCTTTGCAAAACAGTGTTTCTATATGCAGTTCAGGCTGCTCTTGAGATTAATTTGTAGTCTACCCTCATTTCATAACACTAAAGAAAGCCCCACCTTCTTTCAACAATCAGCGTGTTCCTTGCACAAATTGTTTCACATTCCAACTTCTGCAGCTAGAGCTTTCATTTACACCAACTTCCATTGCACTGCCATGCCTCACCCTTTTCCCTGTGATGCTGTCAACTCTCATGGCCTCTTTTCCAATGAACCTTGGTAAACATGCCACACACTGTTCCTTGATTTCTTTTTCATTTCTCCATGTTTCTGTTGATACATTTTCTAGTTTTATTTGTGCTTCACCACTGCATGCTGAATCTGCTGACATGTAATTCAACATCTCTTGGCTGCATTTGCACTCATGGGTGTATCTTCCTTCCTTACAACTCACAATGGTCCAGCCTATACCTGACAGGCTTTTGCTTCCTTTTGTTCCACATGGAACATTTCTCATGTAACTTGTATCCCCTATAATGACACTGGCCAAGCAATCATTGAACAAGCTCATTATATCCTCAAATCTCTTCTCTTGAAACAATTAAAGAAGAATGGGGCACTTCCTACACAAGTTCTTACGATTCTGTTGATGGTGCTATTTACTTTAAGCCACTTATCTTTCCCAACAAAGCGTTCATCTTCCCTAGTTTAAATATGTTTTTACCAGAATATACCTCTGACAAAGCCTTTTGTATTATACAAAACACCCCCAGACGCTTGTGGGCAGAGGCTCTTGCCCCTGCTGATCTGGGGAAGAGGGATGTTTCTGTGTTATTGCCAAGGTGTTGTGTGGATTTCTGCTTATTGTGTTTGCCCTGCATGAATGCATTGGCACCACAGGCTCCACGTCATAATTCCACCATTTCAGCTCTCCCTGATTCAAGCCTCAATTCCTTTTATACAGGATCTCAACTAGTTGGACTATAAAATATTCAACTGACTGGTCAAGAAATTGGTCATTAATACGTCAGTCAGTTGAATTCAAGTTGTAGACTCTAACTTTGTAAGAAGGTATTGTAATTTGGCTTCAGGATATGCTCACGTTCACTCTGATATTATAAGATGTTTGTCAGTCTATCCATATATCAGTTGTCTGTTTGTTCAGTCAGTTTGTAAGCAGTTTCTGGGAGTTGCTGAGCTAGTGATTGTTCAAACCTGTAAAGCAGAAATCAGTTATACCCATACAGGAGTGCTCAAGTGTCCCAGAATATCTGGGAGCACCCTGAGTGCTGGAGGTGTACAGATTTTCCAGCACAGGGAGCATAGGATGTAAGAGGTGAGCTAGTTTAACAAAGGGGTATGGTACAAGTACACAAATGGCCTCAGAGGAACTTAAAGGATTCTCACGGACCCCCAAAAGCTCTGTGCTTATTTCTGTGTTTGTTTGAATAGGCACAGATTGTCTGTCTACGTTTACCCACTTGTCCACTGTGTGAACAGTTGTTCCTTTCATTTTGAGGTCAGTAATCTTTCTCTTTTTTCATATCTGGATCACATAATCAAAGATTACTTTTGGCAGTGAATTTATAAAGTATGCTTTTATCTTGGTTGCCAGGTGTTCCGAATGTCACAAAGATAGGGTATATGAATGAAATGTGTTGTTATTTATCATTGGCTTGATGGTCTCATTATTTAGAAATGATATTATTAGGATGAATAAACAAAGTCCCTTAGGACTGAGATTGCTGGACAAGACTCTGATTGATAAATCATAAACTAACTGCCAGGTAACATTTTTAACCAGTGCTTGTTTATTGATCTAAGACTTCAATGATCTCCATAGTCTTATAGGAGACACCTTAACTAAAGTTATGAAATGTACTCAAATTGTTCACTTTGGTCACTATCAAAAGAATTAGTACATTTTTTGCATTGAAGATGCCTGTGTAACGGTTTCACATGGTTATGACAGTTTACTGTCATCAAATTGATGATGTATTTGATATATTCATGTTTCTGGAGGCATATGCCTCCAAGATTGCAAAATGGGGATTGCTTATGGTAGCAGACTTTTTCCATGTTCATACCTCTCCTAATATCAAAGACTTATGAGATTCACATTCCAGTAAAGTGAATAAATTTGTCAATGATACATAAGAGACTTCTTGGGTATTTGATAAGGGTGCTTGACTAAAATGGATATTTTATGTCAAAAGAGAAATTCAGATTATTGCAGAGATGTCATAATACAATAATAAGTACGGTTCTGATTACTGATTTACTATGTAAAATATGTCACTGTTAATACTGTAGGTATTCAAATATTAAAATATCCATGGATAGTATAAAATACATTTCACTTAATGTTCTAAGGTGTTTCATGTTTAGATAAAATAGTAATGTTAACCTTATTGCCTCTAATGTATTGTATTGTGATCAATCTTTCTACTGGATGTCCAACAGCTAAGGTTTAGGACCAAAAATGAGAGACACAGATGGGCTAAATGGATAGCCAATATTTTGTCCACAGCACTTCAAGCTTGGAGGAGACTCAGGATGTAAAAGAAATCCTGCTTTCATCATCAGAAGATAACCAGTGAGTACCTAGTATTCTGATCAATAAGATGATGAGACCACAGAGGAAAGTGACTTTTGATGCAAGGTATGCCTAAGGAGAGTCACAAGTCACCAGAAAAATCTTCTAAGCTTTCACAGAAGTCAATATGGTCAAGCAATGGCCATGACTCTTCCAGGTGGCAGACACTGACAGAAGAGATATGCGGAGCTATGCATGGTTATAAGAACTGGCCTTGATAGGAAGTAATGAACCAATTGTCCTTAGTGTATTCCTTATGTTAGCTTGATCTTGAACCTTCTGCAGGAAAGTCTGGACTCGGGAGGTACTATGCAATTCTTAAATATTGTCTGTGGGTGAATCTCCTATCACCAACATCATCTGACAATTGTTATCTATGCTGGTAGCTGACTACCATTATGGATGAATGGATTGTGCAGTGGTGGGAGCTCTAACACACCTTCTACATCTTCAGCTGGTCACCCATCTGTGTATCAACCCAACAAAAAGGAGGAATATCTTGAAGTCATTGAAGCTGAATACTCATGCTGGTCTGTGATGTGGCACAGGCATGACTGAACTGAGAATCAAGAGATGACTCAAGTGGCAAGAGAGGCCACAGCTGAGGCAACCTAGACACTTTCTGTGGGATAGTTCTATGCAGTTACCATCGTCTGTTGCTTGGAGTGGGTCTTGAACCTCTCCCAAGATCCTGTTCAGGTTTCCTCCATTGTCCACTCAACTCTTGCCTACATGAGGTTGGCCAGCTGGCTAGCAGAGTGATGAGCTCTGCCAAGGATCTCTGTCCTCCTGCAGCCCTGAAGACCGTGCTGTGTTTCTCATTTCGTAGAGCCTTTTTGGTACACCTATTTGGCATCTTGGTTTCTAGGAAAAGACCCCAACGTGAAACATAAAATGTATCTGTTTTAAAGACTCAGCACTGAAATCTGGTATTGTTGGATGATGACAGGAACAAGTATCAAACCTGTTTAAGACAATTCGTGTATACAAAAGCTGTTATATTCCACTGTATTTTTTTGGTTCACCAATGCCAAATTCTCTTACATGACACAACGTTCCTCAAGACAATTATTTCTACTCCAATCAATGACCTACATATGAATTATTTTCTGTAGGACACACACACAGATATGCAGGTTTTATGACATGTCTCAACTAAGTAATCCTGAAGAATAAATTAACAATCCAGAGCCATCCCAGGCCTGAGAGGAGAAATAGAAAGCTAATATGCCCTTGCTGTGAGCTGGTGGAAGTCATATGTAGGGGAAACTAGCCAATGTGCCCATGTTTTGATTCTGTGGAAGCTATTCTGGTTCTCTGAAGAAAAACAAGAAAGTAACTTACACTTCCTGTGAGCTAGCCATTGCAGTGGCTGGGAGAGGAGCACCACAATCACCTCCTCCCACCACCAACAGTCTGACTGGTTTAGAGCACATGCTGAGTTGATACCAATGGAGGTATAAAATAACTTAATCCTTGTATTACTTGATTGCTTTGCAGCCTAAGGCTAGTATTTTTAAGCATGCATTTAAATTGGGAAATAATGGTAAAAGAAGTTGCAAAAACTGCATAAGTATATGGAAATTAAATAACACTCTTTTAGACAACCAATGTGTGACGGATTAAATAAAGGTAGAAACTTAAAAATACCTACAACCTAACAAGAACATAGATGCAAAATCCTGTATCTTATGGGATTCAATGAAAGAATTCAAAATAGGGAAATTTATAGTAGTCAAATCTCACATCAGGAAATAGAAAGAACACAAACAAACAATGTAATGTTGCATCTCATTCTTCCAGAAGAAGAATGGCAAGACAAACACAAATCCCATACAAGGGAGGAAATTATAAGACCAGACAAGAAATTCATGCCATGCAGAACAAGAAAGCAATACAAATAATGAATCAAAGAGGTGGCTCACTGAAAGAATAAACAAAATTGACAAACCCTTGGACAACCATATCATAAAAGAAAAAAAATAAAGACTGAAAACCATGCACTGAGGAATCAGAAAAATAAAATAATTACAGATCCTGTGAAAATTCAGAAGATCATCAATATCTACCTGAAAAGCTTATACTCTCATAGGTTAGAAAATATAGAAATACACTGATTCCTAGAAACATATCAAATCCCAAATCTGATCCAAGAAGATATAAAAATTCTAGAAAATACAGTATCAGTAAATGAGAATGAAGATCTAATTAAAAATGTATCAGCCACTGGGCATGGTGGTGCATTCATGTATCCCAGAACTTGGGAGGCTGAGGTACAAGAATTGTTGTGAGTTCAAGAAAAACAACAATACAAAGTGAGCTCAAAGCCAACCTGAACTGAAAAATGAGAGCCTATCTCATGAGCACATTAAAAAAAAGAAAAACAATGACAACAGAAAAGCAAATGACCAACATAAAAAGTCTAGGTCCTGATGGATTTACTGCTGTGTTCTACAATAAATGTAGAAAAAAATTTAAGGCCACTGCTGTTTAATGACATTGAAAGAGAATCTGTTCTCCCTAACTCATTCCTGGAGGCAAGTATTACCCTTGTCCTAACACCAGAGAAAGACCCAACCACAAAAAGTAAACTATACAACAGTTTTCCTAATGAACAAGATGCAAAAATTTTTAACAATATACTAGCAAAGTAAATGTAGCAAATCATCAAGAAGATTTTAAAACCTGATCAACTTGGATTCATCCTAGGAAGTCAGGGATGTTTCAGTACATGCAAATCAACAAATTTAAATGTCATATCAACACAGTCAAAAACAAAAGTCACATGGTAATCATCTCAATAAATGCACAATAAGCTTTTTATAAAATCAAGCACTGATTTGTGATAAAAACCCTACAGTAAATAATGACAGATGACCTTTACCTCAAGCTGATAAAATCAAACAATGACATGGCTGGGGACTTAGCTCAGTGGCATAAGCACCTGCATTGCAATTGTGTGGTTGTGAGTTCGAAGACCAGTACTGATAAAAAAGAAAAAGACAAAAAAAAAATCAGACAATGACAAAGAAAATTCCAACATCATACTAAATAGAGGATAACTGAAAACTTTCATTTTACAGTTATGAAAAATATGCGGATCACTATTATGACCATTCCCATTCAATATAGCTCTGGAAACATTAGGCAGACCAATTAGACAAAAGGAGAAATAAGAATAAATATATAATAGAAAGTAATTATACTATCTTTATTCACAGATGATATGATATTCTAAATAGTAGATACCAAAGACTCCACCAAGAGAGTCCTACAATTAATAACCAAATTCAATAATGTAGTGGGATACATAGTTGACAATCACAAATCAATAGAATTCCTGTACACAATCAACAAACTCACCAAGAGAGAAGTTACAGAAACCACTGCCTTTACAATAGCCTCCCAGAAAACAAAATACTTGGAAAGAACCTAACAAAGAAAGTAAAGGACTTACATATTTAAAATTATAGTACTTTGGAAAAGGATATTGAAGAGATTATCATAAATAGAAAGATATTCCTTGCCCATTCTGGGCATTGTTTTTTCACTCTGTTAGTGATTTCTTTTGATGTAGAAATATTTTTTAATAAGATGGGCTCCCAGTGGTTGATTCTTTAAAATTTGTATTTTGTTCATGAAGCTTCATTAGTGTTTCTGTTTTAATATTTAGATCTTTAATCTAGTTTGACTTTTGTGTGTTTCATAGTGATAGACATGTCTCCAGTTTAAGTCTTCAGTATGAGAAAAGTCATTTTCTTCAGCACCATTTATTGAAGAGGCTATCTCTTCCAGTGCAAATGTTTGGCTCCTTTGTCAAACACAAAGGAGCAGAGTGTGTTTGTAGTTCTATTTGCATCTTCTAGTCTTTTTGGTTGATTCTCGGGTCTGTTTATCTGCCAGAACTATGCTGATTTTCTAATAGTAGCTTTCTAGTATAATAGCAAGTCAGGAATTGTGATGCTTCCTGACTTGCCTTTGTTGCCCAGCAATGTCTTTGGCGACCAAGAGCATTTCTGTTTCCAGATGAATTTTAGAAATGTTCTCTCTACATTTGTGAGCTATCCTAGTGGTATTTTGATGGGCAATGCATTACATCTGTATGACAGTTTGCAATAAGATTTTTTGAGTTTTCTCCATATCCTTGAAGGTTGTTTTACTGTTCCCTTATACTCACCAGATGAAACATAATATGTATGATCTTAAGAGTTTCAAACTATTGAGTTCTTCTTCCCAGGGATATCCACAATAATATGATATTTTTTTCTGTTTGTTTGAGACAGGATTTCCCCATGCAGTTCAGGCTGACTGTGGAATCACTTCCTAGTCCACTCAATTCACACTGATTATCCTACCTCAGCCTCCTAAGTTCTGGGATTACAGGTGTGCACATAAAACTTGAAAGAATTCCTGTTGTTATTTGAAACCTTAAGAAACAGTCATGAGATACACATGTATTCATTAACTGCCATTCCCTTAAAGGAAAAGTGTCCAGTATAACACAAAACATCATTGGAGTGTAGGGAATCAGAAGATGTGTTTCTATCTCTTATGAGCCCAGGAAACCAGGATAGATTACTGCAGAAAAAGGAGATGTTACAGGTAGGAATATGAATCAAATGTGAGCATTAGTATTAAGAATTCAGAATATTGTATTTAAGGATGATGAGAAAAAGACCAGTGGAAAGCAATGAGAGTACTGGTGAGCTTCGCTTGTCCTGACTATAGATCACACTTTACTATAAGGATGAACATCATAAACAGTGAAATATTCAAACATTATGTGCTTTTGACCCTAGAAAATATTGAGACTTGGCACTGTAGCTCAGCTGTATTGTAGCCTGGCATAACAGATGCCATCTTGCATGCTGCATTTATCTAATGCCCTGTATTTGATCCAGGAAAATGAAAAATCACTCAGGGTATAAGTTCTATGAGAAAAGCAAAAGGAGCTATACCCAAGTAAAAAATAACCTGCTAAAAAAAGAAGCAGGATACAGGTGTCAAACAAAAATTCATTTAAGATTTTAGCTAAATTGTTTCCAACAGGATGTCTTCTGTGATTCTCTCTTTTAAAAATGTCTAACTTTCCAATTCAGTGCCAATTGTTTAGATTCTGAAATGGGGAAGGGGGTCTGTATAAAAGTGGTTTTGAGCTCAAATATTTAAATTCCAAATTTAACCTCTGGATGCTTGGATTCTTATAATGTTGTTCAAAAAATCACCTCAAGATGCAGAAAGATTACTGACAGAAGGAAACCTCTGTATTAAATGTCAGTGCCCCTGAAATGAAAGAATAATGCTGAAAAGGAGGGAAGAAAATGACCAGCACCATGTGTTATGATGCCCACCTCTTTTCCACAGCATTAAAGAGGCTGAAACAGGAGAATGGCCATGTATTCAAGTCAGTCTAACTTGTATTGGCCATGTATTCAGGACAGTCTAACTTATGCAGTGAGTGAAAAGCCAGCCAGAACTACAAAGTCAGACTACACCTTTAAAAACAAAAACATAAAAATGAAAAAAGTAAAAAACCAAGGGAGAGAGAAAGACTATTAAAGGAAAACAAAAATAATAGAGCTGAATGAAAGCTGACCTAAATTGGCAATTATGCAATGATGTTGCAGCGGACAGCTGGCCATGTAGTGGCATGCTGGCAGCTGTGACAAATACAGAGTTAGGAATGGTACCTATTGTGCTATAGCACAACAGTGACCTCCTTCCTCCAATAAATCTGCAATTTGCTAGAATAAAGAAGTCCAAAAACTCATTGAAATCTTAGACTCAGTGCAAGCACGTAGCTTCATGCAAAGGCTTGGGAACATTGCTTTGACCACTAAGCTCAAAACCCAGCCCAACATCTTCAGATTCTATATATCACTATTACCAATTTTTAATTTACCATTGACATATTTAATTAAAACTCTTGTTAATCTACATCTTCACAAATGAAACTATTTTCTTTCTCTGCAGTTTAAAATACTGTTTTTTTTAGGTACGGGGGATCAAACTCACAACTTAGCACTTCCCAGGCAGGTGCTTCTGCCTGCTATGCTAAACCCCTGGCCTCTATTGAATAAAATTTTGTTAAATGTATAAGCATCATGTTATCCAGTCAAATGGTATTGTGATTTTACTACAGGAGGTCAAAGTAGAGAAAAATTGATATACAGTCAGAGAGGAATTGGAACCTCAAAGGAGTCAACATAAAAAAATAACACAACAATCGCTCTACAGGCTCAGCTGAAGAAAGCCAGACATAAAGGTGAAGATGCAGTGACCTAGTCTACATGCCTCCTGAAGAGAAAAACAATAGCTTGAAATGTACTACAGTTACCACTACTTCCTCCACGAAGCCCAAATAGGCATAAATTACCATACTCAATGACCAGAACAACTGGACTATTGTTCCCACAAAATGCCTTTGCTCTTTCAACATACTTTTGCTGGGTGACTTCTTCCCAGGTTAAATAATATTAGTGGAGCCACTTACTACAAGCTTATAGGTTGATTGTAGTTTATGACTCACACTGTTGCCACATTGTGACTTTGCTGCATAAATGACCCCTGACAATAGGTCTGTGACTGAAACACTGAAGAGCACTCCTGAAAATCCAGGGCTATTCTTCTCTCTTTTTTCCCAGAAAACTTTTTGAACTTCTTTTGGTTTGTGACTTCATTCCTTAATGTTGTGAGGCAACAAACTTGGTGTATTAGACATCAAACAGGGCAAGATTATATTTGTCCTATTTTCATTTGAATATCAAACATCTGCTAAATATTCCAAAACCCTTGCATGAAGCTACTTGCTTGATCTGCATTTTTAAAGACATATTTTGTCTTGAGGCCTGGCCTATAACAAGAGGTATCTGTCTCCCCCATAGCTGCAAGGTGTCTGGGCTTCTGCGCTGGCCACTTCTAGGAACTGATCCTGTCTCCCTGGCTGTATATTTCTAACTTACTCAACTGCCTGTGACAACAGGGCTGGGCCATCAATGGAGCCAGAAAATAAGTTCAGATTGCTTGTAGCATTGGAAGAGACAATCACCTCCTGCTCTCAAAAGAAAAGGCAAGGAAATACAACCAAGCGCTAAGAACCAACAGTTCAAATAGTTCTCTGAGCACCCTGAGGAACTCAAGAGTCCCCATCCCAACCCCCTACAGGAAGTGTCCCTGCTCTTAAACAGGCCTACTTAGTATGTGACTTGCTCTCCCAATTGCTCCCAATTTAATCAATTTTACCTGACAAAGTAACCTTATTGGTTGACCACAGTCTTATCCCGCCTTATGCTAATCTTGAAAATTCCTATTTTTCCCCTCCTGTGACCCATCTGACCTCATGGTTTAACTCTGTACAAGCTCCTCAAAAAGACAGAGTCTTTGGCAACCCACTCATGACCCCTTCTGTCTCTCAGAAGCTTTCCTTCTCCCAATAAATTTGTTCCATTCTTAAACTCCATCATTCCTAAAATTCATTCTTTAAATTTAGAGAACACAAACTCATACTGGACATATAGTAGGTAAGGTGTTTCATTACCCTATACCATTAACCTGAGCCAAATTAACATGACTATACTATATAAGGTCTGAAATTTGCTCCTTCTCCTGCAGTTTTAATGATTAATACAAATCACAGTGATTGTAGTCCTGGCAATATCTAAAATTGTATACATCAGTCATTATGAATGTTAAATAATTGGTTTGAGTGTATTATTTAGCAAGAACTAGACATTGCCATTGCAGTAGGTTATATCTTATTAAAGAGAAGATTCACCTATAATTGTTCAGAAAATTTCTACATTATTGGCTGCTTGAACAATTTTTCATTAGAAAAAATGTGTATTTTTGTCAGTTTCTAGTAGGCTTCTATTATATTATTGAAAGCTGTCTGTAGGTCTCTAGGACCCTGGCTGTATTTTGATGCATTTGTGTTTTGAAATTTATATGAAGATTTATTTTTATCTTAGGATTAAACTTACTGCATTGACACTGATAGAGTGAAGCAACAGCCCACTGCATTAATTTCCATTGGGTCCTCGTGGCATTTAACATGAGAATTACTGAAGAGGTAAATTAGTTTCATACATACACAAGAATCAGTACTGTTACTGAAAGAGTTTTGGCTGAGACAGGACACTGTAGCCAGTGAGGCAGAACCAAGGAGCTCCTATCTCCCCCACCCCTAGGAATTTACCTGTGACTCCAACTTCCCTGCACCTAGGAATTTACCTATGGTGCCAAACAAAGACCAATGGACTACTTGTGCATCCCTAATGCCCCCCTCAGGTTCCACCCCAAACCTAGGTTGCTTATATGCCCCCATGCCACGAGTCCATGAGAGAGAAAGCCTGACTCCAGTGGTCAGGGGGGGTTTTGTTTTCTCTCTTCGCATTCTCAGAATAAAGGCCTCTTTTGTTTTATACTTCTCATCTTTTGGATGTACTATATATTCTTATCAGTTAGGATTTTGTGGCCCAATAGAGAAGCAGAATACAAGAAAAAGTTAAAGTGTCCTTTCCATTTAAAGAATGTGGATGGGAGCCTACAGCCAACAAGAGTTTGCCTTTTTTTCTGACTGATTGTGGGATTATGGGGTATATGTGAAATTTTGCTCTATGTGGTTCCTGGCACTGACATTGGTGTCATGCAAGGAGCTGATAGGAATTTTCTTTTGGCCTCTGGGAAAGGAATGAGGAAGTTGCATTCAGGGAAAAAAAGAGGAAGTAGCCATATGGGTAAGCATGGCTGATTTTGTAAGATCACCATCATGAAGAAGACCCCAAGGAACCAGCTCTCATGAAAAATCAAGGGGTTTTATTGTCCACACATGTGAGGGACTCTGACCGCACTCCGGTGGGGAGAGGGGAGAGTGCCCCAGTAAGGGAGTGCAGAGTATATAAATCCGGAAACCGCAAAGCAAGCATTGGTTACAGAAGCAGATGCAATTGTTGTTTTGAAAACTCATATCCTGTCTGGCAGGGTCGATATTTCACAGAGCTCTTATGTTTGAGGATGTTGGACCACAACTTCCATATCAGGCCAGAACATCTAGTTTTTCTGACCGTGTGACAAGGCAAGAGGGGTTTCCTGAATGTGTTAACTCATTTCCCCCTTTTCTTGTGAGGATCTCTAATCCTAGAGATTATTAGTAGGTATTGGGTCATATTGGTATCTCAAGACCATCATCTTTACCTGGGAGACCTGGGATGGCACCAGCTGTGTAATCTTGTTTAGAACGCAAGGGCCAATGGTAAGGAATAAGAGCAAAGCAGCTAAAGGGCCTAGGAAGGGGACAACATAAGGAACTAGCCCTTGCATAAGGAACTAGGGAAGAGAAGGATGTCCCCGAAGAGTATTTTTTTTTCTCTAGATTTGATATTTTCTCTGAGTTTGGACATGGCGTCTTTTATTATGCCTGAATGGTCAACATAAAAACAGCACTCTTCTTTTAGGGTGGCACATAGGCTGCCCTCATTTAGGAGGAGTAGGTCTAGTCCACTCTTGTTTTGGACAACTACTTTAGCCGACAAGTCTATTTGTTCTTGAATGACCTGAATGGTACTAGATAATTTCTGTATATCACTAACAATCTGGTTGGAAGGTTGGACAAAAACCCCTACTACTATTGCCCCCATACCTAAGGCTCCTGATATCTCTAAGCCTATCAATAAGGAATAAATTGAATTGCCCTCTTTGAGTGGCCTGTGATGTAATCTAAACTAGGAATGGGGACAGGCTCATCCCCGGGTAGTATCTCTATATCAGGCAACAGGACAGCTGTTACACATATCCCTATCCAGTTAGTTGGGAGGAAATTATAGGCCATATTTCCTCTACAAATAAATACTTGTCCTTTGGCAGGATAAAGGAGGTAGTCCAGTTAACTATGGAACTAAAATTAGTAAATGTGATGAACTCCACATCAATGTTGGAGGTATCATTATGAAAACCTCCTTGGAGACAGAGAGAGTCCTTGAAGTCTACTGGTTGTACTCTAAAGGCGGGACCAGCACTAAAATTTAAGTAATCTTGTTTCTCCAGTGTAGCCAGAGAAACAGTGTTGGGTATGGCAAGGGGAATGGGGGAGCCCTGTGCCATGCATAACCAGCAATTCTTCAGCTAAAGTTGGGTTGGAAGCATTTAAGGCTTTATGAGTGGCCTCTAGAATATCATAAGTTTGAGCATCCAGACCAACTCCCCACGATTTAGGCAGCTTATTTTTATTAGCAGCTTAACTCGTTCCTCAACCACCAGAGTTTTTTTGGATCTTATCTTGTGGCCCGCCCCTATCAGACACATGTATAGGGCCACCCTGCTGCAGCACAATGATTATCAACCATGTTGAGACATGAGGCTTGGGCATACTTAGAACTTCCTATCACTGTCAGATTTGTCAACCAATCACCTGTAACCCTTTTAGTCCTTGTCCTCATAAGCTCAGCAGTGAAGTAAGTTTTGCTATCTATGCCTATACATTCTTGTACAGAGTCATAGCAGTAGGAATGCATTTTTGAATACTAAGAACAATTCTGATGGCATGGCCCTCACTGGCTGCCTTTGTTAGGTATCACACAGGGGCTTTATCATTTACATCCACCTTTTAGTCAAATTCCCTGTACCTGAGGGTATAGCTACAAGGAATGTTAACTTGTCCCCACAATCTGTCTGAAAGACTGTATGTATACAATTTATCATTTGTGTGGAAAGGATCTCGATACTTGTTTCCTATTGTATGTATAATTCCCTCCAGTTGTTGTCTTTACCTTTAGTAATATAGCCCCCTCCACAATCACAGGAGCTCCCACATAAAGACCTTAACAATTGTTCTTTGCTTACAGGGGGACCAAAGCCGCTGTGCAAGGTTGGCATCAATGTTATTAAAATCAAAGTAGGCAAGCTAAAACAGTTCATGACCAGCATAATCTAACTATGTCTTAATCAATTTTAACTTTAAGGGGTTATCAGTCTGCTATGTAGTCTACTGAGTAAGTCCCTTGTTGTCCGCTGTTTCCAGTGGCTTTACGTGAGTGTAGTGAATCTATGCAGTTTTTTCTGCTACCTTGATGGCAGTGGGGGTACTGAGCACCATGGTGAAAGGTCCTTCCCAGTGGGGTTTGAGGGAGTCACGGTGGTGACATTGCACCAAGACCGGAGTCCCTGGCTTGATCAGCACCTTGAGAGGTGTCTCTGAAGGCAGATCTGGGTGTTTTTGTCTAGTCTAAAGAGCTGGTGGATTGAAGTCAACACGGGTTGGAGAGTCTGTCGGGACTTAATGAGATCTTGATTAGTTATTTTAGCTAGTTTATTTTCTGGCAATCTTGGAACCAATGGCAAGTGCCTCCCAACATGTCTTCATTGGGGGAAATATGTTGGGTGGTCTCCAGCATAGAGCTCTTGGCTGAGTTGACTAACAATCACTGTGGGCACCTGGAGCTCAAAGAGGTGGTCAGTTTGCAGAATTTTGGAATAAAAAACCAAGTTCTGAACAATTCCACCAGTTTAGTTTTCTCTAAACGAGTAGTCTGGCGAGCCCAATGTAACAGCTCCCACCCTAGTGCCTCCAGTAACAGTACTTGTTTATCAGCCCCCAGGGATGGAGGACTTTACTCCTAGTTGAGGTGATAATTGTAGATCCTTTTTTTGTGTAGACTGGTTCTGACAAGGTCTGAGGGACTAGCATTAGAGCAATTACTTTCTTAGTTGGCCCCTCTGATGTGGTTGCTATTTTTCGAGCGGCTTGATTTGCCAAACTGTTCCCTAAGGTGACAGTGTCATCTCCTGTCTGGTGAGTCTTGTAATCAGTAATAGCATCTTGTTTAGGCAACCAGACATCTTTCCGCAAGTCTAGAATTTGTGGAGCATTTTTAATCTTAGTCCAAGCTGAGGTTAAGAGACCTTGCTCTGATAGACGGCTCCATGTACATGTACAGTAGCAAAAGCATATCTACTGTCAGTTAAAAATGTTTACCCTCCTTCCTGTGGCTAGTTTTAGCCTCTCAGTCAAAGCAACAAGCTCTGCCTTTTTGGCAGAGGTGCCAGGTTCTACCCACTTAAACCAGAGTACCTCCTTTTTTGTGGTCACTGCAGCCCCGGCCATTCGTTTGCCATTCTGGATGAAGCTGCTTTCATTGATGAAATAGTTGTCCCAAAAGCTGGTTGGTAAGATCAGCCCTTAGTTTCTGCTGCAGTTTAAGGATGTCAGCACACTCCTGAAGAGGTGTCTTTTGTTCCTCCAGATTGTCATCAGGCATAAGGGTGGCTGGGTTTAAAGCTGAAGAAGTCTTGAATATCATTGATTCTGGGTCTAGAAGCAGGGCTTGAAGTGTAGAATTCTGGCGTTTGAAAGCCCCCCCCCCTTTTTTTTCCAGGAGGGGTTTTCATAAGAGTCTGTAAACTGTGAGAGGTTACCACAGAAATCACTTGCCCAAAGTGAGTTTCTTCATCTCCTTAAGTAACATTGTCACAACAGCTAGTATTCTTAGGCAAGGGGGCCATACTCCTATCACTGGATCAAGTCTTTTGGAGAGATAGGTTATAGGCCTCTTTCAAGGGCCAATGTCTTGTGTTAGGACTCCTTTGGCAATGCCCCTGAGTTTGTCTATGAACAAGGTGAACGCCTTGGTAACATCAGGGAGTCCCAGGGCTGGGGCCTCTGTCAAGGCCTGCTTGAGCTGCTGGAAGGCCTGTTCACATTTATCAGTTCAGTTCAGCATTTTGAGTTTCTCCCTTACAGGAGTGATATAGAGGTGAGCTTTTCAGTAAAATTTAGCCTACAGCATCCAAACTCCCCCAGAAACTCTAGTCTGTTTTTTAAAAATTTTTTTCTCATAGAGCAATTCTAACACCTTGGTTATCTTTTTGTTCTAGCTTTTTGTAAATTTTCTAGTTCTCAAAGACCTTTTGTGCTATCTCTATTAACTGGCTGTGGGGCATTCCCTGAAACCTCTCAAACCTTTGCAATTTTTGTCTAACATGTGGGGCCCACTGAGTTGCAAAGAGAACAACTGGTGATACTGGGAAACCTCCTTACCTCTGGATGTCCAATTGGAGTGGCACAAAAGGAGAACATGGTTTTGGCACTCTGGATCAGAGAGCCAGCTTCATTTGGATGGCACACCACTTTTTTTTTTCTCCCAGGATGTCACGAGACAGGCCATCATTTTACTGAAATTATATTCTTAACAAAAAAGGGCTTTTTTATAGGTAACAAAATCGTGCTGCATAATCTCCCAGATATTTATACCAATGCAGATATTTATAGCACATGTGTCTTATCTCTAATATCACCTATTATCTCATTTTAATGGAAACATTTTGCAGTAAAGTACAATCTTATGAATACTTCTACCAAAACTGATCTAATACTGTCAAATTCTGAACACATTTTCTTCTTGTCAAACCTGTTATTTGCAGTACTATAAACCAAGACAAATAAAATTCACATCTTCTTGAGCCTTCTACAACTTACAATATACCACCCAAGTTAAGCTTTTATCTTTTTTTTTTCACATTCTGGCACAGCCAGACATTTTTACTTGAAGACAAAACACTTTTGTTTTGTCCCCTCTTTTTACTATTACTAGTCAATTACCTTTCCTCTCGCTTCTCAGACAACATCAAAACTCTTAACAAAATCCTTGAAGTCACCTTTTAGTAGTCTAAAACATACTTAATTATTTTATGTGTTTTTACCACATAAAAATGCTATATTTTTAAAAACAAATTGTAACCTTTTAACTGGCTCAAATATAGTATGACCAGGTTTTTACTTGGTAAAGTTGATATGATTCTTAAAAACCATAAATATACATGTATATGTGCACATATGTTTACATTTTAACCAGAAGGAAAAATACTCCTTTTAAAAGGCATGCCAAGTTGCAAGCAATCAATTGAAGACTTACATATAAAACAAGGCACCACAACATTAAAGACACAAAAAAAGGATGCTTTGTGCATAGTTTGGTGAGCTAAAGGAAATAATTCTTATTATGAACCTTGAATCTAATAAGCCATATGGATCCTGCAACAGAAATAGGCAACAAGCCCGTAAGTTACCAACAAATTTAAACAAACAATTCTAAATTACAAAAACTCTGAACATAAGTATCTAAATCCCTTGGTCCATTTTGGGCTCATAGAAGGGGTTCCTAGGAGAGAATGTTCTGTTAGATTTGGGGTAACCAAAAGGAGAACAATTAGAACAAATGGACATACAAACAGACATATAAGACAAGACAAGCTGCAGCAAAATGGCCTTTGCTCAAAAATTAGTCAAATTTTGGGATCTGGAGGAATTAACAAATTAACCAATGGAGCAGTTCCCCACCCAGGGCAGAATCACAAATGGCAAAAACAATTGACTCCGTCCTCGGGAGGTTTCACTCCCCAAATTAACGGCATCCCCTTCCTAATGGAGCGGTTCCCGACCCGGGGCAGAGTCTCAGATGGATGGAATTTGTCAAACAAGCAAATAAACAAACAAACAAACAAACAAAAACCCCAAATGACTCTGTACTCGGGGGGTTCCCACTGCCAAATTGAGGGTGTCCCGTCCACAATACAAATTGACCATGGCCCAAACAAACCCTCCAGAGTACTTACTTTCAGATGTTCAGAAATGAGTCTGTGGTCTTGCTCTCAACCCGGACCATGCTCCCAAATGTGATAAATCAGACCCCGGTATGAAATTCAAGGAAACAAGAAATTAAAATTTGGGAAGCAAAGCCTTTATTTCCAGGCCTGGTGACACAGCCTCCAGGAGTCAATTTGGAGACTGCACACCTGACAGCTAAAAGTCAGGGCTTTTATCTTGTAAATCCACAAACAGCTGCTGGTCATACAATGTAAGGAAGGGGATGGGGGTGTGACGCACTACAAAGCAGAAATGGCAATTAACAACCTTAGTTACCTTACTTTAGCACCTTTTACAACTGTTATTTGTAGAGGGCAACAATGATTAACATATCAATTAGGTAAGATTTTACAATTCTTTACACAGGAGAGCACTGATTAACATATCAATCCTTTACTCAGAAGAAAGGAACACACAGGTATTGTTATGATACAAATGAGGCTATTACAGTCTAATGCAATTAACACAATTTGTGACTGACTACCCAGTAGAGAAGGGAGTTGTCAGGAGCTATTACCTCAGGCCTTTGTTTTATGGCCTTTTAGGAAGTTAAAACTTAACCTAGTTAGATTTGAAGGGGGAAGAGGAGGGAAAGCAGCAGGCAGGCTTATACAGAAAAGGCTTCATGGCGTGATAGTTAGGGGGCCTTAGGTTATTACAGTTCCCTTACTTTTGACCAATGGTCTAGAGTAAGGGAAAGAGGGTCAAGACACTTTGTCCCATGACAAAAGGGATGAGAACAAAGACTGAGACAACAGAGAACACCAATAAGACAAAATACACCATACATGCTGGCCGGCCACACTCACATGAGATCGGTGAATCCACCACCAATGAGAGGTCAAAGAGACCCCTCCTAACAAACTGGGAGTCTGAGGGACAAATGGACTCCCAAGAGAATCCTTTTGGGGCATCCCCCAAAGAAACTGCCCTATATTAGGATCGTGAGGAACAGGTCAGAAGCGATCTGGGGCAGTTAAGACAAATGATCGATCACAAAAAAGAAACTAAAAGGAACGGCCATGCTTACCCCGAGAGACACTTTGTGGCCGTTGGGGCTGCTCTCAGCGAGGGGGGGGGGCAGGTCTCACTGGGGCCTCTAAATGTAAGATCACCATCGCGAAGAAGACCCTAAGGAGCCAGCTCTCATAAAAAATCAAGAGGTTTTATTGTCCTCGCATGCAAGGGACTCTCCGGCCACACTCTGGTGGGGAGAGGGGAGAGAGAGAGTGCCCGGGTAGGGAAGTGCAGAGTATATAAAGCCAAAAACCGCAAAGCAAGTGTCGGTTACAAAAGCAGATGGCTTGATGTTTTTGAAAATTCATCCTGTCTGGCAGGGTCGATAGTTCACGTTGCTCTTATTTTTGGGGACCTTGGACCACAACTTCCCTATCAGGCCAGAACATCTGGTGGTTCTGACCATGTGACAAGGCAAGAGGGGTTTCCTGAATGTTTTAACTCTTCAACTTGAACTTTATCTCTGATGAACTACCACCATGATGTCCTGTAATTTATTCTAGGGCAAAACTCTTTCAAGTACATCCTTCAGTTTGAATTACAAAATGAAAATAAAGAATTTTTGCTATGTGTCTTCTTCCACAGTTAGTGGTAAACAATTCACAAGAAAAGTTTTTAGTCATTTCCTTAATGCATTGTACAAGTAAACAAAACTACAGATCAGTTCACTTTCAAAAAACAGAAGCAGCACTTAAAGGCAAGGATAAAGCCCTTCAGTGCAAGTGTCCCTTAAGAGGTGAGATCAACATTTAAGAACACAATCATCAACTGATTTCTCTGACTTCAAGAAAAAGAAAAAAAATATATAGTGTTATTGCTATAGGGGAATGAAACTCTTGATCTACTATGCTGGTATGAGTTTGTGTTCTCTGAAGTCCAAAAAAGAATTTGAGGAACAACAAAAGTCAAGATAATATACTTATTTGGAGAAAGACAGCTGTGGGAGAGAGTGAATTCATCCTGAGTGGGTTGGCAAAGACTCTCTTTTCCAAGGACTTTCATAGAGTAAAATCATGTGGTGAGATGGGTTTAAGTTGGAGAAAACTGGGAACTCAAAATGCAGATGGGCATAAGATGGGACAGATCTATGGTTGTCAATAAGATAAATAGTCCAGGTAAAGTTAATTAAATTGCGAACAAATGGGGAAGGGAGTCACTTACAAAGCAGGATTCCTAGGCAGCAGTGAATTTTCCCTTAGGAGCTTGTGAGGGTGACTCTTGATAGGAACTAATTACAATATCAGTCCTTAGGATATGGAGACATTTACTTGAACGGTGAGTCCTGACTTCCTCAGAGTTCTAGGGAAATATTTAGAATATCAGTTCTTAGAGTATGGATGAATTTGTTGATTTTTTGTCTTGAGGCTTGGCCCATAGCAGGAGCTGTCCATTGTTGTAAGCTAGTTCTAATCAATGGACCTCCTTTCTGTTCTGTATGCGCCATTTCAATAGAGATTAAAATTCCATCTCCAGTAAAGACTTACATTTCAGGTCCTTGTAAATCCCCCTCCCCTCCCTATTCTTTTTAGACTAAGGAAACTTTAAGTTTCAGTTTCTTTTAATCCCCCCAACCCCCTTCAGCCTATCTGCAATACAATGTGCTGTCTTTTAGAAAAGTTTAACAACAAGGAAGTTACCAAACTGGGTCAAAGTTTGCAACATTCCTGTGGTGTTTGGCTTTAAAACCCAACCTTTTTAGCTGTAAGGCTGGCAGTCTCCAAATTGGCTCCTGGAGATTGCATTGCTAGGCCAGGCCTAACATAAAGCCTTTGCTCCCAAATTTTAATTTCTTGCTTCCTTGGGTTTTATTCCAGAGTCCAAACTATCACATCCATCTTATCCATAGGTGCAAGGTATCTGGGTTTCTGCATGGGCTCCTTGGAGTACCTAGCCCTGTCTCACTGCCAATAATATTTAACTAACTCAGCTTCCTATAACAGTATTTTTCTGAAAAATTGAATACAGATGTCTTGTGCTCTGGTGAATAATCTGGGGATGACTGTGTGCAGTGCTGCCCCATGATTCACATGTTCTCAAATTTAGTTTTAGCTTATTTTTACTTTTTATCCTTGAAATAAAATGGATGTGGAAATGAAAAGCCTGAAGTAAAGCCCTTTGGTACACATATTCCTCTGTGTAGCTGAGATCAACATTGTAGAAGACAGCCAGCTACAGAAATCTCTGATTACAGTCTATCATTTCGGATCCTCTCTTGCAGGGAGGAGTTCCTTTCTGGGTTTATTTTTGACTCAGATGGAGGGCAGGAGAGCAGCAGTCAGTCAGTGATGAAGAGGCAGGCTATATGAAATGTCCAGTTAGGCGAGCCATGACAGGCGGTCTCTTGGGTCTCTTCCATTGTCTAGGCATTATTTACCAGTTTGGAGCACAAAACTGGGAGCAGAATACTTGCTGCATCTCATTTCCTGGTTTCAAAGTCCTGTGGCCTGATTAGAAAAGAACCTGGGAGACCCTCTAGCCACAGAATGGTGAGGCTTTGGATGGAAGGCCAGAAATAGGGTGGAATTGGGAGAAACCAGTTACAAGTGTTTAGAAGCAGTTCTCATGTCTGCAGACACAGGTATTTAGATAGCTTCAGTTCCTGATGTATTCTAGCATTGGCTTTGGGTCATCCAATGTCTCTTTTTACACCTGCTGGGAGTAAGCATGATTTTGTGTCCCCAGAACCCTGACATAACTATGAGAGCAACAGACTGGAGTGTCATCTTTGAAATTCTCTACTACCCTGACACCTCCATTATAGAGGGCAGAGGATGGAGCTTGGGGAGACCCTGACTCTGATGCATTTTGTAGCTGGAGCAGCATTACTGAGCTTGGTTTCTGTTCTCATTCCAGTTAGCAGCAATCTTTAGGTTCTAAAGATTATAAATATCTGTAATGCAGGGCCTCATATCCACAACAGCTTCCTTAAACTTGTGGGGTTTTTTTTTTTTTGTATTTATAGGGATCGCCTAAATTTATGGTATATTCTCACATTTCCATCCTCATGACAGGTGTTGGCAAAAGTCCTAATACCTCAGAGATGTGTAGTGATGTGGCTCAGTGGAGGAAGGCTTCCCAAACACTTGGTGAACTCCTGTGAATTACACAGAACAATGCAAAGAATTTCTGAACATACTTTTTGTTACCCACTTGCTCATAGACTATGTTTGTGAGAACAGCGATAGAAGTTTGAATTCTGATAAAAATGAAACCTATTTAAAAATGTTATCAAGGGCAGAGTAAAGTGTGCTTGCAAAGGACAAATTCCAGAACAGGCTGCCTGTTAGATCCTCATTGAAAAATTCCTAAATTTAGTCATTTGCATGAACATATACAGGTGATATCATTCTGAATGGAAAGGAATATGGGTGTCATCTCTGAATTAACAGCTGATTTAAGAGCTTGGCTGATCATAGACATTGTTTAAATATGGAAATGCTCTGCAATTGTCTTTACTAAGTCATGTGAAGAAGATGTCCTAAATTGAAATTGTGCAGGAATATCAATAGTTTAGACATGAAGGGTTTTCTGCTTATGGTGGATCAGAAGAGCATGGAAAAGACGTGGAAGTGACTGGTAGCACACTGTGTGCCAATAGGAGGACATCCAATAGAGAGGGTCTTCACTGAAAGTCAGGTATTCTTAGGGCAAGCATGAAGTTAAAGGTGGCTTATTGTTTCTTCCTTGAGATGAATAACACCAGCTCTGGTAACAATCATTATTCCACATCTATGTAAACCCATGAATTCTGTGTTCTTCACTTGGGATCCAATTTTGATTATCTCTAATTATGACCCAATGTCATGAAAATCAAAGTTGAATTTTTTTTGTACCAAGGATCGAACTCATGATCTCAAGCTTGCCAGTTACGTTTTCATGCTGCTGAGCTAAACACCCAGCTCTGAAAGTGTTTTCTCTATATTATGCATGATATCAACATTGTTCCTCAGGAAACATTGAATATTGTGATATTTCTATATGGCATGGCTATAATTTTTTAAAGCAAATCAAACGTGTCTTATGCAGTCACTTTTCAAGTTTCACATTGTCTGTGAGGTGTCTCAGTCAGGTTTTCACTATTTCAGACAGCTCTGTAACTTAGGCTAGCCCCAAACTCAAGGCAGTTCTCCTGCATGAGCCTCCCAACATATATTTCTTATATCTCAATATAAAGTGATCACTTGGTGACACTGAGCTATAATTTGAAGCTTGTACCTGGTTTCATTGTTTATATATTTTTTACATACAGCAGTTTTCCACGAACATATGAGTTATTATTTATGTAACATATTTGATGTTATTTACATTTTGTTCTATGAAACCAAATTTAAATATCCAAATGCTGCTTAAGCATATTAAGAACAAAGAACTCAGTGGCCTAAATGAAATTTGAAGAGATATCATTGGTAGTACATCAAAGTGATTGATGAGATATTTGTCTGTCTCTGTGCTTTATGGATGGTGATCCTGCAGGCTCCCACTATAAGCTCTGCTTTAGAGACAGTGAATAGGGACTCTTGCACTGACTCAGCACAAGAATCAGTGCTCCTATTTGGCTGTAGCATTAGCAGTGAGTTCCAATCTAGTATTAAATGTGCTGTCTCAAAAAATGTGTATATACAAAAAACTAATGCCTGAGACATGGAATTAAGATTTGAAGGAATCAGTCTCCATTCAGCTGTTTTGTTTGGATTTGTTTAGTTTAGTATTGTTTTATTGAGACAAGTTTTCTCTATGTATATCAGCTAGATTTGAACCCTTAACAAAGCTCAGAATTGCCCTAACCTCAAAGCAGCAGTGCTGTTTCAGCCTCTTAAGTGTGGGGATTATAGATATGTTATTTTTACCCCAGAAAATATTGAGGCTTGTAACTTAGCCATGTTGTAGCTTGGCATAATAGATGCCATTTTGAGCTTTGCATTTAAATGGTGCCCTATATTTCACCCAGCAAAATGGAAAATCACTCAGGGTAGAAGTCCCAGGAGAAATGCAAAATGAGCTGTACCCAATGAAAAAAACTAACTTGCTCACCAAAGAAGCAGAATACATTTGTCATCCAAAAATTATTATAAGATTCTAGCTAAATGATTTCAAACAGGATATTTTGTGATTCTATCTTTTAAAACATCTGTAACTTTCCAGTTCAGAGCTTCTTGTTTAGATCCTGAAATGGGGTTAGGGGTTCTGTATCCAAGTGGTCCTGAGAGCCGCTAATGAAATTCCACATTTATCAATTTGGTTGCTTGGCTTCCTATATTGTTGTTCACAAACTCAACTCAAGCTGCAGAAACCTTTACTGACATAAGCAAACAACACAATTAAAAGGCAGTGCCACTGAATTGAAAGAATAATAGTGAAAAGGAGAGGAGAAAAAAGACAAACGCCATGTGTTATAATTCCCACCTCTTTTCCACAGCAATGAAGAGGCTGAAACAAGACAATGGCCATATACTCAAGGACAACCTAACCTACAAGTGAGTGCAAGGCTGGCCAGAACTCCAAAGTTTAAAAGTTTAAAGACTATGTCTTTAAATCAAAAAACTAAAATGAAAAAATAAACAACCAAGGAGAGAGAAAGACTATTCAAAACAAAACAAACAAAAAAAAACAATATTAGAGCTGTGTGAAAGTTGACTTCGCTAAAATCGAAATTATTGAATGATGCTGCAGAGGAAAGAAATCCATGTAGTGGCATCCAGGAGGTTGTAACCAACACAGACTTAGGAATGGCACCTATTGTGCTACACCACAACAATGATTCCTTCCTGCAATACATCTGCAATTCACTACACTGAGGACTTCTAAAAGCTCATGGAAATGTTAAACCCACGGCAAACAAGCAGCTTGAAATCCAGGCTTTGGAACATGGGCTTTAGCAGACATTTCATAATCAAATTGAAATAAGAGAAATATAATCCTTCCCTGTTTGATGTCAAATGCACCAAGTTTAATGGCTCACAAAACTGAGAAAGGAAGTCACAAGCCAAAAGAAGTTCAAAAATTTTCTTAGAAAAAAGGAGAGAAGTATAGCCCTGAATTTTCAGGAGTGGTCTTCAGTGTTTTGGCCACACACCTATTGTCAAGGGTCATTTATACAGGATAGTCACAATGTGGGTACAGTGTGGGTCTCAAACTACAATCAAAATATTAGCTTAAAGCTGCTTAACTAATATTATTCAGCAGGGGAACAAGTCAGCCAGAAAATGTATGTGGAAAGAGCCAAGGCATTTTGTGGGAACAATAGTCCAATTGTTCAGGTCATTGAGTATGGTAATTAATGCCCTGTATTTCACCCAGCTAAATGGAAAATCACTCAGGGTAGAAGTCAGGACTTCTCTAAAATCGAAATTATTGAATGATGCTACAGAGGAAAGAAATCCATGTAGTGGCATCCAGGAGGTTGTAACCAACACAGACTTAGGAATGGCACCTATTGTGCTACAGTACAACAGTGAGTCCAGAATCAGGACTTCCTGGAGGAGGTGGTGGTAACTATAGAACATTTCAAGCTGTTGTTTTTATCCTCAGGACCATGTAGACATGGTCACTACATCTTCTTCTTCAGGTCTGGCTTTCTTCAGCTGTGCCTGTAGCAGTGATTGTTGTATTTAGTTTTTTGCATTGACTCTTTGAGGTTGAATTTCCTCTTTGATTGCATATCAATTTCTGTCTACATTGACATCCTTTGCTAAAATCACAATACTATTTGAGTCAATAAAGTGATGTTTATGCATTTAAAAATATTCATTAATACTGAAGTGTTAAAACATTCAGGAAACCCCTCTTGCCTTGTCACTGGGTCAGAACACACCAGTAAGCAAACGACACGACCCCTATTAACCAATGCCATCTGCTTCTTTAACCAATGCTTGCTTTGCTGCTTTCAGCTTTATATACCCTGCACTTCCCTACTCGGCGCTCTCTCACTCCCCTCTCCCACCGGAGTGCGGTCGGGGGGGTCACTTGCATGCGTGGACAATAAAAAACCCCTTGATTTTTCATGAGAGCTGGATACTTGGGGCCTTCTTTGTGATGGTGATCTTACAATACAAGCCAGGGATTTAGCTCAGCAGGCAGAAACACCTGCCTGGAAAGTGCTAGGTTGTAACTTTGCTCTCTGGTACCTAAAAAAAAAAAAAAAAAGTAATTTAAACTGCAAGGAAAGAAAATAATTTCATTTATGAAAAGGTAGGTTTAAAAAATTTATAACTAAATATGTAAATGGAAAATTAAGCATTGTTAATAGTCATATTTAGTATCTAAAGTACTTGGGGATGGATATTGAGCTCAGTGATAAAATGAGCTGCCTGGAGAGCACAAGGTTATGAGTTCAATCCCTCATAGAAAAAAATAATTCATAGTTGTCAAGGATGCAGTGCTATGAGCACATTTATTGAGACTGATACTTGTTAATTAATAGGCTCAATGATTTTTGTGGCCTACGAAATACCTGCAGATTACATGGCAATTGCAGTGAATGATATACTATCCCCTATAGGATTGCTATTTTCTGAGTCGTTTTTATTTTTTGTTTTTCCACGTACTTGAAAGTTGAAAATGTTGGCTAGTGCTAGGTAGAAAAACTGTGATAATCATTTTTTCAATTTAATGATATATTTCCCTATATTCATTAAGAACATTTTATTTGCCACAATTATTCCAAGTGAAATTGATAAACAATTCTTAATTTTACAGGCAGCCATACCATGTTATAGTAGAATGAAATTCTTGACCTTCTATGTCTGGTATGAGTTTGTGTTCTCTAAAATGGAAGAATGAATTTTAGGAACAACAGAGATGAAGAGCAGAATATATATATATTTAGAGAAAGAAGGTAAAAGTATTTTGCCCTAAATAGGATATTTTGGCAGTGGAATGAGGACCCAGGAAACTTTTATCTTGAGATCACTTTCCCCTCCTCTATGCAACTTACCTGTGTCCAGAAAAGAGTCTCAATCAGGCACCTTCATACACCAATGCCACCTTTAAGCACCACCCAAATCAAAAACTATACGAGTGCCCCACACATTTCCAGAAGAAAAAGACAGAACCCCAGTGGTCATGGGGTTCTCTTCCTGATTTTAGAATAAAGGCCTTTTTGACTTTATATTCTCTTCTTTACTACACCAAAAATCCTATTGGAAAGCTTCTGTCTGAGAGAAAGAGGAGGGTTTCTGAGCAGGCAGGAAAGGACTCTGTCTTTTCTAGGGACTTTATAGAATAAAATCATGTGGTGAGATAGGTATAAAGTCAGTTAGATTACTGAGGTTAGTGAGGAGGTAAATTAGCACAATAGAGAAGCAGAATATAAGAAATGGAAAGGTGATCTTTTATTTAAAGAATGTGGAGAGGTTCCCACAGCCACCAAGGGTTTGGCTTTTTTTTTTCTGACTGACTATGGGGTTATTGGGTATATGTGACTTTTGACTGGATGTGGTGCTTGGAGGGGACATTGATGTCATGCAAGGAGTTGAGTGAAATTTTCTTTAGGCCCCTGGGAAAGAAAGAGGAAGTTGTAATTAAGGAGAAAAGAGGAAGTGGCCATATGAGTAAGCATCCCTGATTTCAACTTCTTCCACCTTGGACTACAACCATGAGGTCCTGTAATTGTGTCTAGGGCAAAATTTTTCACGTACATCCTTCAGTTTGAATGAAGAAATCAAAACAAAGAATTTTTGCTATCTGTCTTCCTCCATGGCTGGTAGTAAACCATTCATAAGAAATATTTTGAGTCATTTCCTCAATGCATTTTTGATGCCGTAACCAAAATTACAGATCAGTTCACTTTCAGAAAACAGAAGCAGCACTTGAAGCAGGGATAAAGCCCTTCAATGCAAGTATCACTGGAATGGTGAGATCAACATTGTACAATACAAACTACTGCTGATTTCTCTGACATCCAGAAAGAAAATTTATACTGATATTGCCATAGGCGAATGAATCTCCTGGTCTACTATGTCTGATATGAGTTCAGGTTCTTCAAGAATGAATTTTAGGAACAAAAGTGATTAAGGAAAAATACTCTTATTGAGAGAAATAAAGCTGCTTGAGAGAGAGAAGTGTTTCTGAGCAGGTTGCCAAACATTGTTCTTTCTATGGACTTTATAGAGTAAAATGATGTGGGGAATTGAGTTTAAGGTGGGGAAAAGTAGGAACTCACAATGCAGATGGGCATAAGATGGGACAGAGCTATGGTACCCAATAAGATTATAAATTCAGATAAAGTTGATTAACTTGGGAACAAAGGGGAAAGGGAGTCACAAAGAAAGCAGGCATTCTTAGGCAGCTGTGCCTCTTCCCTTAGGGGTTTGGGAGGGTGACTCCTGAGTTGATCAGGATGATAGGAACTATTTAGAATGTCAGCCTTTAAGAAAAGGATACATTTCTTTGAATGGTGGCTCCTGACTTCCTCAGAGGGCTATGGAACTGTATAGAGTATCAGTCCTTAGGATAGTCATGAATTTGCTTATCATTTGTCTTGAAACCAAATTTATATTTCAAAATAATGCTTAATTATATTAAGAACAAAGTACTCAAATGAGATTTGAAGAGACATGATTTGTAGTCTATCAAAGGTCTTGATGAGATTTTTTTTTAACTTTGAAAGTGGTAAAATACAACAGAACAAGACAGAATAAGGGCACCTAAGATTGTACAGTGAAATTGGTACAGAACTTCACAATAGGTTAGTGCTATAATAATAATAGATATCACAGTATATTTCATTATCTTTATAATAGTTGTTCTTTCAATCACATATATCCAAATGAGATGAAATACAGAGCGTTATAGAACTTATCAAAAGAAAATACTGAATAGAGCAGTACCATTAATCAGAATAAAGCAAAACAATAATAAAAATATTTGCCTTCTAAGTGATAATAGATGGAAGTCCCCCTTATTTGCTTTGGTCAACTTCCCAGGAGACGCTCATTTTTCTGGTTCCCATTTGCTAACAGGAGGATGATAGGAGAAGAGGGGTAGGGAAGTGGGATATTTGATTCTAGGCTGTGAATCAGTAGGTTCACTATTGCTTAGCAGGGAGGCAGGCTGGTTGTTTGATTTCACAGCATCCTAAGTTGCAAAATGGTGTGGATCTCAGGAGCTGCTCTTGTTTCTCCCCCTGAAGGGCCGCAGTCTGCCAAACCACCACTGCTTACCAGGGATGGCAAGTGCTTGCTTGGCTTCCCAGTGTCCTAAGTTCCAATATAGCATGGATCTCAGGAGCTGTTGATGGTTCTCCCCTTGGAAGGGCTGCAGTGTACCAGACTGCCACCACTTACCAGCGAGGGGATGTGCTTGCTTGGTTTCCCAGTTGATTGATGAGACATTTATCTGCCTCTGAACTTTGTGGACGCTGGCTTCTCACATCAGCTCTGCTTTATAGACAGTACACAGGGAATCTTTCAGTGACTGAGCACAAGAATCAGTGCTCCTGTTTGGCTCTTAAATTAGCAGTGTGTTGCAATCTAGCATCAAATTTGCTGTCTCCAAAAGTGTGTATATACACACAATTAATGACCCAGACATGGAATTAAGATTTCAATGAATCAGTCTCCATTCAGCTGTTCTGTTTGGTGTTATTTGTTTAGGTTAGTCTTTTTTTATAGAGACAAGCATTCTGTATGTATATCAGATGGATTTGTACCCTGTATGGAGCCTAGAATTCTCCTGACCTCACCAAAGCCCTCCTATCTCAGCCTTGTGAGTGCTGGAATTATAGATATACACCACCACATTTTGCTTTTGATTCAGATTTGTAGAAGAGAATTTAAGATATCCCAAACCTGGGGTTTCAACCTTCTTTGAGGAATATATGTATGATCCTTTAGGAGGTGGTGACCCTTGAGGATGTGGCTGTGCACTTCAACAATGAGGAGTGGACTTTGCTGAGTCCATCCCAAAAGAACCTCTACAGAGATTTGATGGGTGAAATCTTTAGGAACTTGACTGTGAGAGGTAAGCATGATATATTTTTGTCACTCATGCTGGTAGAATGCTTGTTGCTCATCAGTGTTGTTCATTTAAAAGGAATGTAAAAATATTTTGAAAAATAGCTCAGACCTAGTCACCTTATATCATAAATCTAAACAAAATCTATTAATTTGTGTTTATTACTCTAACGAATCCTGGTATTTCTATGTCTACAATTCAGGAGGACTTGGGTATATCCAGGAAGCTGAAAAAGAATGCAAAACTTACTGGAGATACTTAAGGTAATTCGCACTCACAAGGAGAAGGAATGTTCCTGAGTAATTAGTTTGTGAGTAGAAAAACAACAGCTGAAGAAATGAGGCACCATTCAATTTAATGTCAGTAATATTCTCCCAAGATGTATAAGCCATGGTATGTATAATGAGGGAATTAAATCATAAAAATGTATGACATTGCATATAGATGTGTACAAAAGGCATACACTTTGAGTTATGACATTCTTCCTCCAGTTTTTCTATCCATATACACTAGCAAATACAAAACATTCATTATCTAACAATTGCTAAGATTGCAATAGAATTTGAAATAAAACTGAGTGCTCATATTTCCAAGCCATGCTATAGAGAATCAGCCATTCTGATTAAAATTCTAAGTATCCTGGTAGAATGTTAAGTGCTTTCATTCTGAATATCAGTATGCAGTTATCTCTAGAATCTCATACTTATCCTGGATATATTTTTAAAAACTCAAAATCCACATAAAGTACAGATACATGCTTACTCATATACAAAGCAGATCAAGTTATAAGAGATCAGGCCTTGAAGCAGCTTAGCAATCTACAACTGGATTTGTGGAGAAGGAAAATGTTAATAGACTCTGTGAGTGTTCATTCTTGTAAACCCAGCACCCTAAGGAATCAGATTTTACAGAATGGCAAATTCAAGTTCAAACTTCACAGCTTAATAATCAGTGAAAATTTCTTAAAATAAATATAAAAGCTAGACATTTTATGCTAATACGTGTTGTTCATTCCCAGCATGGAAAATAAAAACGTGTTATGTAATGTCAAAAAATAAATAATATAATGTCATTTGTGATAAGATATGCGTGAGTCTTTCTCCCATCAATTCAGTGAAATATCTCAGATATAAATCCTAAAAGGTCACAGGGTTTCTTTTAGATGAGAAACCAAAATACACAATGGGGAATGAAATGAAAGAGGGTTGATAGAGAAAGGTAACACTGAATGTTTGGCAAAGGGAATTACAGGTTAAGTACAGAAGGGAGAGTATGACTGAGAAATGTATCAGAAAGATTTGTCTGTGATACACATATATACCCATGTCCAAAGAGAAGCTAAAAGGTATGGTGATGGTATTTCTATTGGGATTGCATTGAATCTGTATAACAGTTTTGGGAGAATGGCCATTTTCACAATGTTTGTTCTTCCTATCCATGAGCAAGGGATGCCTTTCCATTTTCTGAGATCATCTTCAATTTCCTTTTTCAGTGTATTATAATTTTCACTGTATAAGTCTTTCACTTGTTTTGTAAGAGTAATTCCTAAATATTTCATTTTTTTGCTTGCTAATGTGAATAGTCCAGTTTCTCTTATTTCCCTCTCTGTAATTTTGTTGTTCGTGTATAGGAATGCTATTGATTTCTGAGTATTGATTTTGTATCCAGCCACATTACTGAATTTATTTATTGTATCTAAGAGTATTTCAATGGAGTTTAGGGGGTCTTCTATGTAGAGTATCATGTCATCTTCAAACAATGATAATTTAACTTCTTCTTTTCCTATCTGTACCCCTTTTGTTTCTCTTTCTTGCCTAATTGCTCTGGCTAGTACTTCCAGTACTATATTAAATAGGAGTGGTGATAAAGGACATCCTTGTCTTGTGCCTGATTTTAAAGTAAAGGCTTTCAATTTTTGGCCATTTAGTATGATGCTGGCTGTTGGTTTGTCATAAATGGTCTTTATTATATTGAGGTAAAGACCATTTATTCCAATTTTCTGTAAAGTTCTCAAAACAGAGCCGAAGATCAGTGGAATAGATTAGAAGATACAACCACAACTACAAACACACTCAACCAACTTATCTTTGATAAAGGAGCCAAGCAGGTTTACTGGAAGAAAGACAGTCTCTTTAATAAATGGTGCTGGAAAAACTGGCTCTCCATTTGCCGAAAACTAAAGCTAGACCCATGTCTATCACCATGTACTAAATTAAAATGTAAATGGGTCAAAGATCTGAATATTAAAACAGAAACACTAAATCTATTGGAAGACAAATTAGGTAGAAACCTTGGAGAAATAGGAGTAGGTAAAGAATTCATGAACAGGACTCAAACCGCACGGGAAATACTTCCCAGAATCAATAACTGGGACCACTTCTTATTAAAAAGTTTCTGCATGTCAAAAGAAATCTCCAGCATAGTGAAAAGAAAACCCACAAACTGGGAAAAGATTTTAGTGAACTCTCTCTCAGACAAGGGTCTCTTGTCTAAAACATATAAAGAATTAAAGAAACTCAGACCTCCAAAATTCAAAGATCCATTCCAAAAATGGGCATCTGAGATGAATACACAATTCTCCGATGAAGAAATGCAAATGGCAAATAAATACATGAAAAAATGATCATCATCATTGGTCATTAGAGAAATGCAAATTAAAACCACACTGAGATACGATCTCACTCCTGAAAGAATTGCCAGGATCAAGAAAACCAACAACGAATGCTGGAGAGGCTGTGGGGAAAAAGGAAATCTCCTGCACTGCTGGTGGGAGTATAGACTGGTACAGCCTTTGTGGAGATCTGTCTGGAGATTTCTCAAAAATTTGGGACTGGAAATCTCATTTATTCCAGCTATTCCACTTCTAGGCATATTCCCAGAAGAACTGAAAGCATCATATCACAGTGATATATGTGCACCTATGTTTATAGAAGCACAATTTGTAATCGCCAGATCTTGGAAACAACCCAAGTGTCCATCAACTGAGAATGGATAAAAAAGTTGTGGTATTTCTATACAATGGAGTATTATTCAGCTATAAAGAAGGATCACATTGAGATATTTATCAATAAATGGGCGCAGCTTGAGACCATACCTATAAGTGAAATAAATCAATCTCGCATGTGTGAATACCGAATAGTTTCCGTAATGTAAGTAATGATTCAAATATATAAAAATATGTGGTAATCATGATTCCCCATTAGGTGGCCTTGAAGCCTTATAAAGTTTTCATTCCTTAATTAGAAAGGCTTTATTCTGGGCTTCTTGATATGGAAATATTTGAAGCTAGAGTATATGAAGTTTTATCCATATATTTCAAGGAAAAAGACAGACACTATGGTAACTACTATTAAGTCGGGTTGTATGGTGGTGACGTACTATGTTGCTGAAACAGTCATGCTTTGACCTGTATTGTTATATTGTTATGTCCTGTTTTATCTCAATCTCCCCCTTATTCTTTTAAAAAATATTTAGTCATTTCTTATGTTTGTCTTAATTAAAGAAAAAAAATTAAAAAATTAGGATATATAAATAGTAACACTTTTTGATTTCCTATTAACTTGTTTTGAAGTCCTGTAATACTCCCACGATCTTGTTTTGACTGATTAGACTCTGTTCCATTCTATATGATAGTATCAAGTTTGAAGACATAGGCAACTACTTTGAAGGCAATAAGATTCACTAAGATACCTATTCTGGTTTGACTATTGTCTTCTTTGGAAGTCCTGTAATGTTTACAATGCCTAAGTTTTATTGGTCTTGTTCTCTACTGTTTTGTCCAACTTTATAATATCTAATGAGATAGACAATTCTTTTTAAGGAAACCAGAGACGTTGATAACCATTGTTGATAACCTTGTACTCTGTTCTACACCATGTGCTATGTGTATCCTTGGTTTTGAGTGACAACTTTGTTTTGCCATATTTGACTGTATTCCATCCCCCCCCAAAAAAGTAATAAGCACTAAGGAGTAGTAAAATCCAAAATGTGTAAGTTTTGTTGTAAAAAAGAGAGGGAAAAAAAGAAGAAAAAGAGCTCTAACGGATATAACAGCAAGTGTGTTTAGGGGTGTTAAATAGCTGACTATATCAATGTTTTTGGATCATTGAACACAGCTGTTTGCAGTCTCCCTGTTTGAATGTCCACCGTGTATTCTTTGATACTGTGATTTGAGCAACTATTTTCAAGATGATAATATGTAATCTACTAACAGGTGATTTCTTACTGTTATGTTTTTTTTTTTTTGTAGTTCTGTATTACGTGTACCCTTACACCGCTTTGTTTTGTTTTGTGTTTTTCTCGTTTTCCTCTTAAATAAAAAAAAAAAGTGAAGCTAAATATTCTGCAATTCAAAAGGTACCAACACTTAAGATTTCTAAATGTGTACTAGTGTTTTGGGAATGGTTGTTTTCAACATATCTTACAAGGCCATTCTGTTGCTTCATTGTCAGAATTTCTTAGCAGGCATTAAAAGCAGAATTTGACTTTAATGGAGTCATTAACACAGAGACCCATTTCACTGTGATTTTTAAAAATTTTATATAAGGATAGACTAAACAAACAAAATGAGTAGACATAATGCTACTTTCATAGTGAAAATAAATGGTAAGAAATAACTAGTAGATGATTTCATATGGTGCTCATAGAAATAGTTAATCAAGATACAAAAGTGAAACATATGAAGTGGGGATTCAAACAGTGAGACTGCAAACAGTTTTATTCAACTCTCCAACAAAAACTTAGCAATAAGATTATAGATCCTATAGGTGATTTTTTTTCTTTACAGAAATGACAAGATAGGGAAATCCTATGGACATACATCTTGCAATCAGTGTAAAGAAGTATTCCTTTGTACTGCAGAAGGTAATTTGAATGTGAAAGAAACAGAAACACACCACAATGTTGAGATTTATAAAAAATATTGCAGTGGAGGGAAACCCTATGTATGCAAGCAATGCAGGAAAAGTTTTACCATACATGGAATTTGTAAGAAACATGAAAGAATTCACAGAGTAGAGAGACCCTACATATGTAAGGAGTGTGGGAAAGCTTGTACAACATGTACATATTGTTAAGTACATGAAAGTCTTCACTCTGGAGAAAAACATTATACATTCAAGCACTGTGAGAAAGCTTTCAGCACACGTACTTATTGTGTAATCCATGAAAAACTTCACATTAGGCAGAAATTGTATATATGTAAGAAATGTGGGAAAGCTTTTAGCAGTAACATTCATTATGAAGTACATAAAGAATTCACACTGGAGAGAAATCCTATATATGAAAGCAATGTGGATAAGGTTTCACCCAACCTGCAAATTGTAAGCAACATGATAAAATTCACACTGGAGAGAAACCCTACGTATGTAAGGACTGTGGGAAACGTTTTACCACACGTGGAGGTTATAAACAACATGAAAGAACTCACACTGGAGAGAAACCCTATGTATGTAAGCAATGTGAGAATGCTTTTACCAAACACGGACGTTGTAAAGAACATGAAAAAATTCACACTGGAGAGAAACCCTACATGTGTAAACAATGTGTAAAAGTTTTACCCAACATGGACATTGTAAGCAAAATGAAAGTTCACACTCAAGATAAATCCAGTGTATATAAGCATTGTGAGAATGGTTTGAGCACATGCACATATTGCATAATGCAAGAAATCTTCACACTGGGCAGAAAAGTTGTATATGTAAGGAATGTGGGAAAGGTTTCAGCAGAAACACTCATTGTCCAATACATGAAAAAATTTACAATGTTGAGAAACCCTATGTATGTGAAGAATGTGAGAAAGCTTTCACCACACATGGATATTTTAAAACACATCAATGACTTCACACTGGTGAGAAACCCTATGTATACAACAATGTGGCAAGCTTTTAATGCATACAGTCATTGCAAAACATGTGAAAGAATTCAAAAAGGGAAGAAACACTGGCTATGTAAGCAAGTGTAGACACTTTCAGCAGCACGAGCCATGTATTTCACTTACATGAAGGAACTCACACAAGAGATAAATCCTATGTGTTATGGGAATCCTCTCAGCATACATGATCATTGTTACATATCTGAAAGAGCTCACTGGGCTGAGATCCTATGTGGATTAGCAATGTGTGATATATTAGCAATCCATATTTGTTGTTAAATACCTATTAAAAGCATCACTGTTCAGACAGTTTAGATCTAAGTTTACTTTAAAAATCCCTAGGAGACCTGGAGAAATAATCACAAATTTTCCAGAAACGACAAATCTGAGGTGGAGCTCTCCTCAAGTGCACATGTTATATGGTTTTCAGTTAATCACTTGTACCTCTCTAGATATTTGAAAGGGTCTTTGTGTTTCAACATGGCATCTTGTAATTAAACATGTTAAACTGAAATGTGCTTTTCACTTTCAAGTATGTATAGTGGCTGTTGTAGTCAGGGGTGTGCACAGAGAACAATTGGATCAAGACAAATGTTTATAATATTATTTTTACAATAGTCACTGGGAGTTAACACAGGAAACTGCAGGAAGTTTATCCACAACACCAAAGACATAGATTATTTAGTCAAGAGCCTAAACCCCACATCAATGGCCCTCATGAGTCCAGATAAAAATCCAGAGCTCAGGCCAATGCCTACTATTAGTCCAACTGGAGGTCCAGAGCACACAAGGACTCATGGAGTCTCTTTTATGGATCCATGCTGGAAAGACTCAAGGGTCAGAGGTGGAAGCTAGAAAGTCTATGCCAGCTGGATGATGGAGCTGTGCTAGTGGGATGAGTGCTCTACGCTGAACTTGAGAAGTCACGCTCACAACAAAAAACAGGTCTATCCTGAAAGGCACCACAGCCATCCTCAGTGACACGGAGGCCTGGAGCTCCTCCAATGAGAAGCACAGTCAAGTACATGCCTGGAAGCAGCGTGATGAGCTTATTCTGGAGAAAAAGCAGCACAAGTCTTCCCATCCAAGCCCTTCCCAGCCAAGAAGCAAATGCTCAACGTGAGGACCAAGGCTTCTTCAGGAGAATCAACAGCTCAGACACCAACCCTTCGGACAACCCACAATGCTTCCTTAATGCCTCAACCCTCATCACCTCCCTTCTTCTCCACCTATTTGTCCTGGCAACTTACCTCAGGTGGAACAACTTTGCTCAATGCCATGCTGATGTAATCCAGCTGACGTTAAGTTGACCACCAGTTCTTAATGTTAAACAGTATCTATGTACTTAATGTTTTGTGTTTCAAACTTAATTTTCATATTTTTTGGTGAATTGTAATGTTTTTTATTTAAAGAAAAAAACAGAAAAAAGGTAGAAATAACACAGAATTTTAAAAAATAAACAATAAGAAATCACTAGTTGATAAGTTACATATTGTCATCTTAGAAATAGTTGCTCAAGTTAAAAAATTAAAGCGTACAAAGTGGCATTCAAATAATGACACTGTGAACAGTTCTGCACAATGATCCAATAAAAGCTTAGTAATATGCTTATCTGTCCTACATACTTATATTTTAATCTTAAAGAGGGTAAGATTAAACATGACAAAACAGTACAGAACAGTTCATAAGAAAACAAGTTAAAGAAACACAGATTTCAAAGCAAGTCCCCTGGAGATGTTCACTGTTTATCTTACTGTCTCTAGTTTTCTTTTGAACAGTTGTCCCCATCTTCACACGCATTGAATATATACTGAACGAGGCTGGGGATTTAGCTCAGCAGCATAAGCGCCAGCCTTGCAAGCAGTCAGTCATGAGTTCAATCCCCGGTACCGATAAAAACGAAAAAGACAAAAAAAGTGGAGAATATATACTGAACATTATAGAACCAATCAAATAATTACAGCATCATGCATGCTTTTTCAGTCTTCAAGACTTTGGGGAAGTCGATAATGACTACCATAATCTCTCTGTTTCTCTTTGTAGTAGCTGTCTTTATGTATGCTGAAATTCAACATACGAGACTAGACTACTGCATTAGTTACTTTTTATTCATCACTGAGACAAAATACCTGAAGCCCAAAGTTGGGAAAGGAAAGGTTTATTTCATACAGTTCTTTGAGGTTTCAGTCCACTCTTAGTTCGCTCCAAGACAGGCAGGCATGGCTGGACCGCAGTTCATGGCAGCTGCCAACAGCAAGCTCAAGCCAGAAAAGAGAGACACCTTCCTGCCATTACATCACATCCTGGCTCCACCCCTTTGTGGGGGAGCACTGACACCATCAATCCAAGCACTAGACACTAAACGAATAACAAATGCACATTTCAAATTTATGAGGCCTGGGGGACACAGACATAAACCATGAAAACTATTGTCACTCTGAACAGTGAATAAAAGTATCCTGAGAAGGAGAAAGGTGAGGAATTGCCTAAAAAAAGAAGGCAGAGGGCATTGTTAAAAGTTTATCAGGATTTAAAAGCTACAGTAGTTTTATTGGTATGTTTAGTGTGATTATATTTAGTTCTGGTCTGTCTACTCATATTAGATTTGAGGGCACAGACATAAAATCCCAAAATATCAGGTTATACCTTAATTTCCTATTAACTTAAATTGAAACCCTATATTACTTACATTGTCTTACTATGGCTGATCTTATTTGAAGCTGATTTGTCTGAATGCTATTTGGCCTTGACTGATTTTATTCACATTTGGTATGCTTGCTGGTATCAAGTATAAGAGTAGAGGCAACTACTCTGAAGATGACAAGATGTAAAAGATATGCATTGGGGGGCTAGGGATTTAGATCAGTGTCTTAAGCACCTTCCTGGCAAGTGTGAGATCGTGAGTTTGATACCGAGTACCAAAAATAAATAAAATATATCCATTCCAGGTTTGATTATTAACTGCTTTCACATCCTACAATGTCTTCAAAGTTGTTTTTATAAAAATAGCTATGCAATGTTATGCTTAACTATATAATGCTTGATAGTGCGGACAATTCTATTGATAATAACAAGAGAAAGCATAGTAAATACTGTACATCACCTAATATATTAGTGTTATATGTCTTTTTCATATCATGATTTTATACAAATTCGTTTTGTTGTCTTGTTTTGATCTGTTTTTCCCAATAATACAGAAAGGATTTACATACACATAGAGAATTATACCTGGGAAGAATTTCTAACCTATTTATGGGAACAAATTATATAATACACGATGTAATCAACAGATACTCTGAAGAAGAGACACTAAGAAACCCAATGCTAATTCTGTAGCATTGTGATATAAAATTGAGCAATACTATTACTTAGTCTAGTGACTTATTTTTTGGTGAATTGTAATTTTAACACTGCATTTGCTTTAATCTTTTGATGCACATACTTCATTTTCTCTTTCATAAATGATGTTTCTGAAGTGGATGTAATATTTGGCATTAAGATATATATTTATAAGGCTCGGAGCATGTGGTTTTGACCCAGTTGTGTTATTTTCACATAACTTGCACATTAATGAATGTTATGCTTTCCATGTTGTGACGAGACAAGATATCTGCTGATTCCCTAACATCACTGGACATCATACAATATACATTATGTTGCCTGATTTTCTTTCTCAGTGGTGCCAATATTCATCATTTAACTAAACTGTTGTTTTTTTAACCATCAGAATTTTACCTGTTATGTTTATATTGCATCTTTACTTTGCTAGTAATGTTTCCCCACATGTACCAAAGTAAATCATACTACTGTGAATTTCTGATTGCCCCATACTGACAGAACCATAACTTGTCTCCAATGGCACATCACAAAATATATTAATATCTCCAGAAATTATAAAATTTGGCATGATTTATGAGTAACCATACTTTGAAATCAATTTTTCTTAAATATGGAGTTGTTTTTGGGGAAAACATTGTGACTGGATGTATCATGCATATGCCTTTATTTTATTCCTTGTTGCTGTGAATGCATTATATATTTTGTAATTATTACAGCTTTTTCCTAAAACACTGAAGTAATGGCATGAAGGGAAACCTAAATTTTGAGCTGTCAACACAGTGAAAATTAAATTTGCTAAATTAAGATTCAGATTGTTTTACTGTTTTACTGAATTTTGAATTTATACAATGACATATTTCTTTATTTATAAGGACCAATGCCTGATGTTTGTGGTGTGTGCCGATTATTTCTAAACACATACACTGGGCCATGAGTCCCAGTTGGTTTCCTGTGGCCTGTGGTTTTCACTTCCATTTTAACATTCATGTAATTTGTAAAGTGTTTAATGCAGTGTTGTTGAATTCAAAATTTGATTAGATTCCAATAGAATTATGTTTTTAACAAATGTGTTGTCATGAAAACACAAGTGAGCATTTCATTAAATACCCCTAATCCAGGGAAGATAGCTTGCCCAAGTCTCAATTATCCTTGGAAGAATACATTACTCACATGTCATGTAATCACCACTAGAACTATATCTATTTTGTACCTGAAGTACCTGACATACTTCGTAAAGTAAAAGACACTGTAAAGTATATTGTCAGCCTGTATGTATTACAACATGTGGCCAGATTACCTGAAGCACATTTCTGCTTACCATCAATGGGAAAATTTGGAGTTTGTATTACAGCTAATAATAGAAGATTGAATCTATAATACATATATCCTGAGTACATGCACTTTCTCATTTCATCATGAAAGTAAATCGTGCTGGTCTTGTTGATGCATGCTTGTAATCCTAGTACCTAACAGAGCTTAAGTTAGTGGAAGAGGAATTTGAGTCTAACCTACACAATTAGTGTGGCCCTGTCTCAAAATGTATCTTCAAGCTCTGCAGATGTAGCTTAATGCTTTAGATCTCCTCCCTTTCCTCCTCAGCGTCAACATTTTTTTAATACTCACAATTACACATCAATACTTGTCCTTTTATCACTTGGCCACCTAGAAGTTATCCCCAAGAATCACTTGGGAAGCCCATTTGTTTATGCAGTGACCATCCTGAGCATCATTGGGGCAGTTGTCAATTTAACCCATTCATTCTTGTATTGAGTATAGTAGAATTCTCACTTTTATATTACTTGTTATTTTATAAAAACTATGAAAAAGTATGCAATTTTTGATCATTTTGTATTTAAATAATTGCATTGGTAAGGAGTTACTTCTAAAGATTGGCTAATGGTGATTTCTTTAGTCCCAGCATCAGGAGAGAATGAGATGGGATGATCATGGCTTTGAAGCTGAATTTGGGTGGCTACTGCTAGATGATTTAGCAGAGTGTGAGGCAGTTGTTTTTATCCCTGCATTTGAAGTTTAAGGAAACAAGTAAGTTGAGGTCAAGAATAAAAATGTATGATAGAACAAAAGAATCACTACTGCAAATTGTGATTTTTCTTTCACTCAGGAAGTGTACTTTTTATCATAATTTGTGCAGCACTTTCAAATGTGCCTCTATTAGAGTAATACATAGTGAAACATGAAAGAGCCAGGCATTCCATGTTCTGAATGTAGAGGTATTAAAAAACATTTTCTCTTATTACTATTGCTGCTGTTTTGTGTAGAAAATAAGATAGGGTGACAAAACAAGCAAAAGGACTTTGTAAGATTTTAATCCTCCTGCATAAACACAGAAGCCACAAAAAAGTCAAACAAGATGATGAAATAAACTACAGAATGAGAGAAATTGTACCTGTTCCTCCCTGATAGCTAACATGTAAAACCCATAGGAACGTGAAAGGAGCACACATTTTTCAGCATATGTACAACTTGCCAAGAAATACCTGAAGAACTATTGAGCATTTTTGCACAATAGATAAATTCAAATAGGGACATCATCTCATTGCAGAGAAAACAAATCACCACAAGATTTAAGGAATGTACATGAGACTGCAGGAGTAAATAAACTATTTAACCTTGTTGGTGGAAATGTAGGTAAGTAGTTCAACTACTACCGAAGTCAGTTTTCAAAGTATTCAAAAGACTAAAATTAGTAATTCTCATTAGTGCAGTGCTTCCTTTAGTGGGTCTCTTCTCTAAAGAGTTAAGGACATATTGCAGTGATGCATGCAGATTCCTGTTACTGCAGCAATAGTCATTTTTCTGTGGAGAGCAGCAGCAAGCACTGCTCCATCACCACCAAATATCAATGATGAACAATAAATACTCACCAGTGTACTCCATTTGGTAAACGGTGTGATATTTTATTGTGAAATGGGCTGTAAGTTAGCTTTTCCTAGTAGACTATAGGTCAGTATAAACATGATAGCCATGCTAATGTCACAAGGGAATCACTGGTACACTATTATGTTCATTAGATTTGATATATTCATCTTTTTGAGTAAGCATGTTGCTATGAAGTCCAGGCTGGCTTTGAGATCACTTTATAAACCAGAGTGGTCTCAACAAGTCTCCTTCCACAGTGTCTTAAGTAATGGGCTCCATGCACGAGCCATTAGGCCTAGTTTAGATTTGTTATATTCAGTGTATTCAGTATATTTTACTTCAACTGTTTTTGTTGTTAAAGTATTTCCACTATTTTACCTCCAGCATCTGGAGAACCCTGAGCCTTGTTGAGGTGGTGATGTGCATATCACCAGCCTCGTGACATTCTGTACTGGGTTCAGTGCTGTCAGGGTACTGTAGTGAAACATAGGTGTACATAACTGCTTCTTTTTATACATTCCTTAGAAAAGATTTTAAAAATTTCCATGGATAATCAGAGGGTCAGTTACCCTGATGATAGTTTCATTCAAATGCCCACAGTTATGTAGTGTGTAGGACACACAGATAGAAACATATCACATAGTTCCAGTGAGAGGTTTGTCAAAGCAGGTGTGAAGACTACTTTGTGAATGTTTGTGTTCCTAATTATTTCATTAGAATGAGCCTCAGGTTTTCTCACTGTTGTTTATTTGAAGCAGACCAGATGACCACTTTAATATATGAAGTGATGTAAAGCCTGTTTGGATTTTAAGTATCTAAAGAACTGCTCTGGTGCTGTGGCCTGCTTAGTAATGGTCAACTTGGATTACCCAGTGAATGAAGTCATCATGGTTTTGGGACAGAATATCCATTGATGAATTTCCCCCCCCCCCAAAAAAAAGTAATAAGAACTAAGGAGTAATAAAGTCCAAAATGTGTAAATTTTGTTGTAAAAAAGAGAGGGAGGAAAAAAAAGAGCTCTAACGGATATAACAGCAAGTATGTTTAGGGGTATTAAATAGCTGACTATATTAATGTTTTTGGATCATTGAACACAGCTGTTTGCAGTCTCTCTGTTTGAATGTCTATTTTGTATTCATTGATACTGTGATTTGAACAACTATTTCCAAGATGATAATATGTAATCTATTAACAGGTGATTTCTTACTGTTACGTGTTTTTTTTTTTTTGTAGTTCTGTATTATGTGTAACCTTACACTGCTTTGTTTTGTTTTGTGTTTTTCTCTTTTTCCTCTTAAATAAAAAAAAGCATTAAAGGAGAACTAGAGGGAAAGGAGCTGGGATGTTGATTCTCATGGAGAAGCTCGTAGCACTCGTTTTCCAGATATGATATCACCCATCATGATCATCATCATCAAAGAAGCTCAGGTCCTCATTATTGCTGTGCATGGCTACTGTTCTCTTTTGCAGATCTCTGGCTCTTATCTTGAGCTTCATGCCTTGGCTCCAATAATGATCACTCAACTTTGTGGTATAGATTCTATGACCAAAGGAAAGAGATTCTAGCTTCCAACACTGAACTTTGAGCCTTCCTGGGTACTATCTTAACAGAGACTTTCATGACACATTGTAAGTGCCTCTAAGTCTCCAGGTAAACTTTTGATTGTCCTTGCCATGGGCTCGAATTCCTCAGCTTTACTTGTGCTGGATATTGTCATAGCATTCAAGTACTCAGTTGGATTTTTTGGTCTCTAGTATCTGAAAAGCTCTACATCTCTCTAAATCTGACATTCTGGGATAAATATGTTTAAATTATCTTATCAATTATAAGTTCCATGTTAAGTCTCTTTCCTCACAAACCCTGACTATAACAGATGGGAAAGGATAAGATGTGACATGTTTGAGACAGGAGAAATTTCTTTAGTTACCTAATGTTATATGCCATTTTTCTCTTGGAGAGAAACCCAGCTATATCAATAGCTTGATTTTTAGGACTGTTGATAGCATCTCCAGCACTATCAAGCCATTAAATTGTGTGTTGCATGGGCAAGAAGTAGGTGTGTTAGGAACCTGCATGGTGCTGCCAGTCACCTGAACATGAGCCTTTGCAACCTATGCTGTCTGGCCTCTGTGTACCTAAATTGTCACTAAAGGATGCACTCACAGAGGCAGTAACTTTTCATTGGAAAATAATTTGAAAGTCTCTCAAGTCTTTTACTGATGTTCTGATGTGAAGAATAATGTAGGATGCACAACCTGAGTTCCAAAAAATAATTATGATAGCAATATATACCTATCTGAACTCAATTAACATACAAAAATGCAAATCCAGACTACAAAAATATTTTGAAAGTCATTTCTATGAAACCTGACACTTCTTTGGAAATCCCTGCTAAGTTTTATAAGGTCCCTACTACTTTTCATGATCCTCTACCTCCTAAGATAGCTGGCCTGGTTCTTTCCTGTTCACATGCAACAAAAATAGCCACTTTTGTGATTCCGGATGTCATTGATGCTGCTTATTCAGGCATATTGTTGATTCAAGTGTGATCTCTCTTATCCATTCAACTAAATGTTTCTGAATCTGTAGCTCAACTAACTGTCTTGTCTTATTTCTCCTCTAAAGCTTGTCATGTTATTTGTGGAAATCAAGGATTTGACTGCAATTTATTGTCTCCTGCTGTTCCCATAGGAGATGCATGCTGAAGCCTCTCCTTAACTATTGACAACCTTTCCTTTTCATGTTTGCTACTGGAGCTGATGTTTCTCTTTTACTTCACTAACTTGGTGATATTTTATTTCCATGGGCAATGCTATTCCCTCTCATATCTTGAGATGTACTGGAACACCTATAGTCCTTAGAATTGATTTAATCACCACTATCTTGCCACTTACCAAGGCTTACTTTTCCTTTTTGCTGTCCTCTGCTGTTCCCTCTGCAAACACAGGGCTGTAGAATTAGCTCAGTGGCATGAATGCCTGCCTTGCAAGTGCACAGTCATGATTTTGATCCATTCCTCTTTGAATCCCCACTTTTTAAAAAAAATTTTATCTAAAAGGAAAAAGAGAAAAAACAAAACAAAGTGGTGTAAGGGTACAAGTAATACAGACAAAAAAAAAACTAAGAAATCACCAGTTGATAGATTACACATTATCATCTTAAAGATATTTGCTCAAGTCAGAGTATCAAAGCATACAAAGTGGACAGTGAAACAGTGAGACTGTAAACAGTTGACTTCAATGATCCAACCAAAAACATTAATATGGTCATCTATTTAACACCCCTAAACACACTTGCAGTTGTATCCTTTAGAGCACTTTTCCTTCTCTTTTTTACAACACAATTCACACAATTTGGGTTTTATTACTCCTTAGTTCTTATTACTTTTTTTGGAAGAGAATAAAGTTAAATATGGCAAAACAAAGCTGTCAGTAAAAACCAAGGATAGACATAGCACATGATGTAAAAACAGAGTACTAGGTTATCAACAATTGTTACCATAATTCCTCTTGCTTCCTTAAAAAGAATAGTCTATCTCATTAGGTATTATAAAGTTGAACTAAACAGTAGAGAATAAGACCAATAAAACCTAAACATTGTAAACATTACAGGACTTCCAAAGGAGATAATAGTCAAATCAGAATGGGCATCTTAGTGAATCTTATTGCCTTATAAGTAGTTGCCTATACCCTTAAACTTGATACTATCATGTAGAATGGAAAAGAATCTAATCAGTCAAAACAAGATAGTGGGAGTATTACAGGACTTCAAATCAAGTTAACAGGAAATAAAAAATGTTACTATAATATTTATTGCTAATTTCAGTTAATCTTTCTCCTTAACTGAAAAATCATAAAAATAACTAAATTTTTTTAATGAATAAGGGAGAGATTGAGATAAAAGAGGACATAACAACATAACAATACAGGTGAAAGCATGACAATTTCAGCAACCTAGTGCTTCAGCACAAATAACCCAACTTAATAGTAGTTAGCACACTTTCTGTCTTTTTCCTTGAAATATTTGAATATAATTTCATATACTCTAGCTTCAAATATTTCCATATCAAGCATCCCAGAATAGAGCCATTCCAATTAATAGTGAAAACTTTGTAAGGCTTGAAGGCCACATAATGGGGAATCATGTGAATCCCCACTTTGTATAATCCACTCTTGCATCTTGAACACTTATTTGTAAGAAGACAATATGTAAACAACCAGTGATTTCTTATAGATAAGTTTGTCTTTGAAAGCATATATCTTTTCTACCTGTGTTCTGTTTTGTTTAGTCTATTTTAATAAAAAATAAGAAAAGAATATCTCTTCTCTTTAAACAATTAAAAAAGAAAAATGCACTTTCTGCACAGGTTTTACTATTCTCTTCATGGTGCTACTTACTTTAGGTCAGTTGTCTGTCCCAATGAGGCTGTTTTCTTCCCTGATTCAAATACATTCTTGTCAGTATATACCTCTGACAAACCCTTTTGTATGATACAAAACTCCCCAAGACCCACGTGGGCTAGGGCTGATGCCTCTGTTCATCTGGGGAGGGGGCATCCTCTGTGTTTTTGCTAAGGTCTTGTGTGGATTTCTGCTAATTGTGTTTGTCCTGTATGGAATGAGTTGGCATCACAGGCTACAAAATGCAATTCCACCATTTCAACTCTCCCTGAATCAGGCCTTTGATCCTTTTTATAAGATCTCTGCTAGTTGGGCTTAAGGAAATCCAAATGGTTGATTTATAGTTGTAGATTTGAAATTTGTAAGAAGGTATTGCAACTTGGCTTGATTAAGGATATGCCTGAGTGCACTCCGATTTTGTAAGATGTTTATTAATCTGTCCATATATCAGTTGCCTGTTTGTCCAGTCCATTTTTAAGCAGTTTCTGGGAGTTGCTGAGCTAGTTATTGTTCATACCTGTAAATCAGAAAGCAAAAAATACCCATACAGGCATGCTCAAGTGGCACAGAACATCTGGGAAACATGCTGAGGGCATGGAATGCTTGAGGTGAATGGGTGTTCCAGCACTGGGAGCATGGGGTTTAAGAGGCAGCTAGTTTAACAAAGAGGCATGGTACAAGTACATAAATGGCCTTTGGGGAACTTAAATATTCTCACAGACCCCAACAAGTTGTGTGCAGATTTCTGTATTTCTTTGAATCCACACTGATCATCTGTCTGTTTGTCCATTTGTCCATTCTGTCAACAGCAGTTCCTTTCATTTTAAGCTCAGTAACTTTTCTCTTTTTCCAAGTTTGCAGTGTTTGATGAAAGATATGTTTGGGTTGTGAATTTATGAAGCATGGTTTCACATTGGTTGCCAGCTGCTCTAAATGTCACAAAGACTGGGTATATGAATGCAATATGTTGTTATTCATCACTGATTTATAGTCTCATTATTTAGCAATTATATTATTAGGATGAATAAACAAAGTCCTGGAGGAGAAAAGATGGTGGATAGGTAACAGCAAGCTACAGAGTTTCTCTGAGATGTAAACTTAGGTTCCAAAAATAATACAGCATAGTAAGACCCAGGCAAAGGGAGATAGACCCTCTTAAGCCTGAAAAAAATTAAGTTCAGAGAAACCATTTAAAAATACAGTCCCAGTGCTTCTCCTGAAACAGCTGCAGTCTCGGTGCTGCCACTTGAACTTGCTGCCACTCCTACACTTGATATCATGCAGCCAAGATTTATGGAACTACACAAAAGCTCATCAGTTTCATCTCACTGGAGATGCATTTGCACTGAGGATGGGAGCTGGTGATCTTAACTGACAAGCTGAGCTGGCAGGGAACCCTGCATCGACCTGTGGTGAGTGATGGGAATAAACCCCTTCCATAGAGTTCCAAGAGATGACATTCTGGGATGGGGCAAATTGGCCAGAACAAGGAGCTGCAGTGTCTTCAGTCAGCTTCTCCCTTCTCAAGTGGGATTGATGGGGAGCACCTGACCTGTGTCATGCCTCAGGCTGAAACCAATAGGCTAGCCCATACCAGTCCCGATGCCTGTCAGTTCACCCTAGTGCAGTGAAGCCTTCAGCAGGCTGATTAATCCAGAGGGGCGGGCCCAGCATAGGCTTCCCTGGTCTGTATCTACATAGTAGACTGCACTGGTTGGGTACATACAATCAGCACTTCAGACAAACTGTAACCAACAAAGAAAGAACCTGAACCTCCCATATACACCTGTATGCAAGGAACAAAAATAATAAGAGGAAGCAACAAAAAAGGGTTCCCATTCGACAATCATGAGATCATGGATCCAGGAAAGGTAAATGCAAAGGAGAATGAGGACAGCAAACATGCAATATCAGACATGGCCCCAGTAGACATAAAGCAGTATCTTCAGGGATGCATAGATAATTTGAAAGGTGAAGCATTTAACCGAGTAAAGCAAGATATAAATAGAATAATTTAAGAAATGCTAAGCACCTCTCCAGAAAAAAAAACATGGAAAAAGGGAAGAAAACAAAAAAAGGGGAGATTTGTCTCATGAGGAAAATAGAGAAAAGATAGAAGAAAGGACGCTGTTCAAAGGGAGAACCATGAATTTAAAAACTGCTTTGAAAGCTGGCAAAATTAATTGCAAGAAACTAAGGTAGATTATCCAAACTAGAGGATAGGTTTGCACTGTAGGATCATGAAAGGAAAAATTTCTTAAATATAACAAGGAAACAAGTAGTAACAATACAAAGGCTAGATGATGACAAAAGGATGTATAACTTAAGAATAACGAATGTGAATGAAGAAGCAGGAGTACAAACAAAGAAACTACAAAGTCTATTCACAAAAATAAGGAAAACATCCCAAGCATTGGAAAAGGAAAAGATACTCAGCTGTATGAGGCATACAGAACTCCAGCCACCTAAACGAATTCAGAACTACACATAGGCATATAATAATCAAGATCCCAGAAATCCAATTTAAGAATAGAATATTAAAAGCTGTCAGAGACAAGAAACAGATCATTTATAAGGGAAAGTCCATCAGAATTACATCAGACTTCTTGGCACAAGCCATCAAATCGAGAAGAAAATTGGAGTGAATCATTCCAAGTCCTGAAAGAAAATAACCTACAGCCCAGATTGATCTATCCTGAAAAATTTTCCTAGAAATTAATGGAGAAACAAGATGCTTCCAAGATAAAGAGTAACTGGGAGAATTCACGACCACCAATCCAACCCTACAGAGAATACTATAGGACGTTCTAAACTAGAGAAAATCACCAGGATTTCCGGAACAGTGGTAGAAAGGCCACAATGAATGGAGCAAAAAGCAAGGTGAAGAAGACAAGTAGAAAATTGATGACAGAAAAATAGAACAACAGAAATGAGACAGAGAAGGTTGGATATAATTTCTAAATCAGATGTCCTATATACACTAAATTAAGGAAAAAAAGAGAGAATAACAGGCAGAGTGGATCAAGAAAAAGGGCAAATTGAGATGCTCTTTATAGAAACTATAACTGACCTGAAGAACGGTATTTGGACTAAAATTGAATATGAGAAAATAGAACTCGATGTGATAGGGAATGAGAGAGTAATAGGGGCAACTGGACCAGTATTTATGGGTAGGTTGGAAAGACAGGCTTTAATAAGTAAACAAATACAACTAGAGATCAAGTCCAGGAGTGAGAAAGTTCAGAAACACTTAGATAAATAGCAGGTTGCCCCCACAATATAAAACCAAGGGTTGTGGGGAGACCCAAACATACACAGTACACCCTGGGGGAGTGAAAGGGGAAGAATAGTCTTTAAAAAGACAGAAGAAGACATTGCTATAAGTGTATCAGGAATTAAAACCCATATTACTTGTACCACTCTGTTTAGATAGAATTTATTCCATCCCAGTTTTTATACAAGCACTGGATCTCAGGGCACAGATGGCTATCCCAAAACTATCAGGATATAGCACAGTAATCATCCTTAATTTCCTGTTTACTTAAACTGGATTCCTCTATAACTTATACTGTTATATCATTACTGATTTTAGTTAAATTTGATTGGTTTGCTTCTTGTTATTGACTATTTTATTCAAAACCGTTAGGTTGATAGTATCATCAGAGTGTAGACAACTATACTGAAAATAGAAATGATTCACTATAATACCCATTCTGACTTGATTAATATCTGTTTTTGTAGCTCTACACTATCTACAAAGTTCTATTTCTGTTAATACTGTTATGCAGTGATATATTCAATTATACTTTATCTGATGATATAGCCATTTTATTGATGATAACAAGAGACAACACAGTAACCATGGTAGAACTCCTTGTACAGCAGTTTTATATGTCTTTTTAGTTTTATGTATCTCTAGGATTATGTTTTGCTCTGTCCTGCTTTGTTCTGTTTCTCCCTCTAATATAGAAAGGATAGTAACACATGATAAGATGCATGCTTCCATAAAACCTATCAACACTTTACAAGAACTGATGTTATGACACATGATGAAATGAACAATTACTTTGAAGGAGAAAAAAGGGGCCTACAGTACCCACTGCTGGTTCCATAGTGTCATGATGTTAAATCAAGCAATACTATTAATCTTCAATTAGAGTGATTTGAATCTGCTTTGGTTTGTTTAAAATCAACATAAATGAAGATATGGATAAATACATACATGTTTAAGTGTATAGGATTGATTGCCACATTACTTAGTTTTTATTAGATAGTTGAACAGAACTATTTGATGTCTCCCTCTTTGAATTCCCATTTATATGTTCCACTTTTGTATCTTGAACAATTATTTGTAAGAGGACAATAAATCACACAAACTAGTGATGTATTACTGTTTATTATTTTCTTTGAATGTATGTACTATTTATGCCTGTTTGTTTTGTTTTTTCTTTATTTAAATAAAAATAAATTTAAAATGATAAATAAACAAAGTCCCTTAGCAGTGAGATTGGTGGACCAAGCTCTGATTGATAAATAAGAAAGCAGCTGTCTGGTAACATTTTTAACCAGTTTTTGTCCATTGATTGGAGACCTCAATGATCTCCAGAGCATTATAGGAGACACCTCAAATAAATTTATGAAATGTATTCCTAAATGTTCACATTGGTCATTATCAAATGAAGTAATACATATTTTTGGTTTGATGATGCCTGTATAAAGGTTTCACATGGTTATGACAGTTGATTGTAATCAACTATATTATGTATTGCATATATTCATAATTCTGGATGCATAAAACTCCATGATTGTAAAGTGGGGATTACTTATGTTAACAGATTTTTGCCTCATGTGCACATCTTTGCTGATAACAAAGACTTGTTCACACATTCAACTAAAGATCAATAAGTTGTTCAATAATACACAAAAAACTTCTTGTGTATTAGATAAGGCTGATTGACTAAAAGGAATATTTTATGTCAAAACAGGAACTTAGATTATTTCAAGAGTCTCATGATTGTCATGATGCAATACTATGTATGGTTCTGATTCCTGATATATTATGTAAAATATGCAACTGTTAATCCTGTAGATATTCAAATGCTAAAATGTCCATGGATAGAAGAAAATAGGATTCATTTAATGTTCTAAGTTGTTTCATGCTTAGATAATATAATAATGTTAAACTTACGGCCTCTAATATACTCTATGGTTACCAAAAACTTCTTTTGGATGTTTGACAGCTAAGGTTTGGAAGCCAAAACTTAGAGAAAGAGATGGGCTAAATGGATAGCCAATATTTTGGCCCCAGGCCTTCAAGGGTGGTGGAGACCCAGGATATAAAATAACCTCTGATTGCATCATCCTAAGATATTCAGTGAGTCCCTGGTTGTCTCATCAAGAAGAAGATGAGACCACAGATGAAAGTCACCTTCAATGCAAGGTGTGCCTAAGAAGAGTCACCAGGAGAAAAGTCTCCGAAGCTTTCACAGAGAGCAATGTGGTCAAGCAATGATTGTGACTCTTCTAAGTGGCTGACACTGACAGAAGAGCCATGAGTTGTTATGCATGGTTCTAAGATAACTCCTGAGAAGACCTAAGTGACCTTTATAGGAAGTAAGTAACTGACTGTAGTTTTCATGGTTTAGGCATGTGTCCCACAGGCTTCATAAGTTTGCATTGTGTATTTGTGATGGTTCATTGTCTCGTGCTTGGATTGATAGTGTCACTGCTAAACCCACATTGAGGTGGAGCCAGGATGTAATTCAATGGCAGGAAGAAGGTGTGTCTTGCTTTTTGCTGGTTCCTGCTTGCTCTTTGTAGCCTCCATGAACTGTGGCCCAGCCATACCTGCCTGCCTTGGAGCCAACTGAGTGTGAACTGAAACCTGCAAAAACTGTAAGAAATAAACCTTTCCTTTCTCAACTTGGGCTTCAGGTATTTTGTCTCAGAAACAAGTAAAAAGTAATTAAGACAGAATTTGGAACATACAAGTGGGGTCATTTGCTGTGACTATACTTGACCATTTTTTTTGAGAGGCTTTGGAAATGTCTTGTGGGCAGAGTTTGGAAATGTTTGCACGTGTCGCCTGGATGCGTAGTGCTGGAGCCAATTAGGCTGTTCTGTAGAGGAGATTCTACAGAGATCAGGAGATCAGAGACCAGGAGACCAGAAGGCTGATAGAGGGCCTGATGGTAAAGACCAGGTTTGGGAGGTCCAACAACATTGGTTGTTGGAATCCACATGATATGTGTTATGGCTTGGCAGAAGGTTTGTCTGCAAACCTCAAGGTTTGCTCCTGCCCAGAGACTTTGCTGAGACTGAGAAAAATGGCAATGGACTGATTAATCTTGAAAAAGAAATTAAAAAGCAATCAAACCTTGAGGCTGTGGCATGGCTATAGTTGGGGGCTTTTAGCCAGATTTATGTTGCATATCAAAAGCAAAGAGATCAGCAGGATAGTGTACAATGCTGTGAGTTTGGCCAGAAGGAAAATTCCAGGAAGACTGTGGATTGCAAACACAGAGTTGAGATTTTGATTCCTGAGGAGAAACAAGATAAGAAAGATTGCCCTGGGGCATTATAGGAAGGGGGTCCCCACCCTGTGCAGCCTCACTGCAAAAGTGAAAGAATTTGCTCACAGGGAAAAGCTGCAGAGTGCCATGTTCCAGAATGGCGACAGAAGCCACTTGAGGTTCCAGAATGGTGGCAACTTAGAGCAGCTTTACTCACAATCACGTAAAGAGAGCCCTGCAATCCAGGCAACTGACCCCTATAGCCAAAAGACAGAAAAGCCTAGGTACTGCTCCAATCAGCAGCAAACCTTGGTGGCATCCACAAGGTGCTGATTTTAGTTGGAAGGAAAATGCACAAATTCTGAGGCAAGATGGCATCCACCTCAATTGCAAAGTGCATGGGAGGCCAAAAAGTGTGCCCCTCAGAAGGCAATTTGTGAAGACATAACTGTGAAGCCAAAGGTGTGGTGGAGATTGCAGAAGTTTGGAAAAGGCAGGAATGTGGATGATTCAAGGGAAGCTGAAAAAATAGAGCAGAGAAGATTTAAGTGAAAATCTGCGGGAGTTAAAATCGCTGGAGTGCCATGGGGGTGGAATTAGCCTTTTGGAGTTTGTAACCAGATTGCTTCTGATGCTGAACATGGAATTCTAGGATTATCGTTCACCCTGCTTGACTTCTTTTTTTTTCCAATGCTTTATATTCCCCTTCTTGTAACTTTTGGAATGGTAATGTTTACCTTGTACCTTTGCATTTGAGAAACATTTAACCTTGTTTCATTTGTACAGGGGTTACAGTTAAGAGTTTGTCTTAGATCTTGGAGGAGACTTGGGAATTGGACTGTTCAGCCATGCTGAAACATAGGACATTGGCAGCTCTTGGAAGTAGACTAAATGTCTTTTGTATAATGGATGTACATGAGGGCTAGGGGCCAGGGGTGGAATGTCATGGTTTATGCCTGTGCCCCACCGGCTTCATGAGTTTGCATTGTGCATTTGTGATGGTTCATTGTGTAGTACATGGATTGATGATGTTAGTGCTACACCCACATAAGGGTGGAGCCAGTATGTAATATAATGGGAGGAAGAAAGTGTGCCTTGCTTTTTGCTGGCTCCTGCCTGCTGTTTGCAGCTGCCATGAACTGCGGCCCGGTCATGCCCACCTGCCTTGTAGAAAACTGAATGTGGACTGAAACCTCCAAAAACTGAAGAAATAAACCTTTCCTTTCTCAACTTGGGCTTCAGGTACTTTGTCTCAGAAACAAGTAAAAAATATCTAAGACAGTAGTTAATGCAGGCTTCATGTTAGCTTGGCCTTGGACGTCCTTCAGAAAAGCGTGGCCTCTGAAGATATGGTGTTATGTAAAAGCTTGGCTGTGGGGGAAGCTAGGATCACTAACATCCTCTGACAATAGCTGGCTATACTGGCAAATGACTACTCTTATGAACTGATGGACTATGATGAGTTTAAATTGGAGTTCTCCTCAATGATTCCCCACCTTAAGCTGGCTACCCATCCTGGGAGTCAACAAAACAAAAAAAGAGAGAGATGTTGGAAAGGGTTGAAGATGAATACATGTGCAGACTGTGGTGTGGCCTGGGCATGATTGAATTGAGAATGAGGAGACACCATAAGGAACAAGATAGGCCACAGCGGAGGCCACTTGGAGACTTCCTGGATAGTTTTTCTTAATTAGAATCATCTGTTGCTCTGTGGGTTCCTTGAACCTCTCCCAGGGGCCTGCTCAGATTTTTACCATTGTCCACTCACTTCCTTGCTTGTTCTGATTAAATATGGGCTGCCTAGTGACAGGTGGCTGGCTGGAGAGTTATGAGTTCTAAAGAAGATTTCACTCTTCCTGTTGCCCTCAAGACAATGCCACTTTTCTCATTCTTTTATTCCTCTGCTGTGCACTTTTTTGGGGGCTAGATATTTAGGCATAGGACCCAACAGAAAATTAACTTCCAGATAGGATAACTAAGTTTTCTGAAAATTTTGTTGCATGTAAATTTTCTTTACCTGTAGATGGAAGGGTTATTATCAACTAATATATTGCTAACTTATCAATATATGCTACCTTATTTGTTAATAAGGGGTATTATAGTGATTTCTCAGAAACCATGATTATACACCTCTTTACATAATTGTGAGTATTCTGCATAAATTTTCTAAGTCAGTACTTATAAGTGAAATTGGTAGATAATAAAGGAGTCCTCCATCAACTTGCTAAGTACTATGTAACATGAATCTCGGTGTTTCTAGCAGTTCATTTGTTTTAACCATGAATTCCTCACCAGATGCCAGTTATGCCTGCTTGGTAGAGAATGGATTGTACAGGAAATTACATGTTTTTGATCTCCAAAGAATTGCTGGAGTCAAACTGAAACAGGTAAATGCTAAAAAACTGTTAGGGTTTTCATAGATTAAAAACTCATTTACGTAATTATTTGAAGAATGAGTTGATGCATTTGGAAGATTATTCAGAACATACAGCTAGCTGAATTATATTAGATATTTATTTCTTTACTTTTATACAGGTACAAACTACCTGAATTATAGAATTTAATATAAATATATTGTTTATCTCATTGTTTCCATGAGGGAAGTTTGGTTTTCACTGTTTCCAAAGCATAAATATCTTGGAGCAAAGTGAAAAGGAAAAGTAACTTTTTTTATGAGGTCAAGGGGCCAGAGAACAGTTTCAGAACCTGAGAGGAAGGATCCAGGGACCAGATTTGGTTCATGGGTTCCAACAAACATGGCTTCAGTGTATACATATAGAAGCTATCATAGTATTATCCTACACATTTATTAAGCCAAAAAGGTGTTAAAAATGGTTCACCAGGATTTAGGGATTATATGACTTCTAGGAATGTTAAAATCCTGAAGAGCTGAGTTCCAGTTAGTGACAAGGGAACTATACGGCAAGGGGAACTTACAGTGTGAAGTCCTCAGTTATCCCTGCCTGCTCAGAAGGAAATGTTTAATTGGATTAGGAATTTGGTTCCATTTTAGCAATAATTGTCACCCCTATGCTTGGAAATATGATCACTTTCAGAATTCAGCATTTTTATGAATCTGAATGAGTAGCAAGCTTGTCTTGGAGAATTGATGCTTGCTTTTATTTCATCTTTACTATGTTGCAGACCATTACTATCATTTAAATGTAATGTCTTCACTTTACACAGTAACTGTGCTCCTTTTGTGTTCACATACTGGTTTTCTAGGTGGAAAATAAATAGAAATCAGTGAAAATCATGAAAATGAAGTCTGCTGCCTCTAACACAGACTTCTGACTCTCTGTTCTCTTGTGTCCTGCCCTGGCCTGTTCTCAGAATATTTTCTGACATCAGTGGATTTTTTATTCCTGGAGGATTGAACCTGAATCCTGAAAATATTTGCAGCCCATTATGGAAAGAGTCCACTGATCCTTGAAAGAAAGCAGGGGTATCCATGACATGGCAGGGATAATTAAGAAATTTAGAGAAGAGCTAACACCAGCACTTCTCAAAATTTAATGAAATCGAATGGGAAATGGTACTTCTCAATTCATTACTGGAAGCAAGCATTACCCTGATACCAAAACCAGAGAACATTCCAAATAAGAAAGAGAATTACAGACCATTCTGCCTAGTGAACATTGAAGCAAAAATCATCAATAAGATACTGGCCAACAGACTGCAGAATATCATCAAGAAGATTTTACACCATGATTAAGTTGAATTATTCCCTGGGATGCAGGGATGGTTCAACATACATAAATCCATACACATAATACACCATATTGACAAATCCAAAAGCAAAATCATTTGATCATTTCAATAGATGCAGAAAAAGATTTTGCCAAAGTCCATCACCTATTCATAATAAAAAACCTACAAAAGTTGGGAGAGATTATCTTTATCTCAATCTGATAAAAGCCTTGTATTACAAACCAATAGTGAACCTCATACTAAGTTGATAAAAACTGAAAGCTTTCACTCTAAAATCAGGAACAAACAAGGATGTCTACTGTCTCCACTCTTATTCAATATAGTCCTGGAAACTAGCTTGAGCAATTAGACAAGAGAAGGAAATAAAAGGAATAACGATAGGAAAGGAAAATCTTAAACTATAATTATTTGCAGAAGACATGATACTCTACTTAGGAGACCCTAAAAATCCCACCAAAAGACTTCTAGTTTAAGAAGCAAATTCAGTAATATAGCATGTTACAAAGGCAACACTCAACAATCAATAGACTTCATAAACAAGAATAAAAAACTCATGGAAAGAGAAATCAAGGAAAAAATAACTTTTACAATAGCATCCAACAAAATGAAATACTTAGGAATTAATCTAACAAAGGATGTAAATGACCTATACACTGTAAACTACAGTACTCGCAACAAGGAGATTGAAGAAAATATTCTAAAATGAAGAGCTATCCCATAGTCTTGGGAAGGGAAATTCAATATAGTGAAAATGACCATCTTCCAAAGCTATTGTACAGATTTAGTGCAATCCCAATCAAAACCCCGTAGCATATCTCAAAGAATTACATAAAATAAATCCGAAAATTCATCTGGAACCAGAAGAGACCTAGAGTAGCAAAGGTGATCCTGGGCAACAAAGGCAAGATAGGGTTCATCATATCCCTGACTTGAAATTATACTATAAAAGTATTGTGATTAAAAAGAAAGATTTGTACCATTTCCCATTTACTGACAAAAAACAAAACAAACAAAACCAGACCCAAAGATCAAAGGAACAAATTAGAAGATGGAGAAACAACCCCAGACCACTAAACCATCTTATCTTTGACAAAGGTGCCAAACAGTCATTGGAAGAAAAGCAGCCTCTTTAATAAATGGTGCTGGAAAAAATGGCTCTATACGTTCTGAATATTATCTTTCAACATGTATTAACCTAAGATCAAAAGAGATCAAAGATCTTATATTAAAACAGATACATTAAATCTGCTGCAAGATAGAGTAAGAACAACTCTTGAAGACATTGATGTAAGCAAAGACTTTATGAAGAAAACTTGGATTGAACAGCAAAAATCAAAGACAATTATGTGAGAATCTCACCCTACTGAAAAACTTTTTAACAGCAAGAGAAATCACTATCAAAGTGAAAAGACAACCCACAACGTGGGAGAAAATGTTTGCCAACTGTTCCTCAGACAAATTATTACTATTGAGAGCACGGAAAACTAAAAAAAAAAAAAAATTCAGTCTTCCCAGATTTAAAGACCCAATCCAAAAATGTGCATCTGAGGTGAAATACACAGTTCTCAGATGAAGAAATAGAAACAGCAAATAAATATGTGATAAAATGTCCTGCATCACTCGTCATTTAACAATTGCAAATTAAATAACACTGATATGTCACCTTGCCCCAGAAAAAAATGCCTACTGTCATGAAATCAAGCAATATTGAATGCTGGAGAGGTTGTGGGGGAAAAAGGAACCCTTCTCCATTGTTGGTGGTAAAGCAACCACTGTGGAAATCAGTGTGGAGATTCTACACAAACTAGGTCTACAGGTCCCACTCAACTCAGCTATTCTCCTTCTGGGTATCTACCCAAAAGAATAAAAATCTTTATACCACAGTGATATGTGTGCACCCACGTTTATAGCAGCACAGTTTGTGGTATCCAGATGTTGGATGGAATGCAATACCTCTAGCTTGCCAGGCAGGCTATTAAGCTAAATCCCTGGACCACTTTTTTAACTTTTTAACTTTCAAATAAAATGGGTTTGGGAGAAAAACAAGGACTGAGGTAAAGACTTGCAGTGCAAATACCCATCAGACGAGCTGAGGTCAACATTCCAGAAGACAGCCAGCTCCATAAGCCTCCACCGGCTTTCATTGGGGACCCACAGTTACAGGGTGGGTTTTTTTTCTGTAATTATTCTTGATGCAGAAGGCAGGCAGGAGGGCAGGAGCCAATCAGTGATGAAGAGGCTGGCTGTAAGAATTGTCCAATCAGGCGGGTCAAGGTAGGCGGTCTCTTCCGGTGTCATGGCGTCAATTGCAAGGCCAGGGCAAAAAAGGGAGCACTAGATGTTTGCTAGACCACTATTTTTTGCTTCTATTTGATGTGGACTGCTTAGAAAGAACCTCGGAGAGACCTGCAAACTACGCAATGGTGATGTTATGGGACGGGAGCAGTGAAATGGGGTGGAATCCGATTGAGACCAGTTAGAAGTGGTGAGAAGGGGCTGGGGGTTTAGCTCAGTGGCATAAGCGCCTGCCTTGAAAGCAGGCAGTCATGAGTTCGATCCCCAATACCGATAAAAAGGAAAAAGACCAAAAAAAAAAAAAAAAAAAAAAAAAAACAAGTGTTGAGAAGCAGCTGTGCTGTCTAGAGCCTGTGTGCTTAGCCTCAAACCCTGAGGTCCTCTAGTGCTAGCAGTGAGTCATCCTGTGTCCCTTTTACCTCTTGCTGGGGCCAGGACAGTTCTGGGTCCCTAGAACGCTATCGCCTCTGTGATACCTCAAGGCCACAATGCCATTTTTGAAATCGCCTGCTGCCCTTGCTCCTCCAACAGTCTGGACCCAGGAAGGGGCATGAGGAGACGCTGATTCCAATGTGATTTCAAGCTGGGTGCAGCTGTAATAAGCTAGGTCTCTGCTCTCATTCCTGTCAACAACAGACCTGAAAACCAGAAGTTTATAAATGTCTGTGCTGCAGAACCTAATAGCCACAACTGCTCTCCTTAAACTTATGCAGTTATGTATTTGTGATTTCCTAAATTTATACTATGTTCTCATATTTCCATGCTCATGAAAGGTGGAGGCAAAGGTTCTGAGAATTTGAAGATGTGTAGTGATGTGGCTCAGTGGAGGAAGGCTTCCCAAACACTGGATGAACTGCTGTGTATTATACAGAACAATGCAAAGAATTTCTGAACATACTTTATGTGACACATGTGCTCATAGACGATGTTTGGGAGAACAGCCATAGAGGTTTAAATTTTGAGAAAAATGAAGCACATATAAATGTGTCATCAAGGGCAGGGTAAAGTGTGCTTGCTAAGACAAATTCCAGAAAGGGCTGCCTGTTAAATTCTCACTGAAAAATGCCTAAATGTAGTCATTTGCATGAACATATACAAGTGATATCCTACTGAATGGACAGGAATGTGGGTGTCATCTCTGAATTAAGAGGTGATTTAATAGCTTGGTTGATCGTATACATTGTTGAAATATGGAAATTCTCTGCAGTGGACTTTACTAAGTGGTGTAAAGGAGATGCCATAAATTGAAATTGTGCAAGGATATCAATAGCTTTGTCCTGAAGGGTTTTCTGCTTAGGGAGGATCAGAGGAGCATGGAATGGATGTGGAAGTGACTGGCAGGACCCAGAATGCCAATAGCAGGACATACAACAGAGAGGGTCTTCCCTGAAAGTCAGGTAGTTCTTAGGGTAAGCATGAAGTTAAAGTTGGCTTATGATTTCTTCCTTGAGGTGAATAACACCAGCTCTGCTAAGAATCAGTATTCCACATCCTTGTCAACCCATGAATTCTTTGTTCTTCACTTGAGATCTAATTTTGATTATCTCTAATTATGACCCAGTGTCATGAAGGTAAAATTTGATTTTTTTTTGTAACAGGGATCGAACTCATGATCTCAAGGTTGCTAGGTAGGTGTTCTTGCTGCTGAGCTAAATACCCAGCTCTGAAAGTGTTTTCTGTATACTATGTATGATATCAACATTGTTCCTCAGAAAATGTTGAATATTGTGGAATTTTTCCATATTGTGTGGATATAATTTTTAAAGCAAACCAAAGGTGTTGTATGCAGTCACTTTTCAAGTTTCACATTGTCTGTGGGGTGTCTCAGTAAGGGTTTCTATATTTCAGACAGCTCTGTAACTTACGCTAGCCCCAAACTCAAGGAAGTTCTCCTGCATCAGCCTCCCAAGATATATTTCTTATATATGAATGGAGAGTGAACACTTGGTGACAGTGAGCTATAATTTGAAACTTGTACCTGGTTTCATTATTTATACATTTTTTACATACAACAGTTTTCCATGAACATTTGAGTTATTATTTATGTATCATATTTGATGTTATTTATGTTTTGTTCTATGAAACCAAATTTAAATATCAAAATGTTGCTTACGTATATTAAGAACAAAGGACTCAGTGGCCTAAATGAGATTTGAAGACATATCACTGTTAGTACACAAAGTGATTCATGAGATATTTGTCTGCCTCTTTGCTTTATGGATGCTGGTCCTGCAGGCTCTCATTATGAGCTCTGCTTTAGAGGCAGTGCACAGGGACTCTGGCAGTGACTCAGCATAAGAATCATTGCTCCTATTTGGCTGTTACATTAGCTGTGAGTTGCAATATAGCATTAAATTTGCTGTCTCAAAAAATGTGTATATACAAAAATTAATCCCCACGATGTGGAATTAAGATTTGAAGAAATCAGTCTCCATTCAGCTGTTTTGTTTGGTTTTATTTGTGTAGTTTAGTTTTGTTTTATTGAGACAAGTTTTCTCTATGTATATCAGGTAGATTTGAACCCTTTATGAAGCACAAAATTGCCCTAACCTCAAAGCAGCACTTCTGTCTCAGCCTCTTGAGTGCTGGGATTATAGATATGTGTGTTTTTACCCTAGAAAATATTAAGGCTTGTAACTTAGCTGTGTTGTAGGTTGACATAATAGATGCCATCTTGAGCTTTTCATTTAATTAGTTCCCTGTATTTCACTCAGAAAAATGGAAAATCATTCAGGGTATAAGTTCCAGGAGAAAAGCAAAATGAGTTGTACCCAAAGGAAAAAAAAATAAACTGCTCAACAAAAGAAGCAGAATACAGTGTCATCCAAAAATTATTATAAGATTCTAGCTAAATGATTTCCAATAGGATCTTTTTGTGATTCTATCTTTTAAAACATCTGTAACTTTCCAGTTCAGAGCCTATTGTTTAGATCCTGAAATGGGGGTGAGGTTTCTGTATACAAGTGGTGCTGAGACCAGCTAATGAAATTCCACATTTCTCAATTGGGTTGCTTGGCTTCCTATATTACTGTTCACAAAATCAACTCAAGCTGCAGAAACCTTTACTGACACAAGCAAACCTCAGGATTAAATGACAGTGCCACTGAAATGAAAGAAGAGTAGTGAAAAGGAGAAGAGAAAAAAGACAAACACCATGTGTTATAATGCCCACCTCTTATCCCCAGCAATGAAGAAGCTGAAACGGGAGAATGGCCATGTATTCAAAGACAGCCTAACCTACATAGTGAGTGCAAGGCTGCCCAGAACTCCAAAGTGAGACTATGTCTTTAAATCAAAAAACTAAAATAAAAACAAACAAACAAACAACCAAGTAGACAGAAAGACGATTGAAAACAAACAAAAATAGAGCTGAGTGAAATTTGACTTATGTAAAATGGGAATTATTGAATGATGTTGCAGAGGAAACAAGGCCATGTAGTGGCATCCAGGAGGCTGTGACAAACACATACTTAGGAATGGCACCTATTGTGCTACAGCACAACAGTGATTCCTTCCTGCAATACATCTGCAATTCACTAGACTGAGGACTTCTAAAAGCTCATGGAAATGTTAAAACCATGGCAAACAAGCAGCTTGAAATCCAGGCTTTGGAACATGGGCTTTAGCAGACATTTCATAATCAAATTGAAATAAGAGAAATATAATCCTTCCCTGTTTGATGTCAAATGCACCAAGTTTAATGGCTCACAAAACTGAGAAAGGAAGTCACAAGCCAAAAGAAGTTCAAAAATTTTCTTAGAAAAAAGGAGAGAAGTATAGCCCTGAATTTTCAGGAGTGGTCTTCAGTGTTTTGGCCACACACCTATTGTCAGGGGTCATTTATACAGGATAGTCACAATGTGGGTACAGTGTGGGTCTCAAACTACAATCAAAATATTAGCTTAAAGCTGCTTAACTAATATTATTCAGCAGGGGAACAAGTCAGCCAGAAAATGTATGTGGAAAGAGCCAAGGCATTTTGTGGGAACAATAGTCCACTTGTTCTGGTCATTGAGTATGGTAATTGATGCCCATCTAAACTTCCTGGAGGAGGTGGTGGTAACTGTAGTACATTTCAAGCTGTTGTTTTTCATTTCAGGGCCATGTAGACCTGGTCACTGCATCTTCAGGTCTGGCTTTCTTCAGCTGTGCCTGTAACAGTGATTGTTGTATTTAGTTTTTTTTTTTTTTTTCTTTTTTTTGTTTTTTTTTTTTTTGCATTGACTGTTTGAGGTTCCAGTTCCTCTCTGATTGTATATTAATTTCTCTCTACATTGACATCCTTTGCTAAAATAAAAGTTCTATTTGAATGAATAGAGTGAAATATTCATTAATACAGGCCAGAGATTTATCTCAAGAGGCAGAAACGCCTGCCTGGAAAGTGCTAGGTTTTAACTTTGATCCCTGGTACCTAAAAAAAAAAAAAAAGTAATTTAAACTGCAAGGAAGCAAAATAATTTCATTTGTGAAAATGTAAGTTTACGAAATTTATAATTAAATGAGTCAATGGCAAATTAAACATTGTTAATAGTCATATTTAGTATCTAAAGTTGTTGGGTCTGGGGATTGAGCTCAGGGATACAAGGAGCTGCCTGGAGAGCACAAGGTCATGAGTTCAATCCCTCATACAGAAAAAAAAATCACATTAGTGATTAGGGTTAGGTATAGAGTTAGTGTTAGGGTGAGGTTTAGGGTTAGTGGTTAGGGTTAGGGTTAGGCTTAGGCTTAGGCTTATCATTAGGGTTAGGTGTGAGGGTTAGTGTTAGTGTTAGGTTTAGGTTAGGGTTACGGTTAGGGTTAGGGTTAGGCTTAGGGTTAGGGTTAAGCTTAGGGTTACGTCTTATGGTTAGGATTAGGGGTAGGGTTAGGTTCAGGTTTAGGGTTAGAGCTATGGTTAGGGTTAGGTTTAGGGTTATGGTTATGGTTATGTTTAATTTTAGGGTTATGATTAGGGTTAGGGTTAGAGGTTAGGGTTAGGGCTGAGTTTACAAGAAGCTGAAATGTAAGTCTTTACTGGAGATGGAATTTTAATCTCTGTTGAAATGGCTCATATAGAACAGGAAGAGGCACATTGGTTAAAACTAGGTTACAACAGTGAGATCAACATTGTAGAATACAAACTACTACTGATTTATCTGACTTCAGGAAAGAGAAAAATTTATAATGATATTGATATAGAGTAATGAATCTCCCGGTCTAATATGTCTGGTATGAGTTTGTGTTCTCTAAAGTCAAAGAATAAATTTTAGGAACAGAAATTAAGAGTAAAATATGCTTATTGAGAGAAAGAAAGCTACCTGAGAGAGAGAAGGGGTCCTGAGAGGGATGCCAAACACTGCTTTCTAGGGAACTTTATACAGTAAAATCATGTGGTGAGATGAGTTTAAGGTGGGGAAAAATTAGAACTCACAATGGAGATGGGCATAGAACGGGACAGAGCTATGGTGGCCAAAAAGATTATAAGTTCATGTAAAGTTGATTAAATTGGGAAAAAGTGGGAAAGAGAGTCACATAGAAAGCAGGCATTAGGCAACAGTGACTTTTCCCTTGGGGTTTTGGGAGGGTGACTCCTGAGTTCATCAGGATGATAGGAAATATTTAAAATGTCAGTCCTTAGGATAAGGATACTTTTCTTTGAATGATGACTTCTGACCTCCTCAGAGTGCTATGGGACTATTTAGAATATCAATATTTAGGATATGGATGAATTTGCTTATCATTTGTCTTGAGACTTGGCCCATAGCATGAGGTGTCAATCTTTCCCATAGTTGCAAGGTATATGGTCTCCTGCATGGGCTCCTTGGGGGGACCTAGCCATGTCTCATGCCAATAGTATTTAAATAACTCAGGTCCCTGTAACAGTACTGTTTGGAAAATTGATTACAGATGTCTTGTGGTCTGGGTGAATGATCTGGGAACGACAATGTGCAATATATATACCAGTGTTGCCCACTGATTAACATGATTTGAAATTTAATTTTAGTTGATGTGTTCTTTTTTCACTGAAATAAAATGGATTTGAAAATTAAAAGCCTGAGGTAAAGCTCTTCAGTACAAACACTCCTCTGGTCGAGCTGAGTTCACCACTGTAGAAGAATGGCAGCTCCAGAAGTCTCTGCACTACAGTCTATCATTTGGCATCCTCTCTTGCAGGGAAGGGTTTCTTTCCCTGTTGATTCTTGACTCAGAAGGAGCGCAGTAGAGCAGGAGTCAATCAGTGATGAAGGGGCAGGCTATATGAACTGTCCAATTTTCAGGCCATTGCTGGCTGTGACTTTTGTCTCTTCCGGTGTCTCAGCATGATTTACCATTTCTGAGTACAATACTGGTAGCAAAACACTTGCTGGATCTCATTTAGTACTTTTGATGTCCTGTGGCCTGATTAGCAAAGAACCTGAGACATCCTGGAGCCATGGAATGGTGAAGTTGTGGATGGGAGCCCAGAGATAGGGTGTATTGGGTGAAACCAGTTACAAGTATTTAGGAGTAGTTTTGGTGTCTGAATCCTTAGGTATTTAGTTAGCTTCAGCTCCTAAGGTCCTCCAGCATTGGCCATGGGTCTCTCACTGTCCCTTTTGCCTCTTGCTGTTGGCAAGGATGATTTGGGGTCCCCAGAACCCTGGCTTCAATATGACAGCAGCAGACTCAAGTATCATCTTTGAAATTCACTGCTGGCCTGGTAACTCCACCATCTTAGGCATTGGAAGGAGCTTGGGAAGACCCTGACTATGTTGTTTTTTGTAGCTTGTAGAACAGTAATGAGCTATCTCTCTGCTCTCTTTCCTCAGAGTAGCAGATCTGGAATGTCCAAAGTTTATTAATGTCTGTAATGCAGAGCCTCATAGCCACAATGGCTCAATTTAAACTTGGGCTTTTTTGTATTTATAGTGATCTCCTCAATTTATAGTATGTTCTCATATTTCCATCCTCATGACAGGTAGTGGCAAAGATCCTGAGAATTCAGAGATGTGTAGTAGTGTGCCTCAGTGGAAAAAGGCTTCTCAAACAACTGGTGAACTCCTGTGTATTATACAGATCAGTGCAAAATAATTTCTGAACATACTTAATTATTTAGGTGGCACCCTTGCTCACAGACTAGATTAGTGAGAACAGCTATAGAGTTTTGAAGTCTGAGAAAAATGAAGCAAATATGAAAGTGTTCTCAATTACAGGATAAATATTTGTGAAGGACAAATTCCAGAAAGTGCTACCTGTTAAATTCTCATCGAAAATTGCTGAAATTTAGGCATTTGCATAGACATATACATGTGATATCTTTCTGAATGGAAAGGAATAGGTGTGTCATCTCTGAATTAAGAGCTGATTTAGTAGTTTGGTTGTTCATAGACAGTGTAAATGTGGAAATTCTCTACAATGGAATTATCTAAGTCATGTAAAGAAGAAGGCCTAAATAGAAATTTTCCAGTGATGTCAATAGTTAGGCATGAAGGGTTTTTGCTTAGGATGGATCAGAGGAGCATGGAAAGGATGTGGAAGTGACTGACAGGATGCAGGAAGCAAATAGCAGGACATACAACAGAGTGGGTCTTCCCTGAAATTCAGGTAGTTCTTAGAGTAAGTATGAAGTAAAGTTGGGTTCTGGCTGCTTCCTTGAGGTGATCAACACCAGCTCTGGCAACAATCAGTATTCCACATTTCTGTCAACCCATGAAATTTGTGTTCCATACTTGAGATCTAATTTTGATTATCTCTAATTATGCCCCAGTGTCATGAAGGTGAAATTTGAATTTTTTTTGTACTAAGGATCGAACTTATGACCTATGCTTTTCCAGACAGGTGTTCATGCCGCTGAGCTAAATACCCAACTATGAAAATGTTTTCTGTGTAGTATGGAAGATATCCACGTTGTTTCTCAGAAAGTGTTGCGTACTGTTGGAATTTTTCTCTATTGTATGCCTATAATGTTTTAAAACAAACCAAAGTTGTCTTATGCAGTCTCTTTTTAAGTTTCACTTTGTTTGTTCGGTGTCTCAGTCAGGGTTTGTCTATTTTTGACAGCTCTGTATCTTAGGATAGCCCCAAATTCAAGGAAGAACTCCTTTACCAGTCTCCCAAGATATATTTCTTATATTTGAGTTGAAAGTGATCACGTGGTGACAGTGAGGTATAATTTACAAGTCGGCCTGGTTTCATTTTATATACATATTTTTAAAATACAGCTGTTTTCCACTAACACTTGAGTTATTATTTATGTACCATATTTGATGTTATTTATGTTTTGTTCTATGAAACCAAATTTTTTTTAAAAAATGCTGCTTAAGTATATTAAGAACAAAGTACTCATTGGCCTAAATGAGATTTGAAGAGACATCATCTGTAGTCTACCAAAGTGATTGCTGAGATTTTTTTTTTAATTTTGAAGTTGGCAAAATACAACAGAACAAGGCAGCATAAGGCCAACTAAGATCATACAGTGAAATTGGTACACAACTTCACAACAGATTACTGGGATAACAGTAATAGGTATCACAGTATATTTTGTTATCTTTGTAATAGTTGTTCTTTAATCACATATATCAAAGTGAGATGAAATACAGAACATTATAGAACTTATCAAAACAGAATACTGAATAGAGCCATACCATTAATCAGAATAGAGTGAAAAAATAATCAAAACATTTTCTTCCAAGAGATAGTAGAAGGAGGTCCACCTCATTTGCTATGGTCAACTTCCCAGGAGACACTCAGATTTCTGGTTCCCATTTGCTAATGGGGGGGTGACAAGAGAAGAGGGGTAGGGAAGTCGGATGTTTGATTCTAGGTGGTGCATCAGTAGGTTCACTATAGCTTAGTAGGGAGACTGGCTGGTTGTTTGGTTTTACAACGCCCTAAGTTCCAACATAGCACGGATCTCAGGAGTTGCTGCTGGTTCTCCCCCCGGAAGGGTTGCAGTTTGCCAGACTGCCACTGCTCACCAGGGAGGAGAGATGCTTGCTTGGCTTCCACAATGTCCTAAGTTCCAACATGGCATGGATCTCAAGAGCTGTTGCTGGTTCTCCCCCTGGAAGGGCCACATTCTGCCAGACTGCCACTGCTTACCAGGGAGAAGTGGTGCTTGTTTGGCTTCCCAGTATCCTAAATTCCAGCATGGCATGGATCTCAGGAGATGCTGCTGGTTTTCCCCATGGAAGGGCTGCAGTATGCCAAACCACCACCGCTGACCAGGGAGGGGAGGTGCTTGCTTGGTTTCCCAGTCAATTGATGAAATATTTATCTGCCTCCATGCTTTGTGGTTGTTGGTCCTGCATGCTTCTCACTGTGAGCTCGGCTTTAGAGACAATGCACATGGAATCTTGCCATGACTCAGCACAAGAATCAGTTCTCTTATTTGGCTGTTACATTAGCAGTGAGTTGCAATCTAGCATCAAATTTGCTGTCTTCAAAAATGTGTATATACACAAAATTAATGACCAAGACATGGATTTAAATTTGAAGAAATCAGTCTTCATTCAGCTGTTTTGTTTTGTTTTATTTGTTTAGTTGAGTTTTGCTTTATTGAGACAAAGTTTCTGTATGTATATCAGCTGGATTTGAACACCCCATGGAGCCTAAAATTGCCCTGACCTCACTGATGTCGTCCTGTCTCAGACTTTTGAGTGCTGGGATTATAGATATGCACCACCACACTTTGCTTTTGATTCAGATTTGTAGGAGAGAATTTAAGATTTCCCAAACATGAGTTCTCAACCTTCCTTTGAGAAATATATGTATGATCCTTTAGGAGGTGGTGACCTTTGAGGATGTGGTCGTGAACTTCAGCAATGAGGAGTGGACTTTGCTGAGTCCATCACAAAAGAACCTCTACAGATATGTGATGGGTGAAACCTTTAGGAACATGACTGCAATTGGTAAGGACAAAATACTTTTGTCACTCATGCTGTCAGATTGTTGTATGTCGCACATCAGTGCTGTTTCATTAAAAAGAATGTGAAAATATTTTTTTAAAATAGCTCAGACCTGGACACATTATATCATAACTCTAAACAAAATCTATTAATTTGTATGTATTATTCTAATGAGCGCTGGTATTTCTATGTCTACAATTCAGGAGGACTTGGGGATATCCAGGAAGCTGAAAAAGAATGCAAAATTTACTGGAGATATTTAAGGTAATTTGCACTCATAAGGAGAAGGAATGTTCCTGAGTAATTAGTGAGTCAACAGAAAAATACCACCAAAGAAATGAGGCACCATTCAATTTATTTTCAGTAATATTCTCCGAAGAGAGAATATTAAGCTAGGGTATGTATAATAAGTGGGTTAAATCAAGAAAATGTATGAGATTGCATATAGATGTGTATGAAAGGCATACACTTTGAGTTATGACATTCTCCCTTCAGTTTTTCTACCCATATATACATGTGAATACAACACATTCATCATCTAAAAATTGCTAAGATTGCAATAGAATTTGAAATTAAATGGAGTTCTTGTGTTTCCAAGCCATGCTCTAAAGAAGCAGCCATTCTGACTAAAATTCTTAGAAGGCTGGTAGAATGTTAAGGGCACTCATTCTGAATATCAGTGTGCACTTGTCTCTAGAAATTGATCCCCTCATACTTGTCCTGGATATATTTTCAAAAGCTCAAAATCCACATAAAATACAGATACATGCTTACTCATATACAAAGCAGATCAAGTTATAATAGATCAGGCCTTAAAGAAGCTTAGCTATCTATCACTGGATTTTTGGAGAAGGAAAATGTTTATAGACTCTTTGTGATTGTGCATTCTTCTAAATCCAGCACACTAAGAATCAGATTTTGCAGAATGGCAAATTCAAGTTCAAACTTCACAGCTTAATGATCAGCGAAAATCTCTTAAAACACATTCAAAAAGCTATAGATTTTATGTTAATAGCTGTTGTTCATTCCCAGCATGGAAAAGAAAAAAATGTGTTATATAATGTCAACAAATAAATAATATACTCTCATTTGCCATAAGAAATAGGTGGTTCTTTCTCCCATCAATTTGGTGAAATAGCTCACCTATAAAACCTAAAATGTCACAGGGTTTCTTTTAGGTGAGAAACCAAAATATAAATTGTGGAATGAAATGAAAGAGTTAATAGAGAAAAGTAAGACTGACCATATGGAAAAGGGAACTACAGGTTAAGGACAGAAGGGAGGTTGTGATGGGGAAACATATCAGAATGATCTGTATGTGATACACATATGTACCCATGCCCAAAGTGAAGATAAAGATTCTGCATTTCAAAAGGCACCAAATTTTAAGATTTCCAAATGTGTTCCAGTCTTTTGGGAATGGTTGTTTTCAACATGTCTTACAAGGCCATTCTGTTACTTCATGGTCAAAATTTCTTAGCAGGCATTAAAAACAGAACTTGACATTAATGCAGTCATTAAACTAAGACCCATTTCACTGTGAATGTTTCTTTTTTATTTAATGTAAGTGAAGACTAAAAAAAAAATAAGTAGAAATGATACCACTTTCAAAGTGAAAATAAACAGTAAGAAATCTAAAGACAATGATTACATATGTTGTTCATAGAAATAGTTAATGAAATACAAAAGTGTAACACATGAAGTGGGGATTCAAACAGCGAGACTGCAAACAGTTTTGTTCAAATCTCAAATAAAAACTTAGTAATATGGTTATCAATCTGATATGTGATATTTTTTTAACAGACATGACAAGCTAGGGAAATCCTATGGACATACATCTTGGAATCAGTGTAAAGAAGTATTCCCTTGTACTGCAGAAGGTAATGTGAATGTGAAAGAAGCAGAAACACACCACAATGTTCAGATCCATGAAAAATATTGCAGCGGAGAGAAATCCTATGTATGTCAGCAATGTGGAAAAGGTTTCACCAAATCTGGACATTGTAAGCAACATGAAATAATTCACACTGGAGAGAAACCGTATGAGTGTGAGCAATGTGGAAAAGCTTTTAACAGACGGACAGATTGTAAAATACATGAAAGAATTCACACTGGAGAGAAACCCTATGTATGTAAGCAATGTGGGAAAGCTTTTAACACACATGCATATTGTAAGGTTCATGAAAGAATTCACACTGGAGAGAAACCCTATGTATGTAAGCAATGTGGGAAAGGTTTTACCATCTCTGGATATTGTAAGGAACATGAAAGAATTCACACTGGTGAGAAACCATATGTATGTAAACAATGTGGGAAAGCTTTTAACAGATGGACAGATTGTAAAATACATGAAAGAATTCACACTGGAGAGAAACCCTATGTATGTAAGCAATGTGGGAAAGGTTTTAACACACGAGCAAATTGTAAAACACATGAAAGAATTCACACTGGAGAGAAACCCTATGTATGTAAGCAATGTGGGAAAGGTTTTAACACACGAGCAAATTGTAAAACACATGAAAGAATTCACACTGGAGAGAAACCCTATGTATGTAAGCAATGTGGGAAAGGTTTTAACACACGAGCAAATTGTAAAACACATGAAAGAATTCACACTGGAGAGAAACCCTATGTATGTAAGCAATGTGGGAAAGCTTTTAACAGACGGACAGATTGTAAAATACATGAAAGAATTCACACTGGAGAGAAACCCTACATATGTAAGCAATGTGGGAAAGGTTTTACCACCTCTGGATATTGTAAGGAACATGAAAGAATTCACACTGGTGAGAAACCATATGTATGTAAGCAATGTGGGAAAGCTTTTACCCGACATGGACATTGTAAGCAACATGAAAGAATTCACACTGGAGAGAAACTTTATGTATGTAAGCAATGTGGGAAAGCTTTTACCCAACACGGATATTGTAAGAAACATGAAAGTTCACACTCAAGATAAAACCAGTGTATATAAGCATCATGAGAATTGTTTTAGCACAAGTACATATTGCTTAATGCATGAAAAACTTCACACTGGGCAGAAAACTTATATATGTAAGGAATGTGGGAAAGGTTTCAGCAGAAATGCTCATTGTCCAATACATGAAAAAATTTACACTGTTGAGAAACCCTGTTTATGCGAAGAATGTGGGAAAGCTTTCACCACACATGGATTTTGTAAAATACATCAATGACTCCACACTAGTGAGAAACCCTATGCATATAACAATGTGGCAAAGCTTTTACCACATGCAGTCATTGCAAAACACATGAAACACTTCACACTGGGTTGAACCACTGGCTACGTAAGCAAGTGGAGACACTTTCAGCAGCCAGATTGTAAGTGAAATACGTGAAGAAACTCACACAAGAGATAAATCCTATGTGTTATGGGAATACTCTCAGCATACATGATCATTGTTACATATCTGAAAGAGCTCACTGGATCCTATGTGTATTTACAGTGTGAGAAATACAGCAATCCATGTTTGTTGTTAAATACATAGAAAAAGCTGCACTCTTCAGAAATTTTAGATCTAAGTTTACTTTAAAAATTCCAAGTAGACCTGAAGAAATAATCTATACAGTAGTTTGATGTCAGAATTTCTTCACAAATTTTCCATAAATGACAAATCTGAAGGGGAGCTCTACTCAAGTACACATTTTGTATGGTTTTCAGTTAATCACTTATACCTCTTTAGATTTTTTAATGTGTCTTTGTGCTTCAACATGGCATCTTGTAATTAAACATGGTAAACTGAAATGGGCTTTTCACTTTCAAGTATGGATAGTGTCTATGTACTTAATATTTTCTCTTTAAAACTTAATTTTCATATTTTTGTTGAATTATTTTTATTTAAAGAAAAAAACCAAAAAGTGTAGAAGTAATACAGAATTTCTGAAAAATAAACAATAAGAAATCACTAGTTGACTAGTTACATATTTTCATCTTAGAAGTAATTGTTCAAGTTACAAAATTAAAGCATACAAAGTTCAAATAATGACACTACAGTTTACTTCAGTGATCCAACAAAAACTTATTAATATGCTTATCTGTTCTACAAATTTATTTTTTATCTTAAAGATGGTAAGATTAAACATGACAAAACAAAACGGAATAGTTCATAAGGAAACAAGCTAAGGAAACACAGGTTTCAAAGCAAGTTCATTGAGATGTTCATTGTCTATCTTACTGTCCCTAGTTTTCTTCCAAATAGTTGTTCCCATCTTCACAAGCATTGAATATATACTGAACATTATAGAACTAATCAAATAATTACAGGATGATGCAGGCTTTTTTGATCTTCAAGACTGATTTTGTGGAAGTTCATAATGATTACCATAATGTGTCTCATTCTCTTCATAGTAGACGTCTTTATTTTTATGTATGCTGAAATTGAACATAAGAGACTAAACTAATATCACTCTGAACAGTGAATAATAGTATCCTGAGAAGGAGAAAGGTGAGGAATTGCCTAAAAAAGGAAGGCAGAGGACATTGTTAAAAGTGTATCAGGATTTAAAAGCTGCAGTAGTTTTGTTGCTCTATTTATTTTGATTGTATTTTGTTCTGGTCTGTCTACTCATATTAGATTTGAGGGCACAGAGAGATAACCCAAAAATAGTAGGTTATACCATGATGGTAACTGTCCTTAATTTCCTATTAACTAAAATTGAAACCCTGTATTACTTACATTGTCTTCTATGACTGATCTTATTTGAAGCTGGTTTGTTTGAATGTTATTTGTCCTTGACTGATTTTATTCACATTTGGTATGCTTGCTGGTATCAAGTCCAAGAGGAGAGGCCACTAGTCTGAAGATGATAAGATGTGAAAGATATATATTGGGGGACTGGTGATTTAGCTCAGTGGCTTAAGCCCCTGCCAGGCAAGTGTGAGGTTATCAGTTTGCTCCCCAGTACCAAAAAATAAACAAATAAAAGATATAAATTCCAGGTTTAATTTTTTTATTTAAAGAGAATAAAAAATACATAAAAAACAAAGCAGTAAAAGGGTATAAATAATACAGAATTTCAAGAAAAAATGCAGTAAGAAATCGCTAGTTAATAGGTTACATATTGTCTTCTTAGAAACAGTTGTCCAAATAATAAAATTAAAGCATATAAAGTGAATATTCCTACAGCAAGATTGCAGACAGTTCTGTTCAATGATCCAACAAAAGCTCAGTAATGTGGTTTTCCTTCCGAAGCACTCAAACAGGCACTTATATACCTTAGACCACCTTTGTTTCCTCTCTTCCTCACAGTAACAATTACACTTTTGGGTTTTTTTTTACTCGCATCGTTCTTATTACTTTTTTTGAAGAGAATAAAACCTCAAGTGAGTTAACAAAACAGAGTTGGTTAGGACATAAGAATGGGCATAGTACTTTATGCAAAAATAGAATACCAGGTGATCAAAAATGGTCACCATTGTGCCTCTTGCTATTTTTTAAAAGAGTTTCTATATTATCAGGTATAATAGAATTGATCAAAACAGTACAGAACAAGGCCAATAAAATCTACACTGCAGACTTTACAGTATTTCAAAAGAAGACAATAGTCAAACCATAATGGGCATCATAGTAAATCTTATTGCCTACCCTCAAGCTTGATACTATCAAACAAAATAGAATATAGTAAAATCAGGCAGAACAAGATGGGGAGAGCAATACGGGGGTTAAAATCAGGTTAATAAAAAAACAAAAAAGTTACTATAATATATCCTGCTATTTTTAAATTTAGTTTTCCTTTAATTGAAAAAAATACGAAAAAATAGAATAATTTTTTAAAAAAGGGTGGAGATTGAGAAAAAAGAGACATTGTAATAGAACAACAACAGGTCAGAACTGAAATATTAAAGCATCATTTTGTTTCACCACCAGATAATCTAACATAATACTAGTCACCATAGTGCCTCTTTCCTTGAATTATTTGAGTATAACTTCGTATACTATAGAATCAAATCATATCAATCATTTCAAGAGAATGAAAGAATTAAAGGGTATTTAGAGCCAGTTAACAGAAAATGAACAATGATTTATATATTATCTCTGCCTATAAAAAATTTATTTATACTATCACATACAGTAAAATATATTAAGATACACCATGTTAAAACTAGTGGAAACATGTACAACAGCTTGATGGGAGTTCCAAAGAAGATGATATTAAATCAGCACTAGCTTTTATGATGTGTTATTTTCTTCAGAATAGCTATTCGTACTATCACCGATACTAAAATCGAAAAACCCAGGGTAAAACCATTGCACTTAATGAGTGAAAACATATGGATTCCAAACAATATGATTGGTTATCATGATTACCACATACTTGTATGTATTATCATTTCTTATACTAGGGAATATATTCAGTATTTATACATGTGAGTTTGATTTATTTCACTTATGAGTATGGTCTCAGTCTGCATCCATTTATTTATATGTCAATGTGATCATTCTTTACAGCTGAGTAGTACTCCATTGTATAAAAACACCATAACTTTTTTATCCATTCCTCAGTTGATAGACACTTAGGTTGTTTCCAAGATCTGGCTATTACAAACTGTGCTGCTATAAAAATGGGTGCACATATATCACTGTGGAATGATGCTTTCAATTCTTCTGTGAATATGCCTAGAAGTAGAATAGCTAGGTCAAAAGGTGCTTCCAGTCCCAGCTTTCTGAGAAATCTCCAGACTGATCTCCTCCAGTTTACACTATCATGAACAGTGCAGAGGAGTTCCTTTTTCCCAACAGCGTCTCCAACATTTGTTGTTCGTGGTTTTTTTGATCTTGACCATTCTTTCCAGAGTGAGATGAAATCTCAGTGTGGTTTTAATTTGCATTTCTCTAATGACCATTGATGGTGAACATTTTTTCATGTATTTACTTGTCATTTGTATTTGTTCATCTCAAAATTGTTTTTTTATCTCAGATGCTTATATTTGGATTGGGTCTTTGAATTTTGGTGGTCTCATTTTTTAAAAATGCTTTTTATGTTTTAGACAGAAGTTCTCTTCTGAGGGGCAGTTCATCACGATTTTTCCCAGTTTGCGGGTTTTCTTTTCACTATACTGGAGATTTCTTTTGATGTGCAGAAACTTTTTTAATAAGAGGTGATCCCAATTATTGATTCTGGGAAGCATTTCCCAGGTGAGTCCTGTCCATCAATTCTGTACATACTCCTATGTCTTCAAGGTTTTTACCCAATTTTTCTTCCAATAGATTTAGTGTTTCTGTTTTAATATCTAGATCTTTGATCCATTTAGATGTATTTTAGTACATGGTGATAGGCATGGGTCTAGTTTTAGTTTTAGGCATATGGAGAGCCAGTTTTTCACCACCATTTATTAAAGACAATGTCATGCTTCCAGTGAACATGTTTGGCCCCTTTATCAAAGATAAGGTAGTTGAGTGTGTTTGTAGTGGTGGTTGTATCTTCTCAACTATTCCACTGATCTTCGGCTCTGTTTTGGTTCCAGTACCATGTTGATTATACTACAATTGCGTTGTAGTATAACTTCAAGTCAGGGATTGTGGTACCTCCTGCCTTGCTTTTGCTGCTTCTAACTGTCCTTGCTATAATAGGTTTCTTCTCATTCCAGATGAATTTTAGGGGTGATTTCTCAAGTTCTATGAGGTATGTTGATGGTATTTTTATCGGGATTGCATTGCATCTGTATAAAAGTTTTGGGAGAATGGCCATTTTCACAATATTTATTCTTCCTATCCATGAGCAAGGGATGTCTTTCCATTTTCTGAGATCATCTTCAATTTCATTTTTCAGTGTGTTATAATTTTCCCTGTATAGCTCTTTCACTTCTTTCATGAGAGTAATTCCTAAATATTTCATTTTTTGGGCTGCTAGTGTGAAGGGTATGGCCTCTCTTATTTCTGTCTCTGTGACTTTGTTGTTAGTGTATAGGAATGCTATTGATTTTTGAGTATTGATACTGCATCCAGCTACATTACTGAATTTATTTATTATATCTAAGAGTCTTTCAATGGAGCTTCGGGGATCTTCTATATAAAGTATCATGTCATCTGCAAATAATGATAATTTAACTTCTTTTCCTATCTTTATGCCTTTTATTTCTCTCTCTTTTCCAATTGCCCTGCCCAGTATTTCCAGTATTATATTAAATAGGAGCTGTGATAAGGGACATCCTTGTCTTGTGCTTGATTTTAAAGTAAAGGCCTTCAATTTTTGACCATTTATTATGGTACTGGCTGTTGTTTTGTCATTGCCAGCATTGATTATCTTGAGGTAAGGACCATCTATTCCAATTTTCAGCAAGGTTCTTATCATAAATGAATGTTGGACCTTATCAATAGCTTTTTCTGCATCTATAGTAATGATCATGTGATTATAATGTTTGGTTCTATTTTTATGGTGTATTACATTTATTGATTTACATATATTAAACAATCTCTGCATGCCTGGGATGAATCCCACTTGGTCATGGTATATGATCTTCTCGTTGATTTGCTGCATCCTATTTGCCAATATTTTATTGAGGATTTTTGCATCTTTGTTCATTAGGGAGATTGGTTTGTAGTTCTCTTTTTCAATTGGGTCCTCCTCTGGTTTTGGTACTAGAGTAATATTTGCTTCTAGGAACAATTTATGAAGGATTGATTCCCTTTCCATTTCACTGAAGAATTTGAGGAGTGTTTGCATTAGGTCTTTTTTGTATTTCTTGTAGAATTCTTCAGTGAATCCTTCTGGGCCTGGGCTCTTCTTTGTAGGTAACAATTTTATTACATTTTCAATTTCATTAATAGAATATGGGTTATTCAGTAACCCAAATTCTTCATGACCTAGCTTTGGTACTTCATATGCTTTAGGAATCTGTCTATTTCCTCTGTGTTATAAAACCTTAGAGAGTAAAGGTTTTCGAAATATGTGTTGATGATCTTCTGTATTTCAATAGGGTCTGTAGTAATTTCAACTCTTTTATTCCTTATTGCATGGATTTGAACTTTTTCTTCCATTTTTTAAATAAGGTTGGCTAGGGGCTTTTCGTTTTTATTTATTCTTTCAAAGAACCAGATCTTTGATTCATTGATGTTTTGGATTTTTTTTAGTCTCTATTACATTGATTTCTGCTCTGATTTTTATAATTTCTCCTCTTCTTTTGGCTTTGGGCTTGACTTGCTCTTCTTTTTCTAGATGTTTGAGGTATAACATCAGGTTATTTATTTTTATTTATTCTGTTTTCCTAATGTGGGAACTCGTGCAATAAATTTTCCTCAGAAGACAGCTGTCATTGCATCACACAGATTCTGGTACATTGTATTTGTGTTTCCATTTGTTTGTAGGTATTGTTTAATTTCTTCTTTAATTTCCTCTGTGACTCACTGATTACTCAAGAGTGTTATTCAGTTTCCATGTGTTTGTGGGATTTTTGCAGTATTATTTATCATTAATTTCTAATTTCATAGTGGTATGATCTGAGAGCATGCAAGGGATAATTTCAACCCTTTTGCATTTATTTAAATATGCTCTGTGAATTAATATATTGTCTATTTTAGAGAATGACCCATGTAATACTGAGAAGAATGTGTATTCTGTTGTTGTTGGGTGGAATACTCTGTATATGTGTATTAAGTCCATTTGTTCACAGGTGCGATTCAGTTCTTTTATTTCTTTGCTCATTTTCTGTGTGGTTGATCTGTCCATTGGTGTCAATTGTGTGTTAAGGTCTCCTGTTAGAATTGTGTTACTGCTAATTTGATTTTTCATTTTTGTTAGTACTTGTTTTATATAACTGGGTGCTCTGGAGTTTGGTGCATATAAATTTAAGATAGTTTTCTCTTCATCTTTGAGTTTTCCCCTAACCAGTATGTAGTTAGCTTCTTTATCCCTTTTGATCATTATTGGATTGAAGTTCACATTTTCTGCAGACAGAATAGCTACTCCTGTTTTTGTTTTTGTTTCTGTTTTGGTTCCTGTTGCATGAAGTATTGTTTTCTGTTTTTAAATTTTATTTAAGAAGAAAAAGAAAAAAAAAGCAGAGAAAGGGTACAAGTTATGCAGATTTACAGAAAAAAATAAACAGTAGGAAATCACTAGTTAATGGATTACATTTGTCATCTCAGAAACAATTGTTCAAGTTACAAAATTAAAGCTTATAAAGTGAACATTCCAACAGTGAGACTGCAAACAGTTCTGTTCAATGATCCAACAAAACTCAGTAATATCATTATCTATCTTATACACTTAAATATACATGCAGTTATATCATTTATAGCACTTTCTTTTCCTCTCTTTTGTACAATGACAATTGCACATTTTGGGTTTTGTTGCTCCCACAGTTCTTATTACTTTTTTGGAAGAGAGTAGAACCAAATGTGACATAAAAGAACAGTCATTCAAATCAAAAGCGTGGACGTAATAGATAATGTAAAAGCATAATACTAGGTGATCAACAATGGTTACCATAATGCCTCCTGCTATCTCTAATAGAATTGCCTATATCATTAGTTATAATAAAATTGAACAAAACAGTAAAGAACAAAACCAGCAAAACCAAAACATTGGAGACATTACAGGTCTCATGAAGCATTATTTTCCATCCTTTGACTTTCAGTCTGTGAGTATCCTTTTGGATTTAGATGGGTTTCTTGTAGACAGCATATGGTTGGATTGTGTTTCTTAATCCATTTGGCCAGTTGGTTTCTTTTAATTGATCCATTGAGACCATTTACATTAATGGTTACAACTGTTATATATTGGTTTATTGCTGACATGTAATCTTTCTGCTGTTGCATCTTTACCTTTCTGCTCTTTTTAACTGTCTGTTTTGTTTAGTGGTTTTTTCCTAAATGTATCTAAGCTGTCTTTCAGTATTCTTTGAAGGGTTGGCTTGGTGATCATGAAGTTTTTCAGCTTTTCTTTGTCATAGAAGTATCTTATTTCTCCATTGATTTTGAAGGACAGTTTTGCAGGGTACATCAGTCTAGGTTGGAAATCATTTTCCTTTAGGATCTGAAATATTTTGATGCTTGCTCTTCTTGACTTTATTGTGTGTGCTGAGAAGTCTGCTGTGATTCTGATATGCTTTCCTTTATAGGTGATCTGTCTCTTCTTTCTGACAGCTTTTAATATTCTATTCATTTGCTCAATTTCTGGAATGGTCATTATTATATGTCTGGGTGTAGATTTATTTTGGTTATAGCTATTTGGAGTTCTATATGTTTCATTGATCTTGACATCAGTTTCCAATCTCGTGTTTGGAAAATTTTTAGCTATTACTTCTCTAAATATTCTCTTGCCATCCTTTATGTTGTCCTCCTTTTTTATTTCTCCCTATCAACCTTACGTTGTTCTGCTTTGCGTCATCTTGCAGGTGTTGAATAGTTATTTCCTGATTTCTTGTTATTTTTAAAAGATCTTTCCTGTTCACTGGCTGCAATCTTGTCTCCAAGGTCTGAGATTCTATCTTCACATTCATTGAGGCAGTTTTTACAACTTTCCATGGAGTTTTTGATTTCCTGTATATCACTTTGCATCTGCTTTATGTATTCTGTTTGTTTCTTATAGAGTTCATCCAGGGATTCTATCTTTTGTTTAGTTCCTCCAATTTTTTAACTGTGTGTTCTTTAGATATGTTCAGTATCTCCTTCATTTCTTTACCATTTCTTTTTTTACCAATGAGATTATGTCTAGTTTGAATTTCTTTAATGCTTCCCAAATTTGCTTCTTTATTTCAGTTACTATTATTTAAGGTATTTCAGTTATGTGGAATGTGTTTTCTTCTATGCACATGGCTCCTCGGCTTTTTTGGGATGGGATGGATGTTTGAGATTACATTTTGGTCTTTCTTTTTGTCATTTTGCTCTATTTTCAAGCTTCAAGTGTTGTTCCATGTGAGGGAGCAAGTTCATCCAGATTGGGACGGGGTTCCATGCCTTGGCTGAAGTTGCTGGCAAGGTAGGGAGCTTCCCCAGACTGGAATTGGAATCTGTTCCTCTGCCCCACATGCTGGTCCCAGCAGGAATCCATGGGCTGGTCCCCTTCTGAGGAAGAGAGTTACCTCAGACTGGGAAAGGATTCTGTGCCTTGGCCCGACTCCCTGGTCCCAACTCACTGGTCCCAGTGGGCAACCACGGGCTGGTCCCCAGGTGAGGAAGGGAATTCCTCCAGACTGTGATGGGATTCCATGCCTTGGCGTGACTTGCTGGTCCTGGAAGGAAACCATGGGTTCTACATCAGGTTTGATTATTCACTGCTTTCACATCCTACAACATCTTCAAAGTTGTGTTTTTATAAAAATAGCTATATAATGTTATGCTTAATTATATAGTCCCTGATGATGTGGACAATTCTATTGAAAAAAACAAGAGAAAGCATAGTAAGTACTGTATATCACCTAATATTGTGGTCTTATATGTCTCTTTCATATCATGGTTTTCTAGGAATTTGTTTTGTTGTCCTATTTTAATCTGTTTTTCCCTATAACACAGAAAGGATAGAGATTCACACATGGGAAGAATTTCTAACCTATTTATTGGAACAAATAATATAATGCATAATGTAATGAACAGATACTCTGAAGAAGTGACACTAAGAAACCCAATGCTAATTCTGTAGCATTATGATATAAAATTGAACAATACTATTATTCACTGTTCAGAGTGATATTAGTCTAGTCTCTTATTTTTTCGGGAATTGTAAGTTTAACATGGCATTGTTTTAATCTTTTGATGCACATTTTTCATTTTCTCTTTCATAAATGATGTTTCTGAAGTTGATGCAATATTTGGCATTAAGATATACATTTGTAGAGGCTTGGGAGTATGTGTTTTTAACAAAGTTGTGTTCTTTTCACATAACTTGTACTTTAATTAATGTTATGTTTTCCAAGTTGTGACAAGACATCTGCTGATTTCCTAATATCACTGGATATCATACCATGTAAATTATGTTGCCTGATTTTGTTTCTCAGTGGAGCCAATATTTGTCATTTAAGTAAACCTTTGTTTTTCTTACCATCAGAATTTTACTTGTTATGTTTATATTACATCTTTATTTGCTAGTAAGGTTTCCCCACAAGTACCAAATGTAAACCACACTACTGTGAATTTCTCATTGTTCTATACTGACAGAATCATAACTTGTCTCCAATATCACATAACAATATATATATCAATATCTCCAGAAATTATAAAAGTTGGCATGATTTATGAGTAACCATACTTTGAAATCAATTTTTCTTACATATGGAGTTGTTTTGGGGGAAAAGGTTGTTATTGGATGTATCATGCAAATGCCTTTATTTTATTCCCTGATGCTGTGACTGCATTATATATTTTGTAATTATTTGTAGGGAGCCGAGTGACAGGCATTCCTGCCTCCATGCCTCTCTCTATGGGCACTGCATCTGCCTACATTAACCATAATCCTCTCCTGCTTAAGTCATGTATCCAGATGTGACAGTGACCCTGTTGTATTCATCTGTTTAACCTCTTCCTGTCCTAGCTCCTGCCCTTAGCATATAAAAGGTGTGATCATTTTCTGAATAAACGGGAGGCTTGATTGGATTACATCAACTTGCCTTCATCTCTTTTGTCTCCCCTATGTCTTTTATTTAATCCCTGGTTCCTCTCCAGGAGTTCTGGATTTGTTGATCTGCAGGCTGGATCAATTATTACTGTTTTTTCTTAAAATACTGAAGTAATGGCATGAAGGGAAACCTAAATTTTGAGCTGTCAACACAGTAAAAAGTAAATTTGCTAAATTAAGATTCAGATTGTGTTCTGTTTTACTGAATTGTGAAATTATACAATGGCATATCACTTTATTTATAAGGACCAGTGCATGATGTTTGTGGTGTGTACTAATTATCTTTAAACACATACACTGGGCCATGAGTCCCAGTTGGTTTCCTGTGGCCTGTAGTTTTCACTTCCATTTTAACATTCATATAAGATGTAAAGTGTTTAATGCAGTGTTGTTGAATACAAAATCTGCTTAGGAATTATGTTGTTAAAAACTGTGGTGTCATGAAAACACAAGTGAACATTCCGTTAAATTCCCTAATCCAGTGAAGATAGTTTCCCCAAGTCTCGATTATCCTTAGGAAAATAAATTACTCACCTCTTATGTAATCACCACTAAAACTATATCTATTTTGTACCTGAAGAACCTGATATACTTCACAAAATAAAAGACACTGTGAAGTACATTGTCAGCCTCTATGCACTACAGCATGTGGCCAGATTCCCTGCAGCATATTTCTGCTAAGCATTAATGGGAATATTTGGAGTTTGTATTACAGCTAATAGAATACTGAATCTATAAGACATATATCCTGAGTAAATGCACTTTCTCATTTTACCATGAAAGTATATCTTGCTGGTCCTGTTGATGCATGCTTGTAATCCTGAAACCTCAGGGGGCTCAAATTAGTGGAAGAAGAATTTGAGTCCAACCTACACAATTAGTGTGACCTTGACTCAAAATATATCTTCAAGTTCTGCAGATGTAGCTCAATGCTTTAGATCTCCTCCCTTTCTTTCCCAGCATCAACATTTTTTAATACTCACAATTGCACATCAGTAGTTGTCCTTTTATCGGTTGGCCATGTAGCAGTTATCCTGGAGAATCACTTGGGAAACACATTTGTTTATGCAGTGACCATCCTGAGCATCATTTGGGCAGTTGTCAATTTAACCCATTCATTCTTGTATTGAATACAGTAGAACTGTCACTTTTATATTCCTTGTTGTTTTATAAAAATGAACAAAAAGTATGCAATTTTTGATCATTTTTTATTTAAATAATTGCATTGGTAGGAGTTACCTATAAAGATTAGGCTAAAGATGATTTCATTAGTTCAAGCATCAGGAGAGAATGAGATGGGATGATAATGGCTTTGAACCTGACTTTGGGAGGCAATTGCTAGATGGTTGAGCAGAGTGTGAAACAGTTGTTTTTATGCCTGCATTTGAAGTTTAAGGAAATAAGTACGTTGAGCTCAAGAATATAAATGTAGGATAGGGTAAAAGAATCACTACTGGAAATTGTGATTTTTCTTTTACTCAGGAAGTGTACTTTTTTGGTAATTTGTGCAGCAGTCTCAAATATGCCTCTATTGGATTAAAACATAGTGAAACATGAAAGAGCGAGACATTCCATGTTCTGAATGTACAGGTATTAAAAACATTTTTTAAATACTATTGCTGCTGTTTTGTGTAGAAATTAAGACAGGGTGACAAAACAAGCAAAAAGGAATTTGTAAAATTTTAATCCTCCTGCATAAGCATAGAAGCCACAAAAAAGTCAAACCAAAAGGATGAAGAAATAAACTACAGAATGAGAGAAATTTTGCCTATTACTCCCTGACAGCTAACATGTAAAACCAATAGGAACGTGAAAGGAACACACATTTTTCAGAATATGTACAAAGTGCCAAGAAATTCTTGAAGAACTATTGAGCATTTTTGCACAATAGAGAAATGCAAATAGGGACATCATTTCATTGCAGAGAAAACTAATCACCATAAGATCTAAAGAACATTCAGGAGACTACAGGAGAAAAGTAACTATTTAATCTTGTTGGTGGAAATGTAGGTAAGTAGTTCAACTACTACTGAATTCAGTTTTTAATGTATGCAAAAGACTAAAAGTAGTAATTCTCATTAGTGCAGAGCTTCCTTTAGTGGGTCTCTTCCCCAAAGAGTTAAGGACATATTGCAGTGACTCATGCAGATTCCTGTTACTGCAGCAATAGTCATTTTTCTGTGGAGAGCAGCAGCAAGCACTGCTCCATCACCACCAAATATCAATGACGAACTACAAATACTCACTAGTGTACTCCATTTGATAAATGATCTGATATTTTATTGTGAAGTCGGCTGTGACTTAGTTTTTCCAGTAGACTACAGGTCAGTGTAAATATGATAGTCATGCTAATGGCACAAGGCCATCACTAGTACACTATTGTGTTCATTAGATTTGATATATTTATCTTTTTTAGGAAGCATGTTGCTATGAAGTTCATGCTGGCTTTGAGGTCACATTATAACCCAGAGTGGTCTCAAACAATTCTCCTTCCTCAGTTTCTCAAGTACTGGGCTCAACACAAGAGCCACCAGGCCTAGTTTATATTTGGTATATTAAGTGCATATTCAGGATATTTTATTTCAACTGTTTTTGTTGTTAAAATATTTCCATATGTTACCTCCAGCGTTTGTAGAAACTTTGGCCTTATTGAGGTGGTGATGTGCATATCACCAGCCTCATGACATTGTCTGCTGAGTTCAGAGCTGTCAGTGTACTGCAGTGAAACATAGCTGTACATAACTGTTTCTTTTTCTACTTTCCTTAGAAAACATTTTTAAAATTCCCATGGATAATCACAGGGTCAATAACCCTGGCTAGAGTTTCATGCAAATGCTGACAGTTAAGTACAGTGTAGCACTGACCCGAAGATACTCTCTGTCTTCTGAGCATCGCTATAGTCCTTTCTGTACACACACTTTGTGCCTGAGCCATCACCTGTTGTGGGTCCCAGAGTTTGCTGCAAGGCCATGGAACACATAGCTTTGTGACCACCTCTAGACCGGTATCCTATATGCCACTCTACTGAGGCAGAGCACAGCTTCTGGCAGGAAGCCAGAGGCTCTGAGGCTCTGAGACAACACTGGTTTTTCTTTGTGAACACAGATAATCTTATATTTCTGTAAGACAGACAGCTCTGTCCCATATTTCCACCCAGGAAGACAGAAGATGAATCTGGAGACTGTGGATTAGACAGGGATGCTGCCCTTCTGCTCTGCCAGCCCGGTCTTGGGTGGGAACCTGACAGTGGCCCAGGCTTGCATCCCCCCAGGACCTGCACCAGTCCACAAGGATCTGCCCTCAGGGCATGTCAGACCCAGTCACACTTGACTTAAGGCAGGAATTGTGTAGGGGGATTCACAGTGGTGGTCAGGCCTTAGTGTTACTTTGCTGGCCTCAGTGAGTCTGAGTGGCTTGTGGCTGAGTCTAGTGACACCTGTCCTGGTCTCTCTCCTGCCTCTGGGTGCCAGAAGGCTGGGGAAAGTGAGCCCTGTCCTTTAAGGCCCTCTTCATTTGGCATTTGCCCACAATCATCCTAAAGACTCTGGGATGAGTGAACCATTTTTTCAGCCATTCCCACATGGTCTACCTATGCGGGATCCTGAGGCTGGGGTCTCGTGTCCTGGGAAAGCAGCATAACCTGCTCCCTGTTCACTGTTTTGAGCCAACTGTCTGTAAAGACCAACTGTCACCAGACCAAGGTGCCTTTTGACCTGAGCCTTCAGAGTTCTGTTTGGACCTATCACCAAGGAAGTGAGGTCATGCACTGGGGTCCACAGTTTGGCCTTCCTCTGTGATATCACCTTTCTTTTTGTTGTGGAACAAATCTATGTCCTCCTTAGAAATAACAAGTTAAAATGCTAGAAAACTGTGTATACATTTAGACTTTGCTGCACTTTGAAAATTGTAATGCAGCAAACATGTAGATGCTTCAGATGTGTCAGGCTGGGTGCCAAACACAAATGTCCATCCAAAGGGTCCATTGTCTTGGAGGATGAAATACACATTGTCTTCTGTTAAAGAATTGTCAAATGTTAGGATGACTTCCTTTCTTGGGCTTATGTTAGTTTAATTTCAGTTCCATTAGGAAGCAAAATACCCATAATAATTTTACCAAACAATGTGAAGGTCTCATGTTATAAACCCCATATATCCAGGGGAGGAGGATTCATAGCCAGTTTTACACTCACGTGCTTAAGAATGATTATTTATTCATCCTTAGATGTTCAACTTAGCTATACACTGTAGTGCTCCAAACTCTGACCTCCAGGGAGGGAGGACAGCAGGTGGTGAGTACAAGAGGAGGTGACATCCTCACCCCGTACTGATGAAGGACACATGTGCATCACTCCTGGGGAACTTGTCTCCTATCTGCTGCTGTCACCTCCTTTCCTCCCATCCCAATCAGACCATGGGCTTTGTGTCCCTGATGGGTAGTTTCCCTTTCCTAGAGGTGATGGTGCTGAGCCTTTTCAGTTGTAATACTCTTTGGTTGGTCTCCTTGAAGCAGTGTTTCCATGCTGGGCTCTCTCTGTGCTGCCACCACCCACTATTATGTGGCTGAACCAAGCACATTCACCTGTCACCCATATTGTGATGGTCAATTTTTATGTTTTTGGGTCGGACTTCAAAAGGAAGCTGCCACACTCATTCTTACACAAGCATTTGAGTGGATACCATTTATTTCAAAGAAAATGCATCATTTTGCTGGTGTGTGGATAAGTTCGAAATTCTTACTGTATCTTTGGAAGCAGATGTTTAAAGGAGAGTTATGTGGTTTCTTTTTATTTTTTTTTGTGATATTATGCTATACTATATTATGCTCTGTTACGTTATGTTATGTTATATGTTGGTGAGGATTTTGAAAGCCCTTCAGAGTGTTTTCAGTACTTTCTGATTTGGTGTTTTATAACCAACCTGATGAACTTTGAGAATATCAAAAACTTTGAGGAGTTTGTTTTTTTTTAGAAAATTTAAAGAGGAAAACACAATAAGGGATGTTGGTGCACACCTGTCATTCCAGGACTCCAAAGGCTGAGGCAGAAAGTTTGTGGTGAGTTTTAGGTCATCCTGGGCTACAAGGGAAGATCAAGGCCAGACTGAACTGCATAGCAAAACCCTGTCTGAAGAAAAAAAGAAAGAAGAAAGAGAGCAAAAAAATGATAAAAATGAAAAGTCAAAAATAGACTTTCTAGTGAGAAATTTTTGTGAGGTTCTTTTGTATGTGTACTTTAGTCAGTACACCTAGCATAAGGTTTACCATCATGGAGACCTTGATGTGCTTCTTGGTGTTTGTACTCTTTCAATTTTTAAATGCTTTTTACTTAGATGACTGCAGATATGCTGCTGAATATATCATTTTAGGATTTGGGTAGTTCAGTATGAAGAGATTTTGATCATTCTGTTTTTTTTTCTGTCCTAAATTAATATTTAGTACCAGAATTTGAGCAAAGGATTACTATTTTTATTTTGAAATAGTAATAAGAATCATATAAAGATACACTTTTTAAGTCTATAAAGAGATAAGTATAGATCAATAGAGATTAATGTACCTCGTTCAGTGACTTCTGAGATTTCTTAAAGATCAATATTTTCATACATTTTAAAAGCTTTGGTTTGGTACAAATTTTAAGACATGGTCTCACTAATTTTCTAAATGTCCCAGGCTAGGCTTAAAACTTTCCTCATCATTTCTCACCCTCCCAGAGTGCTGGGATTACAGGTGTATATTATCCTGAGTTGGCAATTGGTAGCAATGTTGTGTATTCATGCAATAAAATGTTTGGCTTTGGTCTTCAGACACTATGTAGAAGGAGTCACTCTAGTTAATCTGTCTGCCACCTTCCTAGCCTGCGGCTTCTAGGACTTAAAACCCCATTAACACTGTTAGTAGATTCTCTGCTTTTCTAACTGTGGTCAGCAGGCACTTCAGAAGATCACTCCAAATGCCTTCTGCAGTAGGATTGAGGCTTGGTGTCTTTGAAGTACATTCACTTTTTCTTTGATCCCTCATGGAATTTGATGATTGTTTAAAGTCAAATCACAAGAAAGGTGGGAAGGTTAAAGCTACTTGGGGGCACACTTCCCTCCAGAAGGCCAGGCCAGTGTAAAAATTTATTTACCCTCCTGGTGTCAGTTGCAAGGTTTTGCTTTTTTTGTTCAATTTCTAGGATTTGAATAAAGAGCTTTGCATTGGCTTGTCTTTACATTTTAACACTTTTCTTGTTTTGAGCCAGGTCCTTAATAAATGGCAAAATTGCTGAGGCTCACCTTGAATTTGTGATGCTCCTGACTCAGCCTTCCAGACTGCTAGGATTACAAAGCCACACCACCAGACCCGGTCTCATCATAGTGTTGTTAAAAACTCATTGGCTGAGCAAGGGATGGTGAAAATGCCCGAAATGCCTGTACTCAAGTGGCTGAGGCAGCAGGTTTCCTGGGAGTTCCAGACAAGTCTGCAACATATTCTGAGTTCAGCTCAGGCTACAATGACACAGGGAGACCCTGACTGTAAAAAGAAAATGAAAAAATAGGGAAGAAAAGCAAAGGAAAGGAAAGGTAAAGAAAGGAAAGAAGAAATAAAATTCCTAGTGATTTTGTCACTTGGTGTGCATCTGGGCAAGCTGTTTTAGTCTGTGTCCTTTTCTTCCAGTGTAAAACCCTTTTGACTACTGTTACTTTATAGTACCAGGAAACTAGTATTTTGATGCCTCTACTTTTAATGTTCTTTCTATGGCTATAGGATGACTCTTTGTACTTTCTTGTGAATTTTCATATTTTTTATGTTTCTAGGAAAATGGCACTCATACTCTGACAGGAATGGCACTGAAACACCTGGTTGTTCTGAGTAGCATGTACATTATAACATGAATTCTTCCCATCCCTCATCACAGTATGGCTTTTCTTCTGTTAGTGCTCTTCTACTTATTGCATTCCAAGAAGATGTGAGTTTGCTTCAATTTCCCTAATCATTAGTTATTTTTGATTATTTGTGAAATGAATTGTGTTCTTTGTATTTGAGGCTACAGTTTGTTTGTAGCACATAGTAATGAATTGATTAGGGCATGTTGCTCAAGTATCCTGCAATTTAAGTGATTTATGCATTTGTTCTATAAGGTTGTCAATGGAATTTAAATTTCTTATATAAAATGTTGCACCCTCAGGAACACTGAGACAACACTTAATTCTTCCTTTCTGATTTGGAAGGCTTTGCTTTCTCTTTCTGGATTAAGTTCTATGGCCAGGACTTTGAGTACTCTATGTTAAAAAGAGTTGCAAGTCTTGTCTTATTCCTGACCCTAGAAGCAAAGCTTGCAGCTTGTAATCCTCTGAGCACCATGTCAATGATGGGCTTGTCGTGCTGTGCTGAGGTCCATTCCTCCTACATATGGTCTATGAATGATTTTTATCATGAAAGAACTTTTGTGGTTTTCAAAGCTGTTTTTCCAAATCTCTTCAGTGGTTAGCTGTACCTTATGCTTGAATGTGGCAAGTGACACTTAATAGTTTTTGTGAGATGGACCATTCTTGCACTACTGAGATTGAGCCCAGTGTTGATCATGTTGGTTAATTTTGAATATGCTAGTGAGTTAACATGGCAAATATTTAGCTGAAAACTTTTGTGTATATTTGTTAGGAATATTAGCCAACAGAGTGTTTTCATTTATTTTTAACATATTATTGTCTGGCTTCATTCTCAGGATGACTTGTCACTTAAAAGAAGTTGGTGGTGGTTTTTCCTTCAACTTGATGAAAGACTAGAAAAATGATCAGTATTTATTCTTTATTATATACTGGATAAAATTCACCAGTGCACTTATTGTACCCGCTCTTTGTTGTTGTTATTAAGCAGCTGTGATGTTCACCCATTGCCTGTGCTCCTTATTGCTCTGTTCATCAGACTATTTCATTCTGATGCGTGTGGTTCCGGGACATCAATGCTCACCACATATCCATTAAGGGTCACATGTCATTTTACTTACGGATGCTAACATTTACTTTTGTATCTTCAAACTATCTCTATAATATTTAATTTTGTGAGTAACTCCTTTCATTTACTCAGTTTTTAATGCACACTCTTGCAGGGTTTGTTTACTGCTGGAGGAAATTGGGGCTGGTGAGGGCCTGGTCTCTTATTTAAGGCTTCATACCCTGACCTGCCTGCAATGCCCCCATCTTCTGACCTGCTCCCTGTAAACACCTGTCCTGCTCCATAGCTATGGTGAGTCCACATGTGGCAGTTCAGATCTGCACCTGGGTGGAAAACATTCAGTCATGTTGGGCTCTGTAACAGACTGGCCTTCTCATACAGAGCTCCCCTGAGTGAGACAGGCATGTAGGAAAGGGGTCTGGAACCATTCCAGCTTTCCCCTGTCCAGTGTGCAGTGTGTGATGCTTTCCTGAGAACTCACTGATGGAGGAGGCAGCCTGGACCCGGGCATTTTTTAGCCATGGTTCCTGCTAGGAGCCATGGTGTACTGAACCTCTGCTTGGACCATCTCTCTGACTTCAGATTTCCACCGAGATGTGAGCAGACTCAGTCATCTTCTACCAGGCTCTAACTCTATGCTGAGGCTTCAGGTGAAACATCTGTGACCCTCAATTTCATCTTATATACATTTAACTTGGAAATTCCATTCCTAAGGGTCATTATAAAAATGAGTTTACAGACACCATATTCTCTTCTTAATCAGGTAAAATGTGGACAATTAGATACCATGAATGTTCCACAGCACAGCTGCTGAGTTAATTATAAATTACAGCCACTGAAAATGCTAAAAGAAGGCCATGTCCTAGGCCATGTCCCTGATCTTTCCTGAGATGGAAGAGAGCTTGTGTCCTGGCTCTCTCTCCACTCAGCAGTGAAGAGACACAGGCCTGCACAGCAGGTGAGGACAGGAGAGAGGAGCTGGTCAATGGCAGAACTATCATCTTGGGAGGGATGCCTTTATGGTTTTTCCATTGCATTATTTATAGTGTTCCATTCAATATTGCTTCTCTTCTGTTCAATTCAGTTCAGAATAAATAGTTGGTATTTTCTTGAATAGTTGAGTCGAAATGGATGATTTCATTTTCCTTTATGTGTAATGTAGGATAAGCATATAGAAGAACATTCAAGCTTCACATTATAGATATATGAAATAAGGAGTCTTTTTATTCAGAAAGGCAGCACATCATTCATGACTAACTTTTAAACCCCCAACACATAAAGCCATGTGGATCCTGCTGTGGTGGGTGTCCTGCCCTCCCTACCTGAGAAGTCACTGTGCCCATCTGTGTCTGGTACAGGACAACCAGAATCTTCTTCAGAGTCTCCTTTTCCAGCAAGGAGGACTGGAATCTTCCTGTGCTCAGGCCAAGCAGGGAGTGTGCAGCATGCAGAGGAGCCCAGCACCTCCTGCCTTACACCCTTTTCCACTGCCGCATCCATGCTGCAGCCCTGCAGGCCCAATAAGGCAGAGCCTCGAGGGTGCAGCAAAGACTCTGCCACCTCAGCCCCAGGGGCCTCAACTCCTGGGTCATGGCCTCAGCCTCCACCAGGTTCCAGGTTCTGCCATGGATTGGACATTCATAGTGGGCCAGACACACCTTCAGTGCCTTTGGGCAAAGTCCATTTTCCACAGCAACACTTCCATTCTGCAAATTTTGATTCTTTCCTTTGTAAATGAGGCTCAGGCATTGGAGACAAAACCCCACACACTGTCATTACTTTTTGTTTTTCTTTCTTTTCCTTCTTCTTTTTTCTACTCCTCCTTCTCCTTCTCCTTCTCCTTCTCCTTCTCCTTCTCCTTCTCCTTCTCCTTCTCCTTCTCCTTCTCCTTCTCCTTCTCCTTCTCCTTCTTCTTCTTCTTCTTCTTCTTCTTCTTCTTCTTCTTCTTCTTCTTCTTCTCCTTCTTCTTCTTCTTCTCCTTGTTCTTCTTCTTGTTCTTGTTCTTGTTTTTTCTTGTGCTTGTTCTTGTTCTTCTTGTTCTTCTTGTTCTTCTTGTTCTTGTTCTTGTTCTTGTTCTTCTTCTTGTTCTTCTTCTTCTTCTTCTTCTTCTTCTTCTTCTTCTTCTTCTTCTTCTTCTTCTTCATCTTCATCTTTTCTTCTTGGTTTCTTCGATGCTTTAAGCATATATTTAGAGGTGTATTTTGCCAAAAAACTTTCATTGTCTTTTCACTCCCCAGTTAACTGAAGTTTTTACAGATTTCTACTATAGTTCATAACCTATGTGTTTGAAGACTCAGAATCCATTTTGCATCTTAGTAGAATGAGTGAACCAAAGCAGAAACTGAACTTGGGGACGTTACTGTGTCTTCCTACCCCGACTCTATCTTTTTACCTCAAAATTATGGGCTTCAGGAGCAGCTGAGTCTGTCACAGACAAAATGAATTTCCTGCATTTATATCAAACAATGTCAATTCCTCTCAAGCACATTGTTTCAAGTTTCTTATGGCCAAACTTGAAGAATTATTTCCAGTACATGAGAGGCTGCCACTGGTCCTGAAATCATGATGGAACTTTCTTGTAAACACATACTCTGATGTACACCGTGGGGGCAGAATCTAAGAGAAACAGACATGGCTGGCACAGACAGAAACTCCTCAAAGTTGTCAACCAATAGCAGCAATAAGCAAGAACCAAGTTGTTCATCTTTCACCACTGTGTAATGGAATCATGTGGTGGATTTTCCCCTGGGTTTACTGAGGAAGCTCAGTAAATCTAGGTTCTGCCTCGATCCCCCTTCGTTCAGTGCAATACAAACACAAAGTCACATACATGCATCATTTACTTGCAATTTTTCTATTGCAGTTATGAAATCTGTATTCATGAGAGTCCACATTGCTGCCATAGCAGACCCACCCAGGGGAATTACCACCATGTCTTGTAAAGGGTCAGTTTATTTCTACAAAATGCAGAGTAATGTTCTCAGCCTTGATTTTCCAGATGTGTGCTTTTTCAGTCATTTCTAGAAGGGAAGCTAAATGATTTAGTTTGAGTAAACTTAAAGTGTGTTGCTGTGCTTCTGTGTGACGTCCTTGCTGCCAGAGCTGACAAAGGCAATGAGTGGGATCTGCTGGAGGTTTAGCTGCAGAGGGACACACTTTGAACAGTTGTGCCAGGTAGGGCTGCCCCTCACCTAACTGGGCACCCAGGCACCCAAATGCCCTTTCCCAGTGTTGTCCCTGGCTTTGGGAGGTGCCGGACTGGAGTGGAGCTGCCCAGAGCACTGGCTGGCCCTGGGGAAAAGTTGTTGTGCCATGAGTTTGTCATGCTTAGCCCTGCACCTCTGTGGGTCTGGGGCCAGGGCGGGGTTTCACCCAGCTGCAATGAATGGCATCCCCCAGACAGCTCTCCTGTGCATGCTCTTAATGGAGGCTAGGGAGGGTCCCAGTTCCTTCCTGCTTCAGATAGGACTGTGAATCAAACACTTGAATATCTTTGCAGCATTCTGTGTGGCAGAAAACTCTATTCTTTGTCCTAGGCGTTCTAGCGAAAGGTGTGTAGAGCTCTGATGGGAGTTGCAGAACAGGACTCTGTTCTGCCTCCCATATTCTCCCCATTTTTGTTCAGCACCTGCCTTAAAAGGTTCCAGTGGATGGGGAAACAGCACATCTCAGGGATGTGTGTCTGCATGAATCAAGTTTGGGAGGCTCAGTTTTTTCTGTGCTTGTTAGCCATGTCTAGTGATTCTCTTTGAGTTAGAAAAATTTGTCATTTCCCTCACAAAATGGACTCATGAGACCTCTTTCCCACTTGTAATAGAAACCATTTATGTGACTATTGGTTGTAAAGAAAAGTTTCCTGTTGTGGTTTTTGCATTATTGTTGTTTTTCAAATGCAATGAATCAGCCCTTTGTAGCTCCCTTTGTATCACTGAAATCATGGAAATCTTTTTCTGACATGAAAAGATGAATACATACACAATGGTCTCTATGTTTTCCCTGTAGACTTTGTTTCTCTAGGAATTTCTCTTCTATCAAAGAGCAATAGCAGCCAGTCTCCTCCAGGAATGTTTGGCCAAACAGAATCTGATGCACTGACATGAAAGACCCAGGGTAGTAAATCACAGTGAGAGAAAGGTCAGCGTTGGGTGGTGAGTACCAGGAGAAAACAGGGGTGTAGATGGGTCCAACACTGAGCAGAAAGCTGGAACTTGACAGATGTGAAGAGTGTACCAATTGATGATGTGCTTATGTGTGACTCAACTGAACATGTGGAAACTAATGATATCTTAACTTAGAGTTAAAATTATCTTAGAATTTTATGTTTCAAAGAACTATAGATTTAAGAGTAGAAATGAAAACTGAGCTGTTTCGGACTGCCGCGCCTAGCCATCGGTGTGCAGAGGAGGGACTGGGCGGCTCTGGGGCAACTGCATTGGCCTCCCCGTGTGTCTGGAGGAGTGTGGATATCTCAGCAAGCAGGGAGGGGTCACAGGTTCCAGAGTCACTGCGGCCAGTGGTGAGTGCTCAGCACACTCTGCCCAAATCTCAGTCTGTTCCGGACCCTCCAGGCTCCCAGGTGCAGTGAAGTGGAGAAGTGGGTTTGAGGCCTCTACATCCACCTCCCCATCCTGGCTGCGCTTGGAGAACTGCTGAGCTTCCGACGGTCATGTCGGCCCACACTATCCCCGGAGCCCAGCCTGTTTGGGCCTCCCGCACCTAGCCATCGGTGTGCAGAGGAGGGGCTGGGTGGATCTGGGGTGCCTGCATTGGCCTCCCTGTGTGTCTGGAGGACTGTGGATGTCTTGGCAGGTGGTCAAGTATCACGGGTTCCAGAGGCCCTGCAGCCTGTGGTGAGTGCTCAGCACACTCTGCCCAGAGCCCAGACTGTTTGGGTCCCTCCAGGCTTCCAGGTCCATTGAAGTGGAGAGGTGCGTTTGATGTGTCTACATCTGCCTCCACATCCCGGCTGTGATTGGAGAGCTGTGGAGCTTCCAAGGGGCAGGGGGGTGCACAGTGTCCCTGAGGACCAGCTTGTCTGGAACTGCAGAGTTCTGAGCAGGCAGAGGAGGGCCATTGGTTCTGCAGGCCTAGTGGCTTGGGGTAGCATGGTTCCAGAGTCTCAGTAGCTGCAAACATAGAAGTGGATTTTCAACAGATCTGATGAAGCTTTCAAATAACCCTTGAAACACAGAAATATAGGAAAATGACAAAATGAAAGACCAAATTACAACCTCAAACCTCCAGCCCATCTCAAGAAACCCTAGGAGCAATGTATATAGAAGAAAATATATGCCATTCACCTGAAATATCAGACACAATAGCTACTGAAATTGACAAGCAACTCCAGGAAGCTTTAAAGAAATTCAAACTCAAAATAATCTCCCAGATAAAAGAAGAAATGATAAAAGAAATGAAAGAGATTCTGAATATATCTAAAGAAAACACAGAAAAAAATGGAGGAACTAAACAAAAAGATAGAATCCCTAGACGAGCAATATAAGAACAAACAGAATATGTAATGGAGATGCACAGTGATATACAGGAAATAAAAAACTCCACTGAAAGTTGTAAAAACCGCCTTAATGACAGTGAAGATAGAATTTCAGACCCTGAAGACAGGATTGCAGCTAGTGAACAGGAAAGGAAAGATCTTTTAAAAATAACAAGGAATCAGGAAACAACAATTCAACAACTGCAAGACGATGCAAAGAAGAATAACATAAGAATGATAGGGATTAATGAAAAAGAAGGAGACAACATAAAGGATGTCAAGAGGATATTTAGAGAAGTAATAGCTGAAAATTTCCCAAGCATGAGATCAGAAACCGACATCAGGATCAGTGAAGCATATAGAACTCCAAATAGTCATAACCAAAATAAAACTACACCCAGACGTATAATGATCACGATCCCAGAAATCCAACACAAGAATAGGTCATTAAAAGCTGTCAGAGAGAAAAGACAGATCACTTATAAAGGAAAACCTATCAGAATCACAGCAGGCTTCTCAGCACAAACAATAAAGTCAAGAAGAGCATGGAGTGAAGTATTCCAGATCCTAAAGCAAAATGATTTCCAACCTAGACTGATATATCCTGCAAAATTATCATTCAAAATTGATGGTTAAATACGATACTTCCATGACAAAGAACAGCTGAAGAACTTCATGAACACCAAACCAACCCTGCAAAAAATATTGAAAGACAGTTTAGATACACAAAGGAAAAAACCACTAAGCAAAGTAAATAATTAAACAGAACAGAAAGATAAAGAGGCAACAGCAGAGAGATAACATTCCAACAATAAACCAGCATTTAACAGTAATAACCATTAATATAAATGGTTTCAATGCACCAATCAAAAGAAACAGACTAGCAGAATGGATCAAGAAACAAAATCCAACCATATGCTGGTTACAGGAAACCAATCTAACCCATAAGGATACTCACAGACTGAAAGTCAAAGGATGGAAAACAATATTTCATGCAGCAGGAATCCAAAAAAAGGCAGGAGTAGCCATTCTGTTTGCAGACAATGTGAAGTTTAAACCAACAATGACCATAAAGGACAAAGAAAGTCACTACATACTCGTAAGGGGAAAACTCCAAGAGGAAGAGATAACTATCTTAAATATATAAACACCAAACTCCAGAGCACCCAGTTATATAAAAAAACTATTAACACAAATGAAAACTCAAATTATCAGTAACACAATTGTAACAGGAGACCTTAATACGCCATTGACGCCAAGGGACAGATCAACCAGATGGAAAATGAGCAAAGAAATAACAGTACTGAATTACACCTGTGAACAAATGGGTTTGATAGACATATACAGAATGTTCCACCCAACGACATCAGAATACACATACTTCTCAGCAGTACATGGATCATTCTCTAAAATAGATCATATATTAGCTCACAGAACATATTTAAACAAATGCAAAAGAGTTGAAATCATCCCTTGCAATTTATCGGATCATAGCACTCTGAAATTAGAAATTAATGATAAAAGATACTGCAAAAATCACATAAACACATGGAAACTGAATAACACACTGTTGAGTAATCAGTGGGTCACAGAAGAAATTAAAGAAGAAATTAAACAATACCTAAAAGAAAGTGAAAATGCAGATACAACTTAACAAAATCTGTGGGATGCAATGAAAGCCGTCCTGAGAGGAAAATTTATTGCACTGAGTTCCCACATCAGGAAAACAGAATGAATACAAATAAATAACTTGATGTTACACCTCAAACAGCTAGAAAAAGAAGAGCAAGTCAAGCCCAAAGCCAAAAGAAGAGAGGAAATTATAAAAATCAGAGCAGAAATCAATGCAAGAGAGACTAAGAAAACAATCCAAAGAATCGACGAATCAAAGAGTTGGTTCTTTGAAAGAATAAATAAAATTGATAAGCCCCTAGCCAACCGTCTTTAAAAAAAGGAACAAAAAGCTCAAATTCAGGCAATAAGAAATGAAAAAGGTGAAACCACTACAGACCCAAGAGAAATACAGAAGATCATCAACACCTATTTCAAAAACCTCTACTCTCAAAAGTTTGATAACACAGAAGAAATAGACAGATTCTTAGAAACATATGAAGTACCAAAGCTAGATCAAGAGAATGTAAAACTGTTGAATAACCCAGTCTCTGTTAATGAAATTGAAAATGTAATTAAGTCCTTACCCACCAAGAAGAGCCCAGGCCCAGATGGATTCACTGCAGAATTCTACAAGAAATAAAAAGAAGACCTAATGCCAACACTCCTCAAACTCTTCAATGAAATTGAAAGGGAAGCAATCCTTCCTAAGTCATTCCTGGAAGCAAATATTACTCTAGTACCAAAACCTGAAAAAGACCCAACTAAAAAAGAGAACTATAGACCGATCTCCCTAATGAACACAGATGCAAAAATCCTCAATAAAATATTGGCAAATAGGATGCAGCAAATCATCAAGAAGACTATACACCATGACCAAGTGCGATTCATCCCAGTAATGCAAGGATGGTTCAACATATGCAAATCAATAAATGTAATCAATGAAGCCAAAAATAAGAATCACATGATCATTTCTATAGATGCAGAAAAACCCTTCAATAAGGTCCAACATTTATTCATGATAAGAAATTTACAGAAAATTGGAATAGATGGTCTTTACCTCAATATAATAAAGGCCATTTATGACAAACCAACAGCCAGCATCATACTAAATGGCCAAAAATTGAAAGCCTTTACTTTAAAATCAGGCACAAGACAAGGATGTCCTTTATCACCACTCCTATTTAATATAGTACTGGAAGTACTAGCCAGAGCAATTAGGCAAGAGAGAGAAATAAAAGGGGTAAAGATAGGAAAAGAAGAAGTTAAATTATCATTGTTTGCAGATGACATGATACTCTACATAGAAGACCCCCTAAACTCCATTGAAAGACTCTTAGATATAATAAATCAATTCAGTAATGTGGCTGGATACAAAATCAATAGTCAGGAATAGCATTCCTATACATGAACAACAAAGTCACAGAGAGGGAAATAAGAGAAACTGCGCTCTTCACATTAGCAAGCAAAAATATGAAGTATTTAGGAATTACTCTTATGAAAGAAGTGCAAGACGTATAGAGTGAAAATTATAATACACTGAAAAAGGAAATTGAGGATGATCTCAGAAAATGGAAAGACATCCCTTGCTCATGGATAGGAAGAACAAACATTGTGAAGATGGCCATTCTCCCAAAACTTTTGTACAGATTCAATGCAATCCCAATAGAAATACCATCAACATACCTTATAGATCTAGAGAAATCACTCCTAAATTTCATCTGGAACCAGAAGAGCCCTAGAATAGCAAAGGCAATTCTAACCAGCAAAGACAAAGCAGAAGGCATCACAATCCCCGACTTGAAGTTATACTACAAAGCAACAGTAGTAAAAACAACATGGTATTGGAATCAAAACAGAGCTGAAGATCAATGGAATAGATTAGATGATACAACCACAACTATAGGCACATGCAACCACCTTATCTTTGATAAAGGAGCCATGCAGTTTCACTGGGAGATCGACAGTCTCTTTAATAAATGGTGCTGGAAAAACTGGCTCTCTATTTGCCGAAAACTAAAGCTAGACCCATGTCTATCCCCATGTACTAAATTAAAATATAAATGGGTCAAAGATCTGAAAATTAAAACAGAAACACTAAATCTATTGGAAGACAAATTGGATAGGAACCTTGAAGACATAGGAGTAGGTAGAGTATTCATGAACAGGACTCAAACTGCACAGGAAATACTTCCCAGAATCAATAACTGGGACCACTTCTTATTAAAAAGTTTCTGCATGTCAAAAGAAATCTCCAGCATAGTGAAAAGAAAACCCAAAAACTGGGGAAAGATTTTAGTGAACTCTCTCTCAGACAAGGGACTCTTATCTAAAGCATATAAAGAATTAAAAAAAAAAACTCAGACCCCCCAAAATTCAAAGATCCAATCCAAAAATGTTCATCTGAGATGAATACGTACTTCTCAGATGAAGAAATGCAAATGGCAAATAAATACATGTAAAAATGTTCATCCTCATTGCTCATTAGAGAAATGCAAATTAAAACCACACTGAGATACCATCTCACTCCTGAAAGAATGGCCAGGATCAAGAAAACCAACAACAACAAATGCTGGAGAGGCTGTGGGGAAAAAGGATCTCTCCTGCACTGTTGGTGGGAGTGTAGACTGGTACAGCCTTTGTGGAGGTCTGTCTGGAGATTTCTCAAAAAGCTGGGATTGGAAATCCCATTTATTCCAGCTATTCCACTTCTAGGCATATTCCCAGAAGAGCTGAAAGCCTCATACCACAGTGATATATGTGCACCTATGTTTATAGCAGCACAATTTGTAATTGCCAGATCTTGGAAAAAACCCAAGTGTCCATCAACTGAGGAATGGATAAAAAAGTTGTGTCATTTCTATACAATGGAGTATTATTCAGCTATAAAGTAGGATCACATTGAGATATTTATCAATAAATGGGCGCAGCTTGAGACCATACTTATAAGTGAAATAAATCAATCTCGCATGTGTGAATACCGGATAGTTTCCCTAATGTAAGTAATGATTCAAATACATAAAAATATGTGATAATCATGATTCCCCATTATGTGGCCTTGAGGCCTTATAAAGTTTTCACTTATTAATTGGAAAGGCTTTGTTCTGCACTTCTTGATATGGAAATATTTGAAGCTATAGTATATGAAGTTTTATTCAAATATTTCAAGGAAAAGACAGACACTATGGTAACTACTATTAAGTCACGTTATTTGGTGGTGAAGCAGTAGGTTGCTGAAACAGTCATGCTTTGACTTGTATTGTTATATTGTTATGTCCTGTTTTATCTCAATCTCCCCCTTATTCTTTTAAAAAATATTTACTTATTTCTTATCTTTGTTTTAATTAAGGGGAAAAATTTAAAAATAGCAGGATATATAATAGTAACTTTTTTGATTTCCTATTAACTTGTTTTGAAGTCCTGTAATACTCCCACAATCTTGTTTTGACTGGTTAGACTCTGTTCCATTCTGTATGATAGTATCAAGTTTGAGGGTATAGGCAACTACTTTGAAGGCAATAAGATTCACTAAGATGCCCATTCTGGTTTGACTATTGTCTCCTTTGGAAGTCCTGTGATGTTACAATGCTTAAGTTTTATTGGTCTTGCTCTCTACTGTTTTGTTCAACTTCATAATCTCTAATGAGATAGACAATTCTTTTTAAGGAAACAAGAGACATCCTTGATAGCCATTGTTGATAACCTTATACTCTGTTTTACATCATGAGCTATGTCTATCCTTGGTTTTGCCATATTTGGCTTTATTCTGATTTAAATATGTAAAATATTGCAAATGGACCCTTGGGTTGTTTCCAAGATCTGGTGATTACAAATTGTGCTGCTGACAGCTTTGTTTTGCCATATTTGATTTAATTATCTCCCCCCCAAAAAAGTAATAAGAACTAAGGAGTAATAAAACCCAAAATGTGTAAATTTTGTTGTAAAAAAGAGCTCTAAAGGATACAACAGCAAGTTTGTTTAGGGGTGTTAAATAGCTGACCATATTAATGTTTTTGGCTGGATCATTGAACACAACTGTTTGCAGTCTCACTGTTTGAATGTCCACTTTGTATGCTTTGATACTGTGATTTGAGCTACTATTTCTAAGATGATAATATGTAATCTATTAACTGGTGATGTCTTACTGGGTTTTTTTTGTTTGTTTGTTTGTTTTTTTTGTTTTTTTTGTTTTTGTTTTTTTTTGTATTTCTGTATTACTTGTACCCTTACACTGCTTTGTTTTGTTTTGTGTTTTTCTCTTTTTCCTTTTAAATAAAATTTTTAAAAAAATGAAAACTGAGAGAAATATAAGAGGTAAAGGGAAGGGGAAGTGAAGGGCAGGTGCTTTGCAGGACTTGAGCCCTGAGTGGAGCTCAGGACACCTGCCATGGAGCCAGCAACAGACCTGCCTTGGAATTCCACCAGACCAGTTATCTGACCTTTATTTTCAGGTTGATCCCAGAGCTGGTGAGGTCATTGGAGGTGGAGCTGGCACAAGATCTGTAAGTAGATCTTGAGCTCAGTTCAGTACCAGCCCTGCTTTAGAAAAATCCCCAACTGTCCCTGCACCTTGCAGGCCCCAAAAGCTCCCAGGGCCTGTCAGGGACAGCTCTGTGCACAAACACACCCCAGGAAAGCTTCCAGTTCTCCCTCACCCCACTCTCTTCTGCATGCCTCTGTGTTGCAGGAGTCCCCAAGTCTGAGAGTCTTTCTCCCTCTAGAGTGCCCCATGTCCTCCTCAGAAACCAACAGACCCAGACAAATTCCTTCTCAGTGTAGTTCTCATTTTCAGTGAGCTAGGCTTGGCCCAACTCAATCAGATTAGGTTGGGCTGGTTGTCGCACCTTGCTCAGCAGCACCTGCCAGGAGCGAAGAAAGGATACTCTGATCCCAAAGAGGACAGGTGTAAGCAGCACTACAGGTCTGTCCTCCCTCCCAAACTGTCCTCCCAGGGTATCCTGTGCACTAACCATAATCAGCCCTCACTTGCTGTCAGAGGTCCCTAGACAGTGCTGTGACCACCTGTCCTCCACTCTGCAAGAAGCCTGAAATGCAGCTCCCTGTTCCACCCTTGTGGCCTCTTGCCTCTGTGAGAAAGCAAGTGGAGTCTGCAGTGTTACTCTAATCATGGGTGCTCCACAGGGTGCTGCTCTATAACTATCTGAGAAGGGAGTGGACAGTGGGAGTGTGTCCTGCCTGCCTTTCCTCCACCTTCACTTCATATACTGATCCATAACCCCATTCTGTGAGCCTTTGTGAGTCTCCCTTTCCCCTATTTATTTCCGTGTGTACAGAGGACAAGAAGTTAGGCACATTCACCATAATGTGGGTAGTACCTGGTCTGATCTCCAGGGTGACTGTGTGGCCTTCATGATATGGAAGCACAAGAGACCAGTGTTTGTATCTGCTCTGGTCATTGCATCATGTTCAATGCCTGGTAAACATGATTTAAGGCACCCAGCAGCTCCCTCCATGATGTCTGTGTGGAACTGGGTCTTCTGGCATCTCCCAGAGATTCTTGCTCTGGATACCATGGAAGCACATGGAATGACTGCCCAGTGTCCTTCAGAGTGAAGACAGCAGCTCCACCCAAGTGATGGATCCTTGGCAGGAGGCAAAGCTTCCCCATGGGAAAGGAAAAACCACAATGAAGCCAGAGTCCCTGTTCTGAGAAGACCTGGTTTTAGACCCAACTCCTCCTTCCTACTTCCCTTGTCAACTTAGAAAAGACACCATGCCTCTCAGGTCCTTTCCAGTGTGTCCCCCTGAACTATGGAAGTCATATTGGCATCTGCTTCATAGGGACATCATCAGAGGTGAGAGATGACACTTTTAAAGCTTGTGAGCTGGTGTCATGTGTACACAGTGTACAGAATTAGAGGTGAAATCCATGAAGTGTTGGGAGGGAGGTGAACACATTGCACACAGGCCTAGATCTTCCTGTATGGTGGTGTAAATGACACTCACCTCCTGGACATGTGTCCCTGGTGGCATCATGAGGGGGCAGAAGTTCATCAGATCAGCCATCATTATGTTCCCTAAGTATCTCAATTTCTTCTATGTATTGGTGCTGTGGCCTCAGACCTCACATAGGCTAAGCAAGCACTATAGATGCAGATCCACCCCCAAATCTAACATCACTGTGTCTACATTCACACCTGTGTGAATCACCACAACCATGGCAAGCAGGTTTGACTGCTGACAACTCTCCTTCTGATGGCCACCTCCTGAGTAGCCCATTCCTTGAGCATGGGTCACACATAGTGATTTTTGTTCTGGATTGTATTAGCCAGGCTGAAATTGAGCCCATGTCCTCATGCATGGTAGGCAAGTGCTCTATCCTGAACTGTCTCCCCAATTCCTTACATGTTCTTAATAACAGAACATGGCAGACATGATGGGATGTGACTATCAAGATTCACACATAAAATGACTGACTAATCTCCTGCTCTCTCCCTCCTCTGTTCTTCCTTCCTTCCTCTCTGTTTTGTTCTGTCTTCCTCTCTATATCTTGACTATCTCTGCATCTTTCCTGAAGAGAGGCTCACTCTTTGCAGAGAAAAAGGGTAACAGAGCAGACATCAGACCTCCATCCTAACTGAGTTCCTGCCTGTTAGTGAGAGAGCCTGAGAATAGATGCTGCCACAGTTGTGCTTCCACTGAGCCTGCAGCCTGGTCAGGAGAAACTATGGTGGATCTTCCAGCAGCACCTCCTGAATTCCTAAACCGATAGAACCTGAGAGAACTGAAGTTTACCTGTTGTACCTAAGTTTGCAGCCACGCATTCATCAGTGGTCACTGATGTGCTATAGCAGAAGTGAGGTTCTGCCTCCACCCCTGCTCTCCCCCACTCCTCCCCTTCCTTATTCTCAGCAGGCCCTCTGTTCTTGCTTCTCATCTCTTTCTTGACTAAAAAAAATTTGACTTTGAATCTCTAAATGGTTGGTCCTCTGTCTTCTGCCACACAGACTGCTATGTACAGCATTAGGGCCTGCATGTCTCAGGTTCAGGCATCAGTTCCATCTCAGTGAGGCTGTTCGGATGCCCCCATGTAGTGACCTTGACCTCTGTGTGCCCTTGCTATATTGTGATATAGCCCTGGGTCTTCTCTTCCACTACATTCTGCAGTGATTTGTCCCTCTCCTCCAGCCTTCCACCTTCTGGGTGGCTAGTGACATATTGTCCTTTTCTGTGTTGATACTAGCCTAGTTCAGCCCAGGAATAAGGTGAGAATTTGAGGCATGTAGCTTGAATAAATCAGATCACTTTTCCTCTGAGCAACCCAGTGGGTGCCCCTGGCATCACTGTGTGTTCATGTGTGTGTGTGTGTGTGTGTGTGTGTGTGTGTGCACATTTGTGTATCCCTTGGGATGCTGCTTGAAATCAATCCCACATGTTTAGGCTCAGGTCCCAGGAGCCTGGGGGTTGCTTTTCTAATGCCTCTGGGAGTGGGCTGTGTCCTGTGCTAGGAGGTCTTTTTCCTTTGGATTTCTCCCCCATCCTCTTCACTCTGCCCATGTCCTGTGCCTTGGGACTGGCATTGTCCCTCTCTGGGCACTGGTTTTCAAATGTCCATCGGGAATGGAATAACACGCATAGTCCTTTACTGTGGAGATTCTAGCATGCTTGGGGATGAGGCAATAGAGGGTCACATGGACATGGGGTTCTCTTCACCTGGGCACTGTCCCCATCCATACCTGCCTGTAATTTGATACCATCTCTACTAAGGCCATTATCTTTGGGTTACCTCACTTTGCCATTTTCACATGCAGTTCATTGGGCAGGAAATGGCCTAGACTTAGAACTCACCACTCACTGTCCCCAATACCTTGCCCCAAACCTGTGACTCTTTATAGGCTCACTTTGTTCAAAGACCATGGGAAAACTTTCTATCATCCATAGAATTCAGGAGCCACAACTAAGCTCACACTGGGGCACCCACAAGCTCAGCTATTTCTCTGTGGGAAACCCAGTGGCTGCTGAATCAGTGACCTAACCTCTCCTGCTACCCAGCCCCCAGTGGCAGCACAGTACAGCCAGGACTTGGGGGAATAACTTCCGCCTGAAGCATTTATAGCATGCAGCAACCAATCAGCTGGCCTCTGTGAAGGCTGCAGGGGTTTACACCATGACACAGCAGATCTGTGATTGAAGACTGCACCCCAGCTCCTGAGGAGTCATGGAGAGCTATTGGGTTCCCCCATCTACCCCAGCCCTGCCAGGATCCTGGTGGATTCGAGTTCTGGGCTGGTTTTTACTACCTGGTACCTGATGCCACTGCTGTTTCCCAGTGCTCATTTCTCCCACTTGTTTGCCTCCTTGACCATTATGTTTCTTTTCTTATGTAAACAAGGCCTCATTATTCTTAAATGGGCTGTGCTCATGTGTCTTGTTCTTTGACTGAACTACTGGGTAAGAACTGAAATTTGTAGGTGGTGACATGTTGATCCAGACTTTATGCAAGTTTACTCTGTCTAGAGAAGAGGACATAGGCAGCCGTATTAATGATATTTTATGGAAATAAACCACAGGGGAATTCAATGGACATGCTGCCTGCGACACTGCACTTTCTATACTGGGTTATACACTTTCCTTGGAACCACACAGTGCCTCACATTTCAATGGTTGTATTACAACTACAATACTTTACTTTTGTGATTTTTTTCTTGTTAAGCACTCATAAATTAAAATTAATAATTTATCATTAAAAATATCTAAAGTATAAAGATGAGTGTGACTCTCCCATGGTGCTGCTCTGTAACAAAAGAAAGTGTGTTAGTCTCCTTCATATGAAATAGACATGAAATGGCCTACATGTAATTAAACGTGGACAGTTTTGATGTGTATCTGTCTATAAGGCCAGGAACATAATTAAGAAAACAAAGAATCCTAAGAATTACAAAAAATTCCTGAATTCTTTTTCTATTCCCTGCCAAGAGTCCATGAATACACGAATGAGAAATTGATGTAGTCTCTCTGGATTTTTCCTTCTCAGACAAGGCGAGAATAAACACTTACTTACAGCAGGGTAAGGCAGAGGAGAAACATAACTGCTGTAATGCGGAAAAAGTAGGACAGGTAAATTACAAGGACATTGGATGAGTGGTGGCCAGCATCTAGTAGGAAGGAAAGTAAAAGAAAATATATTTGGGTAGTGAGTTGATGAAAATGTTCTGGAAGAGGACACTGGTGAAGGTTTCACAATATGGAGAATGCACTAAATCGTACCAAACTCATCTACTAAAACAAGAATAAATCCTTGAATTTCATTTACAATGATTCTATCACTGGCAGCCCAGAATAGAATAATAATAAATAGAATAATAAGTAAGTCTGGAAGAGAGGGGAATGGCAGGTGTGGGTCAAGAGCTGACTGCAGGTAGAGGTCAAGAGATGACTCCTGCTGGGGAGTCACCAGGAGATGAGGCTCTGCAGCTGGTGGAGAAGGGAATACATGTGCCTGTTCTTGCTGTAGGGCCAGAGCTGGTGAGGGAGCTGCAGGTGGAGCTTGCATGAGCTCTACGGGTACAAATTCAGCATGCACTGGAATTGCCTCTGCAGTTGCAGGAGAAGAAAACATCACTGACTTTCCAGGGACTTCTCAGGGCCAAACCTTCCCACTGCCTGTCAGAGGCAGCTGTGTGCATGAACACAGCCCCAGTAACGCCTCCCAGACTGCATCCCCACACTGACTGCTGAGGGGATCATGTTCCTGTGTCTCCCATCATCTGGGCACATTGCTGAGTTCCCTAGCACATTCCATCCTCTCAAGGCCACAACCCACATCCCAGGGCTCCTTACCCTGGGACTTAGGTGCCAGCGATTTAGGAGGGTCAAGCTGGTCCATGAGAAGCTTGGGCTGGGGATAGACCTTGGAGTTCACCTCCAGTGAGGAGTCAAGGACAGGAGATGTGGACCTGGAGCTAACAGGGAGGTAGCAAAGTGAGAGGTCTGGCTTCTCTTCTAACACTACCTACAAAGGTTACGTTGGGGGGGGGCACATGGGTCTCTAGCCCAGCAAGTTCAGTGTCCACTCTCACCCTCTCCCAACTACAGTGTGGCAATGTGGGCCTTGGGTTCCCTGAGAGGCTGACAGAATGCTCCATTGGAGGCAGTCCTTGCTTAGTGGTATGACACCACTCCCTTCTTTAGGGAAGCATGACACAGTTTCTCCCTGCCCTTCCCCACTGCAGGTCAGCTCAACAAAGGCAAAGACTGATATCTGCCATGTCTTTGCACTCAAGGCCTCAGGGCTGGTGTTCCATGAATATCTGGGAAGTGAAAAGTCATCGATGTCTATCCCGCCTTTTTGCAGTGTCTAGGTCAGGCAAAGATCTGCTGTCCACTTCTGTTGGTCTCTGTAGAACTCCTCCTAGATGGTCTATAACAACTTCTAAGGGAGGCCATGGACATAGAAAGACTTCCTTGAGGTGAACTATATCTGTTCTACTGCCAATGCTGACTCTGTGCCCTGCAAAGAACATCAAAACTCAAAAGGGCAGTGGTTGCACCTGTTCTGCTTACAAAATCATAGACAGTACTCAGAAAAGTGTCTTCACACATGGTGTCTTCGTGTGTATTTTGGCTTGATGACACCTACACACTTTGCAATGATACCTGTGGACCATGGACACTTTGTCATCCCTAAAAATTCCTGCCCTGAGCATATCCTGAAACCCTTAGACTGACTCTCCAATCTCTTTTCCAAAGAAGAGAACAGTTTTCCCCATGTGTGTGTAAGTGATGGGGGTGGAAAGTGATCCTTGGGAATCAGGACAGTCTCTGTAGCACATCTTCATGGGGAAAAGGCCATGGCTAATCCCTTGCCATGGATCCGCCATAGCATCCTCAGTGACCCTGCACTCTGGATCCACTCAGCACCCCACATTTCAGTGTTGTGAACCGAGACTGATGTGGTTGCACATGGCCAGGACTTCAATACACAGGTGGACAAGTCCCATGTGGCTGCTCAAGTGAGAACTTAACTTCCCTGTATCTGAACTAGCCCTGGACTCAGTGTCTCTGAGTGGCTGGTGGTTGAGCCTAGGGATATGTGTTCTGGGCTTCCTCTTATCTCTGGATGCCTCTGGGTGCCTCGGAGTGCCAATAAGTCCTGGCATGAGCTGCTGACAGCTGGGTGTTTCCAGTTGAGCTTCCTGAAACATCTGCACCAAGTGAACCATCCTCTCCATATGTTCCCACGTGGTTCCCTGACACGGGATCCTGATGGTGGGGTCACTAGCGCTGGGAAAGCAGCACAGCATGTTCCTTGTTCACTCTCTCGAGCCAGCCATCTATGAATGCCAACTATCACCAGATCACTGTGCCTCGTGATCAGACCTTCAGAGTTCTGTTTGGATTTGTCACCAAGGAAGTGTGGTCATCTGCTGGGGTCCACACTTGAGGCTGCCCCTCTGATGCCTCCTTTGTTTTTATTGTGAGGTAATCTGTGTCCTCTTTAGAAACACTAAGTTATAAAACTAGCAAAATGTGTGTGTTTTTAGACTTTTTCATCCATAAGATCCTTTCCCTTGAGGATGAGGTGCACAGTTTCTTCATTTAGAGATTTCTCAAATTTTATTTTGACTGTCTTTTATGGACTTATGTTTGTTTCATTTCATTATCATTAAGGAGCATGGGGATGTTCCCAGAATGCCCATAATAGTTTTCTTTGAAGGATATGAAATGTTTCATGTTATAACGCCCATGTGTCCAGGAAAGGAGGATTCATAGCAAGTTTTACTCTTTATGAATGATCATTTATTCATCCTTAGAAGTTTACCTCAGCCACACACTGTAGTGCTCTGTAGTCTGACCTCCTTTGCGGAGTGTGGTGAGGGCCAGGGGAGGCTTTGCAAGGCTGTGGACATCATCACCCTGTGCTGATGAAGGACACATGGGCATCACTCCTGGGGAATTTGTCTCCTAATCACTGTTTTCACTTCCTGTTCTCCCATCCCAAGCAGACCATGGGCTGGTTAGTTTGCCTTTCCTAGAGGTGATGGCGCTGAGCCTGTTCAGTCTCGATGCTCTTGGTTGATCTCCTTCAAGCATCGTCTCTGTGCTGGGCTCTCCAGATACTGCTGCTGATTGGTGGTGGAGCCACCACACACTCTCATGGTGCTGAACCCACCAACTGCAACTTGTTCATGCATCTGTCACCCATCTACTGATCCCATTTGTTCTGTTTCTGGGTTGGCCCTGGAAAGCCAGCTGCCACTGCCTTTCTTATACATGGTCTTGAGTGAACATAGACTTTTATTTCAAAAAAAGTACTTAGATATGAAATTGCCAGATTATATATCTTCTGTGTGATTATCTTACAAACTGTTAAGGTCAACTTGGAAGCAATTTTAAAATCAGAGTTAGGTGGTTGTTATCTTTTTGGTACTGCGGATTGAACTTATGACCTCAGGTTTGCCAAGTGGGCTCTTATACTGCTGAACTAAACATGCAACCCTGTTTACTTATTTTGTTTTGCTTTTTTTTATACTGTTTTTATGTTATAATATGTTATAATAATATAATATGTTGTTATGTTATGTTATGTTATGTTACACTATGTCTAATGTTGGTGAAGATTTTGAATCCCTTTCAGTGCATTTTCAGTTCTTTCTGATTTCATTTTGTAAAACTCACCTGATAAACTATGACATATCACATAATCCTGGGTTATTTAATTTTGGAAAAAATTTAAAAAGTAAACGAGAGTCAGGTTTGGTAGTAAACATCTATAATGCCAGAAGTTACAAGGCTGAGGCAGTAAGATTGCTGTGAGTTGAGGTCAGCCTGGGCTACAATGTGATTTCAATGAAAGCCTAAACTTCATAGAAAAATCCTGTCTCAAAAATAAATAAATAAATTGAAATAAATAATACATTATAAAAAGGTTTAAAAAGACACAAAAATCACATATAAATCGACAAATCAAATCTTGGTGAATTTTTCTTACATACATACTTTAGTCAGCACACTGAGCATTAGGTTTACCATGAGGTAGATATTGATCTACTGCCAAGAAGTTGAACTGTTTCAACTTTTTTGACCTTTTATCTGAGATGAATGCAGTATATGCTACTGAGTATACACTCTTAGGATTTGGAGAGCATAGTATAAAGAGAATTTGATGGTTCTTTTTATTTTTGTACTAACTTTATATATGGATGTAGGATTTGAGCAAAGAATTACTGTTTTTTGAAAAGACTTTCTTGTCTTATTTTAATGTAACTCAAGTACATATTAATAAGGACCACATAGAAGATGCTATTGTTAAGTTTATAAAAGGATAAAATACAGAATAATAATGAGGGAATAACATTGGCTACTGTATTGTGCACAATGATATCTTAATGATTTATATTTTCATACATTTTTAAAATGTGTTATTTTTTTTTTACAAATATTAAAGCATGATCTCACTAAGATTGTGAGTTTCCCAGGCCAAGCTTAAACCTTTCCTTATTCAATCTCCCTCCCTCTGCCAGAATGTTAGGATTACAGGTATTATCTTGAGTTGGTAATCAGCAGTAATTTTATGCATTCATAGAATGAAATAATTTGCTTTGATCGTTAGACACTTTGCAGAAAAAGTGGATCTAGTTAATCTCTCTACCACCATCCTGATTGGCAGTTTCTCTCACAGTGGGTAGTTTTGAAAATCCCATTAACACTGTTAGTAGATTCTCTGCTTTGTAACTGTGGTCATCATGCATTTCAGAATATCACTGCAAATGCCTTCTGCACTGGGACTGAAGCTTGGTGTCCTTGAAGCACATTCTGTTTTTTTTTTTTTAATCCCTCATGGATTTTCATGATTGTTTGAAATGAAACCACAAGAAAAGTGTGAAAGCTAATGCCACTTGGGGACACTGCCCTCCAGAAGGCCAGGCCAGTGTAAAATATTATTTTCTCTACCATCGGGCTTTCCAAGTTTTTTTGTTTTGCATTCAATTTCTATGGATTGAATACTGAGGTTTGCACTTAGTTCCATGACCTTCCACATTTAAAATTCTTTTTATTTTCATCCAGGTTCTGGATAAGTGGCTTCATTGCTGAGGCTGTGCTTAAATTTGTGACGTTGCTGCCTCAGCCTTCCAGACTGCTTGCATTACAAGCACACCACCAGACCTCGTTTCATCATAGTGTTGTTAAAAACTTATTGGCTGAGCAAGGAATGTTGAAAACGCCTGCAATGCCTGCACTCAGGAGTCTGAGGCAGCAGGATTTCTGGGAGTTCCAGAGAAGCCTCGAACACACTCTGAGTTCATCTCAGGCCAGAGCTACACAGGAAGACCTTGACCAAGAAAAGAAAAAGAAAACTAAAGAAAATGGAAGCAAACTAAAGCAGAAGGAAGGGAGGAAGGGAAAGGAGGAGAGGAGAGGAGAGGAGAGGAGAGGAGAGGAGAGGAGAGGAGAGGAGAGGAGAGGAGAGCAGAGGAGAGAGGAGGGGAGGGGAGGGGAGTAGAGGAGAGGAGAGGGGAGGAGAGGGGAGGAGAGGGGAGGAGAGGGGAGGAGAGGAGAGGACCCAAGAAGCAAAGCTTGCAGTTTGTCAGCCTCTGAGCAGGATGTCCGTGATGGGCTTGTCATTTGTGTTCTTTGCTGTGCTGAGATTCATTCCTCCTACACATGGTGTATGAATGGTTCCTATCATGAAAGGATGGTGAACTTTTGAATTTCTTAAAATGATTTTTCCAAATCTCTTCAGGGTTTTTTTGTGGCTCATGCTGTGAATGTGGCAAGTGACACTGAAAGATTTGTGCAAGTGGGACCATTCTAGCACCACTGAGGGTGAACCCAGTGTTTATTGTGGTGTTTGACTTTTGCATGTGCTGGTGAATTTAATTGATGAGCCTTTAGTTGAATATTTTTGTGTATGTAAGAATATTTGCCTTTACCATTTTTTAATGCATTATGATCTGGGTTTGTTATCAGGTGACTTCATCATCTACAAGGAGTTGGGGGTGGTTCCCTTCCCTTGAAAGACGTGAAGGATGATTAGTATTTATTCTTTTTCAAAATTTTATTTTCATGGTAGTAAAATACAGCAGAGCAAGAGAGAACAAACAAGTGGAAACAATGCAGTGAAATTGGTACAGAACTTCACAACAGGGTACCATAACAAGTAAGAGGTACCATAGTATATCTCGTTATCTGCACAATAATTTTCCACTCAATAAGTTATAGCATAATCAAATTAAAAAAATTAAAAAACAGTCAAAAGAGAATATTGAATAGAGCAGAACAATTAATCATAACAAAGCAAAAGATTAAAGATGACATTTCTTTTCAAACAGAAGATAGAAGGAAATCCCCCATATTTTCTATATTGCACACAGTCATATTTCCAAAAGGTGCTCAGAACTCAGCCTCTTGTTGCTAATCAGAGGGTGAGCAAGTGGGATGTATGTTGCTCAGTCCATACACCAGTAGGCTCACTGGAGATGGTGAGTGGTTCTCCTCCTGGATCCCACCAGGGGTACTTGCCAAGAAGGCCTAAGAATTTTTTCTTGTTCATCTGCCTAAGTCCCCACATGGCCAGATCCAGTATTTATTCTTTAGTATACACTTCATAAAATTCAGTAGGGCATTTATTGCATCCTGGAATTTATTGTTGTTATTAAGCAGTTATGATTGTTGACCGATTGCCTATGTTTTTTATAGCTCTGTGAAATGGTGTGTTTTCTCCTGGGGGTGTGGGTAAGGGACACCAAAGGACATATGTACCCATTAAGGATTGTGTCTCTTTTTACTTAGGGACATAGCCATTTATTTTGTACCTTCAAACTTCCAGCACAGTATATATTTGTGAGTAATATGTTAAGTTATTTAGTCTTTTAATGCACATTGTTGCAGAGTGCAGTTACTCCTTGAGGACACTGGGGGAGGCTAGGGCCAGGTCTCTTATTTCACACTTACCTGCCTGAGGAGTGTCCCTACCTCCTCACTTGCTCCATGTAAACACCTGTCCTGCTCCACAGCTGAGATGAGTCCACATGCAGCTGTTGAGATCTCATCTGGGTGGAAGATGTGCAGTCAATGTGGGCTCTGTAACAGGATGACCTTCTCATACAGAGCTCCCCCAAGTGAGACAGAGGGTCTCAGGCCTGCAGGGAGTACCTCTGGCAGCAGGGCCATTCCAGCCCTCTCTTATTCACCATGCTGTGTGTGCTGTCTTCCTAAGATCCTGAGTGATGGATCAGAAGGCCTGGACCTGGGAATTTCTTGCCCATGATTACCTACTAGGTACCTGGGTATCCTCCAACTCTACTGGTCCTTCTTCCATGGACTTCAGATCTCCACAGAAACCTGAGCATCCTCATGATTCACCTTCCAGGCTCCAACTCTGTGCTTAGTTCTAGTGTGAATTCCAAGACCAGGAAATTCAATTTACATACATTTAACCTGGAAATTCCACTTCTCATTTCTCAGTATAATAAAATGCGATTGACAGACACCTGTAATCTCTTCTTCGTCAGTTATGAGTGTGGATAGTTAGAAACCATGAATGTGTCACAGCAGAGCTGCTGAGTCAATTATAAAATTGCAGTCACAGAAACAAGGCCTTGTCCTAGGCCGCTGAAAATGTGGAAAGAAAGTGAATTCCTTGGCCATGTCTTCAGTGCTACCTGAGATGATAGAAGAGTTCACAGGGTGGCCTTTGTCCACTCAGCAGTGAACAGACACAGACCCTAATTGCAGGCAAGGACAAAAGAGAGGACCTCCTGGAGGGCAGACGATTGATCTTGGGCCTTGGTGGAGTTTTTTCTATTTTCCATTCCATTGCATTATTTATATTGTTCTATTCAATATTCCTTTTATTCATTTTAGTTAATATTTAATAGTGGCTAATTTCTAGAATGGGTATGTGAAAATAGATGATTTAGTTTCATTATACATAATGAAATTTATGCACAATACAGACACATGGAATACAACTATATATATATATATATATATATATATACACATACATATATATATGTATATATATATATATACAAAATAAGATTTGATATTCAGCAAGCCAACACACCGTTCATGACTAAATTTTTAAAATTCCAACACATAAACCCATGAGGATCCCTCTGTGGTGTGTGTTGCTGCCCTGCCTACCTTAGAAGCCATCATGCTCACCTGTGCCCGCAACTGCCAGAGGACAGCAAGAGTTTTTTTCAGAGTCTATTTTTCCTGCAAGGAAATCCTGAACCTTCCTGCTTTCAGGTAGTGCTGGGAGTGTGCAGCAGGCAGAGGAGACCAGCATGGCCTGTGTTATACCCCTTTCCCCTACCACATCCACGCTGTAGCCCTGCAGGCACTGGAAGGCATAGCAGCCAGGATGCAGCAAAGACTCTACCAACTCAGCCCCAGAGGTTTCAGTTATGGGGTCCTGGTATCAGCCTCAACCAAGATTCAAGTACTGCCCTGCATTAATCTCACTTAGCGGGATGGGCACACCCTCTAGCCTTCAGGAGAGGAAGACTACTGAAACAGTGACCCTTCCAATCTGCAAATTTTGAGTCTCTCTTTCTGACTGAGGCCATGGCACTGCAACAAAGCACAGCATTGTCATTACATTTCTTTTTCTTCTGCTTTTTTTCTGGTTTCTCTTTTATTTAATCATATATTTAGAACTGCATTTTGCCAAAAAAACATTTCCTTGTCTTTTCACTCCTCAGTTGACAGAAGTTTTTACAGATTTCTACTGTAGTTCAAACTCTGTGTGCTTTAATACTGAGAATCCACTCTCCAGCTATGTAGAATGAGGGAATCAAAGCAAAAACTGAACTTGGGGACATTGATGTGCCTTCCAGCATTTTGTACAGCAAACCCTGACTCATACATGTTAACCACAAAATATGGGCTTCAGTAGCAACTGAATCTCCATCTGACAAATAAGTTTCCTGCATTTACTTTAAACAATCTGACTTCCCCTTAACTGGCTAAGCACATTGTGTAAGGTTTATTATGCCTAAACTTGAAAAATAATTTCCAATAAACAAGACACTGCCATTTATCCTGAAATCATGATGGGATTTTATGTAAACAAAGTCTGATCCACATCCTGGCATCCATGAGCTGAGAGAGGCAGCAATGGCTTATGCAGATAGAAACACCTCCAAATTGTCAACCAGCAGCAGCATCAAGCAGGAAGCAGAGCTATTGAGCCTTCACAGTTGTGTGATGGAATCATCTGGTGGGCTTTGCCCTGGATTTACTGAAGTGGCTCAGTAAATCTAGATTGCTGCTGGGATTTTCCTTCCTGTAGTGCAGTGCCAAAGGGAAATCATGTACATGTACCATTTATTTGTAGTTTTTCTTTTGCAATTGTAAAACCTACATGCATGTGATTTCACACATCTGCCATAGCAGACCCAACCATGGGCATTATTTTCATGACTTGTAAAGGGTCAGTTTATTTTTACAACATGCAGAATGCTATTCTCAGCCTTGTTTTTCTCAGACTTGTGCATTTTCAATCATTTCTTCAAAGAAAGTTAAATGATTTAGTCTGAGCAAAGTTAAGTTGTGTTGCTTTGCTTCTGGGTGAAATCCTTGGTGACAGACCTGAAGCAGGAAGTGAGGGGGACCTGCTGGAGGTTCAGCTGCAGAGTGATACACTTTGCTCAGCTGTGTCAGGCAGGGCTAACCCTCACCTGACTGCCTACCTTGGCATCCAAATGCCCTTTCCCAGAGCTGGCCCTGGTTTTGAGAAGCACTGGTTTGCAGTGTAGACTACCAGGGCACTGGCTGACCCTTGGAAAACCTTCCTGTGCCATGACTTTTTCACACCTAGACCTGCACCTCTATGGCCCAGGGCACAGTTCTCTCCAACAGCCATGGGCAGCAACCTCCAAACAGCTCTCCTGTACATGCTCTACGTGGAGGCTAGCGAGGGTCCCAGCTCCTTCCTGCTTCAAACAGTACTGTAAATCAAACACTTGAAAAGAAATCTTGAAATCTTTTGCAGCAGTCTGTGTTGGAGAAATCTCTCTTCTTAGTCCTATGAGGTCTAGGGACAGGTCTATATATAGCTGTGATGGGAGCTGCAGGACAGGACTCTGCTCTGCCTCCCATGTTCTCTTCAGTGCTGTTCAGATGCTGCCTTAAAACTTGCCATTGGATGGGGACACAGCACATCTCATTGATTTGTACCTGCATGAATCATCTTTAGAAGGCTGAGTGTTTTCTGTACCTGTTGTCCACAGGTGGTGATTTCCTTTTGCATTACAAGACTTTCTCACTTCTCTCGCAAAATGGGCTCATAAGACCTCTTTTACGCCAATAATTTAAACCCCAGGATGGTGAAGCACTTTCATCATCAATCCCAGCACCAAACAATGAACCAGTCAGTGGTGCTAGGTTTAGCTGCCTCTGTGACTTCATGAGGCTTTTGGGGGGACACTTCATGAGGCAAACCATAACACCTCCTTTTTTATGTTTTTTATTTTGTCTTTTTCATTTTTATTGGTACCAGGGATCGAGTAACAACTGCCTGCTTGCAAGGCAGGCCCTTATGCCACTGAGCTAATTCCCCAGCCCCACCATAACACCTTCTACAGTAAATTTTCTGATGATGCCAATGCTCTGGACTAGAATATAATAACTTGCCTTAGTCCATGTTTTTATCTTATTTATTTTTTATTAATTTATTTTTTGAGACTCTCATCATGTAGTTCACACTGGCCTTCAATTCACTATGTAAACTCGGTTGGCCTAGAACTTGCAACAATCCCCCTGTCTCAGCCTCCTAAGTGCTTGTATTACAGGCATGTACTGTAACATCCAGCTATTGTTTGTTAAGTTGTATTGATTGATTTACTTGAGACTACACAATTTAATTATCCTTGTTATATTTCAGTATACAAAAATGCTAATAAAAGTGATGAAATTCAAGACCAGTTTAAACAACTTAGCAACCTAGTAAGGCCCTGTCTGGAAATAAATTATAATAAAAGGACCAAGGTATTGGATTCAAACCCCAGCACAGCCAAAATAAATACATATATAAATAAACAAAACTTCTTATAAATAAATCTATAAATAAACAAAACTGTTTAGAAATGAATTTATAAATAAACAAAATTGCTTGTAAGTAAATCTATCAGTAAACAAAATCTATGGTGGGTAGCTCAGATAAGAAGTGTTTTAAAAGCAATTTTATTTCATTATATTTGACATACAATGAACTTTCAGGTTTAAAGTACAAAATTAGAAGAATCTTGACATGGGCCAGGGATATAGCTCAGCACCAAAGTGCTCCCTTGCAACCACAGGTTCCTGAATTTGGTTCCTAAATACCAAAAACAAAACAAAACTAAAACTGAAAAACAAACAAAACATCCTGTAGGACTCTTGCCCCACATGAGCCCCTTGAAAACCATCACCCAGTGGTGATGCATAAGTCATGTCCAAATTTTCCTTATGGCTCCTTACAATTGCTTCCTTCTAGCCTAAGCAATGCACCTGCTTTTTGTCTCTGGGAATCACTTTGTATTTTCTAGAGGTGAAAGGTCTGTGACCACCCAGTATACAGAGTGTTTTTGTTTTTGTTTGGGGGGTGAGATAATAGAGTTTTTTCAATCCTCATAACCATGTGAGGTTTCCCATGTGCTGCTCCCTGTCAGTGGCCAAGCCATCATCCCGCTGTGTGAATGAACCACAAATCCTCATGCGTCCATCAGCTGAGGCCTTGTGTATTGTTTCCAGTTTTAGTCTTAAAAATAAGTTTGCTGCAGGCATTCTTGTGTTTGTATAGCTGTAGCACTCATTTCCCTGGGGAAGATACTTAGTGTGAAGTTGACTATTTCGTGCCTTGAATGTTTAACTGTCTTTCAGAGTAGTTCTTCACAACAGAATTAAGATTTCTGGTTCTTCCTGTGAGTATTTTTAAATCCTGCTCTTATGTTTTTCAGTCTTTTTGGGTTGATTTTATAAAATTTACCTAAGGAAAGATTATTTCTATTACATAAAATGCCCCATTTTTTGACTTTGGTTAGAATTTTAAAGGTGGAAATAACCTCAAAATATTGTATATATGCACATATGTAAATCACATATAATTTTAATATCACAAAATTTCTGCTATGTGATGATTAATATTCATGGTCAACTTGATGGGCTTGAGGGCTGTCCAAGGGAATAGTAAAGTGTACTTCTGGGCTCATCTGCATGGGTCATAGAGGGATGATGCTAGGTACTCCATCTGGTCTCTGGCCCCTTCCTCCCTGACACTGTGCCTCCACTCTGCTTCCTGGCGACCATGAACTCTGCAGCTTTGCTCCATCACACCCTCCTGCTGTGGTGCCCCTGCCTTGGAATCAGGCAGGACTGACTGCCCTGAAACCATAACCCAGATTAAACTTCTCCTCTTCTCAACTATGGGGCTTGGATTCTGTGTCGTACTAATGGGAAAACTTGACCAGGACAATTGTTTTTATGTTTACATATGTGCTTCAACCTACACAGCTTTTATAGAATTTACCATAATTTCACCCTTACTTTCTGGTCAGATGTTGGAATTGTTTTCAATACTTTTACCCTTTTAAATGAGATATTCACAAATATGCTGTTAAATGTATTCTTTCTTGATTTAGAGATTTTGTGACTAATGGAATTGTATTATTCTAAAATGTAAATATTTACTTATTTTTATAATTCCATTTATATAAATACCCAGAACAGGCAAAACCTTAGAAAGCATGGTAGTGGTCTGTGGCTGAGTGTGGGCAATGGAGAATGACAAATTAACGAACCTAGGTTACCACTGGGGATGGTGGAATTGTTCTTTAACAGGCATGGTGAGGGTCTCACAGCCCTGAGTGCATGAAATGCCACTGAGCTGTGTGCTCCAGGACAGATGCTGAATTTTAGATTGACTTTTACCTTAATAAAGAAAGAACCACAGATGAGGAGTCTCCCTACCCCTGACTACAGACCTGTAGAGCGGGAGCCCCCTGAGGACAGAACTGGTCATGGAAACATTTCCCAAATGCTTCTTCTTCTGCCTCCTCTGCCCAGAATGAAGGGATCAGAGATGTGTTACTGAGTGTAGGTGAAAAAACAAGTGTGCATGGTCAGGACACTGAAGGCTTCAACTGAAAATTCTGTCCTTTGAGTGATATATGGGATGTGTGTTATGATCAGGGCCCGGGAGCACAATACTCATCAAAAAGTAAACAGAGAGTCACAGAAATGTCCCTGAATCCACTCATCTCTTCTGTCCTCTTTATCATATCCAATCTATTGTCTAAAATATGTTAAAACCTGGCAGGACTGACTCTGCTGAAACCATAAGCTAGATTAAACATCTCCTCTTCCAAGTTGTGGGTGTTGGAATCTGTGTTCTACTAAGGGGAAAGCTTGACCAAGACAATTGTTTTTATGTTTACATAGCTGCTTCAACCTACACAGCTTTTATAGAATTTACCAGAATTTCACACTTACTTTCAGGTCAGATGTGGGAATTGTTTTCATTTTTTAATGCATTTGAATAATGAGCTGTGTACAAATATACTGTTAAATGTATTCTTCATGATTTAGAACTCTTGTGACTAATAAAATTAAATTTTTGTCAAATGTAAATATTTACTTATTTTTATGCTTCCATTGGTATAAATATCCAGAAGAGGCAAATCCTTAGGAAGCACAATAGTGGTTCATGGCTGAGCGTGCAGAATGGAGAATGACAGTTTAATGAACCTAGGTTACCACCTGGGATGGTGAAGGTATTCTTTACCAGGCATGGTGAGGGTCTCACAGCTCTGAGTGCATAAATTGCCTCTGAGCTGTTTGATCCAGGACAGATGCTGAATTTTAGATTGAATTTTGCCTTAATAAAGAAAGAAGAGCAGATGAGGAGTGGCCCTAACCCCACCACAGACCTGTAGAGTGGGAGCCTCCTGAGGACATCACTCGTCATGGCGATCTTTTGCAAATGCTTCTTCTTCTCCCTCTGCTTAGAATGAAGCCATTAGAGACATGTTACTGAGTGTAGGTGAAGAATCTGATGTGCACAGTCAGCAGATGTTTTAACTGTAAGTTCTGTGCACAGTCAGCAGAAGTTTTAACTGTAAGTTCTGTGTTTTGAGTGATATATGGGATGTGTGTTATGATCAGGACCTGGGAGAGTATTACTCCTCAAAATGTGAACAGGGTGTCAAAAATTGTCCCTGAATTCACTCATCTCTTCTGTCCAATTTATCATCTCCTATGTACTATTGAAAATATGCTAAAATATGCACAACACAAAATCCACTAATTTTGTCAGTGAGTTAAGAACATTTACCTTGTGCAATTATCAGCACCGTCCTGCTCCAAAACTCTGTTTCTGAACAGAAACTGTGAACCCTCCCAACAATAGCATCATTTAGCTACCTTCAACTCCTAGAAATACCATTATACTGTCTGTCTCCATGAAATGGACTCTTCTGGGCCATCACATATTTGGAATCATATAACATTTCCTTTTCTCTCTGTTTTATTTCCCTTAACTTAATATTGCAGGATATATACATAGCACCTTTTGTTCATCCACTACTTGGGGTTTTTTCCCCATGTTTTGGCTCCTAGGAATAATCCTATTGTGAACATGGGAATGCATATATCTGCTTGAGCTCCTGATTTCAGTTAAGCTGTATAAACACATTTAGAATTGTTGAATCATAGAACGATTCTATAGAATTTGGAGAGGACGGCTATGTTGTTCCCTACAGCAGTCAGTTCATTTTACAACCCCATCAACAGGACATGTGGTTTGGGTTTCTCACTGAGATCCTCTGGGCCAGGGAGCAGTCACAGAATCTAATCAAGCTGCTGTCCCTGATCCTTGGTCTGGGGAGCCTCACACTCCACCTGATGGGTTTGTGTGGCACATGAGGCAGTAGGAACAAAGAGGGACTGGATCCAAGCCTCACCCAGTTTAGGGTCAGTTCTGCAGTGATGTGAACTCTTTAGAGACTGTCCCCTTCTACACCATGGAAACCAGCAGCCTAGTGACCCACACCTTGCAGCTCCCCACTCCCCAATGAAGCCCAGATGCCCCAAAAAGCTAACCCTTTGCACAGTGAGTGTGTGGATGCTCCACTTTCTGTGTTTTAGGGGAAAGAGCTAAATGAATCAGCTGTTGCTACTACAGGTTCAGCAGAACTCTGATTGGCTGTGTCCCAAACTTAGTGCTGACTCGCACAGTTTTGAGTGAACTGATGTTCAGGCTGGGATCTGCCTTGCTTGAGCTGAGTAATCAGACCCTGGTTGAATGCCCTGTCCATGCCTGGGACCCCAGTGAGTGCCAGAGGCCAGACAGGAGATCTGGGCATGGAATCCTCACCCTTCAGGTCTCCTGGAATAAAGTTAGGGGAAACCTTTTAGAGAACAAGGGCCCATACGCGAGCCAAAACCCACTTATTTATTGCACTGCCTACACTGCAACTAGATCTGAATACTGAACTGAAGTTTTAGTTTAGAAAAAACTGCTCGTCCATTGACATATTTTGCTTGAGAGAAAAACACAATCACAAAGCTTTCACTGATACAACCTTTTATTGAAAAGTGAAGGTTTGCATTTGGTATGCTTTCACACAATTAATTTATCTTGGTTGTTGCATGCACACTGATAGTTTGTCAAAGGTTGGCTCATACTGCATTCATTTCAGAGCAACACGTGCAATACTCAAGTCATCTGTTGGTCTGTTTCATGTAACAGAATTAATACAATTCAAAACTGAAAATAGTGGCCCAAAAGCATAAGATGATCCACAGGAACAAATGCAATCCCCAGTGTTTTCATTGACTTAATGTTTTTTTGTCTTTTTGAGACAGAGTCTCACTATACAGTTCAAGATGGCAATCAACCTGTGAGGAGAAGAGACCAGCCAGGAGAAGGAACAAATGAAGTTGAGAAACACAGAGCCATGAGAAGAAAGACATCTACAACTACATGAAGCAGGTCATAAATGTAATGGCTTTGTGAATGAGTCAGTGTGTAAATCTCGCAAACATAAAGATAAATGAAAAAGTCAGACCCTTAAAAAACACAAACTGTCATATATGGATATAAATGAACATGCATATGTATAACTGATAAAAACAAGACAAACTAATCTCTGGATAGGATTTATCTTGGGGGAGGAGAGGAGAAGCAGCCAGAAAAGAGCATAAAAGGTGAATGTTCATTTCATTTATGAAAATTCGTTGAATTCAACATTTTCCTTTATTATTCCTTGTTACCAAAGCTTCACTTTCCGTGCTGCCTTCCTACAAAACTTGTCAAAGTTGACTCTCTGCTCCGCCGCCACCTCCTGGCCATTCTGTGAATACAGTGCTGGACTAGAGAGGCCCCCGGTGCAGCTGGGCTGAGTGAAAGGGATGCTGGTTAGTACTTTTTGCAGAAGACAAAGCCAGCCAAACAACCAAGTCCTGTCACTGTGCAAACATCACTTTAGGGACCTTGTGCAAACAGCATCTCTCTGACCCAAACCCGTTTGTGCACACTAATGGAGTGGGACAAAGTTATCAACCTAATCACTTTCCTCTGGTTGCCATCTCTCCTATGTACCCCAGATCTCAGCTACAACTGTAGTTTAGAGTCATCAATACAATAAGATGTCTTTCTCACATGCTATATCATATAAAACCCTACATCCTTGATACAAGAAATGTATTTGATATACCATGAGGTTAGCAATAATTAATTTCAATGCCATATAAAAACTTTGTGCACATTTACTTAGATTTTACACTTTAGGCAAAATGTAGATTTTTTTAAACTGACATCTGTAGAAACCTAATAAATTTAGGATAGAGCATAAACGAATATATATATATATATATATATATATATATATTCGTTAATATATATATAGTTATTAACCAATACGATTATCTTATTTATGCAATAACAAAATGATTATTTAATAAATTCCTGTAGATGTAGATCAAACTTTAAGTACCATGACAAACTTTAAAGAGATGTTGAAATATTTTACTGCTGTTTAACCTTTAGATGTGCACTGTGTGACAGAGAGCACTGTTATTTTAGTATGCTCTAAACATATGCGGTCTTAACTCTGTACCTGAGATTCTCCTGATCTCAACAAAAATTGTCCTGGCATGGGGACAGAACAACCAACCACGGAAGCAGTAGGCAGCTGCTTCCCGATCTTTTCTTGACTTACTTCTTTCAGGAAGTTGCCACAGTCTTCTGTGCCACCACGTTGGGCCCTGTTTGTGTTGTCAAAAGTTTCTCACAATATGGGGACCATCCTGAGAGAGGCAGATGCCACTGTGAGGAGTTAAACAGTGGAGGACAGAGAACTCCACATGCACCTAGGAAAATTAGGGATGTACAGCTGCAGGCCAGGGTCAGGTCAGGGATCTGACAACACTAAGAATGTGTAGCAGAGGGAAGGGAGCTGTTTCCTGACCCAGGCTGATGGGATGCTTGCAGAGGGCAGGCCAAGCTGGATAGGTGTGAGCTGCAGATTGTGGAGGATGAGGGGCCAATTGGATGTTAAGGGTGATCAGACATCAGGTATGGAGGCTTGTGGCCAACTGCTTAGCAGGACACTTGCTAAAACTGGACAATGCAGATATGAACACAGAAGCCAAAAATGAACTGAGAGTGAGAAATATGAAATAAATATAAGTGAAAAATTAAAATAAACTGAGATTCCACCTCACCCTGAAAAGAATGTTTATGTCAAGAAATCAAACAATAAGAAGTGCTAGAGGTGTTGTGGGCAAAAAGGAAGGTTCTCCAGTGCTGGTGGGGGCACAGACTGGTGCATTCCTGTGGAAATCAGTGTGGAGATTCCTCAAAATCTAGGATTGCTGGTCCCATTTGACCCAGATATGGATAACAGATTAACTTAAACTAGACTAACTTCTGGTCACTCCAGGGACTTTGTGCTATACTAGGCCATATGAGTGTTTGTTCTGGAGGAAGTTTTACAAAGGCATTGTGTTTAAGGTAAATAATGCAGAACCTGGAGTCTCAGTGGAATGCTGCTGGAACAACACAATTTGGTTTGCGAAGATGTGTCCAGAAGACTGGTAAATGTGAAGGCCAGGTATAGCCAGAGATAGTTCCTGGGAAATCCCAGCTTCAGGATAGAAATGTATCCAAAGTTACAATGCCTTTTTTTCCTTCCAAGAAACTCACTGAAAAAAAAATCCACTGTCTTAAAGATAAAATAAGGCCTTAAACTCTCCTTCTTTTGCCTTTTACCTAGAAAATGGACTATTGCCTGTTGCCTGTAACTTGAACCCCTGCCTTCTATAGATTCACAAATTCCACAGATTTCCATCCCTCATAACACAGAACCTGCCCAGGCCTAGACCACAATAGGCCTCATTCTCTGAGCACCTGCATTCTGTTCTGACTGCCTGCATCTTTGAATCTGCTTACTAAATTTAACTGAGGCTCTCATAGGGATACATAGCAATTCTCCTCCATGATAAGACAGGAACCTCTGCACCAGGCCCAGGATGAGTGGAGGTCCCCATCTCCTCTTTGTGGAGAGTTCTCCGACACTGTCAGGTGACCAGAGGATCCTCTCTAGGGTTTGGGCAAGGAGAGAATAGTTGTCAGACACGAATGCAAGTGACACATGTCACTACCCACTAGAAGCCTTAAGAGTCAGGGCTGTGAAAGACAATAAAACAAAACCAGGAAAGCTAAGATTTTCTGAGGTAAGTCAGGAAATGGCTACAGGATGGTATGCAAACCCGCTGAAGTTGAAACTGAAGGATGTTCCCTAGACTTAAAGAACAAATGAATATCTTCAGTCCTGTAACACCTCTCATGCAGGGACATCCTTGTTAACTAACAGTCAGATGCACATGTGACTCAGGAGTCTGTGTAATCATGGAGCTGTCTCTGAAAATAACTCTGGGAATCCTCTACACCATACTTCACTGCATTTGTTTTATGGGGCTGCCTTGAGAGGGTGCACCTGAATTTCAACATGGTTTCCCATGTGTCATTTCTTTAGACATCTATTTTTTGTAGTAGATATTAAATAATTAGTAAAAATTCTTTTTCCTCTGCTGTAAGAAGTGCAGTGTCCCACTGAGAGGAAGGAAGTGCAGGCAACATGAGTTGGACACCACTGTTGGCCCCTGAGTGATGCACACATGAGAAATGCTTCTTGTTAGTGTGTATGAGGCTTTGGATTGTAATTGTCCCTCAGCGGTCCTTGTGGTAGAGGTTTGGTCATCAGCCTGTGGCACCACTGGGAGGCCAGCATGCAAGAATGTAAACATAACAACATATACAGAGTCTGGACGATAAAGACACAACTCTTCCTGCCTGCTGCTTGCTGCTGCTGATGTGGTGAGGTCTGCCTCCCTGCTGTCTTTTGGGATTTCACAAGCAATTTACCCCGTATCCTCCTCCTCTCTGATAGATGTAAAGGTAAGGGAGTAAAATTCCCACCAGCAAGGAGTGGGTTCTGAGTAGGATACCCATGAGGGAGCCTTTATCTAGAAGTTGTTAATGGATTTAGAAAAGAGCTACCCTATGGAAGACTACCTACTTTTCAGGGTTCAATCTATGTAGTGTTGTGGGGAACCACTCAGACTGCTTCACAGTTCAGGGACATCTAAAGAAAACTGAGGACATGAGCCTGCTTGTCTGCACAGGCACACAGTGGGTTACAGTTATGTAACCATGACTTAGCACAGATGAACTCATATGAACAAGTTAGAGCACTGCACAAGAATGTAAATATAAGATAACAACCTGTGTAAGAATTATACATGAAGAACAGTGGTTTTCTGCTCTGTTCCACTCTGCCTACCACTGTTGCTGATGTCTTCAACATGTACATTCTCTAATTTTGTGACCTCACCCAACAAAATCTTCGTTGAGTCCACAAAACAGGCCAACAAGTGTCCACACAGTGCCCATGCACAGCCCATGTACCCTTCAACCAATGTCCTGCATGATCATGCTCTTGACAGGTCCCAAAAAACTGCAGGACAGTCAGCAGATGTTTGTGTAAGGTCCCTGGAAGGTCACAACTCAGCATGCTCCATTTTGGACTTCCTGACTCCATTTTGGGGCTGCTGCCCTTAATGCCTGGTAGAATTCTAATTCCTATTTCACTGATTCCTGTTACAGTGATGTAAACCTAAATTAATCCCCCTGGAACCACATCTATAATAAATCATTGACAGGAAAAGAGAGGCTAAAAAATGTACCAAAACTAATTACCTCTCTACATAGAAAAAGAGCAAATATTTCTAAATTTTTTCCTTGTTTATTGTACTTTTTGAAATATGTAAATATTACCATAATTACCAAAACAATGATTGAGAGACAAACAGAAAAAAGAAAATTAGAAGATTCAGTGATGACACTTCAAAGCATGGTGACCTGATTTTGGCCTCTGCTGACTCCTACTGCAGGACCACCCATTGTCCTCTTGTTTTCCTTAGGGAAACAAGAGCCTTGTTCTTCATCCTTGATGGCCAGAGATGCAAGGCTGAAGAAGATGCTGCAAAACAGTTTCTGCTGGCCCCCTCTAACTCATGAACACCGTGGAAATGCTGTTTCTCACCTCTATTCTTCATACTGCTGCTTAAATAAGTGATCATTTGTAAGTGAGAAAACTAAGTGTGGAAATGTGACCAGATCTCTTCAAGGTCATTTCTACAAATTGAGAGTCAGCATGCAGACCCTGTTCCTGGTGTCTGGCAGCTACCTCCCTGCCATATGAAGGCACGGGATCTTTTTGCTATAGTACATGACTTGGGGGAAAGGGACCTTTTATCAAATGACAGCGAGCTTCTTAGCCTTGGGCCTCTTGATTCATGTTCCACATGCAAATGTCTGAGCCTTTAATAAGGCCAATGATGTTTTTCCAGTAATCACTGCACTCCTGTTACCTGCAAACCACCCAGGTGCATGGCATTAGGAAGGGGTTAAGCAATGTATGCATTAGCATGTACCTGCCCACATGCTTTAAAATTTGTTCCCATCTCTTTTCCTTTTTACACATTATAATTATTGACGCATACTAGTTGTATAGAGTAAGGGAATTCACTATGATATTTTCATATATGCATATACTGTGTGTTGGTCAAGTTTGTCAACCCCTCTCCTATCTTCTCACTCTATCCTAACTCTCCTCCCAGGCCTGCATAGCCCCTCTTCTACTTTACTTTTTAGTTTTCACATATGAGAGAAAACATGCAATATTTGTCTTTCTGAATTATTTTGTTTAACATGATATCCTCCACTTCCCTGAATTTTTCTGCATATGACTGGATTTCATTTTTCTTTATGGTTGAATAGGGTGTGTGTGTGTGTGTGTGTGTGTGTGCACCTGCATGCGTGTACATGTGAATGCCATTTTTGCTTAGCCCATTGTCTTGCTGACACATACCTAGACTGATTTCTTGCCTTATTGGTTATTGTGAATAGTGCCTCTATTGCTCCTATCTTGCTCATTAGCCATTGTTGTATAACAAAGCACTCCCAAACTCAGTGCCTTATTGCAAAATTTTATAATTGGCACTCAATTTTCTGGTTTTACTGGGCTCAGTTGGGTAGTTATTGATTACAATGTCCTATCAAATAACTTCAGTCAGCTTGGGGCTAAAACTGCAGTACATTCCCATGGCCTAAAGTCCAGCAATAAGAAAGGGAGGCCTGGAACATATCTTGAGGGTATAGCACTTGCCTAGCATGCAGGAGGTCCTGACTTCCATGCCCAGCATGAGACTGTATAACAGCTTACAGTTGATTTTTAAGACCATAGGGAGAATGGAACATGGATAGAGGAGCATTATCTGCTATAATAAAGCAAAAGAAATGACAAGCTTAGTGCCTACAGAAAGGAAAACTGATGAGACCTCATTTCACTGCAGAGCCTTGGAAGCAGTGAAATTCTGTGTGATACAAATCTATAATTGTGTGCTACTGCTGGTTTTCTTTCTGTCAACAAGAGCGCACCATTCTTGTGTCAGGCATTGAGCTGGGTATTGAGAAACACTGATTACCAGTTGTGTGAGTTACTTTTCATTGGTTGTTGAGACAAAATACCTGATACCCAACATGCAAGAAAGAAAGGTTTATTTCTTACAGGTCAGAGGTTTCAGTCCATTCTCAGTTGGCTCCAAGGCAAATGGAAATGGTTGAGGGGAAGCAGTTAATCGTGGCTGCAAACAGCAAGCATGCACAGCAAAAGAGAGAGACATGCATTCTTCCCTCTGGTACACTTTATGCTGGCTCCACTCCTGGGCAGGTGTAGCACTCATACCACCAATCTGAGTGCTAGACAATGAACCAATCAGAAATAGTGGATTTTGCCACATTCCTTATTGTATGATGCTTGGGAGGAGCACTGACACAAACTATGACACCAGTAGAGGCAAAGAGACTGCTCTCATACTCTCAGCATGAAGCTTATGGTCTACTGAGGTAGGGGGATTCTTATCAAATCACTATCCAAGTATAGGCTGAAAATTCCTAATCTGAAATCTGAAGTCTAAAATGCTTCAAAATCCAAAACTTTTGACTACGATGTAGTGCCAAATTGAGAAATTCCACAAAAAGTAATTTTGTTTCAAACACAAAATGTTATTTAATTAAGATTATTGGTACATTTTAGATGTCAATAATGATCATGTTAATCGTGGGAAATTTGTACTATACATGATATGAATCTTTTTTTTCCTCCATTCCTGTCCTTTCCTTCAACTCCCTTCCCCTCCTTATTTATGGAAGGCTGTTTTCCTTCTTTTCTCATCATTTTTTTTCACTTCCCTCCTTCCTTTCTCCCTCCTCCATCCATAATTCCCCATCTCATTAGAAAATGTTCAAATATCTATTTTATTTTAGTCCTTATCTACATTTTCAATTTCCCACACCAAAGAAACAATACAATACACATGTTAACCACAAAATTAATACAAATATTGTATAACATTATCTTCAGGCTCAGAGTATGAAGTATATATGAACTATAAATAAATTTCATGTTTAGACTTGGGTCCCATCCTAAAGACAACTTAGTATGTCTATGCAAGTTCTCCAAAATAATAAAATCAGAAATTCAAAACACTTCTTGTCCCAATCATTTTGTATAAATGACGCTGAATATGCAGATGTTTAATTAATAACCTCAAGGAAGAAGTACAAGGGCTGATGAAAATATACAGCTAATATTCAAATTCTTTAAATTTATTACAATAAGAGATACATACTCATTAATCCTCCTTAAAAACACATTCTGAAAATAAATTAAATAGAATATACCTCCTTGCTTCAAACACACTTCTCCATTTGTTCTTGCAATTTTTGGAGCAGTTTGGAAGTCCTCTTTTGCGAGTGTCTTTACAAATTGAGATAAAAATATAGTGAGTACTGCTGCTGAGTGCCATCCAATGGGAAGGACGGTTCATAAATACATTATGGTGTGTCTTCACCCACCTCATTCACCAGATCTGAAGCCTTGTGACTTCTGACTCTTCTCCAAAATCAAAATGATCATGAAATGTAAATAGTTTGAACTGCTTCAAATATTGAGGCAGCCACAACAGCAAAACTAAAGATCCTTATAAGAGGACTTCCAGAATTGATTGAGAAGAAAACGGCAAGAATGATAGAATGAGTGCATTCAAATGAAGGAGGAACTAGGTGTGGTGGTGCACACCTGTAAACTCAGCACTTGGGAGGCTGAGGCAGCAAAATCTGAGTATGAGACTAGCTTGAGCAACACAGTGAGTTCAAGGCCAGCCTGAACTCCAAAGAAAATCCTGTCTCAAAAACTAACAGCCAACAAGCAAAGAACACCTAGTTGATTGTTTTATCACAGGTTTGCGTTTGTGTGTAGATTACTGACTCACTGAAGATGGAAGACCTTCCCTGTGTGTGGTGGGCAACCAATAGTCCTGCATCCTGGAGGCAGTAAAAAGGGAAAGGAGAAAGTCTGGCTTCTGCCTCTTCAGAAGAGTTTGAGACCTTATCATCAACTTAGGTGTCATTTCCAGGATCCTACCACAAATTCTTCTGCTTCCTGCCAGAGACTCTCCCAGGATTCTGCTGTGAGCTCCAGGTCTTAGACTTATGTGTTGATATTTGCATCTCCAATGAGCATCTGGCCATGTGCGTTTTTCTCCACCTGACCCTGCAGATGGCCTTCCTAAGCCTCCTTTGTAAATCCTTATCTGTCACACACACAAATTAAATCTGATCCTCTAGTGCACCCTGACACAAAATGCCTCTAGCTACCTGTGCAACCTCCCATGAACAATTTCATGCCTCACTCATATGACAAATCCAAAGCAGAACTGCAGCGCTGCTGTGCTAATTATGGATTAGTTAACAGAGATGTTTGTGTTGGGCCCATTGGGTTAAAATTCTGTCCACTGCTTTGTTAGTGGAAAAGGTATTTAATGTTGGTGTCTAGGCTCACACAGATATGAAAATGAAGATAATTCCTAACTCACACTCTTGTAAGAATTAACATATGTAAAGCGTCTCAAAGGGGCCCTGGCCTGACACCTGTAAGTGCTACATATGCTTATTAATATGTTATATTAACATGTAAAGATACTTTTTTTAATCGGTACCAGGATTGAACTCACTACCGCCTACTTGCAAGGCAGGTGCTTATGCCTCTGAGCTAAATCCCCAGGCCCCATATAAAGATACTTTTAAGATATAAAGAAATCAGACAATGGACACTGAAAACACTCATTTCTCTGTAATAAAAGGACAACAAGACAAATAACAATTGTATCTGAGCACTTGCTATATGCTAGGAACCATGGGAAGATCTCTTCTTTGGATCTTCACAGCAGTGCCAAGAGATGAGTATTGCCTTTCATAACGGTTTGTTTTTTTAATGGAAAAACACCACAATATTTCAAAGCGAAATAATTGGAGAATAACAATAGTGGAAACTGAGGCTCCCAGAAGTGAAGCAGTGTGCCTAAGGTGTCAGGCCTGGGAAGATTTGAGTCCAGACATCCATAAATTCCAAGCCTCAGACTCAGTCCACTGCTCTGCTTCCTGTCATAGCAGGCCTGGGGCTCAGAGTCTCCCACAAGCCTCATCAGAGACCTGCAACCACACCTCGCTTCAGCCTGACCCAACTCCCAATGCCACGTCCCCTTCCTCATTCTCCCCCACAGGAGGACTACATACCTATTGGGGCCCAACTTTCTGGCCACGCCCCTTGCCCCGCCTCCCAAGCCGCTGAGCCCCACCATTGGCCACAAGCAAAGATTACACTCCACCTGGCCCAACCTGCGCGGGCCGCGCCCACGGACTGTCCCTCGGCTTGCACCTCCACATCCCACTCAGTCCCGCGCCGCCCTTGGCCTCGCCCTCACGGTGGATGCCGGTCTTGTGCACGGAGTCGCCATTTTGGTGCTAGAGAAGCCCGCTGGAGACCTGAACGCTCTTTCTTCAGCGGCCTAGCCTGTGGCAGCGCCGGAGCTGGGGTCTGGGCCAGGTAAGCGGGCGGGAGCCGGCTGTGAGTGGCGGCGCAGCCCGATGGCCCCGAGTTAGTGGGCGCAGGTGCCTCGGCAGGGATTCCTGCTGGCGGCTTGGGACCAGGGCGGCGGGCGCGGCTCTGGGGCGACCCGGCCTTAGCCGGCAAGGCCCCTCTCTCCCTTCCTCCCTCCTCTGCTTCAGGGGTCGGCACAGCCAGGCCTGGCTCATGGTCCGGAGTTCCTGGCCCCCTCCTGGCGCTGCTGGGAACCCAGCCCTGGTGTGGGACCTGCGGGAGGTGGCTCAGGTCTCACATGGCCTCTGCTGTCACTGAGCCTGGCTGTGCTGAGCAGGGGACATTTACCCCCAAAACGACGATTTCATTCCATTCCGAGCTCCTCCCTGCAGGGACTGAGAGAGGACCAAGATATCACAGTAAGACAGCAGTTATTATTCTACCTGCACGTGCTTTGGCTCAAGTCCCTTCCATTGATAAGGGGTTTCTGCTTCTTATAATATTGGTGCCACTTGGGTGTTTATGTTTTGTAAACATAAGGAGACTGAATACAGCACGGGGCTTTGACAACAAGGCAGTGTGATCAGTAGGGTTTAAAATTTTAAATCCACAAATAAAAATAATTCACACACATTTTTGAACCCTGCTACAGAATATCCATCTTGCTCATATTCAGCTGTCTCTAACCACTGCTACCCAGTTCTGCTCATATGATTTATATATTTGCATAGTGTTGAATATTTATATTATTTGCATAGGTAGAGTTTTACTTAGTTATCCTGTTACTGACCATGTACAAAAGTCTAGTTCCTCTTAGAAAAATTGCATTGAACATACATCATTTTTTCTCGGGATAAATTCCAGAATTTGGAAATACTAATTCAGAGTTCTCTGTTCTTTCCCTGACACTTGACATGAACTGGTGCCTAAACAAGCCATGTTTACGTGTTTCAAAATCTAGCTATTTGTCCAATTATCTTGGAAAATTTGGAGTTCAGCGAGATGTTGAGTCATTTTCTGTGCAGGCTGAAAGGCAGGCCACCCAACCTACTGTAGGATTTTGTTTTTAAGTCATGTGACATGTTCATGTTTTTGTTTTGATTGACTATTCTGTTTTGTTTCATTTGGTTTTATTCTCTTTAAAATGAAAAATAAAAAAAAATATTTTCTTGCTGGGCATGGTGGTTCATGCCTGTACTTCCAGCACTCTGGAGAGTTAGACAGAGATATCACAGGGAATGACAGGCTAGCCTGAAATACTTGGTGAGTTCAAAGTCAAGCTGCATTACATGGAAGGACCTTGTCTCAGAACAAAACAACCCCTTTTTCGTCTTTTCTTATAAAATGTAGCATAAGTAGATATTAATAAGAAAATATGAAAACACTTTTATAAATAGATTAAAGTTTTCATACCATGCAATTTATATACTATGAAACTATAATATACTTTATATAACTATATTCTATGAAACAGCATAGTAGTTTCATACTATGCAGTTTTCATACTATGCAGTTTATATAATATGTTCCATTATCCTGGGGATTTCTGCATGAGCTATATGGCTGTGCACTTTTTAAAAAAACATTTTTTTTTAAGTTTGAGACAGAGTCTAAATAATTCATTCAATTCCCCAGGTTGGATTTAAATTTGTGGTCCTCCTTCCTTAGCTTCTCAGATTGCTGGGAATCTCTACAGACTATCCTTACTTAGAAATTAGCAAACATTATATATGTTTATGGGATAAAATGTGCCTTTGATCTATGGCTCCTTTGTAGTAAGAAGCAATCTAGTTAATGTGTCTACCAACTTCCCAACCTACAAATTCTTTCACAGTGATCAGGACTGTAAATCTCACTGTTTAGCAGTTTTGAAAGTTATCCTTCTTATTAACTGTGGTCACCATGCAGTTTAGTAGAGAGTTAAAAATTTGTTCACCACCGTGCCTGAGATTTTGTATTCTTAGGAGAACATCTTCCTTTGCCCATCCCTCATGGAATTGATCATATTAAAAATCAAAGTGCCCAAGAAAGGTGTGAAGGTACTTGGGGCACACTGCTCTTCAGAATGACCAGGCAGTGGTACCCTGGAGCACCTCACCTTGCTCCCAGTTTTTATTTTTTTTTGTTTTGTTTTTTTTACTTAACTCAGTTCTGGGAATTGAATGCAGGGCTGGCTTAGTTACTTTTTCCTGGTAGCAGAGACAACATACCTGATGTGAGAAGTTGGCAAACAAAAGGTTTATTTCTTACAGTTTTTGGAGGTATCAGTCCATACTCAGTTGGCTCCAAGGCAGGCTGGCATGGTAGGGCCACAGTTTATGGCTGCTGCAAACAGCAAGGAGGAAACAGGCAAAAGAGCAAGACAGGCCTTCTTTCTGCCACTACATCACATCCTGGCTCCACCCCTAGGTCAGTGTAGCACTCATTCCCCCAGTCCAAGGGATAAACAATGAACCAGTCCCAAATGCATAATATAAACACATATGGCCTGGTGGCTACAGACATAAACTGTGACAAGGGCCTTGCACTGAATCAGAATAACTTCTGTTTTTAAAATTCTTTTTTATTTTGAGCCACGGTCACCACAAGGAACTACAGTGCTGAGACATCATTCTTGGACACAGATTCTTACATGCCTATGTGTGGATGCACCTTGATGTCATATTGGAAACTACTAGGAGGTAAAGCGACTCTGAGCAGGATTTAAATTTTACTAAAGCTGGTGAGGTCACTGGAGATGGATCTAGCATATACTCTGCATGTGGGGCTTGAACTCACTTAGCTACTAATACCCTGTGACAGCAGAAGGAGAAAAATCACCAAATATCCTTGTACCTTGCAGGCCCTAGAACTTCCCTGTTCCTGTCACAGACAGTTCTGTGCACAAATCCACCCCAGGAAAGCTTCACATTCTTCTTTGACCCACTCACTTCTGCATGTCTCAGTGTTGCAGGAGGCCCCAAATCTTGGAGTCTTTGTCTGTGTAAAGTGTCCTGTGCACTCCCCAGAGGCCCACAGACCCAGGCCAAACCCTTCTGACTGCAGTTCTCATTTTCAGTGAGCTCAGGTTGGTCCAACTCAACTGGGCATCTTATAGATTTGGACATCAACCTCCTGCTGCAGTTGCAGAGCCCTGCCCCAGCCTTTTCTTTGCCTTGAATGGGGTAGTGCTGACCCAGGTGGTCCTCATGTGCTGACAGAAATCCCTAAATAGTGCTGTGACCACCTGTCTTCCCTTCTTCAGTTAAGCCTGACATAAACCTCCTTTTCCAGCTCTTGTGGCCTCTTGTCTCTGAGCAAGAGTGGTGTCTGCAGTGTTACTCTACTCATGGTCACTCTGCAGGGGTGCTGTACTATATATATCTGCAAAGTGAGTGGACAAAGAGTGTGGGTTCTGCCTGCCTTTCCTCCATCTTCAGTTTATATAATGATGCATCACCGCATTCTGTGTGCCTTAGAGGAAATCCCCTTACCCTATTATGTGTTCACATGTACAGAGGCCAGGAAGTTAGGCACATTCACAGTAATGTGGGTATTACATGGTGTTCTCTCCAGTGTGACTGTGTGGCCTGCACAACATTAAAGCACAAGACAACAGTGTTTATGTTTAATCTGGTCATTACATCTGTCAGAGCCTAGTAAATTCATAATTAAATGCACCCACCAGCTTCCTGCATGATTTCTGTGTGGACCATGATATCTCAGAGAAATTTCTGCTCTGGATAACAGGGAATCCCATGGAATGACTCTCCATTGTCCTTCACAATAAACAACAACTTCTTCACTCAAGTGATGAATCCTTGGCCGGAGGCAATGCTTTCCCAAGGTTAAGAAAAAACAGCAGTGCAGGAAGTGTCTCACATCTGAGGCAAAAGTCAGGCATTTGGATGGAACTTGTTTTTCTGGTTTCCTATGTCAAACTAGACAAGACACCATGTCTCTCAGGACCTTCCCAATGTGTTAGTGTGCTCTATGGAGCTCATCCTGGCATCTGCCACCTGGGAACATTATCAGTTACGTGAGATGACATTTGTAAAATCTGTGGGCTGGTGTCACATATACCTAGAGCAGAGAATTAGAAGTGAAATCCAGGAAAGGGTAGGATGGAGGTGGAACACAGTGCACACAATGCTGGCTCCTGCTGTGTGGTGGTAGAAATTACATTCACCTCCTGGACATGTTTCCCTGGTGGCTTCAAGAGGGTGTGGAAATGCATTGACTCAGCCATCCTTATTTTCCCTAAGCATCTCAACTTCTTCTATGTATTGATGCTGTGGCCTCTAATCAGGACATCACATAGGCTGAGCAAGCACTATAGATGGAGTTACATCCCCATATCTAAGTCCATAGCTCCTATATTCACACCTGTGTGAGCCACCAGGCCTGTGGCCTGTGCTCTTACTCAGTAGCTGAAAGTTCATCTTGTGATGGCCATATCCTGAGTAGCCGGTTCCCTATATTATGGTCCTAACTTTGTGGCTTCTTCTTCTTTCTTCTTCTTCTTCTTCTTCTTCTTCTTCTTCTTCTTATTATTATTATTATTATTATTTAATTTTGCATTAGCAGTGCTGAAATTGAGCCCAGGGCCTCATGCATGATAAGCAAGTATGGTATCATGAGCTCTCTCCTCAGTTCCTGACTCACTCTTAAATAACGGAATATGGCAGAGGTTATGTGATGGTACTATTAAGGTTCACACAAAATAACTGTGGCCAATCTCCTGATTTTTTCCTTTGTTCTCCCCAGTATTTTGGTTTTTTTTTTTTTTTGTCCTCTCTGGATCTCTGGCTCCAAAGAAGTCACTGCTATCTCTGCAGCTTCTCTGAGGAGAGGCTGATGAACCTTGAGCAAGAAAAGTTAAAACAGACAGAGGAGACATTAGGCTTTTGTCCTGAGTCCTTCCTGTTGACAAAGGATAAAGCCTGAGAGTAAATTCTGCCATAGTGCCATGTTCACTGAGTACGTAGCTCTGTGCACCAAGCTACTATGGTAGCAGCCACAGAAAAGCCTCCTGGATTCCTGATCCACAGCAATTCCTGATAGAACAGAGTATTGTCTCATGTATCAGATAGGCACAGAGTGACCTGCCTTGTATCTTTTAATATTTTGCAAATGTATGTAATGACTGGACAAAATTTGTCCTCTCTGCCTTCTTTCACCAATCAATCATTCTGAGTTTCCTGTACAGTGTTTTTATATTTTTATTAGAATTTCAATGCATGGCTTGCTGTGGTTTCTTTATTCATTTAGATGTCATTGGATATTCACATTGTAGTTTTCAGTTATTGAAAACAAACCTGATGTGAATATCTTGTGAAATTCTCTTCATGACATAGAGAGGATTGGATGCACAGAATGTTAAGATAGTCAGATGTGTTACTCTTAAATTAACTACCAAAATGATTTCTAAAATGAATATACCACTAGCAATGCAAAAGGAGTCTCCTTCCTCACCAGTACCAGTATACTTTGACCTAAAAATCAAAGTCGGCTCTTAGTGCTCTTCAATACATGAGCAGGGTTTTTCCTTGTGAGATAAATATTCACTTATCTAATTACTGTAATGTGAAGAGACATGTACAGACTGGGAAGGGTTCATATGACTCCCAAGGGCAAGTTGAAGGCCTTCAGAAGTGATAGACATGTGCATCCCACAGAGGCCTTTGAATCACTGCAGGCTCCTGCTGAAATCACACTGCATGAACCAGGGAGCTCCACCTACTTATGAGGTTAAGGCCCCATGACCAGGACAGTCTCTGTGAGTTCCCTCAGACCTGCTACTTGGCAGAAGGTGGAGGTGGAAGAGCCCCTAGCCCAAGTAGGAGGACTTGAGGGACTGCTCCTCTCTACCCATGATACACCTATACAATCTGTATAGCCTTGGAATATGGGAGCTGGCAAGACAGTTGAATTAAAATGTGAGTGAGACTGTCCCAACATGGGTGTTATAGCTATGGGAAAATGGGGCTGATAACACAAAGATGAGCCCACAGAAGATATGCCAAATTTATTCCAGCCAGCACTGCCTCTATGTAACAAGTTCTACAGAATGTGAAAAGGACAACCTGTGAGCAGATAAGCAGACTTTGATAAACTTGTTGACAGCAGCAGCTGGGATCAGAGATGCCAGACCAGCAAGGGCTGATATGGAGAGCATGACCACACCAAAGGAACTGGGGCCTGTTATCTATAGTGTCTGGGGTTGGATAACAAGGAACTAAGGAGCATAACTGGATGCAGCCCCACTTTTATTCAATAGGTAAATGCAGCATTGGAGCACCCCATTGTGGTGTGGATATGCCTTCCCCTGTGTAACTGTGTATCACTGAAAAATGATACAGACATTTGGGGTGGCAACAAGCTCATCAGGTTGGTGCCCACTGATTGGCTTACTGTGGAAGCCTCTTAAGTCTGTGTCAGCTAGGGCTGACAATAACTATCCTACACTGACCAGGACACCACCTGGATATTCCCATGTATCCAGGACGCCATCAAACCCATTATTATGGACACACTACAATATTGTGAAACTGTTCTATAGGTGTCACCATATTGTACAGATGGACTAGTGGTTTTCTCTGGTGGCTGTGTTGCTACGAAGGACAAAAATCATGGACCTAAATCCTTGTTAATTCAGGGCCCACACCATTACCTTTACTTGTTAGGCTTGGTGTTGCTCATGGATGAAACTTCTCAAATGTGAAAGGTGGTTTTCCCAAACCACATGAGCCTTGATTTGGGAACCACAACCCAACAAGGTACTTGCACCATCTTTCATTAGAATATGAGATTTATATCTCTGACCAATAAAGATAGGAACAAGAGGCCTTAAAATAAATGAATGTTCACCTGAGACTCCTAGACTGCCACCACGGGTCTGCCCCACAACCCAGCAACCAAGGACGTGCTGGACTGCCATTCAGGCCCACAAAGTCAGAAAGTCCCCCACCTCCTGGACCTAGTATTACAGTTGACCTTTGGCTCTGACCCTTTCTCCTAAAAACTTGGACTATAGTGGATTACCATGCTGGCTTGATGAGAGACTCAGGAACCCCTCATGCAAACAGAAGCTGTCATCAGGCTCTACTCAGTGTGGTGCGTGTACCCCTAAAATAGAGGTCTGCAGTGGGTAAATAGGAGCAGAAATGAAGCTTCCTCCAACTACAAGCCATTGGCAAACCTGGCAAGACAGTGAGTAACACTCCACACAGAGAACATCAGACAAGTTAAGGAGTGCACCAACAAGGCCTCCCCTAGCTTGGAGAAAAATAAAAGAGCTTATAAAACACCCAGTGACACAATAGGGCCTCAGCTGACACAAACACTATAGACAGGGTGATCTGGTGACCTGCAACAATCTGAACACATAGCAAAGGCAGGAACTAAGAGTTTGCCTAGATCTATTCTTTTAGGCTAGTTAGTCCAGGAAGAATATAGGACTAACAAAACAGGCCCTGTGTGAGGAATTCAGGTGACTGGCTCTCCTCTTCATTTTGGTACCCAGCAATTGCACAACCTTCAACCACACACTACGACCCTAAAATTCACACTGTGTTGGAATTGAAAGACCAAATATGTACCCAAAGTATGAAAATGACAAGGTGAATTGGCAAAATGCAATCTCAAACATCTAGCCAATCAGGAGCAAGTACAGGTAACATGAAATAGAGCATCTTAAAAGTCATATACTAGGATTCCTGGAAAGAAAGCATCTGAAGTAAAGAGAGAAATCCATGAGGCTATAGCAGAAATCAAGTGGGAAAGAATGTCCCATGTAAAGACAGAAATACTAACCTTATTAAACTAGTTGCACAACATAGCTAAAGAAGAAATAGATTTTAAAAAACAGAAGAGCATGGGAAATTGATTGAAACTTTGAATGAATAGTGTAGAAAATAAGCAGAATCCATGAAACAAGTGCAAGGAGATATCCAAGACAAAAAAAAAAAAAATAAAAACTATTGAAAGCTGTAAAGCTATTTAAAAGAAGCTGAGGATAGCTTGAGGACAGTGTCATACATAGTGATCATGATAGTGTAGAACTTCTAAAAACAGAGCAACATGAAATAACAATTCAGTAGCTTCAAGATGATGTGAAGAGAAACATAACAGTAATAGACATCAGTGAAGGCACAGGAGTTGATGCTGACATAACTAAACTATTCAGAGAAGTAATAGTAGTAAATTTCCCAAAGGCGGTAAAAGTCTGATATACAAGAAAGTGGTGCATACAGACTGTCAAACAGTCACAGCCAACATAAATCTACACCCAGATATATAATAATTAAGATCTTAGACATACAGCATAGAAACAGAATACTGAAAGCTGTTAGAGAAAAAGACAAAACTCACCTATCAAGGAAAGCCTATTAGAATCACAGCAGAATTTTCAGCACAAATCTTCAGGTTAAGGATCAGCTTGGTATGAAGTATTTCATGCCTTACAAGAAAACAACTTTCAGCCCAGACTGACGTATCCAGCAAAACTTTCATTTAAATTTAATGGAGAAACAAGATAGTTCCATGATAAAGAACAACTGAAGAAATTCATGACCACCAAACCAATCCTAGAAAGAATACTGAAAGACATGCTAGATAGAGATTAAAATGACCACAATCTCCAGAACAACAGAAAGAAACCAACAGGCTGGACAGAAAACTAAACAATTTAGGAAAGCAGGAAGCCAAAAACAGGAACACAATATTGCAAAGTCAAATCAGTACATATCAGTGATATCCATAAATGTAAATGGGCTCAACTCACCTATCAAAAGAAACAGATTGACAGAATGGATCAAGAAATAGAATCCCACAGTATGCTGCATAAAATAAACACATCTGACTCAAAAAGAAACTCAGATTAAAAATCAAAGCATGGTAAACAGTTTCCATGCAACAGGAAACCAGAAAAGAGCAGGGGTAGACAAAGTGAAGTTCATAACTAAAATGATTAAACGAGTTAATGAAAGCCATTGCAAACTTGCATATGGAAAAATACAGCAGGAAGAACTAACAATTATAAGTATAAATGGACCAAATATAGGAGCATCCAACTATGTAAGAGAAATCCTAATGGACAAGAAAAACTAAACAAACAAGAGCACAATTGCAATAGGAGACCTTAACACCCCACTGTCACAAAGAGATAGATCAACTAGACAAAATGTCAGCAAAGAAATAACAGAACTGAATCATAACTGTGAGTGAATGGACTTAGTGGATGTTTACATAGTATTGCACTCAGCCACATCAGAACATAATTCTCAGCTCTACATGGGATATTCTCCAAAATAGAACATATATTATCTCATAAAATACTTTGAAGTAAATGCAAATGGAGAGAAATTATCCCATGCCTATTATGGGACCATAGTGCACTAAAATTGGAAATAAGTGGCAAAAAGTGTGCAAAACCTGGATAAATACATGGAAATTAAATAATAACCTTCTCAACAACCAGTGTGTTACAGAAGAAATTAAAGAAGAACTAAAACAATACTTATAGTATGATAAAAATGCAGAATAATATACCACAACCTATGGGACACAAAGTAGTACTAAGTGGGAAATACATAGTAATCAGTAGTCACATCAAGAAAATGGAATGAACACAAATAAATAACCTAATGCTACATCTCAAGCTTCTAGAAAAGGAAGAGAAAATCAAACGCAACTTTCATAGAAGAGTGGAATTTCTAAAGGTTAGAAAAGAAATTAATGAAATTCAAACCAAAAGAGCAGTATAAAGAATAAATGAATAATGAACTGGTTTTTTGAGAGAATAAAATTGATAAAGCCATATATTATCCCATAAAATACTTTTAAGTAAATGCAAAGCTAGCCAAGCTTATCAAGAAAAAACACACACAATAAGGACTGAAAAGAGAAATTACTATACGTCCCATGGAAATTTAAAACATCATGAACACCTACTTTGAACATCTGTACTCACATAGGGTGGAAAACAGAAGAAATAGATTTCTAGAAACATGTGATCTATCAATGCTCAATCAAGAATATATACCAATTGTGAATAACCCAATATTAGCTACTTTAATCAAAAACATGATTAAAAACTTACCAACAAAGCAAAGCCAAGATCCTGCTGGATTCAGGGATGAATTCCATAAGAAATTCAGAGAAGATCTGACTCCAATACTCCTTAAAGTCTTCAATGAAATTGAAAGAGAAGCAGTCCTCCCTAACTCATTCTTGGAAGCAAGTGTCACTCTGATATCAAAACCAGAGAGTGACCCAACTCAATAGCAGAACTATAGACTAATCCCACTAATAAACATTGATGCAAAGATTCTGAATAAAATGTAGGCAAATAGAATGTAGCAAATCATCAAGAAGATTATACAACATAACCAAGAAGGATTTATTTCAGGAATGCAGGATGATTCCACATACACAAGTAAGTGAATGTAATACACCACATCAACAGAGCCAAAATAAAAATTGTGTAATCATCGTAATACATGCAGAAAAATGTTCTGATAACATACAACACCTGTTCATGATAAAAACCCTACAGTAACTCAGAATAGACGCTATGTTCCTCAATGACATAAAGGCCATTTATTGCAAACCTACAGCCAATATTATACTAAATGGACAAAAACTGAAAGACTTCACACTAAAATCAGGAAAAAGACAATGATATCCACTATCACCACTCCTAGTCAATATAATTGTGGAAATATTAGCCAGAGCAATCAGCCAAGAGGCAGAAATAAAAAGAATAAAAATAGGGAAAGAAGTTAAATTATCACTATTTGCAGATGACATGATACTCTACATAGAAGACCCCAAAAACTCAATTGAAAGACTACTAGAGCTAACAAATAAATTAAACAAATTTAGCAGAATAGCTGGATACAGAGTCAACATTCACAAATCAATAACATCCCTGTACACAAGAAACTCAATGACAGAGAAATTACAGAAATGTAGCCTTTCACAATAGCTCTAAAATAATGAAATAATTAGAAATCAACCTAAGAATGTAAAAGTCCTGTATGCCAAAAATTATACTAGTCTGATAATGGAGATTCAAGAGGATATTGGAAAATGGAAGGATATTTCTTACTCTTGATTAGTAAGTGCCAATATTGTGAAAATGGCCATGATCCCAAAACTGTTTTATAGATTCAATGCAATCCCAATCAAAATATCATTAACATACCTTCAGATCTAGAGAAAATATTTCTGAAATTCATCTGGTAACAGAAGAAATTTAGAATAACAAAAGCATTTCTGGGCAACAATGGAAAGACAGGAGGCATCTCAATTCCTGACTTGAAACTATACTACAAAGCCACAGTAATAAAATCTGCCTGGTACTGGCAGAGAAATAGAGCCGAGGATCAATGGAACAGATTAGAAGATGCAAACACTACTACAAAGACACAGAGCCACCTTACATTTGTCAAAGGGGCTAAAAGATAGCCTCTTTAATAAGTGGTGTTAGAAAAATTTACATTACATACCAATGACTGAAACTAGAACCATACGTATGACCATACACTAAACTAAAGTCAAAGTGGATCAAGGATCTTAATATTAAAAAAGAATCAAAAATCTACTGGAGGACAAGGTAGGTAGAGATATTGGATACATAGGAGTAGGCAGAGAATTCATGAATAAAACACAACTACATGAGAAATACTTCCAAGAATCAACAACTGGGATCTCATATTATTAAAAAGTTTTGTACTTAAATATATATGAAACAAAGTGAAAAAAACCCACAGAGGCAGAAAGAATCTGGATATAAAACACAGGACTTAAATGCAGAACATATAAGGAACTGAAAAATGTCAAGCCCCCAAATTCAAAAACCCTTTCAAAAATGGGCATCAGAGGTGAGCACACAGTTCTCAGATGAAGATATACAAATGGAAAATAAATATGCACAACACTTGTTCATGATAATGCCCTACAATAACTTAGAATAGATGCTATGTACCACAATTTCATAAAGACCATGTATGACAAACCTATAGCCAATTTTATACTAAATGGACAAAACTGAAAAGCTTCACACTAAAATCAGGAACAAGACAAGGATGTCCACTATCACCACTCCTATTCAATATACTTCTGGAAATACTAGCCAGAGCAATCAGACAAGAGTGAGAAATAAAACGAATAAAAGCAGTAAAAGAAGAAGTTAAATTATTATTATTTGAAGACAACATGATACTCTGCATAGAAGACACCAAAAACTCCATTGAAAGACTACTAGAGATAATAAATTCAGCAGCATAGTTGGATACAAAGTCAACACTCAAAAATCAATAGCATTCCTACACACAAACAAAAAACTTCATGAGAGAAAAATTATGGAAATATAGCCTTTCATAGTAGCATCTAAAAAAATGAAATACTTAGGAATCAACTTAAGTAAGATTGCAAAAGACCTATATGCTGAAAATTATACTACTCTGAAAATGGAGATTCAAGAGAATTTTGGAAAATGGAAGGATATTTCTTCCTCTTAGTTAGGAAGAACCAACATTGAGAAAATGGACATACTTCCAGAACTTTTACACAGATTCAATGCAATCCCAATCAAAATGTCATTAATATACTTTACAGATCTAGAGAAAATATTTCTAAAATTCATCTGATAACAGAAGAAATCTAGAATAACAAAGACGATTCTGGGCAACAAGAGCAAGACAGGAGGCATCTCAATTCCTGACTTGAAACTATATTACAAAGCCGCAATAGTAAAATCAGCATGATACTGGCAGAGAAATAGAGCCGAGGATCAATGGAACAGATTAGAAGATGTAAACACTGCTCCAAAGATACAGAGCCACTTTATATTTGTCAAAGGGGCTAAACATGTTCACTGGAAAAAAAAATAGCCTCTTTAATGAATGATGTTGGAAACACTGAGTTTACATGCCAAAGACTGAAACTACACCCATAACTATCTCCATACACTAAACTTAAGTCCAAGTGTATCAAGGATCTAAATATTAAAAAAGAAACAAAAATCTACTGGAGGACAAGGTAGATAGAAATCTTGGAGACATAGGAGTAGACAGAAAATTCATGGATAAAATATAAAGTGCATGGAAAATATTTCAAAAAATCAACAACTGGGACCTCATATTACTAAAATATTTTATACTTCAAAAGAAGTCAGACAAGTGAAAAAAAAAAAACCCACAGACTGAGAAAGCATCTGGATATAAGACACAGGACTTAAATGCAGAACATATAAAGAATTGATAAACATCAAAGACCCTTTCCAAAATGGGCATCAGAGATGAGCACACAGTTCTAAGATGAAGATATACAAATGGCAAATAAATATATGAAGAAATATTCACCATAACTGGTCATTTGATAAATGCAAATTAAGACAGTACTGAGGATTCATCTTACTCCAGGGAGAATAGCTGCCATCAAAAAATAAACTGAAACAAATGTTGGTGATCATGAAGGGATAAAGGAACTTCTCCACTGTTAGTGGAAATGCAGACTGGTGAAAGCACTATGAAAATCAATGTGGAAATTCCTCAAAAAACTAGGATGGAAGTTTCATTTAACCCAGCTATTCCACTACTGGGTATTTTCCCAGCAAATCCAAAAATATCATGTCACAGTGAGTTATGTGCACCCATGTGTGCAGCACAGTTGTGATAGCTAAATCTTGGAAACAGCCAAACTGCCCATCAACTGCAAGTGGATGAAAAAAATTGTATTTTTACACAATGGAATGCCACTCAGCTATAGAAAAGAATGATCTGGAGGCCTTTATAAGTAAATGAAGGTAACTTAAAAATATCCTATTAGTAAAATAAATAATACTCACATTAGAGGGCTTGGGATTTAGCTCAGCAGCATAAGTACCTGCCTTGCAAGCAGGCAGTCGTGAGTTCGATCCCCGATACCAGAAGAAAAAAAAAAAGACTCACATTAGAAAATGTCACATTGTCTCTCTAGTATAAAAAATAATAAAAACTGACAAAATAATGGGATCCAAAAATGCTTAATAGATATTATAAAAAAGAAAGGAAGAAAAGTACTCTAAAGGATAAAATGGTATGTACAGTATGTAAGATAAATGACCATATTACTAAATTTCTGTTAGATCATTGAACAGGAGGGTTTGCACTGCCAGTGTTTCAGTGTTCAGCGACTTTTTATGCTTTGTTTTTTTAACTTTAACAACTATTTTTAAGACAACAATATGTAATGTTTCAATTAGTGATTTTATGATGTTAATTTTTTTGAATTCTATATTCTATACCTTTTTGCTCTTTGTATTTTGTTTCTTTTAATTTTGTTTTCTTTCTTTAAATAAAAAAATTTTAAAAAGAAATAAAAGAAATGCACCTGGAGTTTTATGTCTTTGATTCCTTGAAGCAGGGCCTGATCATGCAGTGGTGGGAATCCTTGGGATCCACCTAGCTTTGCATGGTCATAGGCTGCAGTGCGGTGGGATTAGTGGTATTATGCTGTACATTTACTGTTGTCAAGTTCTTTGCATAAGTGAGCCCACCCTATGAGTCACTTACAATAAGCACATTTTCTCTGATTTTTTAGTTGATGGAATGAGAAAAATCACTGCATATTGTTTCAATATCAAAGGTATTAGGACCTGTATGGACCTCACCCAACCGATTGGCATGTGCAAACCATGGACATAGTTATATAAACATGAGTTAACATAGAAAGCCATGAATGTGCTCAGGCTTGTGACAGTATGCAAGAAATAATGCCTGAGGACGACTGATATATACAGGCTGGATAATAAAAATGCTTGCTTACTACTGTTGCTAATGTTGGCTCTGTGTGGTTTATTCTCCCTGGGGATCTTACCCACTAAAATATGCACTCACTTCCCTATCTCTGAGAAAATATCATACCACAGACACAGGGCACTTTAATACCCCACAAAACTAAACTCCCTGTGCCGTGTTCCAAGCCATGCATCACATCCAAAAGCCCAATTCTCTGTTGGGATACAGCTTAAGAATGTAGACCGAGTTTTATGCCTGTGTCTTGGTGATCACTTCCTAAGCCCTGTGATGGACATTTGCCCCACTTCCATCCCTTCTCTCTACGCCACAGGGAATTAGTATTCCCAAATGTTCTGACCTGGAAGTGGAACACAGCTCCCCTCTCAGCAGACATGCAGTTCTCGAGCAGCTTGGTCGGACCATGGTCTTAGGTGAGTCAGTACCAGGCTGTAGGCCAGGACAATTGGGTCCATTGGCCCCTCTCTCACACAGGTGGAGCTACTTGCCAGCATATCTTAGCCTCCCTTGATCCCTGAACACATGGAGACTCATTTTTCCTGTGTACCATAGTGTGTTAAAACCAGGCAGCACATTAATGCATGGTAGGGAGAACCCATGTCCAGCACAAACCCTCCTGAAGGCAGCTCCCCATGTACTCTGCAAGCCATCTGTTCTTAATATGTGGCACCACATTTTAGCTGAGTGCTATGAGGGAGAGCACAAAGCAAGGGCAGGATCGGGTGCTAAGGAACCCATAGAGTTGGGCAGCCCTTCTCAGATATGTGTGGACCCCAGTGTCTGTCAGGATATAGGGATGGCCCTCTTGAGATAGCTAGGGATATCCCTGCCTGGGGGTATTGGGTCAGGGTGGCAGTGGACACTGGCTATGTCTGGCAGCCACATTGAGCAACACAGAATGTGTATCACTGTCGCATGCCCAGGACATCCTCCCACAAGGTCATTCTTTTGTCATTCCCCTACCAGACTTTGTATACCCAGGGCCCCCCTTTTCCACTCCAATCTTCACTGGACCTTTGAATGGAGTCACAGGAGGAGGCAATGCATATGTAGCTGCCCAAAACCCAGTGTCAGTGATGTCTGCTGTCACCCAAAAGTTATGGTGGTTAACAAAGTCAGGTGTCCATCATTGTGTAATTTGGGGCCTTTTTCTAATCTTCCTCCTTCTTCCATTCCCTCATTCCTTAGGCATCCCTCCCTCCTCCTCCTATACTCTGTTCTCCTCCTAAAAGCAGACAGCTGGGCTTGTGCTATCCCTGGCTGGCCTAGGAGCTGCTCTATGCTCCCTCCATCCATTTTTGTCCAAAAGAGAATCCTGTTCCCACAGGTATTGGTTATCACCTAGAACAAGATTAATCCAACCTGTGTTGCACTTGGCCCAAGGCCTAGGATTGAGGTTCCTAGAAACGCTTAATGTTGGCTCACAGCTCTAGAAGTTCTCAGAATATGGTGCTTAGAATAGAGGTCTCAAGATCAGTCTGGAAACTAATCTGTAGAGCATCTAAGGAGCTGATATAAACTGTGAGTTGTCATATGATACATGTGTATCTGGATATGTGGGGAGACAAATGCAGATGCTCCTGTCTGGCACAATCCAAGTAGAAACATTAACTTTGAAATAGCTCATGTGAGATGAGCAGAATTGGATCTGGCCAGGGAACAAAAGCTTTGTGCACCAGACCTAGAAGCAAGACCCTGAGATCTGGACCACACATTGGAAGGAAGGGAAATACGGGTGCCCAAGCCCAACTGTGTCTGGGGACAAATTCTTCCCAACTGTTACAGTACATCTTTGTTCTGTCCCAAGACAAAATGACCATGTTATAAGGCCTGGAATTGTCATCACCCTGTTATTGGTATATCTCTGGGCCCCTCAGAAGCAGACATCACCTGCAAAGGAGATGGCCCAAGGCTCACCTGTTCATAATATGCCTCTCAGCAACCGACCCTCAGGTAAGGTGGTTATGGCCATTGTCAACTCTTTTTTCTGTCTGGCCAGCCAGTTGCAAGGCACTGCTGTGTTCTCACTTTCCTGCTCATTGGCACATGAGGGAAATACCTAGTGTTCGAGTCCTGGTGTCCATGAGAATTTAGTCAAATGTGGTGGGTTGGGGCAAGCATCTGTGTGATCAGCAATGAGGCAGCTGACTTTTGAATGGCCACGGAGTGGGGCAAGAATCCCATACATTTCCTTCCCTACCACATTGATGTGGGTATCTTGGTGTATAAAGCAGGGTTCCTTCCAATTAACTGTTACTTTTTACTACATCTTTCCATCTCACGATATTTACTGGAAAGCTGTCTGTATGTGACACAGTATGTCACATATAAAAGTATATTGATAAAAGTGTGTTGAAAGCCCTGCTGAGCATCTCTGCCCTGAACGCTGGGCAGCAGCTCAGCCTTTGAAACTTAGTGGGAGAGACAGGGGAGGAAGGAGGAGGAAGACAAGGGGCTTTCTCCTTGAAGACAGCAGTTACAGAGGGGCAAGTGTCACCTCCAGCTGTAACTGTTAGACCCACTTTTGAGCCTGTATCCTGAGGCTAGAAAAGAGACAGCAGTTTTTGCCACTTTGCTACAAATCAGGGGACTAAGCAGAGTTACAAAGGCAGAATTTGGTAGCCAGACTGAGGGCTCTTCCAGAATACTTTCCTGTTTGGTTTTCAGTTTCTGTTCCATGACTCAGTCATCACCAGCTGTTGGCAGTGTGGGTTCACTTGTCTCCCCAAGATTGAGCTGCTTCTGTAGATCTCTGGTACTCAGCACACAGTGAGTCTCCTATGTGTCTCTGTTAGGTTGTGCATAGACAAAATTCCTATGATAGGAAGGCATATTCCTATGATAGGAAGATTAGCCCCAGAAATTCCATTAGTGAGGATGTAGATTGAGGAGAGCTGTTGCTTTGCTCTACAGGTTTGCATCTACATGAAGGACCCACTGCTGGCCACGTAGAGTGTGTCCTTCCTGTTTGAGGTTTTTCATCTTTTGCTGTTCTTTTCCCACATGTCTGAATAGATTTTCTTGCTTTGTGTTTTGTTTATAGATTATTGTACATTATTATTAGTACCTATATACAGTGTATGTTGATTACATTGTTGATAGGTCCATTACAAATGTGATGCATAGAATGGAAATTAGGCCCCATCTTGTGCACAGTGGTACAATCCAACAACCAGTGACTGTTCTCAAAGTTTTGTGCATTGAGCACACATCTCAGGACTAAGACATGACCAACACAAGGTGCTACTTTGTCTTGATTGTCTTTTCTTTATGACCAATACTGTGGGTAATGATGCAATATTTGGAAGCTTAGGCCAACCTTAAAAGTCTTGCCTAAAACCTAAACCTAACTCTAACCCTAGAAAGACTTTACCAGCATTCTCTGGCCAAATTGAACTTTATGGAACTGATGTGGGAAATGTAATATAGGTTAATTATGAGAATATACAATCTGTGGTGGCTGGGATGGTGCAAGAGGGGAAAGAAAAGAAAACACTGTTGTGTAAACATTTGAAGAATATATTCTGGAAATGGACCTTGGGGAAATTAGCTTAAAATTGACAATGCAATGAATGCCAGCAAGCTGATTATTTTAAACAACACTAACATGTTAAATTCTATCTATGTTTGTTCTATCACTATCATATCTCTGGTAAATAAGTGTAGCAGTGAATACAGTAATAAGTAAATCTGGAAAAGAGGGGAATGGAAGGTGTGGGTCAAGCAGTGCCCGCAAGTAGACCTCAAGAGATGACTCCTGAGTTGAGGCACGAGGAGGCTTAGATCTCCAACTGCTGGACAAAGGAATCCAGGTGCTGGCTCTTGCTCTGGGATCACAGGTGAGGGAGTTGCAGGTGGAGCTGGCACAAGATCTGGAGGTGCAACTTCTGCATGGGCTGAACCTGGCCCTGTAGTTGCAGGAAGTGAAAAGATTGCCAACTGTCCATGGGCTTCCTGAGCAAAACCTTCCCACTGCCTGTCAGGGGCAGCCATGTGCACCATTACAGCCCCAGCAAAGCCTCCCTGACTGTGATCATACACTGACTGCTGAGTGTGTCACGCTCCTAGGTCACCAAGCGTATGGGCACTTTGTTGAGTTCCAAGGCCATCATCTCCCACAAGCCCACATCCCACACTCCAGGGCTACTTATTTTAGGGCTCAGTCCCTGGTGGTTCAGGAGGCTCCAGCTGTTTCAGGAGAAACTCAGCCTGGGGATCCACATGAGCATACATTTCCAATGGGGCATCAAGCACAAAAGACCTGGGGAGTCAGGGAGCCAGCAGAGTGAAAATCCTGGCCATTCCTGCAACAATGTCTGCACAACTCACTTGTAGAGAGGGGTGCATGGGCCTCCTGTCCAGTCTAACATCCATCTCCATCCTCACGCATCCATAATTGGGCAGTTACAGCTGAAGGAGCTCTTAGAGGCTGACAGAAGTCTCAGTGGGTGGGAGTTCTTGCTCAATTGAATCATACCTTTGCTTTGTACAGGGAATCCTGACACAGCGCAATTCAGTGTGGTGAATGCAGAGAGTGAAATCTTTCCTATCTTTGCACTCAAGTGATCAAGGGTGCCACTTCATCAATATCTGAGAAGTGAGGGATCAATCAGTGTCTGTCCTGTGTCGCTACAGTCTCTAGCTCAGGCAGTGATGCATTGCCCAGTTCTCTTTGCCTCTGTATAACTCCTTGTTTATGGTCTGTACCCACATCTAGGGAGGCCTGGGGACCAGAACAATGTCCTTGAGCAATTGAGCAATATCTGTTCTGCTGCCAAGGGTGACTCTGTAGCCTACAAAGAACATCAAAACTCAAAAGGGCAGTGGTTGCACTGGCTCTGCTTATAGGATCATGGTCAATGCCCAGAAAAGTGTCTGCACACAGTGTGTCTTCATGTACATTTGTGGGTTGATGACATCTATCTGTTTTTCCAAGACTTCTGACAGCCTTGGAAAATTTGCTGTTCTCAAGATTTCCTGTGTTGAACAAACCCTGAAGTCCACAAAGTGACTCTCCAATCTCCTTTCCAATGAAAAAAACTGCAACCACCAAGTATTGGTCAGTGAGTGAGATGGAAGATCATCCATCAGAATCATCACTGCCTCCAGAGTAGGTCTTCATGGGGCCATGGCCACACTTGGCCTGGAGCCCCCATTTCATCCTTAGTGACCCTAAGGTCTGAATCCACTCAGACCCCACCCATTCAGTATTGTAAACTAGGGTTGATTGAGGCCCTTGCATATGGCCAGGACCTGAATCCTGGTGGCCAAGTCCCACTGGGCTGCTAAGGTAAGAACTCCCTTTCTCTGCATTGGTGGTTGTGGGGTAAAGATGTGATCCTTGAGGATTCCAGGGATCTGGATCCATCTGGAAGATCTATCCAGAAGGCCAGCTCCATAGGCTCCTTCAGGCTGTGAGGCGATCTGCCTGCACCGTGCTTCCTGTACAGGTCTCTGCCGGGCTCTCTGCTGCCTGACTTCTGAGAATGTGGTGAGACTGTGGCTAGATATGGAATTGGTGTCCTGCATGTGGCTTCTAAAGAGGGTTTGGGGATGAAGCAAAGCCCACACTCCAATTGGTCCACAGAGGCTCCTGGTAATGGTCTTACAGGATGGTCCCTGCAGAAAAGGGATTCTCATATTAAAAGTTACATTTTACAAGGCATACTTAGGAATACTAGTATGCTCAGATTGCCTCGATAGAGAGGTTGAAAAGAAGTCTATGCATGAACAAAACCTATGAGTCCTAAGATGGCCCCCATTTTAGAGATGAGGATGCTCATTCTGGGTATCCAGGTCCATTAATGAGACACCAAAGAATATTCTCAGTTTTCTGATGAAAAGTTTCCAGGAAGCAATTAAGTTCCTCTTCCATTGCCATGGGAGGCTGAGCAGCTGTGTTCACTGATATCTTCTTGTGCTCATTTTGCCCAGAGGCTCCTGCAATAGTAATTGCAGAGCCTGAAAACTCCCATGAGACAAGTGCCAGAGAAATGGACAGAGTGGACTGATATTTGAGGTGAGCACATCTCTAGTGAGGTGATGCTGTGTAAGAGCTGGAGACAGCAGGGGAAAGACAGCTCACTAATTGTCGTTGGACTCCAGGCCCAGGACTGACAATAAGGTGCAATGGCAGAATTTAATCATGACAAGAAATGAAATGACTTTCATCTGTCCCTTTTCTCCTGCTCCCACTAATATGTGTACAGTGACCTTGCCTGTGACAAGGCAGAGACAGAGTTGAGAGTATGTGGTAGTTGAGCACTTGGAGTCAAGATTCCTTTGGAGCAGGACCATGGACCCAGTGTTTGAAAAGCCCTGGAGGGAGGGGCTGGAAGGATTGATCTGACACAAAGTTCCTCTCAGCCATCTGTGGGTCTCCATACAGTCCCTTCTGCTCACACACCCTGCAACGGAGCCGGTATATGTTGTTACTGTGGGTACCATGTCTGGATAAGGGATGTGGCACACAGGTTCCGGGGTCCATCTCCATGCTGATGTCCTGTAGGCAGCGTGGGTGGGGCAGTGCCCAGCCGCCAACAGGAAGCCTGAGACTCAGACACCACAGATTTCACTTTGTGAACCCAGATAACCTTATGTTCCTTAAAGACAGACAGATCTGTGCCAGATGTCTTCCCAGGAGGACAGGAGATGACTCTGGAGGCTGTGGATAAACATGAGCTCTGCCCTTCTTGAGGCTGCCCTGTCCTTGGTAGGAACATGACAGGAGCACAGGCTCATGCATCCCAGCACCTGCCACTTCTGAAGAGCATCTGCCCTTGGTGGCTGTCCTCAGAGACCTTTCACTGATGATTTAGGATAGGAAATGTTTAGTAGAACTCACAGAGATGGCCAGGCCTTAATGTACCTGTGCTGTACTTTTTGTCTCTGAGTGGCACGTTGCCGAGCCTACGGACACCTGTCCAGCGCTCCCTCTTATCTCTGGTCTCAGGAAGCTTATGCTGTCCTTGACATTTGGACAGTTCCTGGTAAGCATCCTGAAGCATCTTGGCCCAGTGAACCATCCTTTCCCTCATTCCCATTTAGTTTTCCCATGCAAGATCTTGAGGCTGGGACATCAAGGACTTGGAAAGCAGTGCAGTATATTCACTGGTCACTCTCTTGAACCAAGTGCCTGGGAAGGTCAACTGTTGCCAGAAAAAGGTGCCTGGTGAACAGACCCATTCAGAGTTCTGTTTAGACCAGTTGCCAAGGAAGTTGTGTCATGTGCTAGGGTCCATAGCTGCGCTGCCCCCTCTGATGCCTCCTTTCTTTTTTATTGTGTTCCTTAGAAATGGCAAGTGAAAAACTAGAAAATTGAGTGTGGTTTTACACTTTTCTTCACTTTGAAATTTTAAATACAACAAACATGTAGATGCTTCAGATGTGGCAGGTTGGATGACAAGTGCACATTTCCATCCAAAAGTTCTTTTCATTGAGAATTAGGTCTCACTTAGAGATCTGTCAAATTTTAGGATGAGATTCTTTCCTGGTTTCATGTTAGTTTCATTTCAATTCCATTAGAGAGTATGGAGAAGTTTCCAGAATACCCATAATAATTTTCCCAAAGGATGTGATTACCCCCATATGTCCAGGGGAGGATTCCTAGCAAGTTTTACTCTCACATGCATATGAATGATTACTTATCCTTAGATGTTTAACTTGGCACACACTGTAGTGCTCTGCCCTCTCACATCCTTTGGAGGGGTCAGCAGGTGGTGATTGCAAGGGGTGGCTTTCCAAGTCCATGGATATCATCACCCCATGCTGAGGAAAGACACATGCACATGCCTCCTGGGGAACTTGTCTCATAGCAACTGGTATAACTTCCTGTCCTCCCATCCCATATAGACCATGGGCTTTGTGTCCCTGCTAGGTAGTTTACCTTTCCTACAGGTGATGGCCCTGAGGCTGATCAGGCACAATGCTCTTTGGTTGGTCTCCTTCAAGCAGTGTCTCCATGCTGGGCTCCCAGTGTGCTGCCACCACATGCCATTGGGGGGGGGGGGCTGAACAAAACCAGGTGTGACTTGTTCATGCACCCCTCACCCATCTGCTGATGGCCATTTCTTCTGTTTCTGGCTCAACCCATGAAAATGATCTGCCATAGCCATTCATATACATGGCCTTGAGTTAATGCAGACTTTTAAAGAAAAACTACTTAAATGTGAAATTACTGGATCATATTGCTGGTTTATGGCTAACTTAGAATTCTTAAAGTATCATTAGAAGCAGTTGTTTAGCAGCATTAGCTGGTTGCTTTTCATTTTATTTTGATTTGTTTATTATGGCATACTGTGCTATGCTATGTTATTTTACATTATGTTATATGTTGGTGAGGATTTTGAAACTGTATTTTCTGTGGTTTCTGATTTGATTCTGTATAATCAACCTGAGAAAATATAAGAATATCACATAACTCTTAGTAAGTATTTTTGTAGAAAATTTAAAAACGAAGACATAGTCAGTGATGTTGGTAAACACCTGACATTCCAGTACTCAGAGGTTGAGGCAGGGGGATTGTTATAAGTTTGAGGTCATCCTAGGCTACAAGGGAAGATCAAGGCCAGCCTCAAATGCATAGCGGAACCCTGTCTCAAACAAAGAATCAAAGAAAGAAAGAGAGAAAGAAAGAAGAAGAAAAAAAACCAATTAAAAATACAAAGTCAAATATTGCCTGTGAATTCAGAATAAAATCATATGTGAGTTTTTCTAGCAAGTGTACTTTAGTCAGCACACCTAGCATAAGGTTTACCATTATGTAGACATTGATGTGTTACCAGATTTGCATTGTTTCAATTGTTTTGAATGTTTTACTGAGATGACTGCAGATATGCTAATGAATATACCATCTTAGGATTTGGGTAGCTCAGTACTAAGAGAATATAATCATTGCTTTTTTTCAGCTCCTAAATTTATATTTAGAATCAGAAGTTGATCGTGCAATTGCTATTTTTAAAAATAAAAATAAGGACCATAGAAAAGATACTCTTTTTATGTCTATGGAAAGATAGAAACAATTGTACAATAACAGTGGTTAAAGTACCTTGCACAGTGATTTCCAGGGTTTCTTAATGATCAATAATTTCATACATTTGTAAGTTTTTTTAAAAAAGATTTTAAGACATGGTCTCACCAGTTTGCTGAGTTTCCCAGGCTAGAGTTAAACCCTTCCTCATCCTTCCTCTCACTCCCAGAGGGCTGGAATTACAGGTGTACATTATCCTGAGTTGACAATTGGCAGTAATTTTGTGTATTCATGGAATAAAATACTTGGCTTTGATCTTTAGACTCTTTGTAGAAAGAATTCATCTAATTAAGCTATCTCCTACCTTCCTAATCCAGTTTCTTTCATAGTGAGTAAGACTCAAAATCCCATTAACAATATTAGTAGAGTCACTGCTTTTTAATTGTAACAGTGGTCAGCCTGGGATTCAGATCACTCCAAATGCCTTCTGCTGTGGGACTGAGGCTTGGTATCCTTGAAGCACAGTCTCTTTTTCTCTGATCACTCATGGCAATTGATGACTGATGTCAAATCCCAAGAAAGATGTAAACGTTAAAGCTACTTGTGCCCCACTGCCCTCCAGAAGGTCAGGGTAATACGTTTTTGCCTTCCCCTTCTACTTTCCAAAAATTTTTTTGGTTGTGGTTTTAGTTTTACACTTAGTTTCTAGAATTGAATACAGAGGTTTTGTATTTAGTTCCATTACCTTCCACTTTTAAAAGTCTTCCTTTTTTGAGGAGTTTCTTAATAAGTTGCTAAGTTGGTGAGTCTCTCCTTGAATTTATGATGTTCCTGTTTTAGTCTTCCAGAGTGCTAAGCTTACAAGCCACACCACCAGATGTGGTTTCATCATGGTGTTCTTAAAAACTCATTGGCTGTGCAGGGAATGGTGAAAATGCCTGTCATGCCAGCATTCAGGCCACTGAGGCAGCAGGATTCCTGGCAGTTCCAGACAAGCCTGCAACACACTCTGATTTCAGCTCAGGCCATAGAGACAGAGGGAGTCCCTGATCAGAAAAAGAAAAGGAAAATATAGGAAAGGACAGGAATGGAAGGAAGATACAATACCAAATTCCTGGTGATTCTATGAGTTCTTTTGTATCTGGGCTAGTCATTTTAATCTGCAGTCCTATTGCAGTATAAGACCTTTTGGACTGCTGTCACTTTAAAATATACCTTGACACCAGGGATTTTGGTACTTCTAAGTTTAATGTTCTTTATATGGCCAGAGGATGTTGTACTTCTTTGTGAATTTTAATATTGATTTTTTCGATTTCTAGGAAAATATCAGTGGTATTTTGACAGGAATGCTTTGAAGTGGCTGGTAGCTCTGGGGTGCACATATATTATAACAACATAAATTCTTCCTATCCACCATCATGCTATGTGTTTTCTTCTGTTAGTGCTATTTCACTGATTGCATCAATTTCTACAAATTTTTAAAAACAGGTGCGTTCCATTAAATTTATCCTAAGTGTTAATTCTATCTGATTAATTATGAAATGAATTGTGCTCTTTGTATTTGAGGCTGCAGTTTGTTTGAAGCACATAGGTATGAATTGTTTAAGACATGTGGATTTTACCCTGCACCCTATATGATTTGTGAATTGTTCTAAAAGGTTTTCAGTGAGATATAAGTTGCTTATATGAAAGGTTATGTCCTCAGGAAACAGAGACCATGCTTAATTCTTCCTTTCTGGTATGGAAGCCTTTGATTTCTTATTCTTGAGTAAATTGTAGGGATAGGACTTGGAGTACTGTGTTGAAAGGCATTGTAAGCCATGTCTGGTTCCTGATCTGAGAAGAAAATTTTGCAGATTGTCAGCCTCTGAGGACAATGTCTGGGATGGGCTTCTCATGCATGATCTTTGATGTGCTGAGGTCCATTTTTCCAATACATGGTGTGTGGGTAGTTCTTACAATGAGAAAATGTTGAAACTCAGTATTTTTCAAAGCTATTTTTCCAAATCTATTGAGAGGTTACTTCCTTGTCATTCTGTGAGAGTGACAAGTGACATTGAATGGTTTTTACAGTGGGACAGTTCTTGCATCACTGAGATTGGGCTGAGTGTTGATCGTGGTGCTTAAATTTTGCATGTGCTGGCAAATTGAGCTGACAAGTATTTAGGTGAATGATTTTGCTTATGTTCATTAGGAATATTGGTCAGTAGGGTGCTTTAATTTATTTTGTTTTATTTTATTTTTCAATACATTATTTTCTGGCTTCATTCTCAGGGTGACTTTGTCATCTAAAAGAAGTTGGTGTTGGATTTTTCCCTTCAATTTCCTGGAAGAATCCAAAAATGATTATTATTTATTTTTTATGATACACTTGAAAAAATTCACTGGGTCATTTGCCTTATCCTGGTTTTGTTGTTGTTATTGATGAGGTTTGATTGTTGACCCATCACCTATATTAATTTTTGCTCTGTTCATCAGTGTGTTTGTTCCTTATAGGTGGGTCAGTGACACCAAAGGAGACCACATTCCCATTAAGGGTCACATCTCATTTTATTTAGGGATGCAGCCATTTACTTTTGTATTTTATATATTTTTGTCAGTAACTCCTTTCAGTTACTTAGTCTTTAATGCATACTGTTCTTGTCAGGAGTTTACTGCTGAAGGAAACTGGAGCTGGTCAGGTGCCCGTATCTTATTTCAGGCTTCATACTCTGGCCTGCCTGCAGTGTCCCCATCTCCTGATTTGCTTCCTGTAAACACCTGTCCTGCTCCATAGCTGTGGTGAGTCCACATGCGGCAGTTGAAATCTGCACCTGGGTGGAAGACATTCTGTCAATGTGGGCTATGTAACAGGCTGACCTCGTACAGTGCTTCCCTGAGTCAGCCAAGGGGCCTAGGGCCTTCAGGAAGGAGTTCTGGGAGCAGGGCCACACCAGCCCTCTTCTGTCCAGTGTGCAGTGCATGCTGTTTTGCTGGAAGCTGACTTGTGGGTCAGGAGGCCTGGATCTGGGCCTTTCTTGCCCCTGGTGCCACGGTGTCCTCTATGTCTGCCTGGACCATTTTCCACTGACATCAGATCTCCACAGGGATCTGAGCACCCCCTAGACTTGCTCTTCTAGGCTCCAACTCAATGTAGAGACTTCAGGTGTGAAATCTGTCACTATGAAATTCAACATGTATACATTTTTCCTGGAACATCCACTGCTAAGTCTTCATAACAAAAAGTGAGATTTGCAGTTTCCCATATTCTATTCTTATTCAGTTAAGGTGTGAAAAGTTAGAAGCCATGAACCTATGACAGCAAAGCTGCTGAGTGAATTATAAACTTACAGGCACTGAAAATGCTGAAAGACGGTCACGTCCTAGACCATGTCCCCTGTCTTACTTGAGATGAGAGATAGCTTGTGGCCTGGCCCTCTCTCCACCCAGCAGTGAAGAGACACAGGCCAGCACAGCAGGCGAGGACAGGAGAGAGGAGCTGGTCAGTGGCAGACCACTCATCCTCGGAGGGATGCTTTTGTGGTTTTTCAATTTTTAATTTCCATTGAATTATTGCTAGTGTCCAACTCACTATTTCTTCTCTTGTACCCAACCTAGTTAAGAAAAAATAGTGTGTAATTTCTCAAACAGATGAGTGAAAATGGATGACTTAATTTTCATTCATGTAAAATGAAGGATATGCACAGTACAGAAACTTCAAACATCACCTTATAGATATATAAAATAAGGAAATTGTGTTATTCAGAAAAACAACACATCATTTATGACTAATTTTTTAAACCTTAACACATGTGGAGCCCTTCCATGGTGGGGTGGCACTGTCCTCCTACCCTAGAAAGCACCGGTTCACCTGTGACAATAACTCTCAGAGGACAACAAGAGTTTTTCTTCAGGGTGTCTTACCAGTGAGGAGGACCTGAATCTTCCTGCTGCCAGGATGAATATGGAGTGTGCAGTGTGCAGAGGAGCCCAGCACCGCCTGTTTTACACTCCTCTCCCCCACCACATCCATGCTGCAGCCCTGCAGGGACAGCAAGGCAGAGCTGCCAGGATGCAGCCAAGACTCTGCCACATCAGTCCTAAGTCCACCTCCACCAAGGGCCTGATACTGCCTGGGTGTTGCTCGAATAGTGGGTCTACACACCCTCAGCCTCCTAGGCCAAGTGTGTTTACCACAGTGACCCTTCCAGTCTGCAACTTTCACTCCTCTCCTTTCTGACTATGGCTACAGCATTGGAACAAAACACATCATTAACGTTACCTTTTCTTCTTCTTTGTTTTTTTTCATTTTTGGGTTTTTTATTTATTTAATCATATATTTAAAACTGAATTTTGTCAAAAAAGTTTTTCTTTTGTTTTTACTCTCCACTTGCCTGAGTTTTTACAGATTTCTACTGCAGTTCAAACTTTAAGTTCTTGGATGCTCAGAATCTACTCTGCAGCTTGGTAGAATGAGTGAAGCGAAGCAGAAAGTGAACTTGGGCACATTTCTGTGCCTCCCCGCATCTTGTACAGCAAATCCTGACTCATGTCTTTTTTATCCCCAAAATATGGGCTTCAGTAGATTCAGTATCTTGAATCTGCCACTGGAAAATGTGTTTCCTAGATTTTTCCAAATAATGTCATTTCTGCTCAACTGGCTAAGCACATTGTCTGAGGCTTTTTATGCCAAAACTTGAAAAATAATTTCCAGTAGACAAGATTCTGCTACCCATCCTGAAATCAAGATGGGATTTTATGTAAATACATAGTGCAATCTGTAGGCTGAGACCATGGTGCCAGGGCAGGGTTCTCTCCAGCAACCATGCACAGCATGCTCCACACACTCTCCTACTTCCATGGTCTGCGACTTGTGGGAGGGGCCACCCTGACACCTAATTGTAGGAGTATTGAGGCTGGTAGACATTCCCAGAGCTGCTAATGACACAATCTTCAAGTTCTCTTCCTTTCCAGGAGAAGAGGAGACATTCTCTCTCCCCTGTGTCAACACCGTTATCTCAGAGACTGTATTCAGCTTAAGTCCTCATATTTGTACACTGAAGGATTTTTAATGAGGGGAACCTACAGCAAAACCATTCATATCTGTGGAGCAGCTGAGTGGTACACGGCTTCCCACCTTTCCTACAGAACTAGCCAATGTCCAAACAGCTGACATGTTAATACTTTTTAAAAATTTAACATGGTTCTATTGTTCATGTCTCTGGTGGCTCCTTTTTCAGAAACTCTTCTCACCTGGTAGTTGTGTTGTTTTCTTGTTAGTTTTTAACTGCAGAAAAAAATCAGAGACATAGTGGCCCTGTAGGGATACTGTGATCCCCTCTCCCACACTGAGCCCTGGTCTTCTTCCAACCCAGCCTTGTACTCTGTGCTGCATCCCCGCCCTCCCACCTACACACTGGGAAGTGGTGGCATCTCTCTTTGATTTAAGTAAGGAGTCTCAGGTGACATTTTTTTCAACTAAGGTTAAACCCCATTTCCCCCTTTATATGGACCTCCCTTCCCTTCCCTCACCCTTCTGTCTTCTGAGTCTGCTAATAACAAGCCCATGGATGACTCTGCTACGGGAGAACTATTTGTATGTCATTAATATATTCTCTCTTATTGTAAATGCCATATTTCAAAAAAGAAAAAAGAAAAACTTGGTATATTTATCTATTTCTCCAGGTTCCTGTTACTTCCCTGTACCACATCCCCACCCAAAGATGTCATTGTACAATAAAGAACTTTGAGAGTAAAACCAAGAAGAGCATTCACATTTTCCATCCTCTGCAGCTCCACTTCATTAAGTGATGGGCAAGTCTCCCAGGCTCTGCCTCACTCTCATCTGTCACTTTGCCTCACACACATCTCTGTCTGTATGCACATTGATGTCAGAGGTATTTCATTGTAAAAACTGAGACCTTCCTCACACACCTCCATCTTGCATCCATGGTTATTTCATGACCAGATTCCTTGGCCTCTTTCCCTGTGGGCACAGAGAGACTGAGCTCAGCATCCCTGCAGCTTCCCCTGGTTCCCATGGCCCACAGTGGTGCCCACACTATCTACCTGCAGGGTAGGGAGGGTCCCAGTTCCTTTCTGCTTCTAACAGTGCTGTGAAAAACAATCTTGAAAGGAAAGTTAATAAGTTATGCAGCCTTTTCTTTATTTTTTTGTGTTGTTGTTGTGTAGCTCTCTGTGCGGAAGAAACCTCTATGATTAGCTAAATGAGGTCCAGGGACCTGTGTAGAGGTCTGATGGGAGCTGAGGGAAAGGGCTCTGCTCTGCCCCTCCATTTTCTCCCCACTGCTCTTCCCCACATGCCTTAAAATCTGAAGTCAAATGGGGACACAGCACATCTCACTGATGTGTCCCTGAATGTATCTGCAGTTGGATACTGTGTATTTTATACACTTGTTGGTCATATGAGCAGATCCCCTTTTGAATTTCAAGAGTTTGTGTCATCTCACAAAACAAATGGAAAGGTATTTCCAACCTCAAAGATGAATGTATTTAATTTTTACTTATATCCTATAGTCTATCTAGGATAGTCCCCTTTATCAAAGACAAATATCAGTTAATCTCTTCCAGTACTGCATGGCCAAACAGAGCAGTGGTGCACTGATGTGAAAACATGGTGTAGTAAGTCACAGAGGCAGAAAGATTAGTGGTGGCTGGGATGGCAGGGAAGAGAGGAAAAGGTGTCCAAATGGGAATGAATTTGGGGGAAACATTCTGGAACTCGGCAGAAATGAAGGCTGTACTCATTGAGAATGTGATACTGCCACTTCCCTGAGGATTTAATTAAAACAAATGAAATCCTATAATTTGTTTAAAGTTAATTAATGCCATAATATTTAAAAGGAATATAGAGGTAAGTGCAAGAAAATGGAAAAAATAGTGGAGAAGATGGGAAAGTCAGGTTTTCAGCAGGAGCTGGCCTCAGTGGAGTTGATGAGCTGACACTGGCTGTGGAGCCACTGTTATTCATATGTCTGAGCTGACAGATGGGCTTCCTGGTGCTGCCTCTTCCCGTGGTCCCAGAGCTGATGAAGGCACTGGAGATGAATCAGGTACAAACTCTTCAGCTGGTCCTTGAGCTTGGTGTCCAGCCAAGCCTTCAACAGCAAAAGGAGGAAAGATCATCAATTTGCCATGTTCCTTGCAGAGCAAACAAACTTCCCAGTGCCTGTCAAAGACAGCTCTGTGCAAAAATCCACTATCAGGAAGTTTCCCACACTGCATCCACCCACTGACTGCTGTGTCTCAGAGTTGCAGGGTGGTCCCTTTGCTTTGTCCGCCTCACATACCCTCAAGCCTATACCCGGTCCTTATCACCCTTGTTTCTGCCTCAGTGGGTTCACAGTGCTCCAGCTCAGTGAAGTGAAGTTGCAATGGAGTGTCCATGTTGGTTTGCCACTGCTGCTTAGAGCTAAGAAGCAGGGTTGTGGTTCTGGAGGAGACAGGTGTGGGGAGCTGAGTGTGAGGTCTGGTTCTCCCTCCCAAACTGCTCACCCAAGGCTACCTGCTGAGTTCAACACCTGCTTGCTGCTCCAGCAGTGGAGAGCTGAGTTCACTCTATCTCCACCACCAGTAAAACAGTGCTGGCCCAGACAGCCCTGAGACACTGACAGATGAATCCATGGGAGAGTCTGTGGAAACTGGGGTGACCATCTCTCCCTTCTTAGGGAAGCTGTACACACATCTGCCTAGTGCTCCCCAGTAGCATGTTACCTTCATGGGGGATGGAAAATATCTGCTATGGAACAGGGATTTTCTTCCATAAACATGTGAGAAGTGAGGGCACAGAGGGATGTGTCCTGTTCCACCTTTCCTCATTTGTTAGATTGCACAGTGACTTGCCAATCAGTACTCTGTGCTTCCTCTGGGCTCCTCTTTCACTGTTGTGCATCCTTGTCTAGGGAAGCCAAGAGGGGGTCTCATGTACCATAATGTCAGTGATACATGATCTGCCATTCAGGGTAGCCCCCACTAGTGGGGAGGGTCAAGAGGGGAATGGATACATATTTCCTGGTCATTGGATCATGGTCAGTGCCTGGAAAATTGTCTGTGCATGGTGTAGCTCTATGTATATTCATGTACTCATGATACCAACTGGTTCCTGCCCTGATGTCTAAAAGGTCCTGATGCCTCTGTCAGTCCCCGGAGAATGTTGTTCTGAATAATACATCCCAAAGCCCATAGAGCAACTCTCCAATCTCCTCTACAATGAAGAGTATATTTATTCAGTGTAAGGATCTGTGCAGGAGAAACAAACCTTTACCGTGGAGAGAGCAGCTCAAAGGAGAATAAACATGGCTACTCAAGCAGGCCTTCCACAGAGCCTTGGCTGGGGTCAGCAATTGCCTGGAAACCCCATTTTGTTCCATAGGGACCCTGTAAGATTAGCCTTAGGTGCAATTCACTGTTCTGAGAATTGTACTGTTACTGGGTGCAATTCTCAATTTTCGGTGAACTGAGTCTGAGAGATACAAGCACATTTCAAAGACTCAGCTCTAGGTGGCACCTGTGCACCTGAGAGCAAACTCACCTTCCCACCTGTGTGTGTGTGTGTGGGCCGGGGATGTTGGCCCTTGAGGGACCTGGGAAGGAAGAGCGGTGGATAGGGCAGCTGTGCAGAAAGTCCTGCTCCAGTGGTTCCATCAGGCTGTGCAGCCCTTTAGCCTGTGTCACCCTCACTGTGCAGACCAATGCCAGGTTCTCCACTGACTGATTTCCAGTCTGTGATGAGACATGGGAAGCCTCAAGTTACTGGCCCAGCCAGGCCCCACCATGAGTGCTGGAAGCTGTTGTGACACTCAAAGGTTAAATTTCATAATGAGCAGTTAGAAATAATAGCATTTTCAGATCAGTTGTGAGCAAATAAGTCATTAGCTTCCTACATGAAGAGTATCACCCCACGGGTCCTGTGACAACCACACATTCTGGAGATGAGACATTCAGGATTGTCCTGGGTGTGGGAGTGGGGACCTGTATATGATGACACCCAGGGTACTTCCCTGTGTGCTGCTGAAGAATTTGGGTCCAGTTTCCTTAGCCATGAAAGGCTGAGTGGCTGTGTTCACTCTCTCCTGGTACAATGTCATTTAGGCTAGTGGGGCCTCAACCTCTGACCTGAGGGGCCTGGATATTTTCCCTGAGACATGGACAAAGTAGCAAGGGCCTAGGTTTTGGGTGAGTGCACCCCTGCTGATGTGATGATGTGTCAGAGCTGGGGACAGGGTAGAAGCACAGTCACACCAGTGCCAAAGGGATATAAACACAGTCACACCAGTGCCAAAGGGATAAATGGGCCCAGGCATTACAGTGAACTAAAACAGCAGAAGTAAATCATGACAGCAGGTGAAGTGACTTAGTGTCTATGTCCCTATTCTGATGCTCCCACTAATGTGTGGACATTGACCTGCCACCTGGCCGAGGAGTTGGCTGAGTAGAGAGGAGGTGATAGTTGAAGAATTAGACCCCAGTTTCCTTTGGGGGCAGGACCACAGGCCTGCTGTTTACACACCCTTGAGGGAAGTGCTGAAAATGTAATCTGACCCTGAATATTCTGTCCTCTTTGGGCCTTATTATAGAATCCCCTTAGCTCACTCTGTCCCCCTGCTGGCATCTGTTGTTATTGGGAGGCCCCACTGTGGTACAGGTATGTGGATTGCAGCCCTGCAGGGACTAGCTCCAGGCTGATGTCTGGGGCAGCACTGTTGGTGCAGTGACTAGTAGTGTGCAAGAAGATTCTGAGATCTCAGACAAGCAGAGAATGGGGCCATCAGGACTCCCCTAAAGCCTCCCAGAGTTCTGAGTATAGTGCAGAGAGACATGGCAGCTTCTGGAAACACAGGCTGCACATGGAGCTACAAAGTCTGCCCTGCACAGTGAGCTTGGAGGGGCCATGCCCTGATTCAAAACCCTGCTCCTCCATGGTAGGGATGAATGGGACAACCAGGCCCAAAGAGCAGATAGTCACTAAGGGCTTTTTATCAGCATTTATGATCCAGGAAGCCCTCAAAGCCACCAGCCAGCCAGGACAGAAAACCAGGAGGTCTCACTTTGTCTGTTTTGGGATTGCCTAAGTGGGAAAGGATTCACCTTTCCAGTGACAGCACAGAAGCCACCAGCCATGTGATGAACCACGTCCTTTAGTATAGTTCCCCATGGCAGCCTTTCAGACAGCACCTGGGGCTTATGGCCAGGTGGGGAAGCCAGGCTGGGTCCTTCTGGAAGCTGATCTCACCCATCTTTCCCTCCCCATTTAGAATTTATTCTCACCCTGTGGTTCCCCAAACCCTGGACCAGCTCAGGCTCACTTATCAGCCCCCAGGTGGCCTTCCTCAGAGTCCTAGTGAATCTCCCTCTACCTGGGTTGCCTGGCTTCTGCTTTGCATCTGAGGCCTGAAGAAACCCCATCTCTATTCCTGTTTCCTGCTGAGGACTCATGGCCACCTGAGTGAGCACTTGGGTAACAGAGCTTCTTATGTACACAGGAAGGTTCTTTAGAAATTAAGCAGTGAGTCCCTAGCTTCTGGATTGAAGTTTCTGCATTAGAGCCAGGTCAGAAGGCTGTACCATCGCTCACTGGTAGTACATATTGCACACATTACATTTTGTGTCCGGTTGTACCCCCAAAGCCTCATCTAGTCACAGGAGAATGTTTTTTTCAAAAGTTGCTGAAACTAAGTTTGAGATGGATTCATGGTCTAATGCTGAGATTAAGGGTGTTTGTAGCACACCTGCCCTAGGGTTGGTACCTGCTTACATGGTAAGGGATGGAAGGAGACTTCCTCTCCCCTCCTCACCTGCTGTTTTTACTGTTTTCCACTGCCATGGACTGTTGCCCTCTGCCATGTCCCACCCTGCCTTGAAGCCAGAAGGTAATGGACTGAAACTTCTCCAAACTGTGAACTAAAACACCCTGCCCTTTTTAAATTTGGGTGTCTGTTATTTTGCCTCACCAGCAAGAGAAAATTAACTAAGCACACAAGAGACCCAGCCTGCTATATGTTCCCATGCTCTCAGCCTCAGGAATTCTTGCTCACATTGCTGAAATCATCTGAGGGTAACCCATTTCCCTTATAGACCACACATCTGATACCCAAAGGAGCAGTGCTGGCCCTGTGTAATTAGAGACCTGCACTTGATCTTGTGTCTCACAGGCCACCTTTCAGGCCTTGTGCCATCTGAGACTGGGCCTTTGACCTGTGAGATCATGGGGAACCTGGACTGATGGAATCGCACACCAAAATATCCAGGCTCAGGGCTGCTCAGCTCCAAAGAGTAAGCTTCTGTCAAAGTCAGACTCCTGATGTGTTTGGGGTTAATTATTAGTAAGAAAAGTCCATTCAGAGAATGAACTTCATGCTCCTTGTGAGCTACGCAGAGCAAAAGAGAACACTATGATGCGGTCTGCAGCCAGGAGCTGGGCAGTGGCTTCTTCCCCACCACAAAGCTCTGTCTACTCAGGAAGGAAGCCCCCCTCCTCGTGGGTGCACAGAATAGAGTGTTGGGGTCAGTGACCCAGACACTGCTTGTGATCCTCTCAACCCATGTTCTCTATGGCTGCTCAAACCTGAGACCTAGCACTTGGTCATGGCCAAGGCCATGACTGTCTGTGTTGAAGCTGACTCACAGTCTCAGAATAACAGAGCAGCACTTAATGAAGGTTCCAACAGGGGAAGGGTGAACCTTGGCCCCCAAAAGCAGAGGCATCTATGGAAGCTGTGCTCAGTGGGAACCATACCCTAGGGGACCATATTCTGTCACCTGGAGCATGAACTCCATGTCAGGCAGGGTGTGGTGAGTCCCATGCACAAGATACTGTGGATGGCAGTATGTGGTCAAGGTTTGGGAGGGAGGTAGAGTGTGTGTCCAGGGATACTCTGCACCCTTTCACTTCCTGCCAGGCTCCCATGGACAGGCAGAGTGACCTGGCAGATGTCAGGGAACCTCACTTTCTGTTCTGAGCCTCAGGCCACAGACAAGGGAGGCAGCTGCATCCCACCCCATGCTCTTCCAGAGGGCACTAATTTCATGGACTAGTGGCTAAATGACCTCATGACTGGTAAGTATTTGACTGAGAGCAGAATCATCATTGGTTGGCATCTGCCTGCATCTTCAGAAATTCAGGCTGCCAGTTGCCTTCCTTGCACCCGGCCATCAACCTGGTTGGTTCATTGTTCCCAGCCCAAGAGGCAGGATTATGGAAGGCTCATGTCTCAAAAGAGTCTTGACAATCATGATAAATGTTCAGTAGTCCATATCTCTGGCCCCTTTGTTTTGCTGACACTGTTTCATAACTACTAAAGGAACAATGTTGGGGGTGCACCCTGCAGTGTTCAATGCCAAAAGCATACACTGCCAGAGAATAGCAGAGTGAAGACAGATTCGTGACTATTGGCAATTGAAGAGAGCTGCTGGGGTAACTGTCAAAACTGCCTCCTCAACACAAGTGCAGCTGGATTGTACTGGAGAGACCTATCACACCATGTGGGGAGGACTGGCCCTCACCTCTAGAGGGAGACACTTTCCTATTCTCCTGGAATCACATTATAGATCATGCTGCATTGTGCACTGTGCATCAAAACTGGTGGATTAGGTGACTCATCTGTTTGAGCACCCACATTCCAAGGTTGAGTGCATTTTGTGTCTCCCTCTAGCAAACCTTTCTGAAGCCTGTGTTTTAAAAAATAGTGGAAGCAGGGTAGGGTGGTGCACACCTATAATCCCAGCACTCAAGAGGCTGAGTCAGGATTCTTGAATGTTTGAGACCAACCTAGGTTACACAGTGAGCTCAAGTATAGCCTTGAACTACAAAGTGAGACCTTGTTTCAAAAAGACAAAATTAAGCTAAACAAATGGTGGATTAGAACACTTCTGAGTAGAGCTTTGGGTATTATAGTGTGTGCATAGCTTTTTTCTGTTTAACTTCTCTCTCTCTCTCTCTCTCTCTCTCTCTCTCTCTCTCTCTCTCCATTTTTTTGAGTCTCCATATTCTTCAGCCTAGGCTTGAACTTCTGATGTTCCTGTCTCAGATTCCTACAGTATGGGAATTGCAGTTGTGCAAAACTACGCCAGTTTCATAGGGTAATTTTAACAAACACTGTTTACTCTAGATGACTTACAAGTGTGTGTGTGTGTGTGTGTATGTGTGTGTGTGTGTATGTGTGTGTGTGTGTGTGTGTGTGTGTGTGTGTGTGTGTGTGCTATTTTGGTTGATTTAAAGTAATTTCTCATTTTCTTTTGTTTTTTTCAATAGCATGGTTCAAACTCACAATGTTGCATTTTCTAAGCAGGTGCTGAAGCTGCTGAGTGAAGTCCTCAGCCTAAAGCAGAGATTTCTGTGGTTCTCATTACCTTGAGGATGTCATCTGAAATAAGTAAACAGTTTAAATGGGTGTTTGCAGTTACTAGTAGTATTTTCGTTAACCCCACCTTCCTAAAGAATGAATGCTTAACCCTATCCCCACCTGCATAGCAGCTAACTGCTTTGGGAATGTCTCTTCCTGGACCCCCAGTAAACTGGGAGGGTTGGAGGTTATTCTTGACTGAATTGTCCATTGAGGCAACTTCATCCTGTTCGGTCATTTTTACCAAGTGCCTGCAAGGACTATCATACCTCAGACAAAGTGAACAAACCCAAATGCCCTGTGCCTTGATCCATGGCAGTGATGACTAACTAAAGCCCAAATCCCTGGTGAGTACACCTTTTGAGAGGAGACTGAGTTTCATTCTTCTTCCCTGGCATCATTTCCTAAGCCCTGTGATGACGTTTGCCTCAATTCCATCCTGCCCCTGTGCCACACAGGTTACTGAGCGTCTCAGCTGTCCTGACCTGGACTGGTACATGGTTTTACAAGCAGCATATGTGCTTTTCTCCTGCTTGCTGCTCTGACCACCTTCTGATGGGCATCATTCCCGGGCTGAAAGTCCAGGGCAATAGCATCTCTTGGCCCCACTTTCACATGTGTCAGCAATATAACTGGGAGTGTGGCCTCCCTTACTCCCTGAGCCTCAGGGGAGTCACTTGAACTGGTATTGTGCACAGCAAGCTGAAGCACAGGATCAGTGCCAGGTAGCATGGAAAAATCCAGGCCCCTCTATGTGGCACCATGTGGGAGCTGAGCACCATGAGGGAGGGCACAAAACAAGGGCAGGAGCAGGTTCTGTGGAAACCACAGAGGTGGGCAGCCCTTCTCTGATGTGTGGACCCCAGTGCCTGTGAGGGCATCAGGATGGGCCTCTTGCATTGAACAAGGGAGTTCCTGGCCTGCTGTTTCTGGGTCAGGGTGGCAGTAGACATTGGCTCTGTCTGACAGTGAATTTGCACAACACAGATTGTGTGACTGCTTGACATTGTCTACCCAGGTCCTTCCTTGTCCACCCCAGTCTTCTCTGAACCTTTCAGTGGAGCCACAAGAGGAGACACTGCATGTGTAGCTGCCCAAAATATAGCTGGTGCAGTTTGGTGCTATCAGCCAAAAGGTATGATGGCTGACAAAATGAAGTGCCAACCATTGTGCAGCTCAGGGAATTCTTAGACTTCTTCTTCTAGCTTCCATTCTCTCTTTCACCAGGTATCCCTCCATCCTCCTCTTATACACCCTTCTCCACTCAAGAGCACACATCTGGGCTTGTGCTAGCCCTGGCTGGACTGAGAGCTGCTCTGCACTCCCCCAGAAGAGAGAATCCTGTACCCACAGGTATGGCTGATTTGTTGTCACCCACAACAAACTAGAACCAAAGTGTGTTGTCCTTGATTCACAACGTGGGACTGAGGCTACCAGGAATTCTATTCTTGGCTCTAAGCTCTAGAGTTCTCCTCAGGACATGGTGGTCAGAACTGGGGGATCAAGATCAATCTGATTGTGGACCAACCCAGGACCTAACCTAAGGTTTGGGTCTCTGAGTGATGCATGTGTTCCTGGACATGTGGGGAGACAAATGCAGGCGCTCCTGTCTGGCAGAATCCAGGTAGATATAGTATGTTTGAAATGGCTCATATGATATGGGCAGAATTGTATCTGCTCAGGGAATAAAGGCTGGGTGCACCAGACCGTGAAGAAGGACCCTCAGATATGTGATACACTTTGGAATAAAGTTGAATAAGTGTGCCCCAGCCCAAATGTGTCTGCGTGCAAATTCCTGCTCCCTGGGCTCATGCATTTCGGTCCTGTCCTAAGAGCAATGGAAGGTATTATAAGGTGTGGCAGTGTGGTCAGTCTTCTAATGGCCCAGCCTCTGGGCCCCTGAGGAGCTGGACAGAACCTGAACAGGAGAGAAGTGCAAGGCTCACTTGTGTACAATGGGACTTTGTATCAGTGACCAGCCTCAGGATATGGCCACCATCAATTCTTATTTTGTTTTGGTCACCTAGTTGCCAGGCTACCATTATGTTCTCACCTGAATCACAGCAGAATTGATTTCCCAAGTCCAGCTGCACAGTGAGGTTGTAGGCCAGTGTGCTGGTGTGAGGCAAGCACCTGTGCCACCAGCAATAGGGCTCCTGTGTTGTGAAAAGCTGTGGATTGTGGCAAGAACCCTATGTGTTTTGATCCCCACCACATTGTTGCTGCAGTCATGATGTACAGAGCAAGATTCCTGCCACTCAGATGTCACTTTTTACTATAACTTTCCTTCCCATATATTACTCAAAAGCTTTATGCCAGATAAGTATATGTTCAAGGCCCTGCTAAGCATCTCCACCCAGACTGCCTGGTAACAGCTCAGCCTTCAAAGCTGGGTGGGAGAGGTGGGGAGGGAGGTGAAGGAGGACAAGTGGCTTGTCCTCCAAGACAGCAGCTACTGAGGGGGAGGGGGCACCTTCAGCAGTCACTGTTATATCCACTTCTGAGCCGGTAGCCTATGGTCAGAGAGGAGACAGCAGTTTTGAACATTTTGCTAGAATCAGTGATCTGAACAGAATTACAAAGGCAGGACATTGCAGCCAGACTGAAGGCTCCTCCAGAAGATTTGCCTGCTTTTTGTTTTCGCTTTCTGTTCCATGACTCAGGCATCACCAGATATTGGCAGTTTGGATTCAATTGTCTCCAAAAGAGTGGGCTGCTTCTGGTGATCTGGGGCAGTCAGCACACAGTGAGATCTCCATGTGTCTCTGTTAGGTTGTATATACAGCAAAGTATAAATGTGCATGTTCCTATGATAGAAAGATTGGTCCCAGAATCTCCATTAGTGAGGTCTTAACTTGAGGACAGTTGATGCTTTGTTCTTGAGCCACCATTTGCCTGAATGACCCTTGCCTGATGCAATATACACTTCTTTGCAGTGTATATTGATTACACTGATGATAGGCACATGATTTATTTATTATGCAGAATGCATATTAGGTCCTATGTGGTGCATGTCAGTGCAACCCATCATCTAGAGCCTGTTCTCAAAATTGTTTGCATTGATCACCCAGAATTGAAAAAAAAATTGGAAAAGTTTACAGAGAAAATCTTTCAGATACAAAAACAAACTTTAAGTCAAATATATTAGAGAACACACAAATAAAAGAATAGATGAACAGAGGAAAACAGTGAAAAACAAAGGTTGCCCAACATAGTGAAGAAGCGGAATACATGAAAGAGATCCAAACAAGATTTCAACAAGTTCAATGCTATATAAGAGATATATAAAATCTTTGAGATTAAAATTATATGCACAGACTGAACAAAAGAGTGGTTTAGAATTTCAGATCTTGAAGACAAAATTGTACCTAGTTGTCATGAAAACACTGTTATCTTAAAATTAGCAAGGGACTATGAGAGATCAATCCAACAGGTACAAAATGCATCAAAGAAGAATTGTATGAGATTGATTGGGGTCAATGAGAAAGCCAGAGACAACACAAATACTATAAAAAATACTTCACAAAATAATGGAATAAAACTTCCCAAGCATGATTAAAGAACTTGCCATACAAATAAGTGAAGCACATAGAACTCCAAACAAACATAACCAAAATAAAACTACAACAAGACATATTATATTCAAGATTCCAGAAATACAGCACAAGAACACAGTTTAAAATGCTATTAAGGAAAAGTCACAGATCACTTATAATTGAAAGCAAATCAAATTCTTAGCAGTCTTTGTTGTAGCTTGGCATAACTAACATCATCTTGATCCCTGCTTTTAACTGGTGGCCTATATTTAACCTAAGAGAATGGAAAATTACTCAGAGTACAATTCCTGTGAGAAAAGCAGAATGAGCTGCATCACCTGGAGAAAAATTACCCTGCTCAACAAAAGAAACATGATACAGGTGTCAACAAAAATTATTGTAAGATTCTAGCTCAATTGTTTCCAACAGGATGTCACTTTGTGTTTTTCTGTTTAAAAGCTTTGTAAGTCTCCAGTTCAGCCACTTGTTTGGACTCTGAAATTGGCAGGTAATCTAAATGAGTGGTCCTGAACTCTACTAATCAAATTCCAAATTTATCAATTGTATGCTTTGATTCCTTTATTTTTTTCATGAACCTACCTCAATCTTCTCAACACAAATATCCAAGTAAAGAAGAAAGTTGTAGTTGAAACAGAAGAACAAGTCGTGAAGTTGGACAGAAGTACAAGTCCTGAAAGGAAAGAACATCCAATCCAGATTGATATATCCTGCAAAACTTTCAAAATTAATGGAAACACAAGATACTTCCATGACAAAGAAAAACTGAGAAATATATGACTGCAAAACTGACCATAGCCTCAGGAACCTGGGATCCCTCCTCCTCCAGACAAAGGAAGGGGCTTCTGCAGGCGCTCCGGATCTGCACAGCTCCTCCTCTGCACACCGATGGCTAGGCGCGGCTGGGCACAGGCCGAGGTACCTCAGGAACCTGGGAGCCCTCCTCCTCCAGACAAAGGAAGGGGCTTCTGAAAAAGTAATGAAAGTTATACTAGAGAGAGGTAAAAATGGCCAAAATTCCAAGAAAAACCACTGAAACAACCAGGCAGGAGAAGTAATTAAACAGAGGAGAAAAGCAGAGAATCAACAGCAGAACAATATCACAACAAAGACAAACCAATACATATCATTGTTAATGGTCACACCTCATCAATCAAAAGAAATAGACGGGTGAAATGGATCAAGAAACAAGATACAAAAATATACTGTATACAGAAAACAATGTTTAATTCAAAAAGAAATTCAGAGACTGAAAGTCAAAGGATAGAAAACAATCTTCCATGCAACAGAGGCCCAGAAAAAAGCATGAGTAGCTATTCTCTTTGCAGACAATATGAACTTCAAACCGAGAATGACCAAAAAGATAAAGAGCCTCACTGCATAGATGTTAATGGAAAGTTTTTAAAAGGATAAGATAGCAATCATAAATATGTGTGCATCTAATACAAGAGCATCCAACAAGATAAGGCAATTGTTAAAAGACATGAAAATAATGCAAACAAAAAATAACACAACTGACCCAAGAGACTTTAATATCCCACTATCACAAATACGTGACCAAGACTAATAATCAGCAAACAAATAAGAAAGTAGAACTGAATCTGTGATCAAATGAACTGAATAGATGTTTACTAAGTATGTGACCCAACATATTCAGAATAAACATTCTTCTCAGCTGTGCAGGGGAGGTTCTCTAAAACATGCCATATAAACTAGTCCACAGAACATGCTGAAGTAAATGCAAAGAAACTGAAGTTACCCCATGCATTTTACCTGACTGTAGTGCAATACAATTGGGAAATAATTGTAAAAGCAGGTACAAAATCTTCATAAATATATAGAAATTAAGTAACACTCTGCCAAACAATCAATAGGTCACAGATGAAATAAAGGAAGAAATCTGAAAGTATCTACAACACAACAAAAATATAGATGCAAATATTGGTTCTCATGGGATTGAATGAAAGCAGTTCAAAGTGGGAAATTAATAGTTCTCAAGTTTCACTTCAGGGAATAGAAAGAGCATAAATAAAGATATACTGTTGTGCCTCACACTTGCAGAAAAAATGGCATGAAAACACCAAAGCCAATAAAAGGGAGGAAACTATAGTGATCAGAGAAGAAAGTAATGTAGTGCAGAACATAAAAACAATAAAAAGATTTAATGAATCAAAGAGTTGGTTCATTGAAAGAATAAATAGAATTGATAAACCTTTAGCCAACCACATCAAAAGAAGAAAAGAACCACTAAAAACCATTCATTGAGGACTGAAAACAGTTAAGTAATTACAGATCATGTGAAAATTAAGACCATCAGTATCTACTTCAAAAACTCATGCTTCCCTAGGTTGCATAACATAGAAATGAATCAATTCCTAGATTCATATGAATTGCCAAAGCTGACTCAAGAAGATATAAAAATTCTAGATAATGCAGTATCTGTCAATGAGACTGAAGATCTAGTTAAAATTTATTGGGTACGGGTCGGGGGTGCATGCCTGTAACCCCAGAACTTGGGAGGCTGAGGTAGAAGGACTGTTGGGAGTTTGAAATGAACCAAGGTTACAATGTGAGCTCAAGGCCACTCCAGTGCATAATAAGACCCTCTGCAAAATACATTAAAATGAAGCAAACAAAGACAACAAAAAGGCAAATGACAAACGTATAGAAGTCCAAGTCTTCAGGGATTTACTGCTGAATTTTATAAGAAATGTATAGAAAATTGAAGGCCCCTACTCTTTAATGAAATTGAAAGAGAAGCTGTTCTCCCTATCTCTTTCCTGGAGGCCAGCATTACACTGACACTGATACTAATACCAGAGAAATACACAACCAGAAAAAGAAAACTACAGAGAAGATTTCCTAATGAACATAGTTGCAAAAATCCTTAATAAGATACTAGCAAAGTGAATGTAGCAAATCATCAAGAAGATTTTAAAACCTGACAACTTGGATTCATCCCAGGAAGGCAGGGATGTTTCAGTACATGCAAATCAACCAATTTAAATGTTATATCAACACAGGCAAAAACAAAAGTCACATGGTGATCATCTCAATAAACACATGATAAGCTTTTGATAAAATCAAGCACTGATTTGTAATAAAATCCTGTGGTATGTAACAATAGAGAGCCTTTACCTCAATTTGATAAAACACGCAAAGACAAAAATATACCCAGCATCATATTAAATGGTGAAAAACTAAAAACTTTCACACTACAATTAAGAACAAGAAAAGGATGATTACTATCACCACTCTTATTCAATATAGCTCAGGAAACATTAGGCAGAACAATTAGAGATAAGAGACAAATAAGAATAATCATATAACAGAAAGTAGGTAATCTATCATTCACAAATGACATGATATTCTATGTAGAATGTGTCAGTTACTCCACCAAAAGGCTTCTAGACTTAACCAAATTCAATAATGTACCTGGAGACAAAGTTGGCAATCAAAAATCAAGAGCATTCCTGTACACAATAAACTCACTAAGAGAAAATTTACAGAAATCACACCCTTAACAATACCCTCCAAGACAATGAAATACTTGGAATGAACCTA